>NW_026061711.1:1200352-2400704 GCF_023897955.1 Schistocerca gregaria | reverse complement strand
AACTTAAACTTGAATTGTACTACTTCTTACTGGCTATTACTTCAACTTACAAGCTTCTTCTGTGTTCTACTATGGTGCTTTTAGTGTTTCCGCATACAGCAGCACGCGACATAGCTTTGCAGACGTTAAATGTAACCGTTACAGAGAGAAGAGCGGCCAATGTGTCGATCTGGCTTTAAGTCGATTCGATAACAAATGACGAAAACGGACGGATTTCTCCGGTTTTTACTACATATGAACACTTTTCACATTCTCCCGTGCAACGCGGCTGCTAGTCCTCCTTTCATGCAAGATCTTAACGTCCTAGGTCATGTCCAAGCCACCAAAGCCGGCTAAAAAGTGAATAATCGACAGCTAAAACTTGAATTGTACTACTTCTTACTGGCTATTACTTCAAATTAGAAGCTACTTCTGTGTTCTACTATGGTGCATTTAGTGTTTCTGCATACCGCAGCACGCGACATAGCTTATCAGACGATAAATGTAACCGTTTCAGAGAGAAGAGCGGCCAATGTGACGATCTGGCGTTAAGTCGATTCGATAACAAATGACGAAAACGGACGGATTTCTCAGGTTTTTACTACATATGAACACTTTTCACATTCTCCCGTGCAACGCGGCTGCTAGTCCTCCTTTCATGCAAAATCTTAACGTCCTAGGTCATGTCCAAGCGACCAAAGCCGGCTAAAAAGTGAATAATCGACAGCTAAAACTTGAATTGTACTACTTCTTACTGGCTATTACTTCAACTTAGAAGCTACTTCTGTGTTCTACTATGGTGCTTTTAGTGTTTCTGCATACCGCGGCACGCGACATAGCTTATCAAACGAAAAATGTAACCGTTTCAGAGAGAAGAGCGGCCAATGTGACGATCTGCCTTTAAGTCGATTCGATAAGAAATGACGAAAACGGACGGATTTCTCAGGTTTTTAGTACATATGAACACTTTTCACATTCTCCCGTGCAACGCGGCTGCTAGTCCTCCTTTCATGCAAAATCTTAAGGTCTTAGGTCATGTCCAGGCCACCAAAGCCGGCTAAAAAGTGAATAATCGACAACTAAAATTTGAATTGTACTACTTCTTACTGGATATTACTTCAACTTAGAAGCTTCTTCTGTGTTCTACTATGGTGCTTTTAGTGTCTCCGCATACCGAGGGCACGCAACATAGCTTTGCAGACGATAAGTACAACCGTTTCAGAGAGAAGAGCGGCCAATGTGACGATCTGGCTTTAAGTCGATTCGATAACAAATGACGAAAACGGACGGATTTCTCAGGTTTTTACTACATATGAACACTTTTCACATTCTCCCGTGCAACACGGCTGCTAGTCCTCCTTTCATGCAAAATCGTAAGTTCCTAGCTCATGTACAAGACACCAAAGCCTGGCAAGAAGTCAATAATCGATACCTAACACTTGAATTGTACTACTTCTTACTGGCTATTACATCAACTTAGAAGCTTCATCTGTGTTTTACAATGGTGCTTTTAGTGTCTCCGCATGCCGCAGCACGCGACATAGCTTTGCAGACGATAAATGTAACCGTCTCAGAGAGAAAAGCGGCCAATGTGACGACCTGGCTTTAAGTCGATTCGATAACAAATGACGAAAACGGACGGATTTCTAACGTTTTTACTACGTAAGAACACTTTTCACATTCTCCCGTGGAACTCGGCATCTAGTCCTCCATTCATGCAGAATCTTAAGGTCCTAGGTAATGTCCAAGTCACCAAAGCCAGCTAAAGAGTCAGTAATCGATACTAAAACTTGAATTTTACTACTTGTTACTGGCTGTTACATCAACTTAGAAGCTTCATCTGTGTTCTACTATGGTGCTTTTAGTGTCTCCGCATACCGCAGCACGCGACTAGCTTTGCAGACGATAAGTACAACCATTTCAGCGAGAAGAGCGTCCAATGTGACGATCTGGCTGTAAGTAGATTCGATAACAAATGACGAAAACGGACGGATTTCTCAGGTTTTTACTACATATGAACACTTTTCACATTCTCCCGTGCAACGCGGCTGCTAGTCCTCCTTTCATGCAAAATCTTAAGGTCCTAGGTCATGTCCAAGCCACCAAAGCCGGCTAAAAATGAATAATCGACAACTAAAACTTGAATTGTACTACTTCTTACTGGGTATTGCTTCAACTTAGAAGGTTCTTCTGTGTTCCACTATGGTGCTTTCAGTGTCTCCGCATACCGCAGCACGCAGCATAGCATTGCAGACTATAAATGTAACTGTTTCACAGAGAAGAGCGGCCAATGTGACGATCTGTCTTTAAGTCGATTCGATAACAAAAGACGAAACCGGACGGATTTCTCAGGTTTTGTACTACATATGAACTCTTGTCACATTCTCTCGTGCAACGCGGCTGCTAGTCCTCCTTTCATGCAAAATCTTAAGGTCCTAGGTCATGTCCAAGCCACCAAAGCCGGCTAAAATGTGAATAATCGACAACTGAAACTTGAATTGTACTACTTCTTACTGGCTATTACTTCAACTTAGCAGCTTCTTCTGTGTTCTACTATGGTGCTTTTAGTGTCTCCGCATACCGCAGCACGCGACATAGCTTTGCAGACGATAAATGTAACCGTTTTAGAGAGAAAAGCGGCCAATGTGTTGATCTGGCTTTAAGTCGATTCCATAACAAATGACGAAAACGGACGGATTTCTCAGGTTTTTACTACATATGAACACTTTTCACATTCTCCCTTTCAACTCGGCTGCTAGTCTTCCTTTCATTCAGAATCTTAAGGTCCTAGGTAATGTCCAAGGCACCAAATAAAGCTAAAAAGTCAATAATCGATACCTAAAACTTGAATTGTACTACTTCTTATTAGGTATTACATCAACTTCGAAGGTTCTTCTGTGTTCTACTATAGTGCTTAAAGTGTCTCCGCATACCGCAGCACGCGACATAGCTTTGCAGACTATAAATGTAACTGTTTCACAGAGAAGAGCGGCCAATGTGACGATCTGGCTTTAAGTCGATTCGATAACAAATGACGAAAACGGACGGATTTCTCAGGTTTTTACTACATATGAACACTTTTCACATTCTCCCGTGCAACGCGGCTGCTAGTCCTCCTTTCATCCAAAATCTTGAGGTTCTACGTCATGTCCAAGCCACCAAAGACGGCTAAAAAGTGAATAATCGACAACTAAAACTTGAATTGTACTACTTCTTACTGGCTATTACTTCAACTTAGAATCTACTTCTGTGTTCTACTATGGTGCTTTTAGTGTTTCCGCATAAGGCAGCACGCGACATAGCTTTGCACACGATAAATGTAACCGTTTAAGACTGAGGAGGTTCCAATGTGACGATCTGGCTTTAAGTCGATTCGATAACAAGTCACGAAAACGGACCTATTTCTCAGGTTTTTAGTACATATGAACACTTTACACATTCTCCCGTCCAACTCGGCTGCTAGTCTTCCTTTCATTCAGAATCGTAAGGTCCTAGGTAATGTCCAAGGCACCAAAAAAAGCTAAAAAGTCAATAATCGATACCTAAAACTTGAATTGTACTACTTCTTATTAGCTATTACATCAACTTCGAAGGTTCTTCTGTGTTCTACTATAGTGCTTAAAGTGTCTCCGCATACCGCAGCACGAGACATAGCTTTGCAGACTATAAATGTAACTGTTTCACAGAGAAGAGCCGCCAATGTGACGATCTGGCTTTAAGTCGATTCGATAACAAATGACGAAACCGGACGGATTTCTCAGGTTTTTACTACATATGAACACTTTTCACATTCTCCCGTACAACGCGGTTGCTAGTCCTCCTTTCATGCAAAATCTTAAGGTGCTAGGTCATGTCCAAGCCACCAAAGTCGGCTAAAAAGTGAATAATCGACATTTAAAACTTGAATTGTACTACATCTTATTAGCTATTACATCAACTTCGAAGGTTCTTCTGTGTTCTACTATAGTGCTTAAAGTGCCTCCGCATACCGCAGCACGCGACATAGCTTTGCAGACGATAAATGTAACCGTTTCAGAGAGAAGAGCGGCCAATGTGACGATCTGGCTTTAAGTCGATTCGATAACAAATGACGAAAACGGACGGATTTCTCAGGTTTTTACTACATATGAACACTTTTCACATTCTCCCGTGCAACGCGGCTGCTAGTCCTCCTTTCATCCAAAATCTTGAGGTTCTACGTCATGTCCAAGCCACCAAAGACGGCTAAAAAGTGAATAATCGACAACTAAAACTTAAATTGTACTACTTCTTACTGGCTATTACTTCAACTTATAAGCATCTTCTGTGTTCTACTATGGTGCCTTTAGTGTCTCCGCATACCGCAGCACGCGACATAGCTTTGCAGACGATAAATGTAACCGTCTCAGAGAAAAAAGCGGCCAATGTGACGATATGGCTTTAAGACGATTCGATAACAAATGACGAAAACGGACTGATTTCTCATGTTTTTACTACAAATGAACACTTTTTACATTCTCCCGTGCAACGCAGCTGCTAGTCCTCCTTTTATGCAAAATCTTAAGGTCCTAGGTCATCTCTAAGCCACCAAAGCCGGCTAAAAAGTGAATAATCGACAACTAAAACTTGAATTGTACTACTTCTTACTGGCTATTACTTCAACTTAGAATCTACTTCTGTGTTCTACTATGGTGCTTTTAGTGTTTCCGCATAAGGCAGCACGCGACATAGCTTTGCACACGATAAATGTAACCGTTTCAGACAGAAGAGGTTCCAATGTGACGATCTGGCTTTAAGTCGATTCGATAACAAGTCACGAAAACGGACCTATTTCTCAGGATTTTAGTACATATGAACACTTTACACATTCTCCCGTCCAACTCGGCTGCTAGTCTTCCTTTCATTCAGAATCTTAAGGTCCTAGGTAATGTCCAAGGCACCAAAACAAGCTAAAAAGTCAATAATCGATACCTAAAACTAGAATTGTACTACTTCTTATTAGCTATTACATCAACTTCGAAGGTTCTTCTGTGTTCTACTATAGTGCTTAAAGTGCCTCCGCATACCGCAGCACGCGACATAGCTTTGCAGACTATAAATGTAACTGTTTCAGAGAGAAGAGCGGCCAATGTGACGATCTGGCTTTAAGTCGATTCGATAACAAAAGACGAAACGGGACGGATTTCTCAGGTTTTGTACTACATATGAACTCTTGTCACATTCTCTCGTGCAACGCGGCTGCTAGTCCTCCTTTCATGCAAAATCTTAAGGTCCTAGGTCATGTCCAAGCCACCAAAGCCGGCTAAAATGTTAATAATCGACAACAGAAACTTGAATTGTACTACTTCTTACTGGCTATTACTTCAACTTAGCAGCTTCTTCTGTGTTCTACTATGGTGCTTTTAGTGTCTCCGCATACCGCAGCACGCGACATAGCTTTGCAGACGATAAATGTAACCGTCTCAGAGAGAAAAGCGGCCAATGTGTTGATCTGGCTTTAAGTCGATTCGATAACAAATGACGAAAACGGACGGATTTCTCAGCTTTTTACTACATATGAACACTTTTCACTTTCTCCCGTGCAACGAGGCTGCTAGTCCTCCTTTCATCCAAAATCTTGAGGTTCTACGTCATGCCCAAGCCACCAAAGCCGGCTAAAAAGTGAATAATCGACAACTAAAACTTGAATTGTACTACTTCTTACTGGCTAATACTTCAACTTATAAGCATCTTCTGTGTTCTACTATGGTGCCTTTAGTGTCTCCGCATACCGCAGCACGCGACATAGCTTTGCACACGATAAATGTAACCGTCTCAGAGAAAAAAGCGGCCAATGTAACGATATGGCTTTAAGTAGATTCGATAACAGATGACGAAAACGGACTGATTTCTCATGTTTTTACTACATATGAACACTTTTTACATTCTCACGTGCAACGCAGCTGCTAGTCCTCCTTTTATGCAAAATCTTAAGGTCCTAGGTCATGTCTAAGCTACCAAAGCCGGCTAAAAAGTGAATAATCGACAACTAAAACTTGAATTGTACTACTTCTTACTGGCTATTACTTCAACTTAGAATCTACTTCTGTGTTCTACTATGGTGCTGTTAGTGTTTCCGCATAAGGCAGCACACGACATAGCTTTGCACACGATAAATGTAACCGTTTCAGACAGAAAAGGTTCCAATGTGACGATCTGGCTTTAAGTCGATGCGATAACAAGTCACGAAAACGGACGGGTTTCTCAGATTTTTAGTACATATGAACACTTTTCACATTCTCCCGTCCAACTCGGCTTGTAGTCCTCCTTTCATTCAGAATCTTAAGGTCCTAGGTAATGTCCAAGGCAGCAAAACAAGCTAAAAAGTCAATAATCGATACCTAAAACTTGAATTGTACTACATCTTATTAGCTATTACTTCAACTTCGAAGGTTCCACTGTGTTCTACTATAGTGCTTAAAGTGCCTCCGCATACCGCAGCACGCGACATAGCTTTGCAGACGATAAATGTAACCGTTTCAGAGAGAAGAGCGGCCAATGTGACGATCTGGCTTTAAGTCGATTCGATAACAAATGACGAAAACGGACGGATTTCTCAGGTTTTTACTACATATGAACACTTGTCACATTCTCCCGTGCAACGCGGCTGCTAGTCCTCCTTTTATGCAACATTTTAAGGTCCTAGGTCATGTCCAAGCCACCAAAGCCGGCTAAAAAGTGAATAATCGACAACTAAAACTTGAATTGTACTACTTCTTACTGGCTATTACTTCAACTTAGAAGCTTCATCTGTATTTTACTATGGTGCTTTTAGTGTTTCCGCATACCGCAGCACGAGACATAACTTTGCAGACGATATATGTTACCGTTTCAGAGAAAAGAGCGGCCAGTGTGACAATCGGGCTCTAAGTCGATTCGGTAACAAATGACGAAAACGGACGGATTTCTCAGGTTTTTACTACATATGAACACTTTTAACATTCACCCGTGCAACGCGGCTGCTAGTCCTCCTTTCATCCAAAATCTTAAGGTCCTAGGTCATGTCCAAGCCACCAAAGCCGGCTAAAAAGTGAATAATCGACAACTAAAACATGAATTGTACTACTTCTTACTTGCTATTACTTCAACTTATAAGCTTCTTCTGTGTTCTACTATGAAGCTTTTAGTGTCTCCGCATACCGCAGCACGCGACATAGCTTTGCAGACGATAAATGTAACTGTTTCAGAGAGAAGAGCGGTCAATGTGACGATCTGGCTTTAAGTCGATTCGATAACAAATGACGAAATCGGATGGATTTCTCAGGTTTTTACTACATATGAACACTTTTCACATTCTCCCGTGCAACGCGGTTGCTAGTCCTCCTTTCATGCAAAATCGTAAGGTCCTAGGTCATGTCCAAGCCACCAAAGCCGGCTAAAAAGTGAATAATCGACAACTAAAACTTGAATTGTACTACTTCTTATTGGCTATTACTTCAAATTAGAAGCTTCTTCTGTGTTCTACTATGGTGCTTGTAGTGTCTCCGCATACCGAGGGAACGCGACATGGCTTTGCAGACGATTAGTACAACCGTTTCAGAGAGAAGAGCGGCCAATGTGACGACCTGGCTTTAAGTCGATTCGATAACAAATGACGAAAACGGACGGATTTCTCAGGTTTTTAGTACATATGAACACTTTTCACATTCTCCCGTGCAACTCGGCTGCTAGTCCTCCTTTCATTCAGAATCTTAAGGTCCTAGGTCATGTCCAAGCCACCAAAGCCGGCTAAAAAGTGAATAATCGACAACTAAAACGTGAAATGTACTACTTCTTACTGGCTATTACTTCAACTTAGAAGCTTCTTCTGCGGTCTACTATGAAGCTTTTAGTGTCTCCGCATACCGCAGCACGCGACATAGCTTTGCAGACGATAAATGTAACTGTTTCAGAGAGAAGAACGGCCAATGTGACGATCTGGCTTTAAGTCGATTCGATAACAAATGACGAAATCGGATGGATTTCTCAGGTTTTTACTACATATGAACACTTTTCACATTCTCCCGTGCAACGCGGTTGCTAGTCCTCCTTTCATGCAAAATCGTAAGGTCCTAGGTCATTTCCAAGCCACCAAAGCCGGCTAAAAAGTGAATAATCGACAACAAAAACTTGAATTGTACTACTTCTTACTGGCTATTACTTCAAATTAGAAGCTTCTTCTGTGTTCTACTATGGTGCTTTTAGTGTCTCCGCATACCGCAGCACGCGACATAGCTTTGTGGACGATAAATGTAACCGTCTCAGAGAGAAAAGCGGCCCATGTGATGATCAGGCTTTAAGTCGATTCGATAACAAATGACGAAAACGGACGGATTTCTTAGGTTTTTACTACTTTTGAACATTTTTCACATTCTCCCGTGGAACTCGGCTGCTAGTCCTCCTTCCATGCAGAATCTTAAGGTCCTAATTAATATCCAAGGCACCAAAGCCAGCTAAAAAGTCAATAATCGATACCCAAAATTTGGGTTGTACTACTTCTTACTGGCTATTACATCAACTTAGAAGCTTCATCTGTGTTCTACTATGGTGCTTTTAGTGTCTCCGCATACGGCAGCACGCGACATAGCTTTGCAGGCGATAAGTACAACCATATCAGAGAGAAGAGCGGCCAATGTGACGATCTGGCTTTAAGTCGATTCGATAATAAATGACGAAAACGGACGGATTTCTGAGATTTTTACTTCATATGAACACTTTTCACATTCTCCCGTGCAACTTGGCAGCTAGCCCCCTTTCACGCACAATCTTAAGGTCCTAGCTCATGTCCAAGGCACCAAAGCCAGCTAAAAAGTCAATAATCGATACCTAAAACTTGAATTGTACTACTTGTTACTGGCTGTTACATCAACTTAGAAGCTTCATCTGTGTCCTACTATGGTGCTTTTAGTGTCTCCGCATACGGCAGCACGCGACATAGCTTTGCAGGCGATAAGTACAACCATTTCAGAGAGAAGAGCGGCCAATATGACGATCTGGCTTTAAGTCGATTCGATAATAAATGACGAAAACGGACGGATTTCTCAGGTTTTTACTACATATGAACACTTTTCCAATTCTATGTGCAACTCGGCTGCTAGTCCTCCTTTCATTCAAAATCTTAAGTTCCTAGCTCATGTCCAAGGCTCCAAAAAATTTAAAAAGTCAATAATCGATACCTAAAACTTGAATTGTACTACTTCTTACTGGCTATTACATCAACTTAGAAGTTTCATCTGTGTTCTACTATGGAGCTTTTAGTGTCTCCGGATACCGCAGCACGCGACATAGCTTTGCAGACGATAAGTACAACCGTCTCAGAGAGAAAATCGGCCAATGTGACGATCTGCCTTTAAGTCGATTCGATAACAAATGACGAAATCGGACGGATTTCTCAGGTTTTTACTACATATGAACACTTTTCACATTCTCCCGTGCAACTAGGCTGCTAGTCCTCCTTTCATTCAGAATCTTAAGGTCCTAGGTCATGTCCAAGCCACCAAAGCCGGCTAAAAAGTGAATAATCGACAACTAAAACTTGAATTGTACTACTTCTTACTGGCTATTACATCAACTTAGAAGCTTCTTCTGTGTTCCACTATGGTGCTTTTAGTGTCTACGCATAGCGAGGGCACGCAACATAGCTTTGCAGACGATAAGTACAAACGTTTCAGAGAGAAGAGCGGCCAATGTGACGATCTGGCTTTAAGTCGATTCGATAACAAATGACGAAAACGGACGGATTTCTCAGGTGTTTACTACATATGAACACTTTTCACATTCTCCCGTGCAACTCGGCTGCTAGTCCTCCTTTCATGCAGAATCTTAAATTCCTAGCTCATGCCCAAGGCACCAAAGCCAGCTAAAAAGTCAATAATCAATACCTAAAACTTGAATTGTACTACTTCTTACTGACTATTACATCAACTTAGAAACTTCATCTGTGTTCTACTATGGTGCTTTTAGTGTCTCCGCATACCGCAGCACGCGACTAGCTTTGCAGACGATAAGTACAACCGTTTCAGAGAGAAGAGCGGCCAATGTGACGATCTGGCTTTAAGTCGATTCGATAACAAATGACGAAAACGGACGGATTTCTCAGGTTTTTACTACATATGAACACTTTTCCCATTCTCCGTGCAACTCGGCTGCTAGTCCTCCTTTCATTCAGAATCTTAAGGTCCTAGGTAATGTCCGAGGCACAAAAGCAAGCTAAAAAGTCAATAATCCATACCTAAAACTTGAATTGTACTACATCTTACTGGCTATTACTTCAACTTAGAAGCTTCTTCTGTGTTCTGCTATGGTGCTTTTAGTGTCTCCGCATACCGAGGGCACGCGACATGGCTTTGCAGACGATAAGTACAACCGTTTCAGAGAGAAGAGCGGCCAATGTGACGATCTGGCTTTAAGTTGATTCGATAACAAATGACGAAAACGGACGAACTTCTCAGGTGTTTACTACATATGAACAGTTTTTCCATTCTCCCGTGCAACGCAGCTGCTAGTCCTCCTTCCATTCAAAATCTTCAGTTCCTAGGTCATGTCCAAGGCACCAAAAAAGGGTAAAAAGTGAATAATCGACAACTTAAACTTGAATTGTACTACTTCTTACTGGGTATTACTTCAACTTAGAAGCTTCTTCTGTGTTCCACTATGGTGCTTTTAGTGTCTCCGCATACCGCAGCACGCGACATAGCTTTGCAGACGATAAATGTAACTGTTTCAGAGAGAAGAGCGGCCAATGTGACGATCTGGCTTTAATTCGATTCGATAACAAGTCACGAAAACGGACAGATTTCTCAGGTTTTTACTACATATGACCACTTGTCACATTCTCCCGTGCAACGTGGCTGCTAGTCCTCCTTTCATGCAAAATCTTAAGGTCCTAGGTCATGTCCAAGTCACCAAAGCCGGCTAAAAAGTGAATAATCGACAACTTAAACTTGAATTGTACTACTTCTTACTGGCTATTACTTCAACTTACAAGCTTCTTCTGTGTTCTACTATGGTGCTTTTAGTGTTTCCGCATACAGCAGCACGCGACATAGCTTTGCAGACGATAAATGTAACCGTTTCAGAGAGAAGAGCGGCCAATGTGACGATCTGGCTTTAAGTCGATTCGATAACAAATGACGAAAACGGACGGATTTCTACGGTTTTTACTACATATGAACACTTTTCACATTCTCCCGTGCAACGCGGCTGCTAGTCCTCCTTTCATGCAAAATCTTAACGTCCTAGGTCATGTCCAAGCCACCAAAGCCGGCTAAAAAGTGAATAATCGACAGCTAAAACTTGAATTGTACTACTTCTTACTGGCTATTACTTCAACTTAGAAGCTACTTCTGTGTTCTACTATGGTGCTTTTAGTGTTTCTGCATACCGCAGCACGCGACATAGCTTATCAAACGAAAAATGTAACCGTTTCAGAGAGAAGAGCGGCCAATGTGACGATCTGCCTTTAAGTCGATTCGATAAGAAATGACGAAAACGGACGGATTTCTCAGGTTTTTACTACATATGAACACTTTTCACATTCTCCCTTTCAACTCGGCTGCAAGTCTTCCTTTCATTCAGAATCTTAAGGTCCTAGGTAATGTCCAAGTCACCAAAGCCAGCTAATAAGTCAGTAATCGATACTAAAACTTGAATTTTACTACTTGTTACTGGCTGTTACATCAACTTAGAAGCTTCATCTGTGTTCTACTATGGTGCTTTTAGTGTCTCCGCATACCGCAGCACGCGACTAGCTTTGCAGACGATAAGTACAACCGTTTCAGAGAGAAGAGCGTCCAATGTGACGATCTGGCTTTAAGTCGATTCGATAACAAGTGACGAAAACGGACGGATTTCTCAGGTTTTTAGTACATATGAACACTTTTCACATTCTCCCGTGCAACTCGGTTGCTAGTCCTCCTTTCATTCAGAATCTTAAGGTCCTAGGTAATGTCCAAGGCACCAAAGCAAGCTAAAAAGTCAATAATCGATACCTAAAACTTGAATTGTACTACTTCTTACTGGCTATTACATCAACTTAGAAGCTTCATCTGTGTTCTACTATGGTGCTTTTAGTGTCTCCGCATACCGCAGCACGCGACTAGCTTTGCAGACGATAAGTACAACCGTTTCAGAGAGAAGAGCGTCCAATGTGACGATCTGGCTTTAAGTCGATTCGATAACAAATGACGAAAACGGAAGGAATTCTCAGGTTTTTACTACATATGAACCCTTTTCACATTCTCCCGTGCAACGCGGCTGCTACTCCTCCTTTCATGCAAAATCTTAAGGTTCCACCTCATGTCCAAGGCACCAAAGCCGGCTAAAAATCAATAATCGATAAACAAAACATGAATTGTACTGCTTCTTACTGGCTATTGCTTCAACTTATAAGCTTCTTCTGTGTTCTACTATGGTTCTTTTAGTGTCTCCGCATACCGCAGCACGAGACATAGCTTTGCAGACGATAAATGTAACCGTTTCAGACAGAAGAGCGGCCAATGTGACGATCTGGCTTTAAGCCGATTCGATAACAAATGACGAAAACGGACGGATTTCTCAGGGTTTTACTACATATGAACACTTTTCACATTCTCCCGTGCAACGCGGCTGCTAGTCCTCCTTTCATGCAAAATCTTAAGGTCCTAGGTCATGTCCAAGCCACCAAAGCCGGCTAAAAATGAATAATCGACAACTAAAACTTGAATTGTACTACTTCTTACTGGGTATTACTTCAACTTAGAAGGTTCTTCTGTGTTCCACTATGGTGCTTTTAGTGTCTCCGCATACCGCAGCACGCGACATAGCTTTGCAGACGATAAATGTAACCGTCTTAGAGAGAAAAGCGGCCAATGTGTTGATCTGGCTTTAAGTCGATTCCATAACAAATGACGAAAACGGACGGATTTCTCAGGTTTTTACTACATATGAACACTTTTCACATTCTCCCTTTCAACTCGGCTGCTAGTCTTCCTTTCATTCAGAATCTTAAGGTCCTAGGTAATGTCCAAGGCACCAAATAAAGCTAAAAAGTCAATAATCGATACCTAAAACTTGAATTGTACTACTTCTTATTAGCTGTTACATCAACTTCGAAGGTTCTTCTTTGTTCTACTATAGTGCTTAAAGTGTCTCCGCATACCGCAGCACGCGACATAGCTTTGCAGACTATAAATGTAACTGTTTCACAGAGACGAGCGGCCAATGTGACGATCTGGCTTTAAGTCGATTCGATAACAAATGACGAAAACGGACGGATTTCTCAGGTTTTTACTACATATGAACACTTTTCACATTCTCCCGTGCAACGCGGCTGCTAGTCCTCCTTTCATCCAAAATCGTGAGGTTCTACGTCATGTCCAAGCCACCAAAGACGGCTAAAAAGTGAATAATAGACAACTAAAACTTGAATTGTACTACTTCTTACTGGCTATTACTTCAACTTAGAATCTACTTCTGTGTTCTACTATGGTGCTTTTAGTGTTTCCGCATAAGGCAGCACGCGACATAGCTTTGCACACGATAAATGTAACCGTTTCAGACTGAGGAGGTTCCAATGTGACGATCTGGCTTTAAGTCGATTCGATAACAAGTCACGAAAACGGACCTATTTCTCAGGTTTTTAGTACATATGAACACTTTACACATTCTCCCGTCCAACTCGGCTGCTAGTCTTCCTTTCATTCAGAATCTTAAGGTCCTAAGTAATGTCCAAGGTACCAAAAAAAGCTAAAATGTCAATAATCGATACCTAAAACTTGAATTGTACTACTTCTTATTAGCTATTACATCAACTTCGAAGGTTCTTCTGTGTTCTACTATAGTGCTTAAAGTGTCTCCGCATACCGCAGCACGCGACATAGCTTTGCAGACTATAAATGTAACTGTTTCACAGAGAAGAGCGGCCAATGTGACGATCTGGCTTTAAGTCGATTCGATAACAAATGACGAAACCGGACGGATTTCTCAGGTTTTTACTACATATGAACACTTTTCACATTCTCCCGTACAACGCGGTTGCTAGTCCTCCTTTCATGCAAAATCTTAAGGTCCTAGGTCATGTCCAAGCCACCAAAGTCGGCTAAAAAGTGAATAATCGACAACTAAAACTTGAATTGTACTACATCTTATTAGCTATTACATCAACTTCGAAGGTTCTTCTGTGTTCTACTATAGTGCTTAAAGTGCCTCCGCATACCGCAGCACGCGACATAGCTTTGCAGACGATAAATGTAACCGTTTCAGAGAGAAGAGCGGCCAATGTGACGATCTGGCTTTAAGTCGATTCGATAACAAATGACGAAAACGGACGGATTTCTCAGGTTTTTACTACATATGAACACTTTTCACATTCTCCCGTGCAACGCGGCTGCTAGTCCTCCTTTCATCCAAAATCTTGAGGTTCTACGTCATGTCCATGCCACCAAAGACGGCTAAAAAGTGAATAATAGACAACTAAAACTTAAATTGTACTACTTCTTACTGGCTATTACTTCAACTTATAAGCATCTTCTGTGTTCTACTATGGTGCCTTTAGTGTCTCCGCATACCGCAGCACGCGACATAGCTTTGCAGACGATAAATGTAACCGTCTCAGAGAAAAAAGCGGCCAATGTGACGATATGGCTTTAAGTCGATTCGATAACAAATGACGAAAACGGACTGTTTTCTCATGTTTTTACTACATATGAACACTTTACACATTCTCCCGTGCAACGCAGCTGCTAGTCCTCCTTTTATGCAAAATCTTAAGGTCCTAGGTCATCTCTAAGCCACCAAAGCCGGCTAAAAAGTGAATAATCGACAACTAAAACTTGAATTGTACTACTTCTTACTGGCTATTACTTCAACTTAGAATCTACTTCTGTGTTCTACTATGGTGCTTTTAGTGTTTCCGCATAAGGCAGCACGCGACATAGCTTTGCACACGATAAATGTAACCGTTTCAGACAGAAGAGGTTCCAATGTGACGATCTGGCTTTAAGTCGATTCGATAACAAGTCACGAAAACGGATCTATTTCTCAGGATTTTAGTACATATGAACACTTTACACATTCTCCCGTCCAACTCGGCTGCTAGTCTTCCTTTCATTCAGAATCTTAAGGTCCTAGGTAATGTCCAAGGCACAAAAACAAGCTAAAAAAGTCAATAATCGATACCTAAAACTAGAATTGTACTACTTCTTATTGGCTATTACATCAACTTCGAAGGTTCTTCTGTGTTCTACTATAGTGCTTAAAGTGCCTCCGCATACCGCAGCACGCGACATAGCTTTGCAGACGATAAATGTATTCGTCTCAGAGACAAAAGCGGCCAATGTGACGATCTGGCTTTAAGTCGATTCGATAACAAATGACGAAACCGGACGGATTTCTCAGGTTTTTACTACATATGAACACTTTTCACATTTTCCCGTGCAACGTGGCTGCTAGTCCTCCTTTCATGCAAAATCTTAAGGTTCTAGGTCATGTCCAAGCCACCAAAGCCGGCTAAAAAGTGAATAATCGACAACTAAAACTTGAATTGTACTACTTCTTACTGGGTATTACTTCAACTTAGAGGCTTCTTCTGTGTTCCACTATGGTGCTTGTAGTGTCTCCGCATACCGCAGCACGCGACATAGCTTTGCAGACTATAAATGTAACTGTTTCAGAGAGAAGAGCGGCCAATGTGACGATCTGGCTTTATGTCGATTCGATAACAAAAGACGAAACCGGACGGATTTCTCAGGTTTTGTACTACATATGAACTGTTGTCACATTCTCTCGTGCAACGCGGCTGCTAGTCCTCCTTTCATGCAAAATCTTAAGGTCCTAGGTCATGTCCAAGCCACCAAAGCCGGCTAAAAAGTGAATAATCGACAACTAAAACTTGAATTGTACTACTTCTTACTGGGTATTACTTCAACTTAGAAGCTTCTTCTGTGTTCCACTATGGTGCTTTTAGTGTCTCCGCATACCGCAGCACGCGACATAGCTTTGCAGACTATAAATGTAACTGTTTCAGAGAGAAGAGCGGCCAATGTGACGATCTGGCTTTAAGTCGATTCGATAACAAAAGACGAAACCGGACGGATTTCTCATGTTTTTACTACATATGAACACTTTTTACATTCTCACGTGCAACGCAGCTGCTAGTCCTCCTTTTATGCAAAATCTTAAGGTCCTAGGTCATGTCTAAGCTACCAAAGCCGGCTAAAAAGTGAATAATCGACAACTAAAACTTGAATTGTACTACTTCTTACTGGCTATTACTTCAACTTAGAATCTACTTCTGTGTTCTACTATGGTGCTTTTAGTGTTTCCGCATAAGGCAGCACACGACATAGCTTTGCACACGATAAATGTAACCGTTTCAGACAGAAGAGGTTCCAATGTGACGATCTGGCTTTAAGTCGATTCGATAACAAGTCACGAAAACGGACGGGTTTCTCAGATTTTTAGTACATATGAACACTTTACACATTCTCCCGTCCAACTCGGCTTGTAGTCCTCCTTTCATTCAGAATCTTAAGGTCCTAGGTAATGTCCAAGGCAGCAAAACAAGCTAAAAAGTCAATAATCGATACATAAAACTTGAATTGTACTACATCTTATTAGCTATTACTTCAACTTCGAAGGTTCCTCTGTGTTCTGCTATAGTGCTTAAAGTGCCTCCGCATACCGCAGCACGCGACATAGCTTTGCAGACGATAAATGTAACCGTTTCAGAGAGAAGAGCGGCCAATGTGACGATCTGGCTTGAAGTCGATTCGATAACAAATGACGAAAACGGACGGATTTCTCAGGTTTTTACTACATATGAACACTTGTCACATTCTCCCGTGCAACGCGGCTGCTAGTCCTCCATTCATGCAAAATCTTAACGTCCAAGTTCATGTCCAAGCCACCAAAGCCGGCTAAAAAGTGAATAATCAACAGCTAAAACTTGAATTGTACTACTTCTTACTGGCTATTACTTCAACTTAGAAGCTTCATCTGTGTTCTACTATGGTGCTTTTAGTGTCTCCGTATACCGCAGCACGCGACTAGCTTTGCAGACGATAAGTACAACCGTTTCAGAGAGAAGAGCGGCCAATGTGACGATCTGGCTTTAAGTCGATTCGATAACAAATGACGAAAACGGACGGATTTCTCAGGTTTTTAGTACATATGAACACTTGTCACATTCTCCCGTGTAACTCGGCTGCTAGTCCTCCTTTCATTCAGAATCTTAAGATCCTAGGTAATGTCCAAGGCACCAAAGCAAGCTAAAAAGTCAATAATCGATACCTAATACTTGAATTGTACTACTTCTTATTAGCTATTACATCAACTTCGAAGCTTCATCTGTGTTCTACTATGGTGCTTTTAGTGTCTCCGCATACCGCAGCACGCGACATAGCTTTGCAGACGATAAATGTAACCGTCTCAGAGAGAAAAGCGGCCATTGTGACGATCTGGCTATAAATCGATTCGATAACAAATGACGAAAACGGACGGATTTCTCAGGTTTTTACTACATATGATCACTTTTCACATTCTCCCTTGCAACTCGGCTGCTAGTCCTCCTTTCATGCAGAATCTTAAAGTCCTAGCTCATGTCCAAGCCAACAAAGCCGGCTAAAAAGTCAATAATCAATACATAAAACTTGAATTGTACTACTTCTTACTGGCTATTACTTCAACTTAGAAGCTTCTTCTGTATTTTACTATGGTGCTTTTACTGTTTCCGCATACCGCAGCACGAGACATAACTTTGCAGACGATATATGTAACCGTTTCAGAGAAAAGAGCGGCCAGTGTGACAATCGGGCTCTAAGTCGATTCGGTAACAAATGACGAAAACGGACGGATTTCTCAGGTTTTTACTACATATGAACACTTTTCACATTCACCCGTTCAACGCGGCTGCTAGTCGTCCTTTCATCCAAAATCTTAAGGTCCTAGGTCATGTCCAAGCCACCAAAGCCGGCTAAAAAGTGAATAATCGACAACTAAAACATGAATTGTACTACTTCTTACTTGCTATTACTTCAACTTATAAGCTTCCTCTGTGTTCTACTATTGTGCTTTTAGTGTCTCCGCATACCGCAGCACGCGACATATCTTTGCAGACGATAAATGTAATCGTCTCAGAGAGAAAAGCGGCCAATGTGACGATCTGGCTTTAAATCGATTCGATAACAAATGACGAAAACGGACGGATTTCTCAGGTTTTTACTACATATGAACACTTTTCACACTCTCCCGTGCAATGCGGCTGCTAGTCCTTCTTTCATGCAAGATCTTAACGTCCTAGGTCATGTCCAAGCCACCAAAGCCGGCTAAAAAGTGAATAATCGACAGCTAAAACTTGAATTGTACTACTTCTCACTGGCTATTACTTCAACTTAGAAGCTTCATCTGTGTTCTACTATGGTGCTTTTAGTGTCTCCGTATACCGCAGCACGCGACTAGCTTCGCAGACGATAAGTACAACCGTTTCAGAGAGAAGAGCGGCCAATGTGACGATCTGGCTTTAAGTCGATTCGATAACAAATGACGAAAACGGACGGATTTCTCAGGTTTTTAGTACATATGAACACTTTTCACATTCTCCCGTGCAACTCGGCTGCTAGTCCTCCTTTCATTCAGAATCTTAAGATCCTAGGTAATGTCCAAGGCACCAAAGCAAGCTAAAAAGTCAATAATCGATACCTAATACTTGAATTGTACTACTTCTTATTAGCTATTACATCAACTTCGAAGCTTCATCTGTGTTCTACTATGGTGCTTTTAGTGTCTCCGCATAGCGCAGCACGCGACTAGCTTTGCAGACGATAAATGTAACCTTTTCAGAGAGAAGAGCGGCCAATGTGACGATCTGGCTTTAAGTCGATTCGATAACAGATGACGAAAACGGACGGATTTCTCAGGTTTTTACTACATATGAATACTTTTCACATTCTCCCGTGCAACGCAGTTGCTAGTCCTCCTTTCATGCAAAATCTTAAGGTCCTAGGTCATGTCCATGCCACCAAAGCCGGCTAAAAAGTGAATAATCGACAGCTAAAACTTGAATTGTACTACTTCTTACTGGCTATTACTTCAACTTAGAAGCTACTTCTGTGTTCTACTATGGTGCTTTTAGTGTTTCCGCATACCGCAGCACGCGACATAGCTTTGCAGAACATAAATGTAACCGTTTCAGAGAGAAGAGCGGCCAATGTGACGATCTGGCTTTAAATCGATTCGATAACAAATAACGAATACGGACGGATTTCTCAGGTTTTTACTACATATGAACACTTTTCACATTCTCCCGTGCAACGTGGCTGCTACTCCTCCTTTCATGCAAAATCTTAAGGTCCTAGGACATGTCCAAGCCACCAAAGCCGGCTAAAAAGTGAATACTCGACAACTAAAACTTGAATTGTACTACTTCTTACTGGCTATTATTACAACTTAGCTTCTTCTGTGTTCTACTATGGTGCTTTTAGTGTCTCCGCATACCGCAGCACGCGACATAGCTTTGCAGACAATAAGTACAACCGTTTCAGAGAGAAGAGCGGCGAATGTGACGACCAGGCTTAAAGTCGATTCGATAACAAATGACGAAAACGGACGAATTTCTCAGGTTTTTACTACATATGAATACTCTTCACATTCTCCCGTGCAACGCAGCTGCTAGTCCTCCTTTCATGCAAAATCTTAAGGTCCTAGGTCATGTCCAAACCACCAAAGCCAGCTAAAAAGTGAATAATCGACTGCTAAAACTTGAATTGTACTACTTCTTACTGGCTATTACTTCAACTTAGAAGCTACTTCTGTGTTGTACTATGGTGCTTTTAGTGTTTCCGCATACCGCAGCACGCGACATAGCTTTGCAGAACATAAATGTAACCGTTTCAGAGAGAAGAGCGGCCAATGTGACGATTTGGCTTTAAGTCGATTCGATAACAAATGACGAAACCGGACGGATTTCACAGGTTTTTACTACATATGAACACTTTTCACATTCTCCCGTGCAACGCGGCTGAGAGTCCTCCTTTCATGCAAAATCTTATGGTCCTAGGTCATGTCCAAGCTACCAAAGCCGGCTAAAAAGTAAATAATCGACAACTAAAACTTGAATTGTACTACTTCTTACTGGCTATTACTTCAACTTAGAAGCTTCTTCTGTGATCTACTATGGTGCTTTTAGTGATTCGGCATACCGCAGCACGCGACGTAGCTTTGCAGACGATAAATGTAACCGTTTTAGGGAGAAGAACGGCCAATGTGACGATCTTCCTTCAAGTCGATTCAATAACATATGTCGAAAACGGACGGATTTCTCAGGTTTTTACTACATATGAACACTTTTCACATTCTCCCGAGCAACGCGGCTGCTAGTCCTCCTTTCATGCAAAATCTTAAGGTCCTAGGTCATGTCCAAGCCACCAAAGCCGGCTAAAAAGTGAACAATCGACAACTACAACTTGAATTGTACTTCTTCTTACTGGCTATTACTTCAACTTAGAAGCTTCTTCTGTGTTGAACTATGGTTCTTTTAGGGTCTCCGCATACCGCAGCACGCGACATAGCTTTGCAGACGATAAATGTAACCGTCTCAGAGAGAAAAGCGGCCAATATGACGATCTGGCTTTGAGTCGATTCGATAACAAATGACGAAAACGGACGGATTTCTCAGGTTTTTACTACATATGAACACTTTTCACATTCTCCCGTGCAACGCGGCTGCAAGTCCTCCTTTCATGCAAAATGTTAAGGTCCTAGTTCATGTCCAAGTCACCAAAGCCGTCTAAAAAGTAAATAATCGACAGCTAAAATTTGAATTCTACCACTTCCTACTGGCTATTACTTCAACTTAGAAGCTTCTTCTGTATTCTACTATGGTGCTTTTAGTGTCTCCGCATACCGCAGCACGCGACATAGCTTTGCATACGATAAATGTAATCGTCTCAGAGAGAAAAGCGGCCAATGTGACGATCTGGCTTTAAGTCGATTCGATAACAAATGACGAAAACGGACGGATTTATTTGGTTTTTACTACATATGAACACTTTTCACATTCTCCCGTGCAACGCGGCTGTAAGCCCTCCATTCATGCAAAGTCTTAAGGTCCTAGGACATGTCCAAGCCACGAAAGCAGCCTAAAAAGTGAATAATCGACAACTAAAACTTGAATTTAACTGCTTCTTACTGGCTATTACTTCAACTTAGAAGCTTCTTCTGTGTTCTACTATGGTGCTTTTAGTGTCTCCGCATACCGCAGCACGCGACATAGCTTTGCAGACGATAAATGTAACCGTCTCAGAGAGAAAAGCGGCCAATGTGACGATCTTTCTGTAAGTCGATTCGATAACAAATGACGAAAGCGGACGGATTTCTGAGGTTTTTACTACATATGAGCAGTTTTCACATTGTCCCGTGCAACGCGGCTGCTCGTCTTCCTTTCATGCAAAATCTTAAGGTCCTAGTTCATGTCCAAGCCACCAAAGCCGGCTAAAAAGTGAATAATCGACAAGTACAACTTGAATTGTACTACTTCTTACTGGCTATTACTTCAACTTAGAAGCTTCTTCTGTGTTCTACTATGGTTCTTTTAGTGTCTCCGCATACCACAGCACGCGACATAGCTTTGCAGACGATAAATGTAACCGTCTCAGAGAGAAAAGCGGCCAATGTGACGATCTGGTGTAAGTCTATTCGATAACAAATGACGAAAACTTACAGATTTCTCAGGTTTTTACTACATATGAACACTTTTCACATTCTCCCATGCAACGCGGCTGCAAGTCCTCCTTTCATGCAAAATCTTAAGGTCCTAGGTCATGTCCAAGCCACCAAAGCCGGCTAAAAATTGAATAACCGAAAACTAAAATTTGAATTGTACTACTTCTTACTGGCTATTACTTCAACTTAGAAGCTTCTTCTGTGTTCTATGGTGCTTTTAGTGTCTCCGCATATTGCAGCACGCGACCTAGCTTTGCAGACGATAAATGTAACCATCTCAGAGAGAAAAGCGGCCAATGTGACGATCTGGCTTTAAGTCGATTCGATAACAAATGACGAAAACGGACGGATTTCTCAGGTTTTTACTACATATGAACACTTTTCACATTCTCCCGTGCAACGCGGCTGCTAGTCCTCCTTTCATGCAAAATCTTAAGGTCCTAGGTCATGTCCAAGCCACCAAAGCCGGCTAAAAAGTGAATAATCGACATCTAAAATTTGAATTGTACTACTTCTTACTGGCTATTACTTCAACTTAGAAGCTTCTTCTGTGTTCTACTATGGTGCTTTTAGTGTTTCCGCATACCGCAGCACGCGACATAGCTTTGCAGAACATAAATGTAACCGTTTCAGAGAGAAGAGCGGCCAATGTGACGATCTGGCTTTAAGTCGATTCGATAACAAATGACGAAACCGGACGGATTTCACAGGTTTTTACTACATATGAACACTTTTCACATTCTCCCGTGCAACGTGGCTGCTACTCCTCCTTTCATGCAAAATCTTATAGTCCTAGGTCATGTCCAAGCCACCAAAGCCGGCTAAAAAGTGAATAATCGACAGCTAAAACTTGAATTGTACTACTTCTTACTGGCTATTACTTCAACTTAGAAGCTTCTTCTGTGTTATACTATGGTGCTTTTAGTGTCTCCGCATACCACAGCACGCGACATAGCTTTGCAGATAATAAGTACAACCGTTTCAGAGAGAAGAGCGGCCAATGTGACGATCAGGCTTTAAGTCGATTCGATAACAAATGACGAAAACGGACGAATTTCTCAGGTTTTTACTACATATGAACACTTTTCACATTCTCCCGTGCAACGCGGCTGCAAGTCCTCCTTTCATGCAAAATGTTAAGGTCCTAGTTCATGTCCAAGCCACCAAAGCCGTCTAAAAAGTAAATAATCGACAGCTAAAATTTGAATTCTACCACTTCTTACTGGCTATTACTTCAACTTAGAAGCTTCTTCTGTGTTCTACTATGGTGCTTTTAGTGTCTCCGCATACCGCAGCACGCGACATAGCTTTGCATACGATAAATGTAATCGTCTCAGAGAGAAAAGCGGCCAATGTGACGATCTGGCTTTAAGTCGATTCGATAACAAATGACGAAAACGGACGGATTTCTTTGGTTTTTACTACATATGAACACTTTTCACATTCTCCCGTGCAACGCGGCTGTAAGCCCTCCATTCATGCAAAGTCTTAAGGTCCTAGGACATGACCAAGCCACGAAAGCAGCCTAAAAAGTGAATAATCGACAACTAAAACTTGAATTTAACTGCTTCTTACTGGCTATTACTTCAACTTAGAAGCTTCTTCTGTGTTCTACTATGGTGCTTTTAGTGTCTCCGCATACCGCAGCACGCGACATAGCTTTGCAGACGATAAATGTAACCGTCTCAGAGAGAAAAGCGGCCAATGTGACGATCTTTCTGTAAGTCGATTCGATAACAAATGACGAAAGCGGACGGATTTCTGAGGTTTTTACTACATATGAGCAGTTTTCACATTGTCCCGTGCAACGCGGCTGCTCGTCTTCCTTTCATGCAAAATCTTAAGGTCCTAGTTCATGTCCAAGCCACCAAAGCCGGCTAAAAAGTGAATAATCGACAAGTACAACTTGAATTGTACTACTTCTTACTGGCTATTACTTCAACTTAGAAGCTACTTCTGTGTTCTACTATCGTTCTTTTAGTGTCTCCGCATACCACAGCACGCGACATAGCTTTGCAGACGATAAATGTAACCGTCTCAGAGAGAAAAGCGGCCAATGTGACGATCTGGTGTAAGTCTATTCGATAACAAATGACGAAAACGTACGGATTTCTCAGGTTTTTACTACATATGAACACTTTTCACATTCTCCCATGCAACGCGGCTGCAAGTCCTCCTTTCATGCAAAATCTTAAGGTCCTAGGTCATGTCCAAGCCACCAAAGCCGGCTAAAAATTGAATAACCGAAAACTAAAATTTGAATTGTACTACTTCTTACTGGCTATTACTTCAACTTAGAAGCTTCTTCTGTGTTCTATGGTGCTTTTAGTGTCTCCGCATATTGCAGCACGCGACCTAGCTTTGCAGACGATAAATGTAACCGTCTCAGAGAGAAAAGCGGCCAATGTGACGATCTGGCTTTAAGTCGATTCGATAACAAATGACGAAAACGGACGGATTTCTCAGGTTTTTACTACATATGAACACTTTTCACATTCTCCCGTGCAACGCGGCTGCTAGTCCTCCTTTCATGCAAAATCTTAAGGTCCTAGGTCATGTCCAAGCCACCAAAGCCGGCTAAAAAGTGAATAATCGACATCTAAAATTTGAATTGTACTACTTCTTACTGGCTATTACTTCAACTTAGAAGCTTCTTCTGTGTTCTACTATGGTGCTTTTATTGTCTCCGCATACCGCAGCACGCGACATAGCTTTGCAGACGATAAATGTAACCGTCTCAGTGAGAAAAGCGGCCAATGTGACGATCTGGCTTTAAGTTGATTCGATAACAAATGACGAAAACGGACGGATTTCTCAGGTTTTTGCTACATATGAACTCTTTTCACATTCTCCCGTGCAACGAGGCTGCTAGTCCTCCTTTCATCCTAAATCTTAAGGTCCTAGGTCATGTCCAAACCACCAAAGCCAGCTAAAAAGTGAATAATCGACTGCTAAAACTTGAATTGTACTACTTCTTACTGGCTATTACTTCAACTTAGAAGCTACTTCTGTGTTGTACTATGGTGCTTTTAGTGTTTCCGCATACCGCAGCACGCGACATAGCTTTGCAGAACATAAATGTAACCGTTTCAGAGAGAAGAGCGGCCAATGTGACGATCTGGCTTTAAGTCGATTCGATAACAAATGACGAAACCGGACGGATTTCACAGGTTTTTACTACATATGAACACTTTTCACATTCTCCCGTGCAACGTGGCTGCTACTCCTCCTTTCATGCAAAATCTTAAGATCCTAGGTCATGTCCAAGCCACCAAAGCCGGCTAAAAAGTGAATAATCGACAGCTAAAACTTGAATTGTACTACTTCTTACTGGCTATTACTTCAACTTAGAAGCTTCTTCTGTGTTCTACTATGGTGCTTTTAGTGTCTCCGCATACCACAGCACGCGACATAGCTTTGCAGATAATAAGTACAACCGTTTCAGAGAGAAGAGCGGCCAATGTGACGATCAGGCTTTAAGTCGATTCGATAACAAATGACGAAAACGGACGAATTTCTCAGGTTTTTACTACATATGAACACTTTTCACATTCTCCCGTGCAACGCGGCTGCTAGTCCTCCTTTCATTCAGAATCTTAAGGTCCTAGTTAATGTCCAAGGCAACAAAGCAAGCTAAAAAGTCAATAATCGATACCTAAAACTTGAATGGTACTACTTCTTACTGGCTATTACATCAACTTAGAAGCTTCTTCTGTGTTCTACTATGGTGCTTTTAGTGTTTCCGCATACCGAGGGCACGCGACATAGCTTTGCAGACGATAAGTACAACCGTTTCAGAGAGAAAAGCGGCCAATGTGACGATCTGGCTTTAAGTCGATTCGATAACAAATGACGAATACGAACCGATTTCTCAGGTTTTTACTACATATGAACACTTTTCACATTCTCCCTTGCAACGCGGCTGCTAGTCCTCCTTTCATGCAAAATCTTATGGTCCTAGGTCATGTCCAAGCCACCAAAGCCGGCTAAAAAGTGAATAATCGACAACTAAAACTTGAATTGTACTACTTCTTACTTTCTATTGCTTCAAATTAGAAGCTTCTTCTGTGGTCTACTATGGTGCTTTTAGTGTCGCCGCATACCGCAGCACGCGACATAGCTTTGCAGACGATAAATGTAACCGTCTCAGAGAGAAAAGCGGCCAATGTGACGATCTGGCTTTAAGTCGATTCGATAACAAATGACGAAACGGACGGATTTCTCAGGTTTTTACTACATATGAACACTTTTCACATTCTCCCGTGCAACGCGGCTGAGAGTCCTCCTTTCATGCAAAATCTTATGGTCCTAGGTCATGTCCAAGCCACCAAAGCCGGCTAAAAAGTGAATAATCGACAACTAAAACTTGAATTGTACTACTTCTTACTGGCTATTACTTCAACTTAGAAGCTTCTTCTGTGATCTACTATGGTGCTTTTAGTGATTCGGCATACCGCAGCACGCGACATAGCTTTGCAGACGATAAATGTAACCGTTTTAGAGAGAAGAACGGCCAATGTGACGATCTTCCTTCAAGTCGATTCAATAACATATGTCGAAAACGGACGGATTTCTCAGGTTTTTACTACATATGAACACTTTTCACATTCTCCCGAGCAACGCGGCTGCTAGTCCTCCTTTCATGCAAAATCTTAAGGTCCTAGGTCATGTCCAAGCCACCAAAGCCGGCTAAAAAGTGAACAATCGACAACTACAACTTGAATTGTACTTCTTCTTACTGGCTATTACTTCAACTTAGAAGCTTCTTCTGTGTTGTACTATGGTTCTTTTAGGGTCTCCGCATACCGCAGCACGCGACATAGCTTTGCAGACGATAAATGTAACCGTCTCAGAGAGAAAAGCGGCCAATATGACGATCTGGCTTTGAGTCGATTCGATAACAAATGACGAAAACGGACGGATTTCTCAGATTTTTACTACATATGAACACTTTTCACATTCTCCCGTGCAACGCGGCTGCAAGTCCTCCTTTCATGCAAAATGTTAAGGTCCTAGTTCATGTCCAAGCCACCAAAGCCGTCTAAAAAGTAAATAATCGACAGCTAAAATTTGAATTCTACCACTTCTTACTGGCTATTACTTCAACTTAGAAGCTTCTTCTGTGTTCTACTATGGTGCTTTTAGTGTCTCCGCATACCGCAGCACGCGACATAGCTTTGCATACGATAAATGTAATCGTCTCAGAGAGAAAAGCGGCCAATGTGACGATCTGGCTTTAAGACGATTCGATAACAAATGACGAAAACGGACGGATTTATTTGGTTTTTACTACATATGAACACTTTTCACATTCTCCCGTGCAACGCGGCTGTAAGTCCTCCATTCATGCAAAGTCTTAAGGTCCTAGGACATGTCCAAGCCACGAAAGCAGCCTAAAAAGTGAATAATCGACAACTAAAACTTGAATTTAACTGCTTCTTACTGGCTATTACTTCAACTTAGAAGCTTCTTCTGTGTTCTACTATGGTGCTTTTAGTGTCTCCGCATACCGCAGCACGCGACATAGCTTTGCAGACGATAAATGTAACCGTCTCAGAGAGAAAAGCGGCCAATGTGACGATCTTTCTGTAAGTCGATTCGATAACAAATGACGAAAGCGGACGGATTTCTGAGGTTTTTACTACATGTGAGCAGTTTTCACATTGTCCCGTGCAACGCGGCTGCTCGTCTTCCTTTCATGCAAAATCTTAAGGTCCTAGTTCATGTCCAAGCCACCAAAGCCGGCTAAAAAGTGAATAATCGACAAGTACAACTTGAATTGTACTACTTCTTACTGGCTATTACTTCAACTTAGAAGCTTCTTCTGTGTTCTACTATGGTTCTTTTAGTGTCTCCGCATACCACAGCACGCGACATAGCTTTGCAGACGATAAATGTAACCGTCTCAGAGAGAAAAGCGGCCAATGTGACGATCTGGTGTAAGTCTATTCGATAACAAATGACGAAAACGTACGGATTTCTCAGGTTTTTACTACATATGAACACTTTTCA
This sequence comes from Schistocerca gregaria, assembly GCF_023897955.1. NCBI lineage: Eukaryota > Metazoa > Arthropoda > Insecta > Orthoptera > Acrididae > Schistocerca > Schistocerca gregaria. Next base: position 2,373,020 of record NW_026061711.1, on the reverse strand, counting down.
CATTCTCCCATGCAACGCGGCTGCAAGTCCTCCTTTCATGCAAAATCTTAAGGTCCTAGGTCATGTCCAAGCCACCAAAGCCGGCTAAAAATTGAATAACCGAAAACTAAAATTTGAATTGTACTACTTCTTACTGGCTATTACTTCAACTTAGAAGCTTCTTCTGTGTTCTATGGTGCTTTTAGTGTCTCCGCATATTGCAGCACGCGACCTAGCTTTGCAGACGATAAATGTAACCATCTCAGAGAGAAAAGCGGCCAATGTGACGATCTGGCTTTAAGTCGATTCGATAACAAATGACGAAAACGGACGGATTTCTCAGGTGTTTACTACATATGAACACTTTTCACATTCTCCCGTGCAACGCAGCTGCTAGTCCTCCTTTCATGCAAAATCTTAAGGTCGTAGGTCATGTCCAAGCCACCAAAGCCGGCTAAATAGTGAATAATCGACAGCTAAAACTTGAATTATACTACTTCTTACTGGCTATTACTTCAACTTAGAAGCTACTTCTGTGTTCTACTATGGTGCTTTTAGTGTTTCCGCATACCGCAGCACGCGACATAGCTTTGCAGACGATAAATGTAACCGTCTCAGAGAGAAAAGCGGCCAATGTGACGATCTGGCTTTAAGTCGATTCGATAACAAATGACGAATACGAACGGATTTCTCAGGTTTTTACTACATACGAACACTTTTCACATTCTCCCTTGCAACGCGGCTGCTAGTCCTCCTTTCATGCAAAATCTTATAGTCCTAGGTCATGTCCAAGCCACCAAAGCCGGCTAAAAAGTGAATAATCGACAACTAAATCTTGAATTGTACTACTTCTTACTGGCTATTACTTCAACTTAGAAGCTTCTTCTGTGTTCTACTATGGTGCTTTTACTGTCTCCGCATACCGCAGCACGCGACATAGCTTTGCAGACGATAAATGTAACCGTCTCAGAGAGAAAAGCGGCCAATGTGACGATCTGGCTTTAAGTCGATTCGATAACAAATGACGAAAACGGACGGATTTCTCAGGTTTTTACTACATATGAACCCTTTTCACATTCTCCCGTGCAACGCGGCTGCAAGTCCTCCTTTCATGCAAAGTCTTAAGGTCCTAGGTCATGTCCAAGCCACCAAAGCCGGCTAAAAAGTGAATAATCGACAACTAAAACTTGAATTGTACTACTTCTTACTGGCTATTACTTCAACTTAGAAGCTTCTTCTGTGTTCTACTATGGTGCTTTTAGTGTTTCCGCATACCGCAGCACGCGACATAGCTTTGCATACGATAAATGTAATCGTCTCAGAGAGAAAAGCGGCCAATGTGACGATCTGGCTTTAAGTCGATTCGATAACAAATGACGAAAACGGACGGATTTCTCAGGTTTTTAATACATATGAACCCTTTTCACATTCTCCCGTGCAACGCGGCTGCTAGTCCTCCTTTCATGCAAAATCATAAAGTTCCACCTCGTGTCCAAGGCACCAAAGCCGGCTAAAAATCAAAAATCGATAACCAAAACTTGATTTGTACTGCTTCTTACTGGCTATTGCTTCAACTTAGAAGCTTCTTCTGTGTTCTACTATGGTGCTTTTAGTGTTTCGGCATACCGCAGAACGCGACATAGTTTTGCAGACGATAAATGTAACCGATTCAGAGAGAAGAACGGCCAATGTGACGATCTGGCTTTAAGTCGATTCGATAACAAATGACGTAAACGGACGGATTTCTCAGGTTTTTACTACATATGAACACTTTTCACATTCTCCCGTGCAACGCGGCTGCAAGTCCTCGTTTCATGCAAAGTCTTAAGGTCCTAGGTCATGTCCAAGCCACCAAAGCCGGCTAAAAAGTGAATAATCGATAACTAAAACTTGAATTGTACTGCTTCTTACTGGCTATTACTTCAACTTAGAAGCTTCTTCTGTGTTCTACTATGGTGCTTTTAGTGTTTCGGCATACCGCAGCACGCGACATAGCTTTGCAGACGATAAATGTAACCGTTTCAGAGACAAGAACGGTTAATGTGACAATCTGGCTTTAAGTCGATTCGATAACAAATAACGAAAACGGACGGATTTCTCAGGTTTTTACTACATATGAACCCTTTTCACATTCTCCCGTGCAACGCGGCTGCTAGTCCTCTTTTCACGCACAATCTTAAGGTCCTAGCTCATGTCCAAGGCACCAAAGCCAGCTAAAAAGTCAATAATCGATACCTAAAACTTGAATTGTACTACTTCTTACTGGCTATTACTTCAAATTAGAAGCTTCTTCTGTGGTCTACTATGGTGCTTTTAGTGTCTCCGCATACCGCAGCAAGCGACATAGCTTTGCAGACCATAAATGTAACCGTCTCAGAGAGAAAAGCGGCCAATGTGACGATCTGGCTTTAAGTCGATTCGATAACAAGTCACGAAAACGGACGGGTTTCTCAGGTTTTTACTACATACGAACACTTTTCACATTCTCCCTTGCAACGCGGCTGCTAGTCCTCCTTTCATGCAAAATCTTATAGTCCTAGGTCATGTCCAAGCCACCAAAGCCGGCTAAAAAGTGAATAATCGACAACTAAATCTTGAATTGTACTACTTCTTACTGGCTATTACTTCAACTTAGAAGCTTCTTCTGTGTTCTACTATGGTGCTTTTACTGTCTCCGCATACCGCAGCACGCGACATAGCTTTGCAGACGATAAATGTAACCGTCTCAGAGAGAAAAGCGGCCAATGTGACGATCTGGCTTTAAGTCGATTCGATAACAAATGACGAAAACGGACGGATTTCTCAGGTTTTTACTACATATGAACCCTTTTCACATTCTCCCGTGCAACGCGGCTGCAAGTCCTCCTTTCATGCAAAGTCTTAAGGTCCTAGGTCATGTCCAAGCCACCAAAGCCGGCTAAAAAGTGAATAATCGACAACTAAAACTTGAATTGTACTACTTCTTACTGGCTATTACTTCAACTTAGAAGCTTCTTCTGTGTTCTACTATGGTGCTTTTAGTGTTTCCGCATACCGCAGCACGCGACATAGCTTTGCATACGATAAATGTAATCGTCTCAGAGAGAAAAGCGGCCAATGTGACGATCTGGCTTTAAGTCGATTCGATAACAAATGACGAAAACGGACGGATTTCTCAGGTTTTTAATACATATGAACCCTTTTCACATTCTCCCGTGCAACGCGGCTGCTAGTCCTCCTTTCATGCAAAATCATAAAGTTCCACCTCGTGTCCAAGGCACCAAAGCCGGCTAAAAATCAAAAATCGATAACCAAAACTTGATTTGTACTGCTTCTTACTGGCTATTGCTTCAACTTAGAAGCTTCTTCTGTGTTCTACTATGGTGCTTTTAGTGTTTCGGCATACCGCAGAACGAGACATAGTTTTGCAGACGATAAATGTAACCGATTCAGAGAGAAGAACGGCCAATGTGACGATCTGGCTTTAAGTCGATTCGATAACAAATGACGTAAACGGACGGATTTCTCAGGTTTTTACTACATATGAACACTTTTCACATTCTCCCGTGCAACGCGGCTGCAAGTCCTCGTTTCATGCAAAGTCTTAAGGTCCTAGGTCATGTCCAAGCCACCAAAGCCGGCTAAAAAGTGAATAATCGATAACTAAAACTTGAATTGTACTGCTTCTTACTGGCTATTACTTCAACTTAGAAGCTTCTTCTGTGTTCTACTATGGTGCTTTTAGTGTTTCGGCATACCGCAGCACGCGACATAGCTTTGCAGACGATAAATGTAACCGTTTCAGAGACAAGAACGGTTAATGTGACAATCTGGCTTTAAGTCGATTCGATAACAAATGACGAAAACGGACGGATTTCTCAGGTTTTTACTACATATGAACCCTTTTCACATTCTCCCGTGCAACGCGGCTGCAAGTCCTCCTTTCATGCAAAATGTTAAGGTCCTAGGTCATGTCCAAGCCACCAAAGCCGGCTGTTGTTGTTGTTGTCTTCAGTCCTGAGACTGGTTTGATGCAGCTCTCCATGCTACTCTATCCTGTGCAAGCTGCTTCATCTCCTAGTACCTACTGCAAACTACATCTTTCTGAATCTGCTTAGTGTACTCATCTGTCGGTCTCCCTCTACGATTTTTTCCCTCCACGCTGCCCTCCAATGCTAAATATATGATCCCTTGATGCCTCAAAACATGCCCTACCAACCGATCCCTTCTTCTAGTCAAGTTGTGCCACAAACTTCTCTTCTCCCCAACCCTATTTAATACCTCCTCATTAGTTACGTGATCTATCCACCTTATCTTCAGTATTCTTCTGTAGCACCACATTTCGAAAGCTTCTATTCTCTTCTTGTCCAAACTAGTTATCTTCCATGTTTCACTTCCATACATGGCTACACTCCAAACAAATACTTTCAGAAACGACTTCCTGATACATAAATCTATATTCGATGTTAACAAATTTCTTTTCCTCAGAAACGATTTCCTTGCCATTGCCAGTCTACATTTTATATCCTATCTACTTCGACCATCATCAGTTATTTTACTTCCAAAATAGCAAAACTCCTTTACTACTTTAAGTGTCTCATTTCCTAATCTAATTCCCTCAGCATCACCCGATTTAATTTGATTACATTCCATTATCCTCGTTTTGCTTTTGTTAATGTTCATCTTATATCCTCCTTTCAAGACACTGTCCATTCCGTTCAACTGCTCTTCCAAGTCCTTTGCCGTCTCTGACAGAATTACAATGTCATCGGCGAACCTCAAAGTTTTTACTTCGTCTCCATGATTTTTAATACCTACTCCAAATTTTTCTTTTGTTTCCTTTACTGCTTGCTCAATATACAGATTGAATAACATCGGGGAGAGGCTACAACCCTGTCTCACTCCTTTCCCAACCACTGCTTCCCTTTCATGCCCCTCGACTCTTATGACTGCCATCTGGTTTCTGTACAAATTATAAATAGCCTTTCGCTCCCTTTATTTTACCCCTGCCACCTTTAGAATTTCAAAAAGAGTATTCCAGTCATTTTCATTGTCAAAAGCTTTCTCTAAGTCTACAAATGCTAGAAACGTAGGTTTGCCTTTTCTTAATCTTTCTTCTAAGATAAGTCGTAAGGTCAGTATTGCCTCACGTGTTCCAACATTTCGACGGAATCCAAACTGATCCTCCCCGAGGTCTTAGCCTGTAAAGAAGTATTTTGCAGCCGTGGCTTATTAAACTGATAGTTCGGTAATTTTCACATCTGTCAGCACCTGCTTTCTTTGGGATTGGAATTATTATATTCTTCTTGAAGTCTGAGGGTATTTCGCCTGTCTCAACATCAAAGCCGGCTAAAAAGTGAATAATCGACAACTAAAACTTGAATTGTCCTACATCTTACAGGCTATTGCTTCAACTTAGAAGCTTCTTCTGTGTTCTACTATGGTGCTTTTAGTGTTTCCGCATACCGCAGCACGCGACATAGCTTTGCAGACGATAAATGTAACCGTTTCTGAGAGAAGAGCGGCCAATTTGACGATCTGGCTTTAAGTCGATTCCATAACAAATGACGAAAACGGACGAATTTCTCAGGTTTTTACTACATATGAACCCTTTTCACATTCTCCCGTGCAATGCGGCAGCTAGTCCTAATTTCATGCAATATCTTAAGGTCCTAGGTCATATCCAAGCCACCAAAGCCTTCTAAAAAGTGAATAATCGACAACTAAAACTTGAATTGTACTACATCTTACTGGCTATTACTTCAAATTAGAAGCTTCTTCTGTGTTCTACTATGGTGCTTTTAGTGTCTCCGCAAACCGCAGCACGCGACATAGCTTTGCAGACGATAAATGTAACCGTCTCAGAGAGAAAAGCGGCCAATGTGACGATCTGGCTTTAAGTCGATTCGATAACAAATGACGAAAACGGACGGATTTCTCAGGTTTTTACTACATATGAACACTTTTCACATTCTCCCTTGCAACGCGGCTGCTAGTCCTCATTTCATACAAAATCTTAAGGTCCTAGGTCATGTCCAAGCCACCAAAGCCGGCTAAAAAGTGAATAATCGACAACTAAAACTTGAATTGTACTACTTCTTACTGGCTACTGCTTCAACTTAGAAGCTTCCTCTGTGGTCTACTATGGTGCTTTTAGTGTCTCCGCATACAGCAGCACGCGACATAGCTTTGCAGACGATAAATGTAACCGTTTCAGAGAGAAGAGCGGCCAATGTGACGTTCTGACTTTAAGTCGATTCGATAACAAATGACGAAAACGGACGGATTTTTCAGGTTTTTACTACATATGAACACTTTTCACATTCTCCCGTGCAACACAGCTGCTAGTCCTCCTTTCATGCAAAATCTTAAGGTCCTAGGTCATGTCCAAGCCACCAAAGCCGTCTAAAAAGTGAATAATCGACAACTACAACTTGAATTGTACTACTTCTTACTGGCTATTACTTCAACTTAGAAGCTTTTTCTGTGTTCTACTATGGTGCTTTTAGTGTCTCCGCATACCGCAGCACGCGACATAGCTTTGCAGACGATAAATGTAACCGTCTCAGAGAGAAAAGCGGCCAATGTGACGATCTGGCTTTAAGTCGATTCGATAACAAATGACGAAAACGGACGGATTTCTCAGGTTTTTACTACATATGAACACTTTTCACGTTCTACCGTGCAACGCGGCTGCTAGTCCTCCTTTCATGCTAAATCTTAAGGTCCTAGGTCATGTCAAAGCCACCAAAGCCGGCTAAAAAGTGAATAATCGACAACTAAACCTTGAATTGTACTACTTATTACTTTCTATTACGTCAACTTAGAAGCTTCTTCTGTGTTCTACTATGGTGCTTTTAGTGTCTCCGCATACCGCAGCACGCGACACAGCTTTGCAGACGATAAATGGAACCGTCTCAAAGAGAAAAGCGGCCAATGTGACGATCTGGCTTTAAGTCGATTAGATAACAAATGACGAAAACGGACGTATTTCTCAGGTTTATACTACATATGAACACTTTTCACATTCTCCCTTGCAACGCGGCTGCTAGTCCTCCTTTCATGCTAAATCTTAAGGTGCTAGGTCATGTCCAAGCAACCAAAGTCGGCTGAAAAGTGAATAATCGACAACTAAAACTTGAATTGTACTACTACTTACTGGCTATTGCTTCAACTTAGAAGCTTCCTCTGTGGTCTACTATGGTGCTTTTAGTGTCTCTGCATACAGCAGCACGCGACATAGCTTTGCAAACGATAAATGTAACTGTTTCAGAGAGAAAAGCGGCCAATGTGACGATCTGGCTTTAAGTCGATTAGATAACAAATGACGAAAACGGACGGATTTCTCAGGTTTTTACTACATATCAACACTTTTCGCATTCTCCCGTGCAACGCGGCTGCAAGTCCTCCTTTCATGCAAAATCTTATGGTCCTAGGTCATCTCCAAGCCACCAAAGCCGGCTAAAAAGTGAATAATCGACAACTAAAACTTGAATTGTACTACTTCTTACTGGCTATTACTTCAACTTAGAAGCATCTTCTGTGTTCTACTATGGTGCTTTTAGTGTTTCGGCATACCGCAGCACGCGACATAGATTGGCAGACGATAAATGTAACCGTTTTAGAGAGAAGAACGGCCAATGTGACGATCTTCCTTTAAGTCGATTCGATAACAAATGGCGAAAACGGACGGATTTCTCAGGTTTTTACTACATATGAACACTTTTCACATTCTCCCGTGGAACTCGGCTGCTAGTCCTCCTTTCATGCAGAATCTTAAGGTCCTAGCTAATGTCTAAGGCAGCAAAGAAGGGTTAAAAGTCAATAATCGATACGTAAAACTTGAATTGTACTACTTTTGAATGGCTATTACATCAACTTAGATGCTTCTTCTGTGTTGTACTATGGTGCTTTTAGCGTCTCCGCATACCGCAGCACGCGACATTGCTTTGTACGACGATAAATGTAGCAGTTTCAGACAGAAGAGGTGCCAATGTGACGATCTGGCTTTAAGTCGATTCGATAACAAATGACGAAAACTGACGGATTTCTCAGGTTTTTACTACATATGAACACTTTTCACATTCTCCCGTGCAACGCGGCTGCTAGTCCCCCTTTCGTGCAAAATCTTAAGGTCCTAGGTCATGTCCAAGCCACCAAAGCCGGCTAAAAAGTGAATAATCGACAACTAAAACTTGAATTGTACTACTTCTTACTGGCTATTGCTTCAACTTAGATGCTTCTTCTGTGTTCTACTATGGTGCTTTTAGTGTCTCCGCATACCGCAGCACGCGACATAGCTTTGCAGACGATAAATGTAACCGTCTCAGAGAGAAAAGCGGCCAGTGTGACGATCTGGCTTTAAGTCGATTCGATAACAAATGACGAAAACAGACGGATTTCTCAGGTTTTTACTACATATGAACACTTTTCGCATTCTCCCGTGCAACGCGGCTGCTAGTCCTCCTTTCATGTAAAATCTTAAGGTCCTAGGTCATGTCCAAGCCACCAAAGCCGGCTAAAAAGTGAATAATCGACAACTAAAACTTGAATTGTACTACTTCTTACTGGCTATTGCTTCAACTTAGAAGTTTCTTCTGTGTTCTACTATGGTGCTTTTAGTGTCTCCGCATACCGCAGCACGCGATATAGCTTTGCACACTATAAATGTTACCGTCTCAGAGAGAAAAGCGGCCAATGTGACGATCTGGCTTTAAGGCGATAACAAATGACGACAACGGACGGATTTCTCAGGTTTTTGCTGCATATGAACACTTTTCACATTCTCCCGTGCAACGCGGCTGCTAGTCCTCCTTTCATGCAAAATCATAAGTTCCTAGCTCATGTCCAAGACACCAAAGAAGGGTAAAAAGTCAATAATTGATAATTAAAACTTGAATTGTACTACTTCTTAATGGCTATTACATCAACTTAGAAGCTTCATCTGTGTTCTACTATGGTGCTTTTAGTGTCTCCGCATACTGCAGCACGCGACATAAGCTTGGCAAACGATAAATGTAAACGAATCAGACAGAAGAGCGACCAATGTGGCGATCTAGCTTTAAGACGATTCGATAACAAATGACGAAAACGGACGGATTTCTCAGGTATTTACTACATATGAACACCTTCCACATTCTCCCATGCAAATCGGCTGCTAGTCCGCCTTTCATGCAAAATCTTAATTTCCTAGCTCATGTCCAAGGCAGCAAAGAAGGGTAATAAGTCAATAATTGATACCTGAAACTTGAATTGTACTACTTTTGAATGGCTATTACATCAACTTAGAAGCTTCATCTGTTTTCTACTATTGTGCTTTTAGTGTCTCCGCACACCACAGCCCGCGACATAGCTTTGCACGCGATAAATGTAACTGTTTCAGACAGAAGAGCGGCCAATGTGACGATCTGGCTTCAAGTCGATTCGATAACAAATGACGAAAACGGACGGATTTCTCAGGTATTTACTACATATGAACACCTTTCACATTCTCCCATGCAAGGCGGCTGCTAGTCCGCCTTTCATGCAAAATATTAAGTTCCTAGCTCATGTCCAAGGCACCATAGTAGGGTAAAAAGTCAATAATCGATACCTAAAACTTGAATTGTACTACTTCTTACTGGCTATTACATCACTTTAGAGGCTTCATCTGTGTTCTACTATGGTGCTTTTAGTGTCTCCGCGTACCGCAGCACGCGACATAGCCTAGCAAACGATAAATGTAAACGATTCAGACAGAAGAGCGACCAATGTGGCGATCTGGCTTTATGTCGATTCGATAACAAATGACGAAAACGGACGGATTTCTCAGGTATTTACTACATATGAACACCTTTCACATTCTCCCATGCAAGGCGGCTGCCAATCCGCCTTTCATGCAAAATCTTAATTTCCTAGCTCATGTCCAAGGCAGCAAAGAAGGGTTATAAGTCAATAATTGATACCTAAAACTTGAATTGTACACTTTTGAATGGCTATTACATCAACTTAGAAGCTTCATCTGTTTTCTACTATTGTGCTTTTAGTGTCTCCGAACACCACAGCCCGCTACATAGCTTTGCACACGATAAATGTAACTGTTTCAGACAGAAGAGCGGCCAATGTGACGATCTGGCTTCAAGTCGATTCGATAACAAATGACGAAAACGGACGGATTTCTCTGGTATTTACTACATATGAACACCTTTCACATTCTCCCATGCAAGGCGGTTGCTAGTCCGCCTTTCATGCAAAATCTTAGGTTCCTAGCTCATGTCCAAGGCACCAAAGTAGGGTAAAAAGTCAATAATCGATACCTAAAACTTGAATTGTACTACTTCTTACTGGCTATTACATCACTTTAGAAGCTTCATCTGTGTTCTACTATGGTGCTTTTAGTGTCTCCGCATACCGCAGCACGCGACATAGCTTTGCAGACGATAAGTACAACCGTTTCAGAGAGAAGAGCGGCCAATGTGACGATCTGGCTTCAAGTCGATTCGACAACAAATGACGAAAACGGACGGATTTCTCAGGTTTTTACTACATATGAACACTTTTCACATTCTCCCGTGCAACTCTGCTGCTAGTCCTCCTTTCATGCAGAATCTTAAGGTCCTAGCTAATGTCTAAGGCAGCAAAGAAGGGTTAAAAGTCAATAATCGATACGTAAAACTTGAATTGTACTACTTTTGAATGGCTATTACATCAACTTAGATGCTTCTTCTGTGTTGTACTATGGTGCTTTTAGCGTCTTCGCATACCGCAGCACGCGACATTGCTTTGCAGACGATAAATGTAACCGTTTCAGAGAGAAGAGCGGCCAATGTGACGATCTGGCTTTATGTCGATTCGATAACAAATAACGAAAACGGACGGATTTCTCAGGTTTTTACTACATATGAATACTTTTCACATCTCCCGTGCAACGCCGCTGCTAGTACTCCTTTCATGCAAAATCTTAAGTTCCTAGTTCATGTCCAAGGCACCAAAGAAGGGTAAAAAGTCAGTAATCGATACCTAAAACTGGAATTGAACTACTTCTTACTGGCTATTACATCAACTTAGAAGCTTCTTCTGTGTTCTACTATGGTGCTTTTAGTGTCTCCGCATACCGCAGCACGCGACATAGCTTTGCAGACGATAAATGTAACCGTCTCAGAGAGAAAAGCGGCCAATGTGACGATCTGGCTTTAAGTCGATTCGATAACAAATGACGAAAACAGACGGATTTCTCAGGTTTTTACTACATATGAACACTTTTCGCATTCTCCCGTGCAACGCGGCAGCTAGTCCTCCTTTCATGCAAAATCTTAAGGTCCTAGGTCATGTGCAAGCCACCAAAGCCGGCTAAAAAGTGAATAATCGACAACTAAAACTTGAATTGTACTACTTCTTACTGGCTATTGCTTCAACTTAGAAGTTTCTTCTGTGTTCTACTATGGTGCTTTTAGTGTCTCCGCATACCGCAGCACGCGACATAGCTTTGCAGACTATAAATGTTACCGTCTCAGAGAGAAAAGCGGCCAATGTGACGATCTGGCTTTAAGTCGATAACAAATGACGAAAACGGATGGATTTCTCAGGTTTTTGCTGCATATGAACACTTTTCACATTCTCCCGTGCAAATCGGCTGCTAGTCCGCCTTTCATGCAAATCCTTAATTTCCTAGCTCATGTCCAAGGCAGCAAAGAAGGGTAATAAGTCAATAATTGATACCTGAAACTTGAATTGTACTACTTTTGAATGGCTATTACATCAACTTAGAAGCTTCATCTGTTTTCTACTATTGTGCTTTTAGTGTCTCCGCACACCACAGCCCGCGACATAGCTTTGCACACGATAAGTGTAACTGTTTCAGACAGAAGAGCGGCCAATGTGACGATCTGGCTTCAAGTCGATTCGATAACAAACGACGAAAACGGACGGATTTCTCAGGTATTTTCTACATATGAACACCTATCACATTCTCCCATGCAAGGCGGCTGCTAGTCCGCCTTTCATGCAAAATCTTAAGTTCCTAGCTCATGTCCGAGGCACCATAGTAGGGTAAAAAGTCAATAATCGATACCTAAAACTTGAATTGTACTACTTCTTACTGGCTATTACATCACTGTAGAAGCTTCATCTGTGTTCTACTATGGTGCTTTTAGTGTCTCCGCATACCGCAGCACGCGACATAGCCTAGCAAACGATAAATGTAAACGATTCAGACAGAAGAGCGACCAATGTGGCGATCTGGCTTTATGTCGATTCGATAACAAATGACGAAAACGGACGGATTTCTCAGGTTTTTACTACATATGAACACTTTTCGCATTCTCCCGTGCAACGCGGCTGCTAGTCCTCCTTTCATGCAAAATCTTAAGGTCCTAGGTCATGTCCAAGCCACCAAAGCCGGCTAAAAAGTGAATAATCGACAACTAAAACTTGAATTGTACTACTTCTTACTGGCTGTTGCTTCAACTTAGAAGTTTCTTCTGTGTTCTACTATGGTGCTTTTAGTGTCTCCGCATACCGCAGCACGCGACATAGCTTTGCAGACTATAAATGTTACTGTCTCAGAGAGAAAAGCGGCCAATGTGACGATCTGGCTTTAAGTCGATAACAAATGACGACAACGGACGGATTTCTCAGGTTTTTGGTGCATATGAACACTTTTCACATTCTCCCGTGCAACGCGGCTGCTGGTGCTCCTTTCATGCAAAATCATAAGTTCCTAGCTCATGTCCAAGACACCAAAGAAGGGTAAGAAGTCAATAATTGATAATTAAAACTTGAATTGTACTACTTCTTAATGGCTATTACATCAACTTAGAAGCTTCATCTGTGTTCTACTATGGTGCTCTTAGTGTCTCCGCATACCGCAGCACGCGACATAGCTTTGCAGACGATAAGTACAACCCTTTCAGAGAGAATAGCGACACATGTGACGATCAGGCTCTAAGTCGATTCGATAACAAATAACGAAAACGGACGGACTTCTCAGGTTTTATACTACATATAAACACTTTTCACATTCTCCCGTGCAACGCGGCTGCTAGTCCTCCTTTCATGCAAAATCTTAAGTTCCTAGCTCATGTCCAAGGCACCAAAGTAGGGTAAAAAGTCAATAATCGATACCTAAAACTTGAATTGTACTACTTCTTAGTGGCTATTACATCAACTTAGAAGCTTCTTTTGTGTTCTACTATGGTGCTTTTAGTGTCTCCGCATACCGCAGCACGCGACATAGCTTAGCAAACGATAAATGTAAACGAATCAGACAGAAAAGCGACCAATGTGGCGATCTGGCTTTTAGTCGATTCGATAACAAATGACGAAAACGGACGGATTTCTCAGGTATTTACTACATATGAACACCTTTCACATTCCCCCATGCAAATCGGCTGCTAGTCCGCCTTTCATGCAAAATCTTAATTTCCTAGCTCATGTCCAAGGCAGCAAAGAAGGGTAATAAGTCAATAATTGATACCTGAAACTTGAATTGTACTACTTTTGAATGGCTATTACATCAACTTAGAAGCTTCATCTGTTTTCTACTATTGTGCTTTTAGTGTCTCCGCACACCACAGCCCGCGACATAGCTTTGCACACGATAAATGTAACTGTTTCAGACAGAAGAGCGGCCAATGTGACGATCTGGCTTCAAGTCGATTCGATAACAAATGACGAAAACGGACGGATTTCTCAGGTATTTACTACATATGAACACCTTTCACATTCTCCCATGCAAGGCGGCTGCTAGTCCGCCTTTCATGCAAAATCTTAAGTTCCTAGCTCATGTCCAAGGCACCATAGTAGGGTAAAAAGTCAATAATCGATACTTAAAACTTGAATTGTACTACTTCTAACTGGCTATTACATCACTTTAGAAGCTTCATCTGTGTTCTACTATGGTGCTTTTAGTGTCTCCGCATACCGCAGCACGCGACATAGCTTTGCAGACGATAAGTACAACCGTTTCAGAGAGAAGAGCGGCCAATGTGACAATCTGGCTTCAAGTCGATTCGACAACAAATGACGAAAACGGACGGATTTCTCAGGTTTTTACTACATATGAACACTTTTCTCATTCTCCCGTGCAACGCGGCTGCTAGTCCTCCTTTCATGCAAAATCTTAAGTTCCTAGCTCATGTCCAAGACACCAAAGAAGGGTAAAAAGTCAATAATCGATAGTTAAAACTTGAATTGTACTACTTCTTAATGGCTATTACATCAACTTAGAAGCTTCATTTGTGTTCTACTATGGTGCTTTTAGTGTCTCCGCATACCGCAGCACGCGACATAACTTTGCAGACGATAAGTACAACCCTTTCAGAGAGAAGAGCGACACATGTGACGATCAGGCTCTAAGTCGATTCGATAACAAATGACGAAAACGGACGGACTTCTCGGGTTTTTACTACATATAAACACTTTTCACATTCTCCCGTGAACGCGGCTGCTAGTCCTCCTTTCATGCAACATCTTAAGTTCCTAGCTCATGTCCAAGGCACCAAAGTAGGGTAAAAAGTCAATAATCGATACCTAAAACTTGAATTGTACTTCTTCTTAGTGGCTATTACATCAACTTAGAAGCTTCATCTGTGTTCTACTATGGTGCTTTTAGTGTCTCCGCATACCGCAGCACGCGACATAGCCTAGCAAACGATAAATGTAAACGATTCAGAGAGAAGAGCGGCCAATGTGACGATCTGGCTTCAAGTCGATTCGACAACAAATGACGAAAACGGACGGATTTCTCAGGTTTTTACTACATATGAACACTTCTCACATTCTCCCATGCAACGCGGCTGCTAGTCCTCCTTTCATGCAGAATCTTAAGGTCCTAGCTAATGTCTAAGGCAGCAAAGAAGGGTTAAAAGTCAATAATCGATACGTAAAACTTTAATTTTACTACATTTGAATGGCTATTACATCAACTTAGATGCTTCTTCTGTGTTGTACTATGGTGCTTTTAGTGTCTCCGCATACCGCAGCACGCGACATAGCCTAGCAAACGATAAATGTAAACGATTCAGACAGAAGAGCGACCAATGTGGCGATCTGGCTTTATGTCGATTCGATAACAAATGACGAAAACGGACGGATTTCTCAGGTATTTACTACATATGAACACCTTTCACATTCTCCCATGCAAGGCGGCTGCCAATCCGCCTTTCATGCAAAATCTTAATTTCCTAGCTCATGTCAAAGGCAGCAAAGAAGGGTAATAAGTCAATAATTGATACCTAAAACTTTAATTGTACACTTTTGAATGGCTATTACATCAACTTAGAAGCTTCATCTGTTTTCTACTATTGTGCTTTTAGTGTCTCCGAACACCACAGCCCGCTACATAGCTTTGCACACGATAAATGTAACTGTTTCAGACAGAAGAGCGGCCAATGTGACGATCTGGCTTCAAGTCGATTCGATAACAAATGACGAAAACGGACGGATTTCTCAGGTATTTACTACATATGAACACCTTTCACATTCTCCCATGCAAGGCGGTTGCTAGTCCGCCTTTCATGCAAAATCTTAAGTTCCTAGCTCATGTTCAAGGCACCAAATTAGGGTAAAAAGTCAATAATCCATACCTAAAACTTGAATTGTACTACTTCTTACTGGCTATTACATCACTTTAGAAGCTTCATCTGTGTTCTACTATGGTGCTTTTAGTGTCTCCGCATACCGCAGCACGCGACATAGCTTTGCAGACGATAAGTACAACCGTTTCAGAGAGAAGAGCGGCCAATGTGACGATCTGGCTTCAAGTCGATTCGACAACAAATGACGAAAACGGACGGATTTCTCAGGTTTTTACTACATATGAACATTTCTCACAATCTCCCATGCAACGCGGCTGCTAGTCCTCCTTTCATGCAAAATCTTAAGTTCCTAGCTCATGTCCAAGGCACCAAAGAAGGGTAAAAAGTCAATAATCGACACCTAAAACTTGAATTGCACTATTTCTTACTGGCTTTTACATCAACTTAGAAGCTTCATCTGTGTTCTACTATGGTGCTTTTAGTGTCCCCGCATACCGCAGCCCGCGTCATAGCTTTGAAGACGATAAATGTAACCGTTTTAGACAGAAGTGCAGAAAATGTGGCGAACTGGCTTTAAGACGATTCGATAACAAATGACGAAAACGGACGGATTTCTCAGGGATTTTACTACTTACGAACACTTTCCACATTCTCCCGTGCAACGCGGCTGCTAGTCCTCATTTCATGCAAAATCTTAAGTTCCTAGCTCATGTCCAAGGCACCAAAGAAGGGTGAAAAGTCAATAATTGATAATTAAAACTTGAATTGTACTACTTCTTAATGGCTATTACATCAACTTAGAAGCTTCATCTGTGTTCTACTATTGTGCTCTTAGTGTCTCCGCATACCGCAGCGCGCGACATAGCTTTGCAGACGATAAGTACAACCCTTTCAGAGAGAAGAGCGACACATGTGACGATCAGGCTCTAAGTCGATTCGATAACAAATGACGAAAACGGACGGACTTCTCAGGTTTTATAATACATATAAACACTTTTCACATTCTCCCGTGAACGCGGCTGCTAGTCCTCCTTTCATGCAATATCTTAAGTTCCTAGCTCATGTCCAAGGCACCAAAGTAGGGTAAAAAGTCAATAATCGATACCTAAAACTTGAATTGTACTACTTCTAACTGGCTATTACATCAACTTAGAAGCTTCATCTGTGTTCTACTATGGTGCTTTTAGTGTCTCTGCATACCGCAGCACGCGACATAGCTTTGCAGACGATAAATGTAACCGTTTCAGACAGAAGTGCGGTCAGTGTGACGATCTGGCTTTAAGTCGATTCGATAACAAATGACGAAAACGGACGGATTTCTCAGGTTTTTACTGCATATGAACACTTTCCACATTCTCCCGTGCAACGCGGCTGCTAGTCCTCCTTTCATGCAAAATCTTAAGTTCCTAGCTTATCTCCAAGGCACCAAAGAAGGGTAAACAGTCAATAATCGATACCTAAAACTTGAATTGTACTACTTCTTACTGGCTATTACATCAACTTAAGAGCTTCATCTGTGTTCTAATATGGTGCTTTTAGTGTCTCCGCATACCGCAGCACGCGACATAGCTTTGCAGACGATAAATGTAACCGTCTCAGAGAGAAAAGCGGCCAATGTGACGAACTGGCTCTATGTCGAATCGATAACAAATGACGAAAACGGACGGATTTCTCAGGTATTTACTACATATGAACACCTTTCACATTCCCTCATGCAAATCGGCTGCTAGTCCGCCTTTCATGCAAAATCTTAATTTCCTAGCTCATGTCCAAGGCAGCAAAGAAGGGTAATAAGTCAATAATTGAAACCTGAAACTTGAATTGTACTACTTTTGAATGGCTATTACATCAACTTAGAAGCTTCATCTGTTTTCTACTATTGTGCTTTTAGTGTCTCCGCACACCACAGCCCGCGACATAGCTTTGCACACGATAAATGTAACTGTTTCAGACAGAAGAGCGGCCAATGTGACGATCTGGCTTCAAGTCGATTCGATAACAAATGACGAAAACGGACGGATTTCTCAGGTATTTACTACATATGAACACCTTTCACATTCTCCCATGCAAGGCGGCTGCTAGTCCGCCTTTCATGCAAAATCTTAAGTTCCTAGCTCATGTCCAAGGCACCAAAGAAGGGTGAAAAATCAATAATCGATACCTAAAACTTGAATTGTACTACTTCTAACTGGCTATTACATCAACTTAGAAGCTTCATCTGTGTTCTACTATGGTGCTTTTAGTGTCTCTGCATACCGCAGCAGGCGACATAGCTTTGCAGACGATAAATGTAACCGTTTCAGACAGAAGTGCGGTCAGTGTGACGATCTGGCTTTATGTCGATTCGATAACAAATGACGAAAACGGACGGATTTCTCAGGTTTTTACTACATATGAACACTTTCCACATTCTCCCGTGCAACGCGGCTGCTAGTCCTCCTTTCATGCAAAATCTTAAGTTCCTAGCTTATCTCCAAGGCACCAAAGAAGGGTAAACAGTCAATAATCGATACCTAAAACTTGAATTGTACTACTTCTTACTGGCTATTACATCAACTTAAGAGCTTCATCTGTGTTCTAATATGGTGCTTTTAGTGTCTCCGCATACCGCAGCACGCGACATAGCTTTGCAGACGATAAATGTAACCGTCTCAGAGAGAAAAGCGGCCAATGTGACGAACTGGCTTTATGTCGAATCGATAACAAATGACGAAAACGGACGGATTTCTCAGGTATTTACTACATATGAACACCTTTCACATTCCCTCATGCAAATCGGCTGCTAGTCCGCCTTTCATGCAAAATCTTAATTTCCTAGCTCATGTCCAAGGCAGCAAAGAAGGGTAATAAGTCAATAATTGAAACCTGAAACTTGAATTGTACTACTTTTGAATGGCTATTACATCAACTTAGAAGCTTCATCTGTTTTCTACTATTGTGCTTTTAGTGTCTCCGCACACCACAGCCCGCGACATAGCTTTGCACACGATAAATGTAACTGTTTCAGACAGAAGAGCGGCCAATGTGACGATCTGGCTTCAAGTCGATTCGATAACAAATGACGAAAACGGACGGATTTCTCAGGTATTTACTACATATGAACACCTTTCACATTCTCCCATGCAAGGCGGCTGCTAGTCCGCCTTTCATGCAAAATCTTAAGTTCCTAGCTCATGTCCAAGGCACCAAAGAAGGGTGAAAAGTCAATAATCGATACCTAAAACTTGAATTGTACTACTTCTAACTGGCTATTACATCAACTTAGAAGCTTCATCTGTGTTCTACTATGGTGCTTTTAGTGTCTCTGCATACCGCAGCAGGCGACATAGCTTTGCAGACGATAAATGTAACCGTTTCAGACAGAAGTGCGGTCAGTGTGACGATCTGGCTTTATGTCGATTCGATAACAAATGACGAAAACGGACGGATTTCTCAGGTTTTTACTACATATGAACACTTTCCACATTCTCCCGTGCAACGCGGCTGCTAGTCCTCCTTTCATGCAAAATCTTAAGTTCCTAGATTATCTCCAAGGCACCAAAGAAGGGTAAACAGTCAATAATCGATACCTAAAACTTGAATTGTACTACTTCTTACTGGCTATTACATCAACTTATAAGCTTCATCTGTGTTCTAATATGGTGCTTTTAGTGTCTCCGCATACCGCAGCACGCGACATAG
Organism: Schistocerca gregaria; assembly: GCF_023897955.1. Taxonomy (NCBI): domain Eukaryota; kingdom Metazoa; phylum Arthropoda; class Insecta; order Orthoptera; family Acrididae; genus Schistocerca; species Schistocerca gregaria. The sequence goes on along the minus strand of NW_026061711.1, from coordinate 2,353,866 downwards.
CTTTGCAGACGATAAATGTAACCGTTTCAGACAAAAGTGCGGTCAGTGTGACGATCTGGCTTTAAGTCGACTCGATAACAAATGACGAAAACGGACGGATTTCTCAGGTTTTTACTACAAATGAACACTTTTTACATTCTCCCGTGCAGCGCGGCTGCTTGTCCTGCTTTCATGCAAAATCTTAAGTTCCTAGCTCCTGTCCAAGGCACCAAACCAGGGTACAAAGTCAACAATCGATAACTAAAACTTGAATTGTACTACTTCTTACTGGCTATTACATCAACTTAGAAGCTTCATCTGTGTTCTACTATGGTGCTTTTAGTGTCTCCGCATACCGCAGCACGCGACATAGCTTTGCAGACGATAATTATAACCGTTGTAGAGAGAAGAGCGGCCAATGTGACGATCTGGCTTTAAGTCGATTCGATTACAAGTGACGAAAACGGACGGATTTCTCAGGTTATAGTGCATATGAACACTTTTCACATTCTCCCGTGCAACTAGGCTGCTAGTCCTCCTTTCATGCTGAATCTTAAGGTCCTAGCTCATGTCCAAGGCACCAAAGCCATCTTAAAAGTCAATAATTGATACCTAAAACTTGAATTGTGCTACTTTTTACTGTGTATTACATCAACGTAGAAGCTTCATCTGTGTTCTACTATGGTGCTTTTAGTGTCTCCGCATACCGCAGCACGCGACATAGCTTCGCAGATGATAAGTACAACCGTGTCAGAGGGAAGAGCGGCCAATGTGACGATCTGGCTTTAAGTAGATTTGATAACAAATGACGAAAACGGACAGACTTCTCAGGTTTTTACTACATATGGACACTTTTCACATTCTCCCGTGCAACAGGGCTACTAGTCCTCATTTCATGCAAAATCTTAAGTTCCTAGCTCATGTCCAAGCTACCAAAGCCAGCATAAAGTCAATAATCGATACCTAAAACTTGAATTGTACTACTTTTTACTGGGTATTACATCAACTTAGAAGCTTAATCTGTGTTCTACTATGGTGCCTTTAGTGTTTCCGCATACCGCAGCACGCGACATAGCTTTGCAGACGATAAATGTAACCGTTTCAGACAGAAGTGCGGTCAGTGTGACGATCTGGCTTTAAGTCGATTCGATAACAAATGACGAAAACGGACGGATTTCTCTGGTTTTTACTACATATGAACATTTTACACATTCTCCCTTGCAACAGGGCTACTAGTCCTCATTTCATGCAAAATCTTAAGTTCCTAGCTCATGTCCAAGGCGCCAAAGAAGGGTAAAAAGTCAATAATCGATAAATAAAACTTGAATTGTACTACTTCTTAATTTTCACATTCTCCCGTGCAGCGCGGCTGCTAGTCCTGCTTTCATGCAAAGTCTTAAGTTCCTACCTTATGTCCAAGGCACCAAAGAAGGGTACACAGTCAACAATCGATAACTAAAACTTGAATTGTACTACTTCTTACTGGCTATTACATACTTTGAAGCTTCATCTGTGTTCTACTATGGTGCTTTTAGTGTCTCCGCATACCGCAGCACGCGACATAGCTTTGCAGACGATAAATGTAACTTTTTCAGACAGAAGTGCGGCCACTCTGACGATGTGGCTTTAAGTCGATTCGATTACAAATGACGAAAACGGACGGATTTCACAGGTTTTACTGCATATGAACACTTTCCACATTCTCCCGTGAAACGCGGCTGCTAGTCCTCCTTACATGCAGAATCTTAAGGTAATAGCTCATGTCCAAGGCACCAAAGCCAGCTTAAAGGTCAATAATTTATGCCTAAAAATTGAATTGTACTACTTCTTACTGGCTATTACATCAACTTAGAAGCTTCATCTGTGTTCTACTATGGTGCTTTTAGTGTCTCCGCATACCGCAGCACGCGACATATCTTTTCAGACGATAAGTACACCCGTTTCAGAGAGAAGAGCGGCCAATGTTACGATCTGGCTTTAAGTAGATTCGATGACAAATGACGAAAACGGACGGATTTCTCAGGTTTTTACTACATATGAACACTTTTCTCATTCTCCCGTGCAACAGGGCTAGTAGTCCTCATGTCATGCAAAATCGTAAGTTCCTAGCTCATGTCCAAGGCACCAAAGATTGGTAAACAGTCAATAAACGATAAATAAAACTTGAATTGTACTACTTCTTACTGGCTATTACATCAACTTAGAAGCTTCATCCGTGTTCTACTATGGTGCTTTTAGTGTCTCCGCATACCGCAGCACGCGACATAGCTTTGCAGACGATAATTAGAACCGTTGTAGAGAGAAGAGCGGCCAATGTGACGATCTGGCTTTAAGTCGATTCGATAACAAATGACGAAAACGGACGGATTTCGAAGTTTTTTACTACATATGAACACTTTTCACATTCTCCCGTGCAACTCTGCTGCTAGTCATCCTTTCATGCAAAATGTTAAGGTCCTAGTTCATGTCCAATTCACAAAAGCCAGCTAAAAAGTCAATGAACGATAACTAAAACTTGAATTGTACTACTTCATACTAGCTATTACATCAACTTAGAAGCTTCATCTGTGTTCTACTATGGTGCTTTTTGTGTCTCCGTATACCGCAGCACACGACATGGCTTTGCAGACGATAAGTACACCCGTTTCAGAGAGAAGAGCGGCCAATGTGACGATCTGGCTTTAAGTCGATTCGATAACAAATGAGAAAACGGACGGATTTCTCATGTTTTTACTACATATGAACACTTTCCACATTCTCCCGTACAACGCGGCTGCTGGTCTTCCTTTCATGCAGAATCTTAAGTTCCTAGCTCATGTCCAAGGCAACAAAGTTTGGTAAACAGTCATTAATCGGTAAATAAAACTTGAATTGTACTACTACTTACTGGCTATTACATCACTTTAGAAGCTTCATCTGTGTTCTACTATGTTGCTTTTTGTGTCTACGCATACCGCAGCACACGACATGGCTTTGCAGACGATAAGTACACCCGTTTCAGAGAGAAGAGCGGCCAATGTGACGATCTGGCTTTAAGTCGATTCGATAACAAATGAGAAAACGGACGGATTTCACAGGTTTTTACTACATATGAAGACTTTTTACATTCTCCCGTGCAACAGGGCTACTAGTCCTCATTCCATGCAAAATCTTAAGTTCCTAGCTCATGTCCAAGCCACCAAAGCCAGCTTAAAAGTCAATAATCGATACCTAAAACTTGAATTGTGCTACTTTTTACTGGGTATTACATCACCGTAGAAGCTTCATCTGTGTTCTACTACGGTGCTTTTAGTGTCTCCGCATACCGCAGCACGCGACATAGCTTTGCAGATGATAAGTACAATCGTTTCAGAGAGAAGAGCGGCGATTGTGACGATCTGGCTTTAAGTCGAATCGATAACAAATGACGAAAACGGACGGATTTCTCAGATTTTTACTACATATGAACACTTTCCACATTCTCCCGTACAACGCGGCTGCTAGTCCTCCTTTCATGCAAAATCTTAAGTTCCTAGCTCATGTCCAAGGCACCAAAACCGGCTTAAAAGACAATAATCCATACCTAAAACTTGAATTGTACTACTTCTTACTCACTATTACATCAACTTAGAAGCTTCATCTGTGTTCTACTATTGTGCTTTTAGTGTTTGCGCATACCGCAGCACGCGACATAGCTTTGCAGACGATAAGTACAACCGTTTCAGAAAGAAGAGCGGCCAATGTGACGTTCTGGCTTTAAGTCGATTCGATAACAAATGACAAAAAGGGACGCATTTCTCAGATTTTTACTACATATGAACACATTTCACGTTCTCCCGTGCAACTCGGCTGCTAGTCCTCCTTTCATGCAGAATCTTAAGGTCCTAGCTCATGTCCAAGGCACCAAAGCCAGCTTAAAGGTCAATAATCCATGCCTAAAACTTGAATTGTTCTACTTCTTACTGGCTATTACATCAACTTAGAAGCTTCATCTGTGTTCTACTATGGTGCTTTTAGTGTTTCCGCATACCGCAGCACGCGACATAGCTTTGCAGACGATAAATGTAACTGTTTCATGCAGAAGTGCGGCCAATGTGACGATCTGGCTTTAAGTCGATACGATAACAAATGACAAAACGTGACGGATTACTCAGGTTTTTACTACATATGAACACTTTTCAGGTTCTCCCGTGCAACTCGGCTGCTAGTCCACCTCTCATGTCGAATCTTAAGGCCCTAGCTCATGTCCAAGCCACCAAAGAAGTGTAATAAGTCAATAATCGATAACTAAAACTTGAATTGTACTACTTCTTACTGGCTATTACATCAACTTAGAAGCTTCATCTGTGTTCCACTATGGTGCATTTAGTGTCTCCGTATACCGCAGCACACGACATGGCTTTGCAGACGATTAGTACACCCTTTCAGAGAGAAGAGCGGCCAATGTGACGATCTGGCTTTAAGTCGATTCGATAACAAATGAGAAAACGGACGGATTTCTCATGTTTTTACTACATATGAACACTTTCCACATTCTCCCGTACAACGCGGCTGCTGGTCTTCCTTTCATGCAGAATCTTAAGTTCCTAGCTCATGTCCAAGGCAACAAAGTTTGGTAAACAGTCATTAATCGGTAAATAAAACTTGAATTGTACTACTACTTACTGGCTATTACATCACTTTAGAAGCTTCATCTGTGTTCTACTATGTTGCTTTTTGTGTCTACGCATACCGCAGCACACGACATGGCTTTGCAGACGATAAGTACACCCGTTTCAGAGAGAAGAGCGGCCAATGTGACGATCTGGCTTTAAGTCGATTCGATAACAAATGAGAAAACGGACGGATTTCACAGGTTTTTACTACATATGAAGACTTTTTACATTCTCCCGTGCAACAGGGCTACTAGTCCTCATTCCATGCAAAATCTTAAGTTCCTAGCTCATGTCCAAGCCACCAAAGCCAGCTTAAAAGTCAATAATCGATACCTAAAACTTGAATTGTGCTACTTTTTACTGGGTATTACATCACCGTAGAAGCTTCATCTGTGTTCTACTACGGTGCTTTTAGTGTCTCCGCATACCGCAGCACGCGACATAGCTTTGCAGATGATAAGTACAATCGTTTCAGAGAGAAGAGCGGCGATTGTGACGATCTGGCTTTAAGTCGAATCGATAACAAATGACGAAAACGGACGGATTTCTCAGATTTTTACTACATATGAACACTTTCCACATTCTCCCGTACAACGCGGCTGCTAGTCCTCCTTTCATGCAAAATCTTAAGTTCCTAGCTCATGTCCAAGGCACCAAAGAAGGGTAAACAGTCAACAATCGATTACTAAAACTTGAATTGTACTTCTTCTTACTGGCTATTACATCAACTTAGAAGCTTCATCTGTGTTCTACTATGGTGCTTTTAGTGTCTGCACATATAGCAGCACGCGACATAGCATTGCACACGATAAATGTAACCGTTTCAGAGGGAAGAGCGGCCAATGTGACGATCTGACTTTAAGTTCATTTGATAACAAATGACGAAAACGGACGGATTTCTCAGGTTTTTTCTACATATGAACACTTTTCACATTCTGCCGTGCAGCTCGGCTGCTGGTCCTCATTTCGTGCAGAATCTTAAGGTCCTAGGTCATGTCCAAGGCACCAAAACCGGCTTAAAAGACAATAATCCATACCTAAAACTTGAATTGTACTACTTCTTACTCACTATTACATCAACTTAGAAGCTTCATCTGTGTTCTACTATTGTGCTTTTAGTGTTTCCGCATACCGCAGCACGCGACATAGCTTTGCAGACGATAAGTACAACCGTTTCAGAAAGAAGAGCGGCCAATGTGACGTTCTGGCTTTAAGTCGATTCGATAACAAATGACAAAAAGGGACGCATTTCTCAGATTTTTACTACATATGAACACATTTCACGTTCTCCCGTGCAACTCGGCTGCTAGTCCTCCTTTCATGCAGAATCTTAAGGTCCTAGCTCATGTCCAAGGCACCAAAGCCAGCTTAAAGGTCAATAATCCATGCCTAAAACTTGAATTGTTCTACTTCTTACTGGCTATTACATCAACTTAGAAGCTTCATCTGTGTTCTACTATGGTGCTTTTAGTGTTTCCGCATACCGCAGCACGCGACATAGCTTTGCAGACGATAAATGTAACTGTTTCATGCAGAAGTGCGGCCAATGTGACGATCTGGCTTTAAGTCGATACGATAACAAATGACAAAACGTGACGGATTACTCAGGTTTTTACTACATATGAACACTTTTCAGGTTCTCCCGTGCAACTCGGCTGCTAGTCCACCTCTCATGTCGAATCTTAAGGCCCTAGCTCATGTCCAAGCCACCAAAGAAGTGTAATAAGTCAATAATCGATAACTAAAACTTGAATTGTACTACTTCTTACTGGCTATTACATCAACTTAGAAGCTTCATCTGTGTTCCACTATGGTGCATTTAGTGTCTCCGTATACCGCAGCACACGACATGGCTTTGCAGACGATTAGTACACCCTTTCAGAGAGAAGAGCGGCCAATGTGACGATCTGGCTTTAAGTCGATTCGATAACAAATGACGAAAACGAACGGATTTCTCAGGTTTGTACTACATATGAACACTTTCCACATTCTCCCTTACAACGCGGCTGCTAGTCCTCCTTAAATGCAAAATCTTAATTTCCTAGCTCATGTCCAAATCATAAAACAAGGGTAAAAAGTCAATAATCGATACCTAAACTTGATTTGTACTATTTCTTACTGGCTATTACATCAACTTAGAAGCTTCATCTATGTTCTACTATGGTGCTTTTAGTGTCTCCGCATATCGCAGCACGTGACATAGCTTTGCACTCGATAAATGTAACCGATTCAGAGGGAAGAGCGGCCAATGTGACGATCTGGCTTTAAGTTGATTTGATAACAAATGACGAAAATGGACGGACTTCTCAGGTTTTTACTACATATGGACACTTTTCACATTCTCCCGTGCAACAGGGCTACTAGTCCTCATTTCATGCGAAATCTTAAGTTCCTAGCTCATGTCCAAGGCACCAAAGAAGGGTAAACAGTCAACAATCGATAACTAAAACTTGAATTGTACTACTTCTTACTGGCTATTACATCAACTTAGAAGCTTCAACGGTGTTCTACTATGGTGCTTTCATTGTCTCCGCATACCGCAGCACGCGACATAGCTTTGCAGACGATAAGTACAACCGTTTCAGAGAGAAGAGCGGCCAATGTGACGATCTGGCTTTAAGTCGATTCGATAACAATTGTCGAAAACGGACGGATTTCTCAGGTTTTTACTACATATGAACACTTTCCACATTCTCCCGTTCAACGCGGCTGCTAGTCCTCCTTAAATGCAAAATCTTAAGTTCCTAGCTCATGTCCAAGGCACCAAAAAGGGAAAAATAGTCAATAATCGATACCTAAAATTTGAATTGTACTACTTCTTACTGGCCATTACACCAACTTAGAAGCTTCAACTGTGTTCTACTATGGTGCTTTTAGTGTCTCCGCAGATCGCAGCACGCGACATAGCTTTGCAGACGATAAGTACAACCGTTACAGAGAGAAGAGCGGCCAATGTGACGATCTGGCTTTAAGTCGATTCGATAACAAATGACGAAAACGGACGGATTTCTCAGGTTTTTACTACATATGAACACTTTCCACATTCTCCCGTGCAACACGGCTGCTATTCCTCCTTTCATGCAAAATCTTAAGTTCCTAGCTCATGTTCAAGGCACCAAATAAGAGAAAGAAAGTCAATTATCGATACCTAAAACTTGAATTGTACTACTTCTACTGGCTATTACATCAACTCAGAAGCTTCAACTGTGTTCTACTATGGTGCTTTTAGAGTCTCCGTATATCGCAGCACGCGACATAGCTTTGCACACGATAAATGTAACCGTTTCAGAGAGAAGAGCGGCCAATGTGACGATCTGGCTTTAAGTCGATTTGATAACAAACGATGAAAACGGACGGATTTCTCAGGTTTTTACTGCATATTAACACTTTTCACATTCTCTCGTGCAACCGGGCTGCTAGTCCTCCTTTGATTCAGAATCTCAAGTCCTAGCTCATGTCCAAGGCACCAAAGCCAGCTTAAAAGTCAATAATCCATGCCTAAAACTTAAATTGTACTACTTCTTACTGGCTATTACATCAACTTAGAAGCTTCATCTGTGTTCTACTATGGTGCTTTTAGTGTCTCCGCATAGCGCAGCACGCGACATAGCTTTGATGGCGATAAGTACAACCGTTTCAGAGAGAAGAGCGGCCAATGTGACGATCTGGCTTTAAGTCGATTCCATAACAAATGACAAAAAGGGACGGATTTCTCAGGTTTTTACTACACATGAACACTTTTCAGGTTCTCCCGTGCAACTCGGCTGCTAGTCCTCCTCTCATGTCGAATCTTAAGGTCCTAGCTCATGCCCAAATCACCAAAGAAGGGTAAAAAGTCAATAATCGATACCTAAAACTTGATTTGTACTATGTCTTAGTGGCTTTTACATCAACTTAGAAGCTTCATCTGTGTTCTACTATGGTGCCTTTAGTGTCTCCGCATAGCGCAGCACGCGACATAGCTTTGCAGACGATATGTACATCCGTTATAGGGAGAAGAGCGGCCAATGTAACGATCTGGCTTGAAGTCGATTCGATTGCAAATGACGAAAACGGACGGATTTCTCAGGTTTTTACTACATATGAACACATTCCACATTCTCCCGTTCAATGCGGCTGCTAGTCCCCCTTAAATGCAAAATCTTAATTTCCTAGCTCATGTCCAAAGCACCAAAGAAGAGTAAACAGTCATTAATCGATAAATAAACCTTGAATTGTACTACTTCTTACTGGCTATTACATCAACTTAGAAGCTTCAACTGTGTTCTACTATGGTGCTTTTAGTGTGTCCGCATACCTCAGCACGCGACATAGCTTTGCAGACGATAAGTACAACCATTTCAGAGAGAAAAGCGGCCAATGTGAAGATCTGGCTTTAAGTCGATTTGATAACAAATGACGAAAACGGACGGATTTTACAGGTTTTTGCTATATACGAACACTTTTCACATTCTCCCTTACAACGCTGCTGCTAGTTCTCCTTTCATGCAAAATCTTAAGTTCCTAGCTCATGTCCAAGGCACCAAGAAGGGTAAAAAGTCAATAATTGATACCTAATACTTGAATTGTACTACTTCTTACTAGCTATTATATCAACTTAGAAGCTTCATCTGTGTTCTACTATGGTGCTTTCAGTGTCTCCGCATACCGCAGCACGCGACATAGCTTTGCAGACGATAAATACAACCTTTTCAGAGAGGAGGGCGCCAATGTGACGATCTGGCTTTAAGTCCATTCGATAAGAAATGACGAAAACGGACGGATTTCTCAGGTTTTCACTACATATGAAAACTTTTCACATCCTCCCGTGCAACAGGGCTACTAATCCTCATTTCATGCAAAATCTTAAGTTCCTAGCTCATGTCCAAGGCACCAAAGAAGGGTGAACAGTGTATAATTGATAAATAAAACTTGAATTGTACTACTTCTTACTGGCTATTAGATCAACTTAGAAGCTTCATCTGTGTTCTACTATGGTGCTTTTAGTGTCTCCGCATTCCGCAGCACGCGACATAGCTTTGCAGACGATAAGTACACGCGTTTCAGAGAGAAGAGCGGCCAATGTGACGATCTGGCTTTAAGTCGATTCGATAACAAATGACGAAAACGGACGGATTTCTCAGGTTTTTACTACATATGAACACTTTCCACATTCTCCCGTGCAACGCGGCTGCTGGTCTTCCTTTCATGCAAAATCTTAAGTTAGTAGCTCATTTCCAAGGCACCAAAGAAGGGTAAAAAAGTCAATAATCGATACCTAATCCTTGAATTGTACTACTTCTTATTGGCTAATACATCAACTTAGAAGCTTCAACTGTGTTCTACTATGGTGCTTGCATTGTCTCCGCATACCGCAGCACGCGACATAGCTTTGCAGACGATAAGAACAACCGTTTCAGAGAGAAGAGCGGCCAATGTGACGATCTGGCTTTAAGTCGATTCGATAACAATTGTCGAAAACGGACGGATTTCTCAGGTTTTTACTACATATGAACACTTTCCACATTCTCCCGTTCAACGCGGCTGCTAGTCCTCCTTAAATGGAAAATCTTTATTTCCTAGCTCATGTCCAAATCACAAAAGAAGGGTAAAAAGTCAATAATCGATACCTAAAACTTGATTTGTACTATTTCTTACTGGCTATTACATCAACTTAGAAGCTTCATCTGTGTTCTACTATGGTGCTTTTAGTGTCTCCGCATATCGCACCACGCGACATAGCTTTGCACACGATAAATGTAACCGTTTCAGAGGGAAGAGCGGCCAATGTGACGATCTGGCTTTCAGTCGATTTGATAACAAATGACGAAAATGGACGGATTTCTCAGGTTTTTACTACTTATGAACTGTACCGCAGCACGCGACATAGCTTTGCAGACGATAAGTACAACCGTTTCAGAGAGAAGAGCGGCCAATGTGACGACCTGGCTTTTAGTCGATTCGATAACAAATGACGAAAACGGACGGATATTTCAGGTTTTTACTACATATGAACACTTTTTACATTTTCCCGTGCAACTCGGCTGCTAGTCCTCCTTTCATGCAGAATCTTAAGGTCCTAGCTCATGTCCAAGGTACCGAAGCCAGCTAAAAAGTCAATAATCGATACCTAAAACTTGAATTGTTCTACTTCTTACTGGCTATTGCATCAACTTAGAAGCTTCATCTGTGTTCTACTATGGTGATTTTAGTGTCTCCGCATACCGCAGCACGCGACATAGCTTTGCAGACGATAAGTACAACCGTTTCAGAGAGAAGAGCGGCCAATGTGACGATCTGGCTTTAAGTCGATTCGATAACAAATGACGAAAACGGACGGATTTCTCAGGTTTTTACTATATATGAACACTTTTCACATTCTCACGTGCAACTCGGCTGCTAGTCCTCCTTTCATGCAGAATCATAAGGTCCTAGCTCATGTCCAAGGCACCAAAGCCAGCTAAAAGGTCAATATTCAATACCTAAAACTTGAATTGTACTACATCTTACTGGCTATTACATCAACTTAGAAGCTTGATCTGTGTTCTACTATGGTGCTTTTAGTGTCTCAGCATACCGCAGTACGCGACATAGCTTTGTAGACGATAAGTACAACCGTTTCAGAGAGAAGAGCGGCCAATGTGACGATCTGGCTTTAAGTCGATTCGATAACAAATGACGAAAACGGACGGATTTCTCAGGTTTTTACTACATATGAACACTTTTCACATTCTCCCGTGCAACTCGGCTGCTAGTCCTCCTTTGATGCAGAATCTTAAGGTCCTAGCTCATGTCCAAGGCACCAAAGCCAGCTAAAAAGTCAATAACCGGTACCTAAAACTTGAAATGTACTACTTCTTACTGGCTATTACGTCATCTTAGGAGCTTCATCTGTGTTCTACTGTGGTGCTTTTAGTGTCTCCGAATACAGCAGTACGCGACATAGCTTTGCAGACGATAAGTACAACCGTTTCAGAGAGAAGAGCGGCCAATGTGACGATCTGACTTTAAGTCGATTCAATAACAAAAAACGAAAACGGACGGATGTCTCAGGTTTTTACTACATGTGAACACTTTTCACATTCTCCCGTGCAACTGGGCTGCTAGTCCTCCTTTTATGCAGAATCTTAAAGTCCTAGCTCATGTCCAAGGCAAAAGCCAGCTAAAAAGTCAATAATCGATTCCTAAAACTTGAATTGTACTACTTCTTACTGGCTATTACATCAACTTAGATGCTTCATCTGTGTTCTACTATGGTGATTTTAGTGTCTCCGCATACCGCAGCACGCGACATAGCTTTGCAGACGATAAGTACAACCGTTTGAGAGAGAAGAGCGGCCAATGTGACGATCTGGCTTTAAGTCGATTCGATAACAAATGACGAAAACGGACCGATTTCTCAGGTTTTTACTACATATGAACACTTTTCACATTCTCCCGTGCAACTCGGCTGCTAGTCCTCCTTTCATGCAGAATCTTAAGGTCCTAGCTCATGTCCAAGGCACCAAAGCCAGCTAAAAGGTCAATAATCGATTCCTAAAACTTGAATTGTACTACTTCTTACTGGCTATTACATCAACTTAGATGCTTCATCTGTGTTCTACTATGGTTCTTTTAGTGTCTCAGCATACCGCAGTACGCGACATAGATTTGCAGACGATAAGTACAACCGTTTCAGAGAGAAGAGCGGCCAATGTGACGATCTGGCTTTAAGCCGATTCAATAACAAATGACGAAAACGGACGGATGTCTCAAGTTTTTACTACATGTGAACAGTTTTCACATTCTCCCGTGCAACTGGGCTGCTAGTCCTCCTTTGATGCAGAATCTTTAAGTCATAGCTCATGTCCAAGGCACCAAAGCCAGCTAAAAAGTCAATAATCGATACCTAAAACTTGAATTCTACTACTTCTTACTGGCTATTACATCAACTTAGAAGCTTCATCTGTGTTCTACTATGGTGCTTTTAGTGTCTCCACATACCGCAGCACGCGACATAGCTTTGCAGACGATAAGTACAACCGTTTCAGAGAGAAGAGTAGCCAATGTGACGATTTGGCTTTAAGTCGATTCGCTAACAAATGACGAAAACGGACGGATTTCTCAGGTTATTACTACATATGAAAACTTTTCACAGCCTCCCGTGCAACTCGGCTGCTAGTCCTTCTTTCATGCAGAATGTAAAGGTCGTAGCTCATGTCCAAGGCACCAAAGCCAGCTAAAAAGTCAATAATCGATACCTAAAACTTGAATTGTTCTACTTCTTACTGGCTATTGCATCATCTTAGAAGCTTCATCTGTGTTCTACTATGGTGATTTTAGTGTCTCCGCATACCGCAGCACGCGACATAACTTTGCAGACGATAAGTACAACCGTTTCAGAGAGAAGAGCGACCAATATGACGATCTGGCTTTAAGTCGATTCGGTAACAAATGACGAAAACGGACGGATTTATCAGGTTTTTACTACATATGAACACTTTTCACATTCTCCCGTGCAACGCGGCTGCTAGTCCTCCTTTCATGCTGAATCTTAAGGTACTAGCTCATGTCCAAGGCACCAAAGCCAGCTAAAAAGTCAATAATCGATACCTAAAACTTGAATTGGATTACTTCTTACTGGCTATTACATCAACTTAGATGCTTCATCTGTGTTCTGCTATGGTAATTTTAGTGTCTCCACATACCGCAGCACGCGACATAGCTTTGCAGACGATAAGTACACCCGTTTCAGAGAGAAGAGCGGCCAATGTGACGATCTGGCTTTAAATCGATTCGATAACAAATGACGAAAACGGACGGATTTCTGAGGTTTTTACTACATATGAACACTTTTCACATTCTCCCGTGCAAATCGGATGCTAGTCCTCCTTTCATGCAGAATCTTGAGGTCCTAGCTCATGTCCAAGGCACCAAAGCCAGCTAAAAAGTCAATAATCAATACCTAAAACTTGAATTGTACTACTTCTTACTGGCTATTACATCAACTTACAAGCTTCATCTGTGTTCTACTATGGTGCTTTTAGTTTCTCCGCATACCGCAGCACGCGACACAGTTTTGCAGACGATAAGTACAACCGTTTCAGAGAGAAGAGCGGCCATTGTGACGATCTGGCTTTAAGTCGATTCGATAACAAATGACGAAAACGGACGGATTTCTCAGGTTTTTACTACATATGAACAATTTTCACATTCTCCCGTGGATCTCGGCTGCTATTCCACCTTTCATGCAGAATCTTAAGGTCCTAGCTCATGTCAAATGCACCAAAGCTAGCTAAAAAGTCAATAATCGATACCTAAAACTTGAATTGTACTACATCTTACTGGATATTACATCAACTTAGAAGCTTCATCTGTGTTCTACTGTGGTGATTTTAGTGTCACCGCATACCGCAGCACGTGACATAGCTTTGCAGACGATAAGTACAACCGTTTCAGAGAGAAGAGCGGCAAATGTGACGATCTGGCTTTAAGTCGATTCGATAACAGATGACGAAAACGGACGGATTTCTCAGGTTTTTACTACATATGAACACTTTTCGCATTCTCCCGTGCAACTCGGCTGCTAGTCCTCCTTTCATGCAGAATCTTAAGGTCCTAGCTCATGTCCAAGGCACCAAAGCCAGCTAAAAAGACAATAACCGATACCTATAACTTGAATTGTACTACCTCTTACTGGCTATTACATCAACTTAGAAGCTTGATCTGTGTTCTACTATGGTGCTTTTAGTGTCTCCTCACACCGCAGCACGCGACATAGCTTTGCAGACGATAAGTACAACCGTTTCAGAGAGAAGAGCGGCCAATGTGACGATCTGGCTTTATGTCGATTCGATAACAAATGACGAAAACGGACGGATTTCTCAGGTTTTTACTACATATGAACACTTTTCACATTCTCCCGTGCAACTCGGCTGCTAGTCCTCCTTTCATGCAGAATCTTAAGGTCCTAGCTCATGTCCAAGGCACCAAAGCCAGCTTAAAAGTCAATAATCGATTCCTAAAACTTGAATTGTACTGCTTCTTACTGGCTATTACATCAACTTAGATGCTTCATCTGTGTTCTACTATGGTGATTTTAGTGTCTCCACATGCCGCTGCACGCGACATAGCTTTGCAGACGATAAGTACAACCGTTTGAGAGAGAAGAGCGGCCAATGTGACGATCTGGCTTTAAGTCGATTCGATAACAAATGACGAAAACGGACCGATTTCTCAGGTTTTTACTACATATGAACACTTTTCACATTCTCCCGTGCAACTCGGCTGCTAGTCCTCCTTTCATGCAGAATCTTAAGGTCCTAGCTCATGTCCAAGGCACCAAAGCCAGCTAAAAGGTCAATAATCGATTCCTAAAACTTGAATTGTACTACTTCTTACTGGCTATTACATCAACTTAGATGCTTCATCTGTGTTCTACTATGGTTCTTTTAGTGTCTCAGCATACCGCAGTACGCGACATAGATTTGCAGACGATAAGTACAACCGTTTCAGAGAGAAGAGCGGCCAATGTGACGATCTGGCTTTAAGCCGATTCAATAACAAATGACGAAAACGGACGGATGTCTCAAGTTTTTACTACATGTGAACAGTTTTCACATTCTCCCGTGCAACTGGGCTGCTAGTCCTCCTTTGATGCAGAATCTTTAAGTCATAGCTCATGTCCAAGGCACCAAAGCCAGCTAAAAAGTCAATAATCGATACCTAAAACTTGAATTCTACTACTTCTTACTGGCTATTACATCAACTTAGAAGCTTCATCTGTGTTCTACTATGGTGCTTTTAGTGTCTCCACATACCGCAGCACGCGACATAGCTTTGCAGACGATAAGTACAACCGTTTCAGAGAGAAGAGTAGCCAATGTGACGATTTGGCTTTAAGTCGATTCGCTAACAAGTGACGAAAACGGACGGATTTCTCAGGTTATTACTACATATGAAAACTTTTCACAGCCTCCCGTGCAACTCGGCTGCTAGTCCTTCTTTCATGCAGAATGTAAAGGTCGTAGCTCATGTCCAAGGCACCAAAGCCAGCTAAAAAGTCAATAATCGATACCTAAAACTTGAATTGTTCTACTTCTTACTGGCTATTGCATCATCTTAGAAGCTTCATCTGTGTTCTACTATGGTGATTTTAGTGTCTCCGCATACCGCAGCACGCGACATAACTTTGCAGACGATAAGTACAACCGTTTCAGAGAGAAGAGCGGCCAATATGACGATCTGGCTTTAAGTCGATTCGGTAACAAATGACGAAAACGGACGGATTTATCAGGTTTTTACTACATATGAACACTTTTCACATTCTCCCGTGCAACGCGGCTGCTAGTCCTCCTTTCATGCTGAATCTTAAGGTACTAGCTCATGTCCAAGGCACCAAAGCCAGCTAAAAAGTCAATAATCGATACCTAAAACTTGAATTGGATTACTTCTTACTGGCTATTACATCAACTTAGATGCTTCATCTGTGTTCTGCTATGGTAATTTTAGTGTCTCCACATACCGCAGCACGCGACATAGCTTTGCAGACGATAAGTACACCCGTTTCAGAGAGAAGAGCGGCCAATGTGACGATCTGGCTTTAAATCGATTCGATAACAAATGACGAAAACGGACGGATTTCTGAGGTTTTTACTACATATGAACACTTTTCACATTCTCCCGTGCAAATCGGATGCTAGTCCTCCTTTCATGCAGAATCTTGAGGTCCTAGCTCATGTCCAAGGCACCAAAGCCAGCTAAAAAGTCAATAATCAATACCTAAAACTTGAATTGTACTACTTCTTACTGGCTATTACATCAACTTACAAGCTTCATCTGTGTTCTACTATGGTGCTTTTAGTTTCTCCGCATACCGCAGCACGCGACACAGTTTTGCAGACGATAAGTACAACCGTTTCAGAGAGAAGAGCGGCCATTGTGACGATCTGGCTTTAAGTCGATTCGATAACAAATGACGAAAACGGACGGATTTCTCAGGTTTTTACTACATATGAACAATTTTCACATTCTCCCGTGGATCTCGGCTGCTATTCCACCTTTCATGCAGAATCTTAAGGTCCTAGCTCATGTCAAATGCACCAAAGCTAGCTAAAAAGTCAATAATCGATACCTAAAACTTGAATTGTACTACATCTTACTGGATATTACATCAACTTAGAAGCTTCATCTGTGTTCTACTGTGGTGATTTTAGTGTCACCGCATACCGCAGCACGTGACATAGCTTTGCAGACGATAAGTACAACCGTTTCAGAGAGAAGAGCGGCAAATGTGACGATCTGGCTTTAAGTCGATTCGATAACAGATGACGAAAACGGACGGATTTCTCAGGTTTTTACTACATATGAACACTTTTCGCATTCTCCCGTGCAACTCGGCTGCTAGTCCTCCTTTCATGCAGAATCTTAAGGTCCTAGCTCATGTCCAAGGCACCAAAGCCAGCTAAAAAGACAATAACCGATACCTATAACTTGAATTGTACTACCTCTTACTGGCTATTACATCAACTTAGAAGCTTGATCTGTGTTCTACTATGGTGCTTTTAGTGTCTCCTCACACCGCAGCACGCGACATAGCTTTGCAGACGATAAGTACAACCGTTTCAGAGAGAAGAGCGGCCAATGTGACGATCTGGCTTTATGTCGATTCGATAACAAATGACGAAAACGGACGGATTTCTCAGGTTTTTACTACATATGAACACTTTTCACATTCTCCCGTGCAACTCGGCTGCTAGTCCTCCTTTCATGCAGAATCTTAAGGTCCTAGCTCATGTCCAAGGCACCAAAGCCAGCTTAAAAGTCAATAATCGATTCCTAAAACTTGAATTGTACTGCTTCTTACTGGCTATTACATCAACTTAGATGCTTCATCTGTGTTCTACTATGGTGATTTTAGTGTCTCCACATGCCGCTGCACGCGACATAGCTTTGCAGACGATATGTACAACCGTTTCAGAGAGAAGAGCGGCCAATGTGACGATCTGGCTTTAAGTCGATTCGATAACAAATGACGAAAACGGACGGATTTCTCAGGTTTTTACTACATATGAACACTTTTCACATTCTCACGTGCAACTCGGTTGCTAGTCCTCCTTTCATGCAGAATCTTAAGGTCCTAGCTCAAGTCCAAGGTACCGAAGCCAGCTAAAAAGTCAATAATCGATACCTAAAACTTGAATTGTTCTACTTCTTACTGGCTATTGCATCAACTTAGAAGCTTCATCTGTGTTCTACTATGGTGATTTTAGTGTCTCCGCATACCGCAGCACGCGACATAGCTTTGCAGACGATATGTACAACCGTTTCAGAGAGAAGAGGGGCCAATGTGACGATCTGGCTTTAAGTCGATTCGATAACAAATGACGAAAACGGACGAATTTCTCAGGTTTTTACTACATATGAACACTTTTCAAATTCTCCCGTGCAACTCGGCTGCTAGTCCTCCTTTTATTCAGAATCTTAAAGTCCTAGCTCATGTCCAAGGCACGAAATTTAGCTAAAAGGTCAATATTCAATACCTAAAACTTGAATTGTACTACTTCTTACTGGCTATTACATCAACTTAGAAGCTTGATCTGTGTTCTACTATGGTGCTTTTAGTGTCTCAGCATACCGCAGTACGCGACATAGCTTTGCAGACGATAAGTACAACCCTTTCAGAGAGAAGAGCGGCCAATGTGACGATCTGGCTTTAAGTCGATTCGATAACAAATGACGAAAACGAACGGATTTCTCAGGTTTTTACTACGTATGAACACTTTTCACATTCTCCCGTGCAACTCGGCTGCTAGTCCTCCATTCATGCAGAATCTTAAGGTCCTAGCTCATGTCCAAGGCACCAAAGCCAGCTAAAAAGTCAATAATCAATACCTAAAACTTGAATTGTACTACTTCGTACTGGCTATTACATCAACTTACAAGCTTCATCTGTGTTCAACTACGGTGCTTTTAGTTTCTCCGCATACCGCAGCACGCGACACAGTTTTGCAGACGATAAGTACAACCGTTTCAGAGAGAAGAGCGGCCAATGTGACGATCTGGCTTTAAGTCGATTCGATAACAAATGACGAAAAAGGACGGATTTCTCAGGTTATTACTACATATGAACACTTTTCACATTCTCCCGTGCAACTCGGCTGCTAGTCCTCCTTTCGTGCAGAATCTTAAGGTCCTAGCTCCTGTCCAAGGCACCAAAGCCAGCTAAAAGCTCCATATTCAATACCTATAACTTGAATTGTACTACTTCTTACTGGCTATTACATCAACTTAGAAGCTTGATCTGTGTTCTACTATGGTGCTTTTAGTGTCTCCTCACACCGCAGCACGCGACATAGCTTTGCAGACGATAAGTACAACCGTTTCAGAGAGAAGAGCGGCCAATGTGACGATTTGGCTTTAAGTCGATTCGATAACAAATGACGAAAACGGACGGATTTCTCAGGTTATTACTACATATGAACACTTTTCACATTCTCCCGTGCAACTCGGCTGCTAGTCCTCCTTTCGTGCAGAATCTTAAGGTCCTAGCTCATGTCCAAGGCACCAAAGCCAGCTAAAAGCTCCATATTCAATACCTATAACTTGAATTGTACTACTTCTTACTGGCTATTACATCAACTTAGAAGCTTGATCTGTGTTCTACTATGGTGCTTTTAGTGTCTCCTCACACCGCAGCACGCGACATAGCTTTGCAGACGATAAGTACAACCGTTTCAGAGAGAAGAGCGGCCAATGTGACGATCTGGCTTTAAGTCGATTCGATAACAAATGACGAAAACGGACGGATTTCTCAGGTTATTACTACATATGAACACTTTTCATATTCTCCCGTGCAACTCGGCTGCTAGTCCTCCTTTCGTGCAGAATCTTAAGGTCCTAGCTCATGTCCAAGGCACCAAAGCCAGCTAAAAGCTCCATATTCAATACCTATAACTTGAATTGTACTACTTCTTACTGGCTATTACATCAACTTAGAAGCTTGATCTGTGTTCTACTACGGTGCTTTTAGTGTCTGCACATATAGCAGCACGCGACATAGCATTGCACACGATAAATGTAACCGTTTCAGAGGGAAGAGCGGCCAATGTGACGATCTGACTTTAAGTCGATTCGATAACAAATGACGAAAACGGACGGATTTCTCAGGTTTTTACTACATATGAACACTTTTCACATTCTCCCGTGCAACTCGGCTGCTAGTCCTCCTTTCATGCAGAATCTTAAGGTCCTAGCTCATGTCCAAGGCACCAAAGCCAGCTTAAAAGTCAATAATCGATTCCTAAAACTTGAATTGTACTACTTCTTACTGGCTATTACATCAACTTAGATGCTTCATCTGTGTTCTACTATGGTGATTTTAGTGTCTCCACATGCCGCTGCACGCGGCATAGCTTTGCAGACGATATGTACAACCGTTTCAGAGAGAAGAGCGGCCAATGTGACGATCTGGCTTTAAGTCGATTCGATAACAAATGACGAAAACGGACGGATTTCTCAGGTTTTTAATACATATGAACACTTTTCACATTCTCACGTGCAACTCGGTTGCTAGTCCTCCTTTCATGCAGAATCTTAAGGTCGTAGCTCATGTCCAAGGTACCGAAGCCAGCTAAAAAGTCAATAATCGATACCTAAAACTTGAATTGTTCTACTTCTTACTGGCTATTGCATCAACTTAGAAGCTTCATCTGTGTTCTACTATGGTGATTTTAGTGTCTCCGCATACCGCAGCACGCGACATAGCTTTGCAGACGATAAGTATAACCGTGTCAGAGAGAAGAGCGGCCAATGTGACGATCTGGCTTTAAGTCGATTCGATAACAAATGACGAAAACGGACGAATTTCTCAGGTTTTTACTACATATGAACACTTTTCACATTCTCCCGTGCAACTCGGCTGCTAGTCCTCCTTTCATGCAGAATGTCAAGGTCCTAGCTCATGGCCAATGCACCAAAGCCAGTTAAAAAATCAATAATCGATACCTAAAACTTGAATTGTACAACTTCTTACTGGCTATTAGATCAACTTAGAAGCTTCGTCTGTGTTCTACTATGGTGCTTTTAGTGTCTCCGCATACCGCAGCACGCGACATAGCTTAGCAGACGATAAGTACAACCGCTTCAGAGAGAAGAGCGGCCAATGTGACGATCTGGCTTTAAGTCGATTCGATAACAAATGACGAAAACTGACGGATTTCTCAGGTTTTTACTACATATGAACACTTTTCACATTCTCCCGTGCAACTCGGCTGCTAGTCCTCCTTTTATTCAGAATCTTCAAGTCCTAGCTCATGTCCAAGGCACGAAAGCCAGCTAAAAGGACAATATTCAATACCTAAAACTTGAATTGTACTACTTCTTACTGGCTATTACATCAACTTAGAAGCTTGATCTGTGTTCTACTATGGTGCTTTTAGTGTCTCAGCATACCGCAGTACGCGACATAGCTTTGCAGACGATAAGTACAACCCTTTCAGAGAGAAGAGCGGCCAATGTGACGATCTGGCTTTAAGTCGATTCGATAACAAATGACGAAAACGAACGGATTTCTCAGGTTTTTACTACATATGAACACTTTTCACATTCTCCCGTGCAACTCGGCTGCTAGTCCTCCTTTCGTGCAGAATCTTAAGGTCCTAGCTCAGGTCCAAGGCACCAAAGCCAGCTAAAAGCTCCATATTCAATACCTATAACTTGAATTGTACTACTTCTTACTGGCTATTACATCAACTTAGAAGCTTGATCTGTGTTCTACTATGGTGCTTTTAGTGTCTCCTCACACCGCAGCACGCGACATAGCTTTGCAGACGATAAGTACAACCGTTTCAGAGAGAAGAGCGGCCAATGTGACGATCTGGCTTTAAGTCGATTCGATAACAAATGACGAAAACGGACGGATTTCTCAGGTTATTACTACATATGAACACTTTTCATATTCTCCCGTGCAACTCGGCTGCTAGTCCTCCTTTCGTGCAGAATCTTAAGGTCCTAGCTCATGTCCAAGGCACCAAAGCCAGCTAAAAGCTCCATATTCAATACCTATAACTTGAATTGTACTACTTCTTACTGGCTATTACATCAACTTAGAAGCTTGATCTGTGTTCTACTACGGTGCTTTTAGTGTCTCCTCACACCGCAGCACGCGACATAGCTTTGCAGACGATAAGTACAACCGTTTCAGAGAGAAGAGCGGCCAATGTGACGATCTGGCTTTAAGTCGATTCGATAACAAATGACGAAAACGGACGGATTTCTCAGGTTTTTACTACATATGAACACTTTTCACATTCTCACATGCAACTCGGTTGCTAGTCCTCCTTTCATGCAGAATCTTAAGGTCCTAGCTCATGTCCAAGGTACCGAAGCCAGCTAAAAAGTCAATAATCGATACCTAAAACTTGAATTGTTCTACTTCTTACTGGCTATTGCATCAACTTAGAAGCTTCATCTGTGTTCTACTATGGTGATTTTAGTGTCTCCGCATACCGCAGCACGCGACATAGCTTTGCAGACGATAAGTACAACCGTTTCAGAGAGAAGAGCGGCCAATGTGACGATCTGGCTTTAAGTCGATTCGATAACAAATGACGAAAACGGACGAATTTCTCAGGTTTTTACTACATATGAACACTTTTCACATTCTCCCGTGCAACTCGGCTGCTAGTCCTCCTTTCATGCAGAATGTCAAGGTCCTAGCTCATGGCCAATGCACCAAAGCCAGTTAAAAAATCAATAATCGATACCTAAAACTTGAATTGTACAACTTCTTACTGGCTATTAGATCAACTTAGAAGCTTCGTCTGTGTTCTACTATGGTGCTTTTAGTGTCTCCGCATACCGCAGCACGCGACATAGCTTTGCAGACGATAAGTACAACCGCTTCAGAGAGAAGAGCGGCCAATGTGACGATCTGGCTTTAAGTCGATTCGATAACAAATGACGAAAACGGACGGATTTCTCAGATTTTTACTACATATGAACACTTTTCGCATTCTCCCGTGCAACTCGGCTGCTAGTCCTTCTTTCATGCAGAATCTTAAGGTCCTAGCTCATGTCCAAGGCACCAAAGCCAGCTAAGAAGACAATAACCGATACCTAAAACTTGAATTGTACTTCTTCTTACTGGCTATTACATCATCTTAGAAGCTTCATCTGTGTTCTACTATGGTGCTTTTAGTGTCTCCGAATACCGCAGTACGCAACATAGCTTTGCAGACGATAAGCACAACCATTTCAGAGAGAAGAGCGGCCAATGTGACGATCTGGCTTTAAGTTGATTCGATAACAAATGACGAAAAAGGACGGATTTCTCAGGTTATTACTACATATGAACACTTTTCACATTCTCCCGTGCAACTCGGCTGCTAGTCCTCCTTTCGTGCAGAATCTTAAGGTCCTAGCTCATGTCCAAGGCACCAAAGCCAGCTAAAAGGTCCATATTCAATACCTATAACTTGAATTGTACTACTTCTTACTGGCTATTACATCAACTTAGAAGCTTGATCTGTGTTCTACTATGGTGCTTTTAGTGTCTCCTCACACCGCAGCACGCGACATAGCTTTGCAGACGATAAGTACAACCGTTTCAGAGAGAAGAGCGGCCAATGTGACGATCTGGCTTTATGTCGATTCGATAACAAATGACGAAAACGGACGGATTTCTCAGGTTTTTACTACATATGAACACTTTTCACATTCTCCCGTGCAACTCGGCTGCTAGTCCTCCTTTCATGCAGAATCTTAAGGTCCTAGCTCATGTCCAAGGCACCAAAGCCAGCTTAAAAGTCAATAATCGATTCCTAAAACTTGAATTGTACTACATCTTACTGGCTATTACATCAACTTAGATGCTTCATCTGTGTTCTACTATGGTGATTTTAGTGTCTCCACATGCCGCTGCACGCGACATAGCTTTGCAGACGATATGTACAACCGTTTCAGAGAGAAGAGCGGCCAATGTGACGATCTGGCTTTAAGTCGATTCGATAACAAATGACGAAAACGGACGGATTTCTCAGGTTTTTACTACATATGAACACTTTTCACATTCTCACGTGCAACTCGGTTGCTAGTCCTCCTTTCATGCAGAATCTTAAGGTCCTAGCTCATGTCCAAGTTACCGAAGCCAGCTAAAAAGTCAATAATCGATACCTAAAACTTGAATTGTTCTACTTCTTACTGGCTATTGCATCAACTTAGAAGCTTCATCTGTGTTCTACTATGGTGATTTTAGTGTCTCCGCATACCGCAGCACGCGACATAGCTTTGCAGACGATAAGTACAACCGTGTCAGAGAGAAGAGCGGCCAATGTGACGATCAGGCTTTAAGTCGATTCGATAACAAATGACGAAAACGGACGAATTTCTCAGGTTTTTACTACATATGACCACTTTTCTCATTCTCCCGTGCAACTCGGCTGCTAGTCCTCCTTTCATGCAGAATGTCAAGGTCCTAGCTCATGGCCAATGCACCAAAGCCAGTTAAAAAATCAATAATCGATACCTAAAACTTGAATTGTACAACTTCTTACTGGCTATTAGATCAACTTAGAAGCTTCGTCTGTGTTCTACTATGGTGCTTTTAGTGTCTCCGCATACCGCAGCACGCGACATAGCTTTGCAGACGATAAGTACAACCGCTTCAGAGAGAAGAGCGGCCAATGTGGCGATCTGGCTTTAAGTCGATTCGATAACAAATGACGAAAACGGACGGATTTCTCAGGTTTTTACTACATATGAACACTTTTCACATTCTCCCGTGCAACTCGGCTGCTAGTCCTCCTTTTATTCAGAATCTTAAAGTCCTAGCTCATGTCCAAGGCACGAAAGCCAGCTAAAAGGTCAATATTCAATACCTAAAACTTGAATTGTACTACTTCTTACTGGCTATTACATCAACATAGAAGCTTGATCTGTGTTCTACTATGGTGCTTTTAGTGTCTCAGCATACCGCAGTACGCGACATAGCTTTGCAGACGATAAGTACAACCCTTTCAGAGAGAAGAGCGGCCAATGTGACGATCTGGCTTTAAGTCGATTCGATAACAAATGACGAAAACGAACGGATTTCTCAGGTTTTTACTACGTATGAACACTTTTCACATTCTCCCGTGCAACTCGGCTGCTAGTCCTCCATTCATGCAGAATCTTAAGGTCCTAGCTCATGTCCAAGGCACCAAAGCCAGCTAAAAAGTCAATAATCAATACCTAAAACTTGAATTGTACTACTTCTTACTGGCTATTACATCAACTTACAAGCTTCATCTGTGTTCAACTACGGTGCTTTTAGTTTCTCCGCATACCGCAGCACGCGACACAGTTTTGCAGACGATAAGTACAACCGTTTCAGAGAGAAGAGCGGCCAATGTGACGATCTGGCTTTAAGTCGATTCGATAACAAATGACGAAAAAGGACGGATTTCTCCGGTTATTACTACATATGAACACTTTTCACATTCTCCCGTGCAACTCGGCTGCTAGTCCTCCTTTCGTGCAGAATCTTAAGGTCCTAGCTCATGTCCAAGGCACCAAAGCCAGCTAAAAGCTCCATATTCAATACCTATAACTTGAATTGTACTACTTCTTACTGGCTATTACATCAACTTAGAAGCTTGATCTGTGTTCTACTATGGTCCTTTTAGTGTCTCCTCACACCGCAGCACGCGACATAGCTTTGCAGACGATAAGTACAACCGTTTCAGAGAGAAGAGCGGCCAATGTGACGATCTGGCTTTAAGTCGATTCGATAACAAATGACGAAAACGGACGGATTTCTCAGGTTTTTACTACATATGAACACTTTTCACATTCTCACGTGCAACTCGGTTGCTAGACCTCCTTTCATGCAGAATCTTAAGGTCCTAGCTCATGTCCAAGGTACCGAAGCCAGCTAAAAAGTCAATAATCGATACCTAAAACTTGAATTGTTCTACTTCTTACTGGCTATTGCATCAACTTAGAAGCTTCATCTGTGTTCTACTATGGTGATTTTAGTGTCTCCGCATACCGCAGCACGCGACATAGCTTTGCAGACGATAAGTACAACCGTTTCAGAGAGAAGAGCGGCCAATGTGACGATCTGGCTTTAAGTCGATTCGATAACAAATGACGAAAACGGACGAATTTCTCAGGTTTTTACTACATATGAACACTTTTCACATTCTCCCGTGCAACTCGGCTGCTAGTCCTCCTTTCATGCAGAATGTCAAGGTCCTAGCTCATGGCCAATGCACCAAAGCCAGTTAAAAAATCAATAATCGATACCTAAAACTTGAATTGTACAACTTCTTACTGG
The DNA here is from genome assembly GCF_023897955.1 of Schistocerca gregaria. NCBI lineage: Eukaryota > Metazoa > Arthropoda > Insecta > Orthoptera > Acrididae > Schistocerca > Schistocerca gregaria. The sequence continues at coordinate 2,327,979 of NW_026061711.1, read as the reverse complement.
CTATTAGATCAACTTAGAAGCTTCGTCTGTGTTCTACTATGGTGCTTTTAGTGTCTCCGCATACCGCAGCACGCGACATAGCTTTGCAGACGATAAGTACAACCGCTTCAGAGAGAAGAGCGGCCAATGTGACGATCTGGCTTTAAGTCGATTCGATAACAAATGACGAAAACGGACGGATTTCTCAGGTTTTTACTACATATGAACACGTTTCACATTCTCCCGTGCAACTCGGCTGCTAGTCCTCCTTTTATTCAGAATCTTAAAGTCCTAGCTCATGTCCAAGGCACGAAAGCCAGCTAAAAGGTCAATATTCAATACCTAAAACTTGAATTGTACTACTTCTTACTGGCTATTACATCAACTTAGAAGCTTGATCTGTGTTCTACTATGGTGCTTTTAGTGTCTCAGCATACCGCAGTACGCGACATAGCTTTGCAGACGATAAGTACAACCCTTTCAGAGAGAAGAGCGGCCAATGTGACGATCTGGCTTTAAGTCGATTCGATAACAAATGACGAAAACGAACGGATTTCTCAGGTTTTTACTACATATGAACACTTTTCACATTCTCCCGTGCAACTCGGCTGCTAGTCCTCCATTCATGCAGAATCTTAAGGTCCTAGCTCATGTCCAAGGCACCAAAGCCAGCTAAAAAGTCAATAATCAATACCTAAAACTTGAATTGTACTACTTCTTACTGGCTATTACATCAACTTACAAGCTTCATCTGTGTTCTACTACGGTGCTTTTAGTTTCTCCGCATACCGCAGCACGCGACACAGTTTTGCAGACGATAAGTACAACCGTTTCAGAGAGAAGAGCGGCCAATGTGACGATCTGGCTTTAAGTCGATTCGATAACAGATGACGAAAACGGACGGATTTCTCAGGTTTTTACTACATATGAACACTTTTCACATTCTGCCGTGCAACTCGGCTGCTAGTCCTCCTTTCATGCAGAATCTTAAGGTCCTAGCTCATGTCCAAGGCACCAAAGCCAGCTAAAAAGACAATAACCGATACCTAAAACATGAATTGTACTTCTTCTTACTGGCTATTACATCATCTTAGAAGCTTCATCTGTGTTCTACTATGGTGCTTTTAGTGTCTCCGAATACCGCAGTACGCGACATAGCTTTGCAGACGATAAGCACAACCGTTTCAGAGAGAAGAGCGGCCAATGTGACGATCTGGCTTTAAGTTGATTCGATAACAAATGACGAAAAAGGACGGATTTCTCAGGTTATTACTACATATGAACACTTTTAACATTCTCCCGTGCAACTCGGCTGCTAGTCCTCCTTTCGTGCAGAATCTTAAGGTCCTAGCTCATGTCCAAGGCACCAAAGCCAGCTAAAAGCTCCATATTTAATACCTATAACTTGAATTGTACTACTTCTTACTGGCTATTACATCAACTTAGAAGCTTGATCTGTGTTCTACTATGGTGCTTTTAGTGTTTCCTCACACCGCAGCACGCGACATAGCTTTGCAGACGATAAGTACAACCGTTTCAGAGAGAAGAGCGGCCAATGTGACGATCTGGCTTTAAGTCAATTCGATAACAAATGACGAAAACGGACGGATTTCTCAGGTTTTTACTACATATGAACACTTTTCACATTCTCCCGTGCAACTCGGCTGCTAGTCCTCCTTTCATGCAGAATCTTAAGGTCCTAGCTCATGTCCAAGGCACCAAAGCCAGCTAAAAAGACAATAACCGATACCTAAAACTTGAATTGTACTTCTTCTTACTGGCTATTACATCATCTTAGAAGCTTCATCTGTGTTCTACTATGGTGCTTTTAGTGTCTCCGAATACCGCAGTACGCGACATAGCTTTGCAGACGATAAGTACAACCGTTTCAGAGAGAAGAGCGGCCAATGTGACGATCTGGCTTTAAGTCGATTCGATAACAAATGACGAAAACGGACGGATTTCTCAGGTTTTTACTACATATGAACACTTTTCACATTCTCCCGTGCATCTCGGCTGCTAGTCCTCCTTTCATGCAGAATGTCAAGGTCCTAGCTCATGGCCAATGCACCAAAGCCAGTTAAAAAATCAATAATCGATACCTAAAACTTGAATTGTACTACTTCTTACTGGCTAGTAGATAAACTTAGAAGCTTCGTCTGTGTTCTACTATGGTGCTTTTAGTGTCTCCGCATACCGCAGCACGCGACATAGCTTTGCAGACGATAAGTACAACCGCTTCAGAGAGAAGAGCGGCCAATGTGACGATCTGGCTTTAAGTCGATTCGATAACAAATGACGAAAACGGACGGATTTCTCAGGTTTTTACTACATATGAACACTTTTCACATTTTCCCGTGCAACTCGGCTGCTAGTCCTCCTTTTATTCAGAATCTTAAAGTCCTAGCTCATGTCCAAGGCACGAAAGCCAGCTAAAAGGTCAATATTCAATACCTAAAACTTGAATTGTACTACTTCATACTGGCTATTACATCAACTTAGAAGTTTGATCTGTGTTCTACTATGGTGCTTTTAGTGTCTCAGCATACCGCAGTACGCGACATAGCTTTGCAGACGATAAGTACAACCGTTTCAGAGAGAAGAGCGGCCAATGTGACGATCTGGCTTTAAGTCGATTCGATAATAAATGACGAAAACGAACGGATTTCTCAGGTTTTTACTACATATGAACACTTTTCACATTCTCCCGTGCAACTCGGCTGCTAGTCCTCCATTCATGCAGAATATTAAGGTCCTAGCTCATGTCCAAGGCACCTAAGCCAGCTAAAAAGTCAATAATCAATACCTAAAACTTGAATTGTACTACTTCTTACTGGCTATTACATCAACTTACAAGCTTCATCTGTGTTCTACTACGGTGCTTTTAGTTTCTCCGCATACCGCAGCACGCGACACAGTTTTGCAGACGATAAGTACAACCGTTTCAGAGAGAAGAGCGGCCAATGTGACGATCTGGCTTTAAGTCGATTCGATAACAAATGACGAAAACGGACGGATTTCTCAGGTTTTTACTACATATGAACACTTTTCACATTCTCCCGTTCAACTGGGCTGCTAGTCCTCCTTTTATGCAGAATCTTTAAGTCCTAGCTCATGTCCAAGGCACGAAAGCCAGCTAAAAAGTCAATAATCGATACCTAAATCTTGAATTGGACTACTTCTTACTTGCTATTACATCAACTTAGAAGCTTCGTCTGTGTTCTACTATGGTGCTTTTCCTGTTTCCGCCTACGGCAACACGCGACATAGCTTTGCAGACGATAAGTACAACCGTTTCAGAGAGAAGAGCGGCCAATGTGACGATCTGGCTTTAAGTCGATTCGATAACAAATGAAGAAAACAGACGGATTTCTGAGGTTTTTAATACATATGAACACTTTTCACATTCTCCCGTGCAACTCGGCTGCTAGTCGTCCTTTCATGCAGAATCTTAAGGTCCTAGCACATGTCCAAGGCACCAAAGCCAGCTAAAAAGTCAATAACCGATACCTAAAACTTGAATTGTACTACTTCTTACTGGCTATTACATCATCTTAGGAGCTTCATCTGTGTTCTACTATGGTGCTTTTAGTTACTCCGAATACCGCAGTACGCGACATAGCTTTGCAGACGATAAGTACAACCGTTTCAGAGAGAAGAGCGGCCAATGTGACGATCTGGCTTTAAGTCGATTCGATAACAAATGACGAAAACGGACGGATTTCTCAGGTTTTTACTACATATGAACACTTTTCACATTCTCCCGTGGAACTTGGCTGCTAGTCCTCCTTTCATGCAGAATCTTAAGGTCCAAGCTCATGTCCAAGGCACCAAAGCCAGCTAAAAAGTCAATAATCGATACCTAAAACTTGAATTGTTCTACTTCTTACTGGCTATTGCATCAACTTAGAAGCTTCATCTGTGTTCTACTATGGTGATTTTAGTGTCTCCGCATACCGCAGCACGCGACATAGCTTTGCAGACGATAAGTACAACCGTTTCAGAGAGAAGAGCGGCCAATGTGACGATCTGGCTTTAAGTCGATTCGATAACAAATGAAGAAAACAGACGGATTTCTGAGGTTTTTAATACATATGAACACTTTTCACATTCTCCCGTGCAACTCGGCTGCTAGTCGTCCTTTCATGCAGAATCTTAAGGTCCTAGCACATGTCCAAGGCACCAAAGCCAGCTAAAAAGTCAATAACCGATACCTAAAACTTGAATTGTACTACTTCTTACTGGCTATTACATCATCTTAGGAGCTTCATCTGTGTTCTACTATGGTGCTTTTAGTTACTCCGAATACCGCAGTACGCGACATAGCTTTGCAGACGATAAGTACAACCCTTTCAGAGAGAAGAGCGGCCAATGTGACGATCTGGCTTTAAGTCGATTCGATGACAAATGACGAAAACGAACGGATTTCTCAGGTTTTTACTACATATGAACACTTTTCACATTCTCCCGTGCAACTCGGCTGCTAGTCCTCCATTCATGCAGAATCTTAAGGTCCTAGCTCATGTCCAAGGCACCAAAGCCAGCTAAAAAGTCAATAATCAATACCTAAAACTTGAATTGTACTACTTCTTACTGGCTATTACATCAACTTACAAGCTTCATCTGTGTTCTACTACGGTGCTTTTAGTTTCTCCGCATACCGCAGCACGCGACACAGTTTTGCAGACGATAAGTACAACCGTTTCAGAGAGAAGAGCGGCCAATGTGACGATCTGGCTTTAAGTCGATTCGATAACAGATGACGAAAACGGACGGATTTCTCAGGTTTTTACTACATATGAACACTTTTCACATTCTCCCGTGCAACTCGGCTGCTAGTCCTCCTTTCATGCAGAATCTTAAGGTCCTAGCTCATGTCCAAGGCACCAAAGCCAGCTAAAAAGACAATAACCGATACCTAAAACTTGAATTGTACTTCTTCTTACTGGCTATTACATCATCTTAGAAGCTTCATCTGTGTTCTACTATGGTGCTTTTAGTGTCTCCGAATACCGCAGTACGCGACATAGCTTTGCAGACGATAAGCACAACCGTTTCAGAGAGAAGAGCGGCCAATGTGACGATCTGGCTTTAAGTTGATTCGATAACAAATGACGAAAAAGGACGGATTTCTCAGGTTATTACTACATATGAACACTTTTCACATTCTCCCGTGCAACTCGGCTGCTAGTCCTCCTTTCGTGCAGAATCTTAAGGTCCTAGCTCATGTCCAAGGCACCAAAGCCAGCTAAAAGCTCCATATTCAATACCTATAACTTGAATTGTACTACTTCTTACTGGCTATTACATCAACTTAGAAGCTTGATCTGTGTTCTACTATGGTGCTTTTAGTGTTTCCTCACACCGCAGCACGCGACATAGCTTTGCAGACGATAAGTACAACCGTTTCAGAGAGAAGAGCGGCCAATGTGACGATCTGGCTTTAAGTCGATTCGATAACAAATGACGAAAAAGGACGGATTTCTCAGGTTTTTACTACATATGAACACTTTTCACATTCTCCCGTGCAACTCGGCTGCTAGTCCTCCTTTCGTGCAGAATCTTAAGGTCCTAGCTCATGTCCAAGGCACCAAAGCCAGCTAAAAGCTCCATATTCAATACCTATAACTTGAATTGTACTACTTCTTACTGGCTATTACATCAACTTAGAAGCTTCGTCTGTGTTCTACTATGGTGCTTTTACTGTCTCCGCATACCGCAGCACGCGACATAGCTTTGCAGACGATAAGTACAACCGTTTCAGAGAGAAGAGCGGTCAATGTGACGATCTGGCTTTAAGTCGATTCGATAACAAATGAAGAAAACAGACGGATTTCTGAGGTTTTTAATACATATGAACACTTTTCACATTCTCCCGTGCAACTCGGCTGCTAGTCGTCCTTTCATGCAGAATCTTAAGGTCCTAGCACATGTCCAAGGCACCAAAGCCAGCTAAAAAGTCAATAACCGATACCTAAAACTTGAATTGTACTACTTCTTACTGGCTATTACATCATCTTAGGAGCTTCATCTGTGTTCTACTATGGTGCTTTTAGTTACTCCGAATACCGCAGTACGCGACATAGCTTTGCAGACGATAAGTATAACCGTTTCAGAGAGAAGAGCGGCCAATGTGACGATCTGGCTTTAAGTCGATTCGATAACAAATGAAGAAAACAGACGGATTTCTGAGGTTTTTAATACATATGAACACTTTTCACATTCTCCCGTGCAACTCGGCTGCTAGTCGTCCTTTCATGCAGAATCTTAAGGTCCTAGCACATGTCCAAGGCACCAAAGCCAGCTAAAAAGTCAATAACCGATACCTAAAACTTGAATTGTACTACTTCTTACTGGCTATTACATCATCTTAGGAGCTTCATCTGTGTTCTACTATGGTGATTTTAGTGTCTCCGCATACCGCAGCACGCGACATAGCTTTGCAGACGATAAGTACAACCGTTTCAGAGAGAAGAGCGGCCAATGTGACGATCTGGCTTTAAGTCGATTCGATAACAAATGACGAAAACGGACGAATTTCTCAGGTTTTTACTACATATGAACACATTTCACATTCTCCCGTGCAACTCGGCTGCTAGTCCTCCTTTCATGCAGAATCTTAAGGTCCTAGCTCATGTCCAAGGCACCAAAGCCAGCTAAAAAGACAATAACCGATACCTAAAACTTAAATTGTACTTCTTCTTACTGGCTATTAGATCATCTTAGAAGCTTCATCTGTGTTCTACTATGGTGCTTTTAGTGTCTCCGAATACCGCAGTACGCGACATAGCTTTGCAGACGATAAGTACAACCGTTTCAGAGAGAAGAGCGGCCAATGTGACGATCTGGCTTTAAGTCGATTCGATAACAAATGACGAAAACGGACGGATTTCTCAGGTTTTTACTACATATGAACACTTTTCACATTCTCCCGTGCATCTCGGCTGCTAGTCCTCCTTTCATGCAGAATGTCAAGGTCCTAGCTCATGTCCAAGGCACCAAAGCCAGCTAAAAAGACAATAACCGATACCTAAAACTTGAATTGTACTTCTTCTTACTGGCTATTACATCATCTTAGAAGCTTCATCTGTGTTCTACTATGGTGCTTTTAGTGTCTCCGAATACCGCAGTACGCGACATAGCTTTGCAGACGATAAGTACAACCGTTTCAGAGAGAAGAGCGGCCAATGTGACGATCTGGCTTTAAGTCGATTCGATAACAAATGACGAAAACGGACGGATTTCTCAGGTTTTTACTACATATGAACACTTTTCACATTCTCCCGTGCATCTCGGCTGCTAGTCCTCCTTTCATGCAGAATGTCAAGGTCCTAGCTCATGGCCAATGCACCAAAGCCAGTTAAAAAATCAATAATCGATACCTAAAACTTGAATTGTTCTACTTCTTACTGGCTATTGCATCAACTTAGAAGCTTCATCTGTGTTCTACTATGGTGATTTTAGTGTCTCCGCATACCGCAGCACGCGACATAGCTTTGCAGACGATAAGTACAACCGTTTCAGAGAGAAGAGCGGCCAATGTGACGATCTGGCTTTAAGTCGATTCGATAACAAATGACGAAAACGGACGAATTTCTCAGGTTTTTACTACATATGAACACTTTTCACATTCTCCCGTGCATCTCGGCTGCTAGTCCTCCTTTCATGCAGAATGTCAAGGTCCTAGCTCATGGCCAATGCACCAAAGCCAGTTAAAAAATCAATAATCGATACCTAAAACTTGAATTGTACTACTTCTTACTGGCTAGTAGATAAACTTAGAAGCTTCGTCTGTGTTCTACTATGGTGCTTTTAGTGTCTCCGCATACCGCAGCACGCGACATAGCTTTGCAGACGATAAGTACAACCGCTTCAGAGAGAAGAGCGGCCAATGTGACGATCTGGCTTTAAGTCGATTCGATAACAAATGACGAAAACGGACGGATTTCTCAGGTTTTTACTACATATGAACACTTTTCACATTCTCCCGTGCAACTCGGCTGCTAGTCCTCCTTTTATTCAGAATCTTAAAGTCCTAGCTCATGTCCAAGGCACGAAAGCCAGCTAAAAGTTTAATATTCAATACCTAAAACTTGAATTGTACTACTTCTTACTGGCTATTACATCAACTTAGAAGTTTGATCTGTGTTCTACTATGGTGCTTTTAGTGTCTCAGCATACCGCAGTACGCGACATAGCTTTGCAGACGATAAGTACAACCGTTTCAGAGAGAAGAGCGGCCAATGTGACGATCTGGCTTTAAGTCGATTCGATAATAAATGATGAAAACCAACGGATTTCTCAGGTTTTTACTACATATGAACACTTTTCACATTCTCCCGTGCAACTCGGCTGCTAGTCCTCCATTCATGCAGAATCTTAAGGTCCTAGCTCATGTCCAAGGCACCAAAGCCAGCTAAAAAGTCAATAATCAATACCTAAAACTTGAATTGTACTACTTCTTACTGGCTATTACATCAACTTACAAGCTTCATCTGTGTTCTACTACGGTGCTTTTAGTTTCTCCGCATACCGCAGCACGCGACACAGTTTTGCAGACGATAAGTACAACCGTTTCAGAGAGAAGAGCGGCCAATGTGACGATCTGGCTTTAAGTCGATTCGATAACAAATGACGAAAACGGACGGATTTCTCAGGTTTTTACTACATATGAACACTTTTCACATTCTCCCGTTCAACTGGGCTGCTAGTCCTCCTTTTATGCAGAATCTTTAAGTCCTAGCTCATGTCCAAGGCACGAAAGCCAGCTAAAAAGTCAATAATCGATACCTAAATCTTGAATTGGACTACTTCTTACTTGCTATTACATCAACTTAGAAGCTTCGTCTGTGTTCTACTATGGTGCTTTTCCTGTTTCCGCCTACGGCAACACGCGACATAGCTTTGCAGACGATAAGTACAACCGTTTCAGAGAGAAGAGCGGCCAATGTGACGATCTGGCTTTAAGTCGATTCGATAACAAATGAAGAAAACAGACGGATTTCTGAGGTTTTTAATACATATGAACACTTTTCACATTCTCCCGTGCAACTCGGCTGCTAGTCGTCCTTTCATGCAGAATCTTAAGGTCCTAGCACATGTCCAAGGCACCAAAGCCAGCTAAAAAGTCAATAACCGATACCTAAAACTTGAATTGTACTACTTCTTACTGGCTATTACATCATCTTAGGAGCTTCATCTGTGTTCTACTATGGTGCTTTTAGTTACTCCGAATACCGCAGTACGCGACATAGCTTTGCAGACGATAAGTATAACCGTTTCAGAGAGAAGAGCGGCCAATGTGACGATCTGGCTTTAAGTCGATTCGATAACAAATGACGAAAACGGACGGATTTCTCAGGTTTTTACTACATATGAACACTTTTCACATCATCCCGTGGAACTTGGCTGCTAGTCCTCCTTTCATGCAGAATCTTAAGGTCCAAGCTCATGTCCAAGGCACCAAAGCCAGCTAAAAAGTCAATAATCGATACCTAAAACTTGAATTGTTCTACTTCTTACTGGCTATTGCATCAACTTAGAAGCTTCATCTGTGTTCTACTATGGTGATTTTAGTGTCTCCGCATACCGCAGCACGCGACATAGCTTTGCAGACGATAAGTACAACCTTTTCAGAGAGAAGAGCGGCCAATGTGACGATCTGGCTTTAAGTCGATTCGATAACAAATGACGAAAACGGACGAATTTCTCAGGTTTTTACTACATATGAACACTTTTCACACTCTCCCGTGCAACTCGGCTGCTAGTCCTCCTTTCATGCAGAATCTTAAGGTCCTAGCTCATGTCCAAGGCACCAAAGCCTGCTAAAAAGACAATAACCGATACCTAAAACTTGAATTGTACTTCTTCTTACTGGCTATTACATCATCTTAGAAGCTTCATCTGTGTTCTACTATGGTGCTTTTAGTGTCTCCGAATACCGCAGTACGCGACATAGCTTTGCAGACGATAAGTACAACCGTTTCAGAGAGAAGAGCGGCCAATGTGACGATCTGGCTTTAAGTCGATTCGATAACAAATGACGAAAACGGACGGATTTCTCAGGTTTTTACTACATATGAACACTTTTCACATTCTCCCGTGCATCTCGGCTGCTAGTCCTCCTTTCATGCAGAATGTCAAGGTCCTAGCTCATGGCCAATGCACCAAAGCCAGTTCAAAAATCAATAATCGATACCTAAAACTTGAATTGTTCTACTTCTTACTGGCTATTGCATCAACTTTGAAGCTTCATCTGTGTTCTACTATGGTGATTTTAGTGTCTCCGCATACCGCAGCACGCGACATAGCTTTGCAGACGATAAGTACAACCGTTTCAGAGAGAAGAGCGGCCAATGTGACGATCTGGCTTTAAGTCGATTCGATAACAAATGACGAAAACGGACGAATTTTTCACGTTTTTACTACATATGAACACTTTTCACATTCTCCCGTGCATCTCGGCTGCTAGTCCTCCTTTCATGCAGAATGTCAAGGTCCTAGCTCATGGCCAATGCACCAAAGCCAGTTAAAAAATCAATAATCGATACCTAAAACTTGAATTGTACTACTTCTTACTGGCTAGTAGATAAACTTAGAAGCTTCGTCTGTGTTCTACTATGGTGCTTTTAGTGTCTCCGCATACCGCAGCACGCGACATAGCTTTGCAGACGATAAGTACAACCGCTTCAGAGTGAAGAGCGGCCAATGTGACGATCTGGCTTTAAGTCGATTCGATAACAAATGACGAAAACGGACGGATTTCTCAGGTTTTTACTACATATGAACACTTTTCACATTCTCCCGTGCAACTCGGCTGCTAGTCCTCCTTTTATTCAGAATCTTAAAGTCCTAGCTCATGTCCAAGGCACGAAAGCCAGCTAAAAGGTCAATATTCAATACCTAAAACTTGAATTGAGCTACTTCTTACTGGCTATTACATCAACTTAGAAGTTTGATCTGTGTTCTACTATGGTGCTTTTAGTGTCTCAGCATACCGCAGTACGCGACATAGCTTTGCAGACGATAAGTGCAACCGTTTCAGAGAGAAGAGCGGCCAATGTGACGATCTGGCTTTAAGTCGATTCGATAATAAATGACGAAAACGAACGGATTTCTCAGGTTTTTACTACATATGAACACTTTTCACATTCTCCCGTGCAACTCGGCTGCTAGTCCTCCATTCATGCAGAATCTTAAGGTCCTAGCTCATGTCCAAGGCACCAAAGCCAGCTAAAAAGTCAATAATCAATACCTAAAACTTGAATTGTACTACTTCTTACTGGCTATTACATCAACTTACAAGCTTCATCTGTGTTCTACTACGGTGCTTTTAGTTTCTCCGCATACCGCAGCACGCGACACAGTTTTGCAGACGATAAGTACAACCGTTTCAGAGAGAAGAGCGGCCAATGTGACGATCTGGCTTTAAGTCGATTCGATAACAAATGACGAAAACGGACGGATTTCTCAGGTTTTTACTACATATGAACACTTTTCACATTCTCCCGTTCAACTGGGCTGCTAGTCCTCCTTTTATGCAGAATCTTTAAGTCCTAGCTCATGTCCAAGGCACGAAAGCCAGCTAAAAAGTCAATAATCGATACCTAAATCTTGAATTGGACTACTTCTTACTTGCTATTACATCAACTTAGAAGCTTCGTCTGTGTTCTACTATGGTGCTTTTCCTGTTTCCGCCTACGGCAACACGCGACATAGCTTTGCAGACGATAAGTACAACCGTTTCAGAGAGAAGAGCGGCCAATGTGACGATCTGGCTTTAAGTCGATTCGATAACAAATGAAGAAAACAGACGGATTTCTGAGGTTTTTAATACATATGAACACTTTTCACATTCTCCCGTGCAACTCGGCTGCTAGTCGTCCTTTCATGCAGAATCTTAAGGTCCTAGCACATGTCCAAGGCACCAAAGCCAGCTAAAAAGTCAATAACCGATACCTAAAACTTGAATTGTACTACTTCTTACTGGCTATTACATCATCTTAGGAGCTTCATCTGTGTTCTACTATGGTGCTTTTAGTTACTCCGAATACCGCAGTACGCGACATAGCTTTGCAGACGATAAGTACAACCGTTTCAGAGAGAAGAGCGGCCAATGTGACGATCTGGCTTTAAGTCGATTCGATAACAAATGACGAAAACGGACGGATTTCTCAGGTTTTTACTACATATGAACACTTTTCACATTCTCCCGTGCAACTTGGCTGCTAGTCCTCCTTTCATGCAGAATCTTAAGGTCCAAGCTCATGTCCAAGGCACCAAAGCCAGCTAAAAAGTCAATAATCAATACCTAAAACTTGAATTGTACTACTTCTTACTGGCTATTACATCAACTTAGAAGCTTCATCTGTGTTCTACTACGGTGCTTTTAGTTTCTCCGCATACCGCAGCACGCGACATAGTTTTGCAGTCGATAAGTACAACCGTTTCAGAGAGAAGGGCGGCCAATGTGACGATCTGGCTTTAAGTGGATTCGATAACAAATGACGAAAAAGGACGGATTTCTCAGGTTATTACTACATATGAACACTTTTCACATTCTCCCGTGCAACTCGGCTGCTAGTCCTCCTTTCATGCAGAATCTTAAGGTCCTAGCTCATGTCCAAGGTACCGAATACAGCTAAAAAGTCAATAATCGATACCTAAAACTTGAATTGTTCTACTTCTTACTGGCTATTGCATCAACTTAGAAGCTTCATCTGTGTTCTACTATGGTGATTTTAGTGTCTCCGCATACCGCAGCAAGCGACATAGCTTTGCAGACGATAAGTACAACCGTTTCAGAGAGAAGAGCGGCCAATGTGACGATCTGGCTTTAAGTCGATTCGATAACAAATGACGAAAACGGACGGATTTCTCAGGTTTTTACTACATATGAACACTTTTCACATTCTCCCGTGCAACTCAGCTGCTAGTCCTCCTTTCATGCAGAATGTCAAGGTCCTAGCTCATGTCCAAGGCACCAAAGCCAGTTAAAAAGTCAATAATCGATACCTAAAACTTGAATTGTATTACTTCTTACTGGCTATTACATCAACTTAGAAGCTTCGTCTGTGTTCTACTATGGTGCTTTTCCTGTTTCCGCCTACGGCAACACGTGACATAGCTTTGCAGACGATAAGTACAACCGTTTCAGAGAGAAGAGCGGCCAATGTGACGATCTGGCTTTAGTCGATTCGATAACAAATGACGAAAACGGACGGATTTCTAAGGTTTTTAATACATATGAACACTTTTCACATTCTCCCGTGCAACTCGGTTGCTAGTCCTCCTTTCATACAGAATCTTAAGGTCCTAGCTCGTGTCCAAGGCACCAAAGCCAGCTAAAAAGTCAATAATCGATACCTAAAACTTGAATTGTACTACTTCTTACTGGATATTACATCAACTTAGAAGCTTCATCTGTGTTCTACTGTGGTGATTTTAGTGTCTCCGCATACCGCAGCACGTGACATAGCTTTGCAGACGATAAGTACAACCGTTACAGAGAGAAGAGCGGCCAATGTGACGATCTGGCTTTAAGTCGATTCGATAACAAATGACGAAAAAGGACGGATTTCTCAGGTTTTTACTACATTTGAACAGTTTTCACATTATCCCGTGCAACTCGGCTGCTAGTCCACCTTTCATGCAGAATCTTAAGGTCCTAGCTCATGTCCAATGCACCAAAGCCAGCTAATAAGTCAATAATCGATACCTAAAACTTGAATTGTACTACTTCTTACTGGATATTACATCAACTTAGAAGCTTCATCTGTGTGCTACTGTGGTGATATTAGTGTCTCCGCATACCGCAGCACGTGACATAGCTTTGCAGACGATAAGTACAACCGTTTCAGAGAGAAGAGCGGCCAATGTGACGATCTGGCTTTAAGTCGATTCGATAACAAATGACAAAAACGGACGGATTTCTAAGGTTTTTAATACATATGAACACTTTTCACATTCTCCCGTGCAACTCGGCTGCTAGTCCTCCTTTAATGAAGAATGTTAAGGTCCTAGCTCATGTCGAAGGGTCCAAAGCCAGCTAAAAAGTCAATAATCGATAACTTAAACTTGAATTGTACTACTTCTTACTGGGTATTACATCAACTTAGAAGCTTCATCTGTGTTCTACTATGGTGATTTTAGTGTCTCCACATACCGCTGCACGCGACATACCTTTGCAGACGATAAGTACAACCGTTTCAGAGAGAAGAGCGGCCAATGTGACGATCTGGCTTTAAGTCGATTCGAAAACAAATGACGAAAACGGACGGATTTCTCAGGTTTTTACTACATATGAACACTTTTCATATTCTGACGTGCAACTCGGCTGCTAGTCCTCCTTTCATGCAGAATCTTAAGGTCCTAGCTCATGTCCAAGGTACCGAAGCCAGCTAAAAAGTCAATAATCGATACCTAAAACCTGAATTGTTCTACTTCTTACTGGCTATTACATCAACTTAGAAGCTTCATCTGTGTTCTACTATGGTGATTTTAGTGTCTCCGCATACCGCAGCACGCGACATAGCTTTGCAGACGATAAGTACAACCGTTTCAGAGAGAAGAGCGGCCAATGTGACGATCTGGCTTTAAGTCGATTCGATAACAAATGAAGAAAACGGACGGATTTCTCAGGTTTTTAATACATATGAACACTTTTCACATTCTCCCGTGCAATTCGGCTGCTAGTCGTCCTTTCATGCATAATCTTAAGGTCCTAGCACATGTCCAAGGCACCAAAGCCAGCTAAAAAGTCAATAACCGATACCAAAAACTTGAATTGTACTACTTCTTACTGGCTATTACATCATCTTAGGAGCTTCATCTGTGTTCTACTATGGTGCTTTTAGTTACTCCGAATACCGCAGTACGCGACATAGCTTTGCAGACGATAAGTAAAACCGTTTCAGAGAGAAGAGCGACCAATGTGACGATCTGGCTTTAAGTCGATTCGATAACAAATGACGAAAACGGACGGATTTCTCAGGTTTTTACTACATATGAACACTTTTCACATTCTCCCGTGCAACTCGGCTGCTAGTCCTCCTTTCATGCAGAATCTTAAGGTCCTAGCTCATGTCCAAGGCACCAAAGCCAGCTAAAAGGTCCATATTCAATACCTAAAACTTGAACTGTACTACTTCTTACTGGCTATTACATCAACGTAGAAGCTTGATCTGTGTTCTACTGTGGTGATTTTAGTGTCTCCGCATACCGCAGCACGTGACATAGCTTTGCAGACGATAAGTACAACCGTTTCAGAGAGAAGAGCGGCCAATGTGACGATCTGGCTTTAAGTCGATTCGATAACAAATGACGAAAACGGACGAATTTCTCACGTTTTTACTACATATGAACACTTTTCACATTCTCCCGTGCATCTCGGCTGCTAGTCCTCCTTTCATGCAGAATGTCAAGGTCCTAGCTCATGGCCAATGCACCAAAGCCAGTTAAAAAATCAATAATCGATACATAAAACTTGACTTGTACTACTTCTTACTGGCTATAAGATCAACTTAGAAGCTTCGTCTGTGTTCTACTATGGTGCTTTTAGTGTCTCCGCATACCGCAGCACGCGACATAGCTTTGCAGACGATAAGTACAACCGCTTCAGAGAGAAGAGCGGCCAATGTGACGATCTGGCTTTAAGTCGATTCGATAATAAATGACGAAAACGAACGGATTTCTCAGGTTTTTACTACATATGAACACTTTTCACATTCTCCCGTGCAACTCGGCTGCTAGTCCTCCATTCATGCAGAATCGTAAGGTCCTAGCTCATGTCCAAGGCACGAAAGCCAGCTAAAAGGTCAATATTCAATACCTAAAACTTGAATTGTACTACTTCTTACTGGCTATTACATCAACTTAGAAGCTTGATCTGTGTTCTACTATGGTGCTTTTAGTGTCTCAGCATACCGCAGTACGCGACATAGCTTTGCAGACGATAAGTACAACCGTTTCAGAGAGAAGAGCGGCCAATGTGACGATCTGGCTTTAAGTCGATTCGATAATAAATGACGAAAACGAACGGATTTCTCAGGTTTTTACTACATATGAACACTTTTCACATTCTCCCGTGCAACTCGGCTGCTAGTCCTCCATTCATGCAGAATCTTAAGGTCCTAGCTCATGTCCAAGGCACCAAAGCCAGCTAAAAAGTCAATAATCAATACCTAAAACTTGAATTGTACTACTTCTTACTGGCTATTACATCAACTTACAAGCTTCATCTGTGTTCTACTACGGTGCTTTTAGTTTCTCCGCCTACGGCAATACGCGACATAGCTTTGCAGACGATAAGTACAACCCCTTCAGAGAGAAGAGCGGCCAATGTGACGATCTGGCTTTAAGTCGATTCGATAACAAATGACGAAAACGGACGGATTTCTCAGGTTTTTACTACATATGAACACTTTTCACATTCTCCCGTGCAACTCGGCTGCTAGTCCTCCTTTTATTCAGAATCTTAAAGTCCTAGCTCATGTCCAAGGCACGAAAGCCAGCTAAAAGGTCAATATTCAATACCTAAAACTTGAATTGTACTACTTCTTACTGGCTATTACATCAACTTAGAAGCTTGATCTGTGTTCTACTATGGTGCTTTTAGTGTCTCAGCATACCGCAGTACGCGACATAGCTTTGCAGACGATAAGTACAACCGTTTCAGAGAGAAGAGCGGCCAATGTGACGATCTGGCTTTAAGTCGATTCGATAATAAATGACGAAAACGAACGGATTTCTCAGGTTTTTACTACATATGAACACTTTTCACATTCTCCCGTGCAACTCGGCTGCTAGTCCTCCATTCATGCAGAATCTTAAGGTCCTAGCTCATGTCCAAGGCACCAAAGCCAGCTAAAAAGTCAATAATCAATACCTAAAACTTGAATTGTACTACTTCTTACTGGCTATTACATCAACTTACAAGCTTCATCTGTGTTCTACTACGGTGCTTTTAGTTTCTCCGCATACCGCAGCACGCGACACAGTTTTGCAGACGATAAGTACAACCGTTTAAGAGAGAAGAGCGGCCAATGTGACGATCTGGCTTTAAGTCGATTCGATAACAAATGACGAAAACGGACGGATTTCTCAGGTTTTTACTACATATGAACACTTTTCACATTCTCCCGTTCAACTGGGCTGCTAGTCCTCCTTTTATGCAGAATCTTTAAGTCCTAGCTCATGTCCAAGGCACCAAAGCCAGCTAAAAAGTCAATAATCAATACCTAAATCTTGAATTGGACTACTTCTTACTTGCTATTACATCAACTTAGAAGCTTCGTCTGTGTTCTACTATGGTGCTTTTCCTGTTTCCGCCTACGGCAACACGCGACATAGCTTTGCAGACGATAAGTACAACCGTTTCAGAGAGAAGAGCGGCCAATGTGACGATCTGGCTTTAAGTCGATTCGATAACAAATGAAGAAAACAGACGGATTTCTGAGGTTTTTAATACATATGAACACTTTTCACATTCTCCCGTGCAACTCGGCTGCTAGTCGTCCTTTCATGCAGAATCTTAAGGTCCTAGCACATGTCCAAGGCACCAAAGCCATCTAAAAAGTCAATAACCGATACCTAAAACTTGAATTGTACTACTTCTTACTGGCTATTACATCATCTTAGGAGCTTCATCTGTGTTCTACTATGGTGCTTTTAGTTACTCCGAATACCGCAGTACGCGACATAGCTTTGCAGACGATAAGTACAACCGTTTCAGAGAGAAGAGCGGCCAATGTGACGATCTGGCTTTAAGTCGATTCGATAACAAATGACGAAAACGGACGGATTTCTCAGGTTTTTACTACATATGAACACTTTTCACATTCTCCCGTGCAACTTGGCTGCTAGTCCTCCTTTCATGCAGAATCTTAAGGTCCAAGCTCATGTCCAAGGCACCAAAGCCAGCTAAAAAGTCAATAATCAATACCTAAAACTTGAATTGTACTACTTCTTACTGGCTATTATATCAACTTAGAAGCTTGATCTGTGTTCTACTATGGTGCTTTTAGTTTCTCCGCATACCGCAGCACGCGACATAGTTTTGCAGTCGATAAGTACAACCGTTTCAGAGAGAAGGGCGGCCAATGTGACGATCTGGCTTTAAGTCGATTCGATAACAAATGACGAAAAAGGACGGATTTCTCAGGTTATTACTACATATGAACACTTGTCACATTCTCCCGTGCAACTCGGCTGCTAGTCCTCCTTTCATGCAGAATCTTAAGGTCCTAGCTCATGTCCAAGGTACCGAATACAGCTAAAAAGTCAATAATCGGTACCTAAAACTTGAATTGTTCTACTTCTTACTGGCTATTGCATCAACTTAGAAGCTTCATCTGTGTTCTACTATGGTGATTTTAGTGTCTCCGCATACCGCAGCAAGCGACATAGCTTTGCAGACGATAAGTACAACCGTTTCAGAGAGAAGAGCGGCCAATGTGACGATCTGGCTTTAGTCGATTCGATAACAAATGACGAAAACGGACGGATTTCTAAGGTTTTTACTACATATGAACACTTTTCACATTCTCCCGTCCAACTCGGTTGCTAGTCCTCCTTTCATACAGAATCTTAAGGTCCTAGCTCATGTCCAAGGCACCAAAGCCAGCTAAAAAGTCAATAATCGATACCTAAAACTTGAATTGTACTACTTCTTACTGGATATTACATAAACTTAGAAGCTTCATCTGTGTTCTACTGTGGTGATTTTAGTGTCTCCGCATACCGCAGCACGTGACATAGCTTTGCAGACGATAAGTACAACCGTTACAGAGAGAAGAGCGGCCAATGTGACGATCTGGCTTTAAGTCGATTCGATAACAAATGACGAAAAAGGACGGATTTCTCAGGTTTTTACTACATTTGAACAGTTTTCACATTATCCCCTGCAACTCGGCTGCTAGTCCACCTTTCATGCAGAATCTTAAGGTCCTAGCTCATGTCCAATGCACCAAAGCCAGCTATAAAGTCAATAATCGATACCTAAAACTTGAATTGTACTACTTCTTACTGGATATTACATCAACTTAGAAGCTTCATCTGTGTTCTACTGTGGTGATATTAGTGTCTCCGCATACCGCAGCACGTGACACAGCTTTGCAGACGATAAGTACAACCGTTTCAGAGAGAAGAGCGGCCAATGTGACGATCTGGCTTTAAGTCGATGCGATAACAAATGACGAAAACGGACGGATTTCTAAGGTTTTTAATACATACGAACACTTTTCACATTCTCCCGTGCAACTCGGCTGCTAGTCCTCCTTTCATGAAGAATGTTAAGGTGCTAGCTCATGTCCAAGGGTCCAAAGCCAGCTAAAAAGTCAATAATCGATAACTTAAACTTGAATTGTACTACTTCTTACTGGGTATTACATCAACTTAGAAGCTTCGTCTGTGTTCTACTATGGTGCTTTTAGTGTCTCCGCATACCGCAGCACGCGACATAGTTTTGCAGACGATAAGTACAACCGTTTCAGAGAGAAGAGCGGCCAATGTGACGATCTGGCTTTAAGTCGATTCGATAACAAATGACGAAAACGGACGGATTTCTCAGGTTTTTACTACATATGAACACTTTTCACATTCTCCCGTTCAACTGGGCTGCTAGTCCTCCTTTTATGCAGAATCTTTAAGTCCTAGCTCATGTCCAAGGCACGAAAGCCAGCTAAAAAGTCAATAATCGATACCTAAATCTTGAATTGGACTACTTCTTACTTGCTATTACATCAACTTAGAAGCTTCGTCTGTGTTCTACTATGGTGCTTTTCCTGTTTCCGCCTACGGCAACACGCGACATAGCTTTGCAGACGATAAGTACAACCGTTTCAGAGAGAAGAGCGGCCAATGTGACGATCTGGCTTTAAGTCGATTCGATAACAAATGAAGAAAACAGACGGATTTCTGAGGTTTTTAATACATATGAACACTTTTCACATTCTCCCGTGCAACTCGGCTGCTAGTCGTCCTTTCATGCAGAATCTTAAGGTCCTAGCACATGTCCAAGGCACCAAAGCCATCTAAAAAGTCAATAACCGATACCTAAAACTTGAATTGTACTACTTCTTACTGGCTATTACATCATCTTAGGAGCTTCATCTGTGTTCTACTATGGTGCTTTTAGTTACTCCGAATACCGCAGTACGCGACATAGCTTTGCAGACGATAAGTACAACCGTTTCAGAGAGAAGAGCGGCCAATGTGACGATCTGGCTTTAAGTCGATTCGATAACAAATGACGAAAACGGACGGATTTCTCAGGTTTTTACAACATATGAACACTTTTCACATTCTCCCGTGCAACTTGGCTGCTAGTCCTCCTTTCATGCAGAATCTTAAGGTCCAAGCTCATGTCCAAGGCACCAAAGCCAGCTAAAAAGTCAATAATCAATACCTAAAACTTGAATTGTACTACTTCTTACTGGCTATTACATCAACTTAGAAGCTTCATCTGTGTTCTACTACGGTGCTTTTAGTTTCTCCGCATACCGCAGCACGCGACATAGTTTTGCAGTCGATAAGTACAACCGTTTCAGAGAGAAGGGCGGCCAATGTGACGATCTGGCTTTAAGTCGATTCGATAACAAATGACGAAAAAGGACGGATTTCTCAGGTTATTACTACATATGAACACTTTTCACATTCTCCCGTGCAACTCGGCTGCTAGTCCTCCTTTCATGCAGAATCTTAAGGTCCTAGCTCATGTCCAAGGTACCGAATACAGCTAAAAAGTCAATAATCGATACCTAAAACTTGAATTGTACTACTTCTTACTGGCTATTACATCAACTTAGAAGCTTCGTCTGTGTTCTACTATGGTGCTTTTCCTGTTTCCGCCTACGGCAACACGTGACACAGCTTTGCAGACGATAAGTACAACCGTTTCAGAGAGAAGAGCGGCCAATGTGACGATTTGGCTTTAGTCGATTCGATAACAAATGACGAAAACGGACGGATTTCTAAGGTTTTTACTACATATGAACACTTTTCACATTCTCCCGTGCAACTCGGTTGCTAGTCCTCCTTTCATACAGAATCTTAAGGTCCTAGCTCATGTCCAAGGCACCAAAGCCAGCTAAAAAGTCAATAATCGATACCTAAAACTTGAATTGTACTACTTCTTACTGGATATTACATCAACTTAGAAGCTTCATCTGTGTTCTACTGTGGTGATATTAGTGTCTCCGCATACCGCAGCACGTGACATAGCTTTGCAGACGATAAGTACAACCGTTTCAGAGAGAAGAGCGGCCAATGTGACGATCTGGCTTTAAGTCGATGCGATAACAAATGACGAAAACGGACGGATTTCTAAGGTTTTTAATACATATGAACACTTTTCACATTCTCCCGTGCAACTCGGCTGCTAGTCCTCCTTTCATGAAGAATGTTAAGGTCCTAGCTCATGTCCAAGGGTCCAAAGCCAGCTAAAAAGTCAATAATCGATAACTTAAACTTGAATTGTACTACTTCTTACTGGGTATTACATCAACTTAGAAGCTTCATCTGTGTTCTACTATGGTGCTTTTAGTGTCTCCGCATACCGCAGCACGCGACATAGTTTTGCAGACGATAAGTACAACCGTTTCAGAGAGAAGAGCGGCCAATGTGACGATCTGGCTTTAAGTCGATTCGATAACAAATGACGAAAACGGACGGATTTCTCAGGTTTTTACTACATATGAACACTTTTCACATTCTCCCGTGCAACTGGGCTGCTAGTCCTCCTTTTATGCAGAATCTTAAAGTCCTAGCTCATGTCCAAGGCACGAAAGCCAGCTAAAAAGTCAATAATCGATACCTAAATCTTGAATTGGACTACTTCTTACTGGCTATTACATCAACTTAGAAGCTTCATCTGTGTTCTACTATGGTGCTTTTCCTGTTTCCGCCTACGGCAACACGCGACATAGCTTTGCAGACGATAAGCACAACCGTTTCAGAGAGAAGAGCGGCCAATGTGACGATCTGGCTTTAAGTCGCTTCGCTAACAAATGACGAAAAAGGACGGATTTCTAAGGTTATTACTACATATGAACACTTTTCACATTCTCCCGTGCAACTCGGCTGCTAGTCCTTCTTTCATGCAGAATCTTAAAGTCCTAGCTCATGTCCAAGGCACCAAAGCCAGCTAAAAAGTCAATAATCGATTCCTAAAACTTGAATTGTACTTCTTCTTACTGGCTATTACATCAACTTAGATGCTTCATCTGTGTTCTACTATGGTGATTTTAGTGTCTCCACATACCGCTGCACGCGACATACCTTTGCAGACGATAAGTACAACCGTTTCAGAGAGAAGAGCGGCCAATGTGACGATCTGGCTTTAAGTCGATTCGAAAACAAATGACGAAAACGGACGGATTTCTGAGGTTTTTACTACATATGAAGACTTTTCATATTCTGACGTGCAACTCGGCTGCTAGTCCTCCTTTCATGCAGAATCTTAAGGTCCTAGCTCATGTCCAAGGTACCGAAGCCAGCTAAAAAGTCAATAATCGATACCTAAAACCTGAATTGTTCAACTTCTTACTGGCTATTGCATCAACTTAGAAGCTTCATCTGTGTTCTACTATGGTGATTTTAGTGTCTCCGCATACCGCAGCACGCGACATAGCTTTGCAGACGATAAGTACAACCGTTTCAGAGAGAAGAGCGGCCAATGTGACGATCTGGCTTTAAGTCGATTCGATAACAAATGAAGAAAACGGACGGATTTCTCAGGTTTTTAATACATATGAACACTTTTCACATTCTCCCGTGCAACTCGGTTGCTAGTCGTCCTTTCATGCAGAATCTTAAGGTCCTAGCACATGTCCAAGGCACCAAAGCCAGCTAAAAAGTCAATAACCGATACCTAAAACTTGAATTGTACTACTTCTTACTGGCTATTACATCATCTTAGGAGCTTCATCTGTGTTCTACTATGGTGCTTTTAGTTACTCCGAATACCGCAGTACGCGACATAGCTTTGCAGACGATAAGTACAACCGTTTCAGAGAGAAGAGCGGCCAATGTGACGATCTGGCTTTAAGTCGATTCGATAACAAATGACGAAAACGGACGGATTTCTCAGGTTTTTACTACATATGAACACTTTTCACATTCTCCCGTGCAACTTGGCTGCTAGTCCTCCTTTCATGCAGAATCTTAAGGTCCTAGCTCATGTCCAAGGCACCAAAGCCAGCTAAAAGGTCCATATTCAGTACCTAAAACTTGAACTGTACTACTTCTTACTGGCTATTACATCAACGTAGAAGCTTGATCTGTGTTCTACTATGGTGCTTTTAGTGTCTCAGCATGCCGCAGCACGCGACATAGCTTTGCAGACGATAAGTACAACCGTTTCAGAGAGAAGAGCGGCCAATGTGACGATCTGGCTTTAAGTCGATTCGATAACAAATGACGAAAACGGACGGATTTCTCAGGTTTCTACTGCATATGAACACTTTTCACATTCTGACGTGCAACTCGGCTGCTAGTCCTCCTTTCATGCAGAATCTTAAGGTCCTTGCTCATGTGCAAGGTACCGAATACAGCTAAAAAGTCAATAATCGATACCTAAAACTTGAATTGTTCTACTTCTTACTGGCTATTGCATCAACTTAGAAGCTTCATCTGTGTTCTACTATGGTGATTTTAGTGTCTCCGCATACCGCAGCAAGCGACATAGCTTTGCAGACGATAAGTACAACCGTTTCAGAGAGAAGAGCGGCCAATGTGACGATATGGCTTTAGTCGATTCGATAACAAATGACGAAAACGGACGGATTTCTAAGGTTTTTACTACATATGAACACTTTTCACATTCTCCCGTGCAACTCGGTTGTTAGTCCTCCTTTCATACAGAATCTTAAGGTCCTAGCACATGTCCAAGGCACCAAAGCCAGCTAAAAAGTCAATAATCGATACCTAAAACTTGAGTTGTACTACTTCTTACTGGATATTACATCAACTTAGAAGCTTCATCTGTGTTCTACTGTGGTGATTTTAGTGTCTCCGCATACCGCAGCACGTGACATAGCTTTGCAGACGATAAGTACAACCGTTTCAGAGAGAAGAGCGGCCAATGTGACGATCTGGCTTTAAGTCGATTCGATAACAAATGACGAAAAAGGACGGATTTCTCAGGTTTTTACTACATTTGAACAGTTTTCACATTCTCCCGTGCAACTCGGCTGCTAGTCCACCTTTCATGCAGAATATTAAGGTCCTAGCTCATGTCCAATGCACCAAAGCCAGCTAAAAAGTCAATAATCGATACCTAAAACCTGAATTGTACTACTTCTTACTGGATATTACATCAACTTAGAAGCTTCATCTGTGTTCTACTGTAGTGATATTAGTGTCTCCGCATACCGCAGCACGTGACATAGCTTTGCAGACGATAAGTACAACCGTTTCAGAGAGAAGAGCGGCCAATGTGACGATCTGGCTTTAAGTCGATTCGATAACAAATGACGAAAACGGACGGATTTCTAAGGTTTTTACTACATATGAACACTTTTCACATTCTCCCGTGCAACTCGGCTGCTAGTCCTCCTTTCATGAAGAATGTTAAGGTCCTAGCTCATGTCCAAGTGTCCAAAGCCAGCTAAAAAGTCAATAATCGATAACTTAAACTTGAATTGTACTACTTCTTACTGGGTATTACATCAACTTAGAAGCTTCATCTGTGTTCTACTATGGTGCTTTTAGTGTCTCCGCATACCGCAGCACGCGACATAGTTTTGCAGACGATAAGTACAACCGTTTCAGAGAGAAGAGCGGCCAATGTGACGATCTGGCTTTAAGTCGATTCGATAACAAATGACGAAAACGGACGGATTTCTCAGGTTTTTACTACATATGAACACTTTTCACATTCTCCCGTGCAACTGGGCTGCTAGTCCTCCTTTTATGCAGAATCTTAAAGTCCTATCTCATGTCCAAGGCACGAAAGGCAGCTAAAAAGTCAATAATCGATACCTAATCTTGAATTGGACTACTTCTTACTGGCTATTACATCAACTTAGAAGCTTCATCTGTGTTCTACTATGGTGCTTTTCCTGTTTCCGCCTACGGCAACACGCGACATAGCTTTGCAGACGATAAGCACAACCGTTTCAGAGAGAAGAGCGGCCAATGTGACGATCTGGCTTTAAGTCGCTTCGCTAACAAATGACGAAAAAGGACGGATTTCTAAGATTATTACTACATATGAACACTTTTCACATTCTCCCGTGCAACTCGGCTGCTAGTCCTCCTTTCATGCAGAATCTTAAGGTCCTAGCTCATGTCCGAGGCACCAAAGCCAGCTAAAAGGTCCATATTCAATACCTAAAACTTGATTTGTACTACTTCTTACTGGCTATTACATCAACTTAGAAGCTTGATCTGTGTTCTACTATGGTGCTTTTAGTTACTCCGAATACCGCAGTACGCGACATAGCTTTGCAGACGATAAGTACAACCGTTTCAGAGAGAAGAGCGGCCAATGTGACGATCTGGCTTTAAGTCGATTCGATAACAAATGACGAAAACGGACGGATTTCTCAGGTTTTTACTACATATGAACACTTTTCTCATTCTCCCGTGCAACTTGGCTGCTAGTCCTCCTTTCATGCAGAATCTTAAGGTCCTAGCTCATGTCCAAGGCACCAAAGCCAGCTAAAAGGTCCATATTCAATACCTAAAACTTGAACTGTACTACTTCTTACTGGCTATTACATCAACGTAGAAGCTTGATCTGTGTTCTACTATGGTGCTTTTAGTGTCTCAGCATGCCGCAGCACGCGACATAGCTTTGCAGACGATAAGTACAACCGTTTCAGTGAGAAGAGCGGCCAATGTGACGATCTGGCTTTAAGTCAATTCGATAACAAATGACGAAAACGGACGGATTTCTCAGGTTTTTACTACATATGAACACTTTTCACATTCTCCCGTGCAGCTCGGCTGCTAGTCCTCCTTTCATGCAGAATCTTGAGGTCCTAGCTCATGTCCAAGGCACAAAAGCCAGCTAAAAGGTCAATATTCAATACCAAAAACTTGAATTGTACTACTTCTTACTGGCTATTACATCAACTTCGAAGCTTCATCTGTGTTCTACTATGGTGATTTTAGTGTGTCAGCATACCGCAGCACGCGACATAGCTTTGCAGACGATAAGTACAACCGTTTCAGAGAGAAGAGCGGCCACTGTGACGATCTGGCTTTAAGTCGATTCGATAACAAATGACGAAACCGGACGTATTTCTCAGGTTTTACTACATATGAACACTTTTCACATTCTCCCGTGCAACTCGGCTGCTAGTCCTCCTTCATGCAAAATCTTAAGTTCCTAGCTCGTGTCCAAGGCACCAAAGAAGGGTAAAAAGTCAATAACCGATACCTAAAACTTGAATTGTACTACTTCTTACTGGCTATTACATCAACTTAGAAGCATCATCTGTGTTCTGCAATGGTGCTTTTAGTGTCTCCGCATACCGCAGCACGCGACATAGCTTTCCAGACGATATGTACAAACGTTTCAGAGAGAAGAGCGGCCAATGTGACCATCTGGCTTTAAGTCGATTCGATAACAAATGACGAAAACGGACGGATTTCTCAGGTTTTTACTACATATGAACACTTTTCACATTCTCCCGTGGAACTCGGCTTCTAGTCCACCTTTCATGCAGAATCTTAAGATCCTAGCTCATGTCCAATGCACCAAAGCCAGCTGAAAAGTCAATAATCGATACCTAAAACTTGAATTGTACTACTTCTTACTGGATATTACATCATCTTAGAAGCTTCATCTGTGCTCTACTGCGGTGATTTTAGTGTCACCACATACCGCAGCACGTGACATAGCTTTGCAGACGATAAGTACAACCGTTTCAGAGAGAAGAGCGGAAAATGTGACGATCTGGCTTTAAGTCAATTCGATAACAAATGACGAAAACGGACGGATTTCTCAGGTTTGTACTACATATGAACACTTTTCACAATCTCCCGTGCAACTGGGCTGCTAGTCCTCCTTTTATGCAGAATCTTAAAGTCCTAGCTCATGTCCAAGGCACCTAAGCCAGCTAAAAAGTCAATAATCGATACCTAAAACTTGAATTGTACTACTTCTTACTGGGTATTACATCAACTTAGAAGCTTCATCTGAGTTCTATTATGGTGCTTTTCCTGTTTCCGCCTACGGCAATACGCGACATAGCTTTGCAGACGATAAGTACCACCGTTTCAGAGAGAAGAGCGGCCAATGTGACGATCTGGCTTTAAGTCGATTCGATAACAAATGACGAAAACGGACGGATTTCTCAGGTTTGTACTACATATGTACACTTTTCACATTCTCCCGTGCAACTCGGCTGCTAGTCCTCCTTTCATGCAGAATCTTAATGTCCTAGCTCATGTCCAAGGCACCAAAGCCAGCTAAAAAGTCAATAACCGATACCTAAAACTTGAATTGTACTTCTTCTTACTGGCTATTACATCATCTTAGAAGCTCCATCTGTGTTCTACTATCGTGCTTTTAGTGTCTCCGAATACCGCAGTACGCGACATGGCTTTGCAGACGATAAGTGCAACCGTTTCAGAGAGAAGAACGGCCAATGTGACGATCTGGCTTTAAGTCGATTCGATAACAAATGACGAAAACGGACGGATTTCTCAGGTTTGTACTACATATGAACACTTTTCACATTCTCCCGTGCAACTCAGCTGCTAGTCCTCCTTTCATGCAGAATCTTAAGGTCCTGGCACATGTCCAAGGCACCAAAGCCAGCAAAAAGGTCAATATTCAATACCTAAAACTTGAATTGTACTACTTCTTACTGGCTATTACATCAACTTAGAAGCTTCATCTGTGTTCTACTGTGGTGATTTTAGTGTCTCCGCATACCGCAGCACGTGACATAGCTTTGCAGACGACAAGTACAACCGTTTCAGAGAGAAGAGCGACCAATGTGACGATCTGGCTTTAAGTCGATTCGATAACAAATGACGAAAACGGACGTATTTCTCAGGTTTTACTACATATGAACACTTTTCACATTCTCCCGTGCAACTCGGCTGCTAGTCCTCCTTCATGCAAAATCTTAAGTTCCTAGCTCGTGTCCAAGGCACCAAAGAAGGGTAAAAAGTCAATAACCGATACCTAAAACTTGAATTGTACTACTTCTTACTGGCTATTACATCAACTTAGAAGCATCATCTGTGTTCTGCCATGGTGCTTTTAGTGTCTCCGCATACCGCAGCACGGGACATAGCTTTCCAGACGATATGTACAAACGTTTCAGAGAGAAGAGCGGCCAATGTGACCATCTGGCTTTAAGTCGATTCGATAACAAATGACGAAAACGGACGGATTTCTCAGGTTTTTACTACATATGAACACTTTTCACATTCTCCCGTGGAACTCGGCTTCTAGTCCACCTTTCATGCAGAATCTTAAGATCCTAGCTCATGTCCAATGCACCAAAGCCAGCTGAAAAGTCAATAATCGATACCTAAAACTTGAATTGTACTACTTCTTACTGGATATTACATCATCTTAGAAGCTTCATCTGTGCTCTACTGCGGTGATTTTAGTGTCACCACATACCGCAGCACGTGACATAGCTTTGCAGACGATAAGTACAACCGTTTCAGAGAGAAGAGCGGAAAATGTGACGATCTGGCTTTAAGTCAATTCGATAACAAATGACGAAAACGGACGGATGTCTCAGGTTTTTACTACATATGAACACTTTTCACATTCTCCCGTGCAACTGGGCTGCTAGTCCTCCTTTTATGCAGAATCTTAAAGTCCTAGCTCATGTCCAAGGCACCTAAGCCAGCTAAAAAGTCAATAATCGATACCTAAAACTTGAATTGTACTACTTCTTACTGGGTATTACATCAACTTAGAAGCTTCATCTGAGTTCTATTATGGTGCTTTTCCTGTTTCCGCCTACGGCAATACGCGACATAGCTTTGCAGACGATAAGTACCACCGTTTCAGAGAGAAGAGCGGCCAATGTGACGATCTGGCTTTAAGTCGATTCGATAACAAATGACGAAAACGGACGGATTTCTCAGGTTTGTACTACATATGAACACTTTTCACATTCTCCCGTGCAACTCAGCTGCTAGTCCTCCTTTCATGCAGAATCTTAAGGTCCTGGCACATGTCCAAGGCACCAAGCCAGCAAAAAGGTCAATATTCAATACCTAAAACTTGAATTGTACTACTTCTTACTGGCTATTACATCAACTTAGAAGCTTCATCTGTGTTCTACTGTGGTGATTTTAGTGTCTCCGCATACCGCAGCACGTGACATAGCTTTGCAGACGACAAGTACAACCGTTTCAGAGAGAAGAGCGACCAATGTGACGATCTGGCTTTAAGTCGATTCGATAACAAATGACGAAAACCGACGGATTTCTAAGGTTTTTACTACATATGAACACTTTTCACATTCTCCCGTGCAACTCGGCTGCTAGTCCTCCTTTCATGCAGAATCTTAAGGTCCTAGCTCATGTCCAAGGCACCAAAGCCAACTAAAAGGTCAATATTCAATACCTAAAACTTGAATTGTACTAATTCTTATTGGCTATTACATCAACTTAGAAGCTTGATCTGTATTCTACTATGGTGCTTTTAGTGTCTCAGCATATCGCAGCATGCGACATAGCTTTGCAGACGATAAGTACAACCGTTTCAGAGAGAAGAGCGGCCAATGTGATGATGTGGCTTTAAGTCGATTCGATAACAAATGACGAAAACGGACGGATGTCTCATTTTTTTACTACATATGAACATTTTTCACATTCTCCCGAGCAACTCGGCTGCTAGTCCTCCTTTCATGCAGAATCTTAAGGTCCTAGCTCATGTCCAAGGCACCAAAGCCAACTAAAAGGTCAATATTCAATACCTAAAACTTGAATTGTACTACTTCTTATTGGCTATTACATCAACTTAGAAGCTTCATCTGTATTCTACTATGGTGCTTTTAGTGTCTCAGCATATCGCAGCACGCGACATAGCTTTGCAGACGATAAGTACAACCGTTTCAGGGAGAAGAGCGGCCATTGTGACGATCTGGCTTTAAGTCGATTCGATAACAAATGACGAAAACGGACCGATTTCTCAGGTTTTTACTACATATGAACACTTTTCACATTCTCCCGTACAACTCGGCTTCTAGTCCTCCATTCATGCAGAATCGTAAGGTCCTAGCTCATGTCCAATGCACCAAAGACAGCTAAAAAGTCAATAATCGATACCTAAAACTTGAATTGGACTACTTCTTACTGGCTATTACATCATCTTAGAAGCTTCATCTGTGTTCTATTATGGTGCTTTTCCTGTTTCCGCCTACGGCAACACGCGACATAGCTTTGCAGACGATAAGTAGAACCGTTTCAGAGAGAAGAGCGGCCAATGTGACGATCTGGCTTTAAGTCGATTCGATAACAAATGACGAAAACGGACGGATTTCTCAGGTTTGTACTACATATGAACACTTTTCACATTCTCCCGTGCAACTCAGCTGCTAGTCCTCCTTTCATGCAGAATCTTAAGGTCCTGGCACATGTCCAAGGCACCAAAGCCAGCAAAAAGGTCAATATTCAATACCTAAAACTTGAATTGTACTACTTCTTACTGGCTATTACATCAACTTAGAAGCTTCATCTGTGTTCTACTGTGGTGATTTTAGTGTCTCCGCATACCGCAGCACGTGACATAGCTTTGCAGACGACAAGTACAACCGTTTCAGAGAGAAGAGCGACCAATGTGACGATCTGGCTTTAAGTCGATTCGATAACAAATGACGAAAACCGACGGATTTCTAAGGTTTTTACTACATATGAACACTTTTCACATTCTCCCGTGCAACTCGGCTGCTAGTCCTCCTTTCATGCAGAATCTTAAGGTCCTAGCTCATGTCCAAGGCACCAAAGCCAACTAAAAGGTCAATATTCAATACCTAAAACTTGAATTGTACTAATTCTTATTGGCTATTACATCAACTTAGAAGCTTGATCTGTATTCTACTATGGTGCTTTTAGTGTCTCAGCATATCGCAGCATGCGACATAGCTTTGCAGACGATAAGTACAACCGTTTCAGAGAGAAGAGCGGCCAATGTGATGATGTGGCTTTAAGTCGATTCGATAACAAATGACGAAAACGGACGGATGTCTCATTTTTTTACTACATATGAACATTTTTCACATTCTCCCGAGCAACTCGGCTGCTAGTCCTTCTTTCATGCAGAATCTTAAGGTCCTAGCTCATGTCCAAGGCACCAAATCCAGCTAAAAAGTCAATAACCGATACCTAAAACTTGAATTGTACTTCTTCTTACTGGCTATTACATCATCTTAGAAGCTTCATCTGCGTTCTACTATGGTGCTTTTAGTGTCTCCGAATACCGCAGTACGCGACATAGCTTTGCAGACGATAAGTACAACCGTTTCAGAGAGAAGAGCGGCCAATGTGACGATCTGGCTTTAAGTCGATTCGATAACAAATGACGAAAACTGACGGATTTCTCAGTGTTTTACTACATATGAACACTTTTCACATTCTCCCGTGCAACTCGGCTGCTTGTCCTCCTTTTATGCTGAATCTTAAGGTCCTAGCACATGTCCAAGGCACCAAAGCCAGCAAAAAGTTCAATATTCAATACCTAAAACTTGAATTGTACTACTTCTTACTGGATATTACATCAACTTAGAAGCTTCATCTGTGTTCTACTGTGGTGATTTTAGTGTCTCCGCATACCGCAGCACGTGACATAGCTTTGCAGACGATAAGTACAACCGTTTCAGAGAGAAGAGCGGCCAATGTGACGATCTGGCTTTAAGTCGATTCGATAACAAATGACGAAAACGGACGGATTTCTCAGGTTTTTACTACATATGAACACTTTTCACATTCTCCCCTGCAACTCGGCTGCTAGTCCTCCTTTCATGCAGAATCTTAAGGTCCTAGCTCATGTCCAAGGCACCAAAGCCAGCTAAAAGTTCCATATTCAATACCTAAAACTTGAATTGCACTACTTCTTACTGGCTATTACATCAACTTAGAAGCTTGATCTGAGGTCTACTATGGCGCTTTTAGTGTCTCAGCATCCCGCAGCACGCGACATAGCTTTGCAGACGATAAGTACAACCGTTTCATAGAGAAGAGCGGCCAATGTGACGATCTGGCTTTAAGTCGATTCGATAACAAATTACGAAAACTGACGGATTTCTCAGGTTTTTACTACATATGAACACTTTGCACATTCTCCCGTGCAACTCGGCTGCTAGTCCTCCTTACATGCAGAATCTTAAGGTCCTAGCTCATGTCCAAGGCACCAAAGCCAGCTGAAAAGTCAATAATCGATACCTAAAACTTGAATTGTACTACTTCTTACTGGATATTACATCATCTTAGAAGCTTCATCTGTGTTCTACTGCGGTGATTTTAGTGTCACCACATACCGCAGCACGTGACATAGCTTTGCAGACGATAAGTACAACCGCTTCAGAGAGAAGAGCGGCCAATGTGACGATCTGGCTTTAAGTCGATTCGATAACAAATGACGAAAAAGGACGGATTTCTCAGGTTATTACTACATATGAACACTTTTCACATTCTCCCGTGCAACTCGGCTGCTAGTCCTCCTTTCATGCAGAATCTTAAGGTCCTAGCTCATGTCCAAGGCACCAAAGCCAGCTAAAACGTCAATATTCAATACCTAAGACTTGAATTGTACTACTTCTTACTGGCTATTACATCAACTTCGAAGCTTCATCTGTGTTCTACTATGGTGCTTTTAGTGTCTCAGCATACCGCAGCACGCGACATAGCTTTGCAGACGATAAGTACAACCGTTTCAGAGAGAAGAGCGGCCAATGTGACGATCTGGCTTTAAGTCGATTCGATAACAAATGACGAAAACGGACGTATTTCTCAGGTTTTACTACATATGAACACTTTTCACATACTCCCGTGCAACTCGGCTGCTAGTCCTCCTTCATGCAAAATCTTAAGTTCCTAGCTCGTGTCCAAGGCACCAAAGAAGGGTAAAAAGTCAATAACCGATACCTAAAACTTGAATTGTACTACTTCTTACTGGCTATTACATCAACTTAGAAGCATCATCTGTGTTCTACTATGGTGCTTTTAGTGTCTCCGCATACCGCAGCACGCGACATAGCTTTGCAGACGATAAGTACAACCGTTTCAGAGAGAAGAGCGGCCAATGTGACGATCTGGCTTTAAGTCGATTCGATAACAAATGACGAAAACGGACGGATTTCTCAGGTTTGTACTACATATGAACACTTTTCACATTCTCCCGTGCAACTCGGCTGCTAGTCCTCCTTTCATGCAGAATCTTAAGGTCCTAGCTCATGTCCAAGGCACCAAAGCCAGCTAAAAAGTCAATAACCGATACCTAAAACTTGAATTGTACTTCTTCTTACTGGTTATTACATCATCTTAGAAGCTTCATCTGTGTTCTACTATGGTGCTTTTAGTGTCTCCGAATACCGCAGTACGCGACGTAGCTTTGCAGACGATAAGTACAACCGTGTCAGAGAGAAGAGCGGCCTATGTGACGATCTGGCTTTAAGTCGATTCGATAACAAATGACGAAAACGGACGGATTTCTCAGGTTTTTACTACATATGAACACTTTTCACATTCTCCCGTGCAACTCGGCTGCTAGTCCTCCTTTCATGGAGAATCTTAAGGTGTTAGCACATGTCCAAGGCACCAAAGCCAGCAAAAAGGTCAATATTCAATACGTAAAACTTGAATTGTACTACTTGTTACTGGCTATTACATCAACTTAGAAGCTTCATCTGTGTTCTACTATGGTGCTTGTAGTGTCTCAGCATACCGCAGCACGCGACAGAGCTTTGCAGACGATAAGTACAACCGTTTCAGAGAGAAGAGCGGCCAATGTGTCGATATGGCTTTAAGTCGATGCGATAACAAATGACGAAAACTGACGGATTTCTGTGGTTTTTACTACATATGAACACTTTTCACATTCTCCCGTGCAACTGGGCTGCTAGTCCTCCTTTCGTGCAGAATCTTAAGGTCCTAGCTCATGTCCAAGGCACCAAAGCCAGCTAAAATGTCAATAACCGATACATAAAACTTGAATATGACTACTTCTTACTGGCTATTACATCAACTTAGAAGCTTCATCTGTGTTCTATTATGGCGCTTTTCCTGTTTCCGCCTACGGCAACACGCGACATAGCTTTGCAGACGATAAGTATAACCATTTAAGAGAGAAGATCGGCCAATGTGGCGATCTGGCTTTAAGTCGATTCGATAACAAATGACGAAAACGGACGGATTTCTCTGGTTTTTACTACATATGAACACTTTTCACATTCTCCCGTGCAACTGGGCTGCTAGTCCTCCTTTCATGCAGAATCTTAAGGTCCTAGCTCATGTCCAAGGCACCAAAGCCAGCTAAAAAGTCAATAACCGATACATAAAACTTGAATATGACTACTTCTTACTGGCTATTACATCAACTTAGAAGCTTCATCTGTGTTCTATTATGGTGCTTTTCCTGTTTCCGCCTACGGCAACACGCGACATAGCATTGCAGACGATAAGTACAACCGTTTCATAGAGAAGATCGGCCAATGTGACGATCTGGCTTTTAAGTCGATTCGATAACAAATGACGAAAACGGACGGATTTCTCAGGTTTTTACTACATATGAACACTTTTCACATTCTCCCGTGCAACTCGGCTGCTAGTCCTCCTTTCATGCAGAATCTTAAGGTCCTAGCTCATGTCCAAGGCACCAAAGCCAGCTAAAAAGTCAATAACCGATACCTAAAACTTGAATTGTACTACTTCTTACTGGCTATTACATCATTTTAGACTTTTCATCTGTGTTCTACTATGGTGCTTTTAGTGTCTCCGAATACCGCAGTACGCGACATAGCTTTGCAGACGATAAGTACAACCGTTTCAGAGAGAAGAGCGGCCAATGTGACGATCTGGCTTTACATCGATTCAATAACAAATGACGAAAACGGACGGATGTCTCAGGTTTTTACTACATATGAACACTTTTCACATTCTCCCGTGCAACTCGGCTGCTAGTCCTCCTTTCATGCAGAATCTTAAGGTCCTAGCTCATGTCCAAGGCACCAAAGCCAGCTAAAAGGTCAATATTCAACACCTATTACTTGAATTGTACTACCTCTTACTGGCTATTACATCAACTTAGAAGCTTCATCTGTGTTCTACTATGGTGCTTGTAGTGTCTCAGCATACCGCAGCACGCGACAGAGCTTTGCAGACGATAAGTACAACCGTTTCAGAGAGAAGAGCGGCCAATGTGACGATCTGGCTTTAAGTCGATTCGATACCAAATGACGAAAACGGACGGATTTCTCAGGTTTTTACTACATATGAACACTTTTCACATTCTCCCGTGCAACTCGGCTGCTAGTCCTCCTTTCCTGCAGAATCTTAAGGTCCTAGCTCATGTCCAAGGCACCAAAGCCAGCTAAAAAGTCAATAACCGATACCTAAAACTTGAATTGTACTACTTCTTACTGGCTATTACATCATTTTAGAAGCTTCATCTGTGTTCTACTATGGTGCTTTTAGTGTCTCCGAATACCGCAGTACGCGACATATCTTTGCAGACGATAAGTACAACCGTTTCAGAGAGAAGAGCGGCCAATGTGACGATCTGGCTTTAAGTCGATTCGATAACAAATGACGAAAACGGACGGATTTCTCAGGTTTTTACTACATATGAACACTTTTCACATTCTCCCGTGCTACTCGGCTGCTAGTCCTCCTTTCATGCAGAATCTTAAGGTCCTAGCTCATGTCCAAGGCACCAAAGCCAGCTAAAAAGTCAATAATCAATACCTAAAACTTGAATTGTACTGCTTCTTACTGGCTATTACATCAACTTAGAAGCTTCATCTGTGTTCTACTACGGTGCTTTTAGTTTCTCCGCATGCCGCAGCACGCGACATAGTTTTGCAGACGATAAGTACAACCGTTTCAGAAAGAAGAGCGGGCAATGTGACGATCTGGCTTTAAGTCGATTCGATAACAAATGACGAAAACGGACGGATTTCTCAGGTTTTTACTACATATGAACACTTTTCACATTCTCCCGTGCAACTCGGCTGCTAGTCCTCCTTTCATGCAGAATCTTAAGCTCTTAGCTCATGTCCAAGGCACCAAAGCCAGCTAAAAAGTCAATAATCGATACCCAAAACTTGAATTGGATTACTTCTTACTGGCTATTACATCAACTTAGATGCTTCATCTGTTCCTACTATGGGGATTTTAGTGTCTCCGCATACCACAGCTCGCGACATAGCTTTGCAGACGATAAGTACAACCGTTTCAGAGAGAAGAGCGGCTAATGTGACGATCTGGCTTTAATTCGATTCGATAACAAATGAGGAAAATGGACGGATTTCTCAGGTTTTTACTACATATGAACACTTTTCACATCCTCCCGTGCAACTCGGCTGCTAGTCCTCCTTTCATGCAGAATCTTAAGGTCCTAGCTCATGTCCACGGCACCGAAGCCAGCTAAAAAGTCAATAATCGATACGTAAAACTTGAATTCTACTACTTCTTACTGGCTATTACATCAACTTAGAAGCTTCATCTGTGTTCTACTACGGTGCTTTTAGTTTCTCCGCATACCGCAGCACGCGACATAGTTTTGCAGACGATAAGTACAACCGTTTCAGAGAGAAGAGCGGCCAATTTGACGATCTGGCTTTAAGTCGATTCGATAACAAATGACGAAAACGGACGGATTTCTCAGGTTTTTACTACATATGAACACTTTTCACATTCTCCCGTGCAACTCGGCTGCTAGTCCTCCTATCATGCAGAAACTTAAGGTCCTAGCTCATGTCCAAGGCACCAAAGCCAGCTAAAAAGTCAATAATCGATTCCTAAAACTTGAATTGTACTACTTCTTACTGGATATTACATCAACTTAGAAGCTTCATCTGTGTTCTACTGTGGTGCTTTTAGTGTCTCCGAATACCGCAGTACGCGACATATCTTTGCAGACGATAAGTACAACCGTTTCAGAGAGAAGAGCGGCCAATGTGTCGATCTGGCTCTAAGTCGATTCGATAACAAATGACGAAAACGGACGGATTTCTCAGGTTTTTACTACATATGAACACTTTTCACATTCTCCCGTGCAACTCGGCAGCTAGTCCTCCTTTCATGCAGAATCTTAAGGTCCTAGCTCACGTCGAAGGCACCAAAGCCAGCTAAAAAGTCAATAATCAATACCTAAAACGTAAATTGTACTAATTCTTACTGGGTATTACATCAACTTAGAAGCTTCATCTGTGTTCTACTATGGTGCTTTTAGTGTCTCCGCATACCGCAGCACGCGACATAGCTTTGCAGACGATAAGTACAACCGTTTCAGAGAGAAGAGCGGCCAATGTGACGATCTGGCTTTAAGTCGATTCGATAACAAATGACGAAAACAGACGTATTTCTCAGGTTTTTACTACATTTGAACACTTTTCACATTCTCTCATGCAACTCGGCTGCTAGTCCTCCTTTCATGCAGAATATTAAGGTCCTAGCTCATGTCCAAGGCACCAAAGCCAGCTAAAAATTCAATATTCAATACCTAAAATTGAATTGTACTACTTCTTACTGGCTATTACATCAACTTAGAAGCTTCATCTGTGTTCTACTATGGTGCTTGTAGTGTCTCAGCATACCGCAGCAGGCGACATAGCTTTGCAGACGATAAGTACAACCGCTTCAGAGAGAAGAGCGGCCAATGTGACGATCTGGCTTTAAGTCGATTCGATAACAAATGACGAAAACGGACGGATGTCTCAGGTTTTTCCTGCATATGAACACTTTTCACATTCTCCCGTGCAACTCGGCTGCTAGTCCTCCTTTCATGCAGAATCTTAAGGTCCTAGCTCATGTCCAAGGCACCAAAACCAGCTAAAAAGTCAATAATCGATACCTAAAACTTGAATTGTACTACTTCTTACTGGCTATTACATTAACTTAGAAGCTTCATCTGTTTTCTACTATGGTGCTTTTAGTGTCTCCGCATACCGCACCACGCGACATAGCTTTGTAGACGATAAGTACAACCGTTTCAGAGAGAAGAGCGGCCAATGTGACGATCTGGTTTTAAGTCGATTCGATAACAAATGACGAAAACGGACGGATTTCTCAGGTTTTTACTACATATGAACACTTTTCACATTCTCCCGTGCAACTCGGCTGCTAGTCCTCCTTTCATGCAGAATCTTAAGGTCCTAGCTCATGTCCAAGGCACAAAAGCCAGCTAAAAAGTCAATAATCAATACCTAAAACTTGAATTGTACTACTTCTTACTGGCTATTACATCAACTTAGAAGCTTCATGTGTGTTCTACTACGGTGGTTTTAGTTTCTCCGCATACCGCAGCACGCGACATAGTTTTGCAGACGATAAGTACAACCGTTTCAGAGAGAAGAACGGCCAATGTGACGATCTGGCATTAAGTCGATTCGATAACAAATGACGAAAACGGATGGATGTCTCAGGTTTTTACTACATATGAACACTTTTCACATTCTCTCGTGCAACTCGGCTGCTAGTCCTCCTTTCATGCAAAATCTTAAGGTCCTAGCTCATGTCCAAGGCACCAAAGCCAGCTAAAAAGTCAATAATCGATACCCAAAACTTGAATTGGATTACTTCTTACTGGCTATTACATCAACTTAGATGCTTCATCTGTTTCCTACTATGGTGCTTTTAGTGTCTCCGCATACAGCAGCACGCGACATAGCTTTGCAGACGATAAGTACAACCGTTTCATAGAGAAGAGCGGCCAATATGACGATCTGGCTTTATGTCGATTCGATAACAAATGAAGAAAACGGACGGATTTCTCAGGTTTTTACTACATATGAACACTTTTCACATCCTCCCGTGCAACTCGGCTGCTAGTCCTCCTTTCATGCAGAATCTTAAGGTCCTAGCTCATGTCCACGGCACCAAAGCCAGCTAAAAAGTCAATAATCGATACCTAAAACTTGAATTCTACTACTTCTTACTGGCTATTACATCAACTTAGAAGCTTCATCTGTGTTCTACTACGGTGCTTTTAGTTTCTCCGCATACCGCAGCACGCGACAAGGTTTTGCAGACGATAAGTACAACCGGTTCAGAGAGAAGAGCGGCCAATCTGACGATCTGGCTTTAAGTCGATTCGATAACAAATGACGAAAACGGACGGATTTCTCAGGTTTTTACTACATATGAACACTTTTCACATTCTCCCGTGCAACTTGGCTGCTAGTCCTCCTTTCATGCAGAATCTTAAGGTCCTAGCTCATGTCCAAGGCACCAAAGCCAGCTAAAAAGTCAATAATCAATACCTAAAACTTGAATTGTACTACTTCTTACTGGCTAATACATCAACTTAGAAGCTTCATCTGTGTTCTACTACGGTGCTTTTAGTTTCTCCGCATACCGCAGCACGCGACATAGTTTTGCAGACGATAAGTACAACCGTTTCAGAGAGAAGAGCGGCCAATGTGACGATGTGGCTTTAAGTCGATTCGATAACAAATGACGAAAACGGACGGATGTCTCAGGTTTTTACTACATATGAACACTTTTCACATTCTCCCGTGCAACAAGGCTGCTAGTCCTCCTTTCATGCAGAATCTTAAGGTCCTATCTCATGTCCAAGGCACCAAAGCCAGCTAAAAGGTCAATATTCAATACCTAAAACTTGAATTGTACTACTTCTTACTGGCTATTACATCAACTTAGAAGCTTGATCTGTGTTCTACTATGGTGCTTTTAGTGTCTCCGCATACCACAGCTCGCGACATAGCTTTGCAGACGATAAGTACAACCGTTTCAGAGAGAAGAGCGGCCAATTTGACGATCTGGCTTTAAGTCGATTCGATAACAAATGACGAAAACGGACGGATTTCTCACGTTTTTACTACATATGAACACTTTTCACATTCTCCCGTGCAACTCGGCTGCTAGTCCTCCTTTCATGCAGAAACTTAAGGTCCTAGCTCATGTCCAAGGCACCAAAGCCAGCTAAAAAGTCAATAATCGATTCGTAAAACTTGAATTGTACTACTTCTTACTGGATATTACATCAACTTAGAAGCTTCATCTGTGTTCTACTGTGGTGCTTTTAGTGTCTCCGAATACCGCAGTACGCGACATATCTTTGCAGACGATAAGTACAACCGTTTCAGAGAGAAGTGCGGCCAATGTGACGATCTGGCTTTGAGTCGATTCGATAACAAATGACGAAAACAGACGTATTTCTCAGGTTTTTACTACATTTGAACACTTTTCACATTCTCTCATGCAACTCGGCTGCTAGTCCTCCTTTCATGCAGAATATTAAGGTCCTAGCTCATGTCCAAGGCACCAAAGCCAGCTAAAAATTCAATATTCAATACCTAAAATTGAATTGTACTACTTCTTACTGGCTATTACATCAACTTAGAAGCTTCATCTGTGTTCTACTATGGTGCTTGTAGTGTCTCAGCATACCGCAGCAGGCGACATAGCTTTGCAGACGATAAGTACAACCGTTTCAGAGAGAAGAGCGGCCAATGTGACGATCTGGCTTTAAGTCGATTCGATAACAAATGACGAAAACGGACGGATGTCTCAGGTTTTTCCTGCATATGAACACTTTTCACATTCTCCCGTGCAACTCGGCTGCTAGTCCTCCTTTCATGCAGAATCTTAAGGTCCTAGCTCATGTCCAAGGCACCAAAACCAGCTAAAAAGTCAATAATCGATACCTAAAACTTGAATTGTACTACTTCTTACTGGCTATTACATTAACTTAGAAGCTTCATCTGTGTTCTACTATGGTGCTTTTAGTGTCTCCGCATACCGCAGCACGCGACATAGCTTTGTAGACGATAAGTACAACCGTTTCAGAGAGAAGAGCGGCCAATGTGACGATCTGGTTTTAAGTCGATTCGATAACAAATGACGAAAACGGACGGATTTCTCAGGTTTTTACTACATATGAAGACTTTTCACATTCTCCCGTGCAACTCGGCTGCTAGTCCTCCTTTCATGCAGAATATTAAGGTCCTAGCTCATGTCCAAGGCACCAAAGCCAGCTAAAAAGTCAATAATCGATACCTAAAACTTGAATGCTACTACATCTTACTGGCTATTACATCAACTTAGAAGCTTCATCTGTGTTCTACTATGGTGCTTTTAGTGTCTCCACATACCGCAGCACGCGACATAGCTTTGCAGACGATAAGTACAACCGTTTCAGAGAGAAGAGCGGCCAATGTGACGATCTGGCTTTAAGTCGATTCGATAACAAATGACGAAAACGGACGGATTTCTCAGGTTTTTACTACATATGAACACTTTTCACATTCTCCCCTGCAACTCGGCTGCCAGTCCTCCTTTCATGCAGAATCGTAAGGTCCTAGCTCATGTCCAAGGCACCAAAGCCAGCTAAAAAGTCAATAATCGATACCTAAAACTTGAAATGGACTACTTCTTACTGGCTATTACATCAACTTAGAAGCTTCATCTGTGTTCTACTATGATGCTTTTCCTGTTTCCGCCTACGGCAACACGCGACATAGCTTTGCAGACGGTAAGTACAAGCGTTTCCGAGAGCAGAACGGCCAATGTGACGATCTGCCTTTAAGTCGATTCGATAACAAATGACGAAAACGGACGGATTTGTCAGGTTTTTACTACATATGAACACTTATCACATTCTCCCCTGCAACTCGGCTGCTAGTCCTCCTTTCATGCAGAATCTTAAGGTCCTAGCTCATGTCCAAGGCACCAAAGCCAGCTAAAAAGTCAATAATCGATACCTAAAACTAGAATTGTACTACTTCTTACTGGCTATTACATCAACATAGAAGCTTCATGTGTGTTCTACTACGGTGGTTTTTATTTTCTCCGCATACCGCAGCACGCGAGATAGTTTTGCAGACGATAAGTACAACCGTTTCAGAGAGAAGAGCGGCCAATGTGACGATCTGGCTTTAAGTCGATTCGATAACAAATGACGAAAACGGACGGATTTCTCAGGTTTTTACTACATATGAACACTTTTCACATTCTCCCCTGCAACTCGGCTGCCAGTCCTCCTTTCATGCAGAATCGTAAGGTCCTAGCACATGTCCAAGGCACCAAAGCCAGCTAAAAAGTCAATAATCGATACCTAAAACTTGAAATGGACTATTTCTTACTGGCTATTACATCAACTTAGAAGCTTCATCTGTGTTCTACTATGATGCTTTCCCTGTTTCCGCCTACGGCAACACGCGACATAGATTTGCAGACGATAAGTACAAGCGTTTCCGAGAGCAGAACAGCCAATGTGACGATCTGGCTTTAAGTCGATTCGATAACAAATGACGAAAACGGACGGATTTCTCAGATTTTTACTACATATGAATACTTTTCACATTCTCCCCTGCAACTCGGCTGCTAGTCCTCCTTTCATGCAGAATCTTAAGGTCCTAGCTCATGTCCAAGGCAGCAAAGCCAGCTAAAAAGTCAATAATCGATACCTAAAACTAGAATTGTACTACTTCTTACTGGCTATTACATCAACTTAGAAGCTTCATGTGTGTTCTACTACGGTGGTTTTAGTTTCTCCGCCTACGGCAACACGCGACATAGCTTTGCAGACGATAAGTACAAGCGTTTCCGAGAGCAGAACGGCCAATGTGACGATCTGGCTTTAAGTCGATTCGATAACAAATGACGAAAACGGACGGATTTCTCAGGTTTTTACTACATATGAACACTTTTCAGATTCTCCCGTGCAACTCGGCTGCTAGTCCTCCTTTCATGCAAAATCTTAAGGTCCTAGCTCATGTCCAAGGCACCAAAGCCAGATAAAAGGTCAATATTCAGTACCTAAAACTTGAATTGTACTACCTCTTACTGGCTAGTACATCAACTTAGAAGCTTCATCTGCGTTCTACTATGGTGCTTGTAGTGTCTCAGCATACCACAGCACGCGACATAGCTTTGCAGACGATAAGTACAACCGTTTCAGAGAGAAGAGCGGCCAATGTGTCGATCTGGCTTTAAGTCGATTCGATAACAAATGACGAAAACGGACGGATTTCTCAGGTTTTTACTACATATGAAAACTTTTCACATTCTCCCGTGCAACTCGGCTGCTAGTCCTCCTTTCATGCAGAATCTTAAGGTCCTAGCTCATGTCCAAGGCACCAAAGCCAGCTAAAAAGTCAATAATCGATACCCAAAACTTGAATTGGATTACTTCTTACTGGCTATTACATCAACTTAGATGCTTCATCTGTTTCCTACTATGGTGCTTTTAGTGTCTCCACATACCGCAGCACGCAACATAGCTTTGCAGACGATAAGTACAACCGTTTCAGAGAGAAGAGCGGCAATGTGACGATCTGGCTTTAAGTCGATTCGATAACAAATGAAGAAAACGGACGGATTTCTAAGGTTTTTACTACATATGAACACTTTTCACATTCTCCCGTGCAACTCGGCTGCTACTCCTCCTTTCATGCAGAATGTTTAGGTCCTAGCTCGTGTCCAAGGCACAAAAGCCAGCTAAAAAGTCAATAATCGATACCTAAAACTTGAATTGTACTACTTCTTACCTGCTATTACATGAACTTAGAAGCTTCATCTGTGTTCTACTATGGTGATTTTATTGTCTCCGCATACAGCAGCACGCGACATAGCTTTGCAGACGATAAGTACAAGCGTTTCAGAGAGAAGAGCGGCCAATGTGACGATCTGGCTTTAAGTCGATTCGATAACAAATGACGAAAACGGACGGATGTCTCAGGTTTTTACTACATATGAACACTTTTCACATTCTCCCGTGCAACTCGGCTGCTAGTCCTCCTTTCATGCAAAATCTTAAGGTCCTAGCTCATGTCCAAGGCACCAAAGCCAGATAAAAGGTCAATATTCAGTACCTAAAACTTGAATTGTACTACCTCTTACTGGCTAGTACATCAACTTAGAAGCTTCATCTGTGTTCTACTATGGTGCTTGTAGTGTCTCAGCATACCGCAGCACGCGACATAGCTTTGCAGACGATAAGTACAACCGTTTCAGAGAGAAGAGCGGCCAATGTGTCGATCTGGCTTTAAGTCGATTCGATAACAAATGACGAAAACGGACGGATTTCTCAAGTTTTTACTACATATGAACACTTTTCACATTCTCCCCTGCAACTCGGCTGC
The DNA here is from genome assembly GCF_023897955.1 of Schistocerca gregaria. Lineage (NCBI taxonomy): Eukaryota > Metazoa > Arthropoda > Insecta > Orthoptera > Acrididae > Schistocerca > Schistocerca gregaria. The sequence continues at coordinate 2,283,754 of NW_026061711.1, read as the reverse complement.
CAGTCCTCCTTTCATGCAGAATATTAAGGTCCTAGCTCATGTCCAAGGCACCAAAGCCAGCTAAAAAGTCAATAATCGATACCTAAAACTTGAATGCTACTACTTCTTACTGGCTATTACATCAACTTAGAAGCTTCATCTGTGTTCTACTATGGTGCTTTTAGTGTCTCCACATACCGCAGCACGCGACATAGCTTTGCAGACGATAAGTACAACCGTTTCAGAGAGAAGAGCGGCCAATGTGACGATCTGGCTTTAAGTCGATTCGATAACAAATGACGAAAACGGACGGATTTCTCAGGTTTTTACTACATATGAACACTTTTCACATTCTCCCCTGCAACTCGGCTGCCAGTCCTCCTTTCATGCAGAATCGTAAGGTCCTAGCTCATGTCCAAGGCACCAAAGCCAGCTAAAAAGTCAATAATCGATACCTAAAACTTGAAATGGACTACTTCTTACTGGCTATTACATCAACTTAGAAGCTTCATCTGTGTTCTACTATGATGCTTTTCCTGTTTCCGCCTACGGCAACACGCGACATAGCTTTGCAGACGGTAAGTACAAGCGTTTCCGAGAGCAGAACGGCCAATGTGACGATCTGGCTTTAAGTCGATTCGATAACAAATGACGAAAACGGACGTATGTCTCAGGTTTTTACTACATATGAACACTTTTCATATTCTCCCGTGCAACTCGGCTGCTAGTCCTCCTTTCATGCAGAATCTTAAGGTCCTAGCTCATGTCCAAGGCACCAAAGCCAGCTAAAAGGTCAATATTCAGTACCTAAAACTTGAATTGTGCTACCTCTTACTGGCTAGTACATCAACTTAGAAGCTTCATCTGTGTTCTACTATGGTGCTTGTAGTGTCTCAGCATACCGCAGCACGCGACATAGCTTTGCAGACGATAAGTACAACCGTTTCAGAGAGAAGAGCGGCCAATGTGACGATCTGGCTTTAAGTCGATTCGATAACAAATGACGAAAACGGACGTATGTCTCAGGTTTTTACTACATATGAACACTTTTCATATTCTCCCGTGCAACTCGGCTGCTAGTCCTCCTTTCATGCAGAATCTTAAGGTCCTAGCTCATGTCCAAGGCACCAAAGCCAGCTAAAAGGTCAATATTCAGTACCTAAAACTTGAATTGTGCTACCTCTTACTGGCTAGTACATCAACTTAGAAGCTTCATCTGTGTTCTACTATGGTGCTTGTAGTGTCTCAGCATACCGCAGCACGCGACATAGCTTTGCAGACGACAAGTACAACCGTTTCAGAGAGAAGAGCGGCCTATGTGTCGATCTGGCTTTAAGTCGATTCGATAACAAATGACGAAAACGGACGGATTTCTCAGGTTTTTACTACATATGAAAACTTTTCACATTCTCCCGTGCAACTCGGCTGCTAGTCCTCCTTTCATGCAGAATCTTAAGGTCCTAGCTCATGTCCAAGGCACCAAAGCCAGCTAAAAAGTCAATAATCGATACACAAAACTTGAATTGGATTACTTCTTACTGGCTATTACATCAACTTAGATGCTTCATCTGTTTCCTACTATGGTGCTTTTAGTGTCTCCACATACCGCAGCACGCAACATAGCTTTGCAGACGATAAGTACAACCGTTTCAGAGAGAAGAGCGGCCAATGTGACGATCTGGCTTTAAGTCGATTCGATAACAAATGACGAAAACGGACGGATTTCTCAGGTTTTTACTACATATGAACACTTTTCACATTCTCCCGTGCCACTCGATTGCTAGTCCCCATTTCATGCAGAATATTAAGGTCCTAGCTCATGTCCAAGGCACCAAAGCCTGCTAAAAAGTCAATAATCGATACCTAAAACTTGAATTGTACTACTTCTTACCTGCTATTACATGAACTTAGAAGCTTCATCTGTGTTCTACTATGGTGATTTTAGTGTCTCCGCATACCGCAGCACGCGACATAGCTTTGCCGACGATAAGTACAACCGTTTCAGAGAGAAGAGCGGCCAATGTGACGATCTGGCTTTAAGTCGATTCGATAACAAATGACGAAAACGGACGGATTTCTCAGGTTTTTACTACATATGAACACTTTTCACATTCTCCCGTGCCACTCGATTGCTAGTCCCCATTTCATGCAGAATATTAAGGTCCTAGCTCATGTCCAAGGCACCAAAGCCAGCTAAAAAGTCAATAATCGATACCTAAAACTTGAATGCTACTACTTCTTACTGGCTATTACATCAACTTAGAAGCTTCATCTGTGTTCTACTATGGTGCTTTTAGTGTCTCCACATACCTCAGCACGCGACTTAGCATTGCGGACGATAAGTACAACCGTTTCAGAGAGAAGAGCGGCCAATGTGACGATCTGGCTTTAAGTCGATTCGATAACAAATGACGAGAACGGACAGATTTCTAAGGTTTTTATTACATATGAACACTTTTCACATTCTCCCGTGCAACTCGGCTGCTAGTCCTCCTTTCATGCAGAATGTTGAGGTCCTAGCTCATGTCCAAGGCACCAAAGGCAGCTAAAAAGTCAATAATCCATACCTAAAACTTGAATTGTACTACTTCTTACTGGCTATTACATCAACTTAGAAGCTTCATCTGTGTTCTACTATGTTGCTTTTAGTGTCTCCGCATACCGCAGCACGCGACATAGCTTTGCAGACGATAAGTACAACCGTTTCAGAGAGAAGAGCGGCCAATGTGACGATCTGGCTTTAAGTCGATTCGATAACAAATGACCAAAACGGACGGATTTCTCAGGTTTTTACTACATATGAACACTTTTCACATTCTCCCATGCAACTCGGCTGCTAGTCCTCCTTTCATGCAGAATCTTAAGGTCCTAGCTCATGTCCAAAGTACCAAAGCCAGCTAAAAAGTCAATAATCGATACCTAAAACTTGAAATGGATTACTTCTTACTGGCTATTACATCAACTTAGAAGCTTCATCTGTGTTCTACTATGATGCTTTTCCTGTTTCCGCCTACGGCAACACGCGACATAGCTTTGCAGACGGTAAGTACAAGCGTTTCCGAGAGCAGAACGGCCAATGTGACGATCTGGCTTTAAGTCGATTCGATAACAAATGACGAAAACGGACGGATTTCTCAGGTTTTTACTACATATGAACACTTTTCACATTCTCCCCTGCAACTCGGCTGCTAGTCCTCCTTTCATGCAGAATCTTAAGGTCCTAGCTCATGTCCAAGGCACCAAAGCCAGCTAAAAAGTCAATAATCGATACCTAAAACTAGAATTGTACTACTTCTTTTTGGCCATTACATCAACTTAGAAGCTTCATCTGTGTTCTACTGTGGTGCTTTTAGTGTCTCCGCATACCGCAGCACGCGACATAGCTTTGGAGACGATAAGTACCACCGTTTCCGAGAGCAGAGCGGGCAATGTGACGATCTGGCTTTAAGTCGATTCGATAACAAATGACGAAAACGGACGGATTTCTCAGGTTTTTACTACATATGAACACTTTTCACATTCTTCCCTGCAACTCGGCTGCCAGTCCTCCTTTCATGCAGAATCGTAAGGTCCTAGCTCATGTCCAAGGCACCAAAGCCAGCTAAAAAGTCAATAATCGATACCTAAAACTTGAAATGGACTACTTCTTACTGGCTATTACATCAACTTAGAAGCTTCATCTGTGTTCTACTATGATGCTTTTCCTGTTTCCGCCTACGGCAACACGCGACATAGCTTTGCAGACGGTAAGTACAAGCGTTTCCGAGAGCAGAACGGCCAATGTGACGATCTGGCTTTAAGTCGATTCGATAACAAATGACGAAAACGGACGGATTTCTCAGGTTTTTACTACATATGAACACTTTTCACATTCTCCCCTGCAACTCGGCTGCTAGTCCTCCTTTCATGCAGAATCTTAAGGTCCTAGCTCATGTCCAAGGCACCAAAGCCAGCTAAAAAGTCAATAATCGATACCTAAAACTAGAATTGTACTACTTCTTACTGGCTATTACATCAACTTAGAAGCTTCATGTGTGTTCTACTACGGTGGTTTTAGTTTCTCCGCATACCGCAGCACGCGAGATAGTTTTGCAGACGATAAGTACAACCGTTTCAGAGAGAAGAGCGGCCAATGTGACGATCTGGCTTTAAGTCGATTCGATAACAAATGACGAAAACGGACGTATGTCTCAGGTTTTTACTACATATGAACACTTTTCACATTCTCCCGTGCCACTCGATTGCTAGTCCCCCTTTCATGCAGAATATTAAGGTCCTAGCTCATGTCCAAGGCACCAAAGCCAGCTAAAAAGTCAATAATCGATACCTAAAACTTGAATGCTACTACTTCTTACTGGCTATTACATCAACTTAGAAGCTTCATCTGTGTTCTACTATGGTGCTTTTAGTGTCTCCGCATACCGCAGCACGCAACATAGCTTTGCAGACGATAAGTACAACCGTTTCAGAGAGAAGAGCGGCCATTGTGTCGATCTGGCTTTAAGTCGATTCGATAACAAATGACGAAAATGGACGGATTTCTGAGGTTTTTACTACATATGAACACTTTTCACATTCTCCCGCGCAACTCGGCTGCTAGTCCTCCTTTCATGCACAATCTTAAGGTCCTAGCTCATGTCCAAGGCACCAAAGCCAGCTAAAAAGTCAATAATCGATACCTAAAACTTGAAATGGACTACTTCTTACTGGCTATTACATCAACTTAGAAGCTTCATCTGTGTTCTACTATGATGCTTTTCCTGTTTCCGCCTACGGCAACACGCGACATAGCTTTGCAGACGATAAGTACAAGCGTTTCCGAGAGCAGAACGGCCAATGTGACGATCTGGCTTTAAGTCGATTCGATAACAAATGACGAAAACGGACGGATTTCTCAGGTTTTTACTACATATGAAAACTTTTCACATTCTCCCGTGCAACTCGGCTGCTAGTCCTCCTTTCATGCAGAATCTTAAGGTCCTAGCTCATGTCCAAGGCACCAAAGCCAGCTAAAAAGTCAATAATCGATACCCAAAACTTGAATTGGATTACTTCTTACTGGCTATTACATCAACTTAGATGCTTCATCTGTTTCCCACTATGGTGCTTTTAGTGTCTCCACATACCGCAGCACGCAACATAGCTTTGCAGACGATAAGTACAACCGTTTCAGAGAGAAGAGCGGCCAATGTGACGATCTGGCTTTAAGTCGATTCGATAACAAATGAAGAAAACGGACGGATTTCTAAGGTTTTTACTACGTATGAATACTTTTCACATTCTCCCGTGCAACTCGGCTGCTACTCCTCCTTTCGTGCAGAATGTTTAGGTCCTAGCTCGTGTCCAAGGCACCAAAGCCAGCTAAAAAGTCAATAATCGATACCTAAAACTTGAATTGTACTACTTCTTACCTGCTATTACATGAACTTAGAAGCTTCATCTGTGTTCTACTATGGTGATTTTATTGTCTCCGCATACAGCAGCACGCGACATAGCTTTGCAGACGATAAGTACAACCGTTTCAGAGAGAAGTGCGGTCAATATGACGATCTGGCTTTATGTCGATTCGATAACAAATGACGAAAACGGACGGATTTCTCAGGTTTTTACTACATATGAACACTTTTCACATTCTCCCCTGCAACTCGGCTGCCAGTCCTCCTTTCATGCAGAATATTAAGGTCCTAGCTCATGTCCAAGGCACCAAAGCCAGCTAAAAAGTCAATAATCGATACCTAAAACTTGAATGCTACTACTTCTTACTGGCTATTACATCAACTTAGAAGCTTCATCTGTGTTCTACTATGGTGCTTTTAGTGTCTCCACATACCGCAGCACGCGACATAGCTTTGCAGACGATAAGTACAACCGTTTCAGAGAGAAGAGCGGCCAATGTGACGATCTGGCTTTAAGTCGATTCGATAACAAATGACGAAAACGGACAGATTTCTAAGGTTTTTACTACATAAGAACACTTTTCACATTCTCCCGTGCAACTCGGCTGCTAGTCCTCCTTTCATGCAAAATGTTAAGGTCCTAGCTCATGTCCTAGGCACCAAAGCCAGCTAAAAAGTCAATAATCGATACCTAAAACTTGAATTGTACTACTTCTTACTGGCTATTACATCAACTTAGACGCTTCATCTGTGTTCTACTGTGGTGCTTTTAGTGTCTCCGCATACCGCAGCACGCGACATAGCTTTGGAGACGATAAGTACAACCGTTTCCGAGAGCAGAGCGGGCAATGTGACGATCTGGCTTTAAGTCGATTCGATAACAAATGACGAAAACGGACGTATGTCTCAGGTTTTTACTACATATGAACACTTTTCATATTCTCCCGTGCAACTCGGCTGCTAGTCCTCCTTTCATGCAGAATCTTAAGGTCCTAGCTCATGTCCAAGGCACCAAAGCCAGCTAAAAGGTCAATATTCAGTACCTAAAACTTGAATTGTACTACCTCTTACTGGCTATTACATCAACTTAGAAGCTTCATGTGTGTTCTACTACGGTGGTTTTAGTTTCTCCGCATACCGCAGCACGCGAGATAGTTTTGCAGACGATAAGTACAACCGTTTCAGAGAGAAGAGCGGCCAATGTGACGATGTGGCTTTAAGTCGATTCGATAACAAATGACGAAAACGTACGGATTTCTCAGGTTTTTATTACATATGAACACTTTTCACATTCTCCCGTGCCACTCGATTGCTAGTCCCCCTTTCATGCAGAATATTAAGGTCCTAGCTCATGTCCAAGGCACCAAAGCCAGCTAAAAAGTCAATAATCGATACCTAAAACTTGAATGCTACTACTTCTTACTGGCTATTACATCAACTTAGAAGCTTCATCTGTGTTCTACTATGGTGCTTTTAGTGTCTCCGCATACCGCAGCACGCAACATAGCTTTGCAGACGATAAGTACAACCGTTTCAGAGAGAAGAGCGGCCATTGTGTCGATCTGGCTTTAAGTCGATTCGATAACAAATGACGAAAATGGACGGATTTCTGAGGTTTTTACTACATATGAACACTTTTCACATTCTCCCGCGCAACTCGGCTGCTAGTCCTCCTTTCATGCACAATCTTAAGGTCCTAGCTCATGTCCAAGGCACCAAAGCCAGCTAAAAAGTCAATAATCGATACCTAAAACTTGAAATGGACTACTTCTTACTGGCTATTACATCAACTTAGAAGCTTCATCTGTGTTCTACTATGATGCTTTTCCTGTTTCCGCCTACGGCAACACGCGACATAGCTTTGCAGACGATAAGTACAAGCGTTTCCGAGAGCAGAACGGCCAATGTGACGATCTGGCTTTAAGTCGATTCGATAACAAATGACGAAAACGGACGGATTTCTCAGGTTTTTACTACATATGAAAACTTTTCACATTCTCCCGTGCAACTCGGCTGCTAGTCCTCCTTTCATGCAGAATCTTAAGGTCCTAGCTCATGTCCAAGGCACCAAAGCCAGCTAAAAAGTCAATAATCGATACCCAAAACTTGAATTGGATTACTTCTTACTGGCTATTACATCAACTTAGATGCTTCATCTGTTTCCCACTATGGTGCTTTTAGTGTCTCCACATACCGCAGCACGCAACATAGCTTTGCAGACGATAAGTACAACCGTTTCAGAGAGAAGAGCGGCCAATGTGACGATCTGGCTTTAAGTCGATTCGATAACAAATGAAGAAAACGGACGGATTTCTAAGGTTTTTACTACGTATGAATACTTTTCACATTCTCCCGTGCAACTCGGCTGCTACTCCTCCTTTCGTGCAGAATGTTTAGGTCCTAGCTCGTGTCCAAGGCACCAAAGCCAGCTAAAAAGTCAATAATCGATACCTAAAACTTGAATTGTACTACTTCTTACCTGCTATTACATGAACTTAGAAGCTTCATCTGTGTTCTACTATGGTGATTTTATTGTCTCCGCATACAGCAGCACGCGACATAGCTTTGCAGACGATAAGTACAACCGTTTCAGAGAGAAGTGCGGTCAATATGACGATCTGGCTTTATGTCGATTCGATAACAAATGACGAAAACGGACGGATTTCTCAGGTTTTTACTACATATGAACACTTTTCACATTCTCCCCTGCAACTCGGCTGCCAGTCCTCCTTTCATGCAGAATATTAAGGTCCTAGCTCATGTCCAAGGCACCAAAGCCAGCTAAAAAGTCAATAATCGATACCTAAAACTTGAATGCTACTACTTCTTACTGGCTATTACATCAACTTAGAAGCTTCATCTGTGTTCTACTATGGTGCTTTTAGTGTCTCCACATACCGCAGCACGCGACATAGCTTTGCAGACGATAAGTACAACCGTTTCAGAGAGAAGAGCGGCCAATGTGACGATCTGGCTTTAAGTCGATTCGATAACAAATGACGAAAACGGACAGATTTCTAAGGTTTTTACTACATAAGAACACTTTTCACATTCTCCCGTGCAACTCGGCTGCTAGTCCTCCTTTCATGCAAAATGTTAAGGTCCTAGCTCATGTCCTAGGCACCAAAGCCAGCTAAAAAGTCAATAATCGATACCTAAAACTTGAATTGTACTACTTCTTACTGGCTATTACATCAACTTAGACGCTTCATCTGTGTTCTACTGTGGTGCTTTTAGTGTCTCCGCATACCGCAGCACGCGACATAGCTTTGGAGACGATAAGTACAACCGTTTCCGAGAGCAGAGCGGGCAATGTGACGATCTGGCTTTAAGTCGATTCGATAACAAATGACGAAAACGGACGTATGTCTCAGGTTTTTACTACATATGAACACTTTTCATATTCTCCCGTGCAACTCGGCTGCTAGTCCTCCTTTCATGCAGAATCTTAAGGTCCTAGCTCATGTCCAAGGCACCAAAGCCAGCTAAAAGGTCAATATTCAGTACCTAAAACTTGAATTGTACTACCTCTTACTGGCTATTACATCAACTTAGAAGCTTCATGTGTGTTCTACTACGGTGGTTTTAGTTTCTCCGCATACCGCAGCACGCGAGATAGTTTTGCAGACGATAAGTACAACCGTTTCAGAGAGAAGAGCGGCCAATGTGACGATGTGGCTTTAAGTCGATTCGATAACAAATGACGAAAACGTACGGATTTCTCAGGTTTTTATTACATATGAACACTTTTCACATTCTCCCGTGCCACTCGATTGCTAGTCCCCCTTTCATGCAGAATATTAAGGTCCTAGCTCATGTCCAAGGCACCAAAGCCAGCTAAAAAGTCAATAATCGATACCTAAAACTTGAATGCTACTACTTCTTACTGGCTATTACATCAACTTAGAAGCTTCATCTGTGTTCTACTATGGTGCTTTTAGTGTCTCCGCATACCGCAGCACGCGACATAGCTTTGCAGACGATAAGTACAACCGTTTCAGAGAGAAGAGCGGCCAATGTGTCGATCTGGCTTTAAGTCGATTCGATAACAAATGACGAAAATGGACGGATTTCTGAGGTTTTTACTACATATGAACACTTTTCACATTCTCCCGTGCAACTCGGCTGCTAGTCCTCCTTTCATGCACAATCTTAAGGTCCTAGCTCATGTCCAAGGCACCAAAGCCAGCTAAAAAGTCAATAATCGATACCTAAAACTTGAAATGGACTACTTCTTACTGGCTATTACATCAACTTAGAAGCTTCATCTGTGTTCTACTATGATGCTTTTCCTGTTTCCGCCTACGGCAACACGCGACATAGCTTTGCAGACGATAAGTACAAGCGTTTCCGAGAGCAGAACGGCCAATGTGACGATCTGGCTTTAAGTCGATTCGATAACAAATGACGAAAACGGACGGATTTCTCAGGTTTTTACTACATATGAACACTTTTCACATTCTCCCGTGCAACTCGGCTGCTAGTCCTCCTTTCATGCAGAATCTTAAGGTCCTAGCTCATGTCCAAGGCACCAAAGCCAGCTAAAAAGTCAATAATCAATACCTAAAACTTGAATTGTACTACTTCTTACTGGCTATTACATCAACTTAGAAGCTTCATGTGTGTTCTACTACGGTGGTTTTAGTTTCTCCGCATACCGCAGCACGCGACATAGTTTTGCAGACGATAAGTACAACCGTTTCAGAGAGAAGAGCGGCCAATGTGACGATCTGGCTTTAAGTCGATTCGATAACAAATGACGAAAACGGATGGATGTCTCAGGTTTTTACTACATATGAACACTTTTCACATTCTCCCGTGCAACTCGGCTGCTAGTCCTCCTTTCATGCAAAATCTTAAGGTCCTAGCTCATGTCCAAGGCACCAAAGCCAGATAAAAGGTCAATATTCAGTACCTAAAACTTGAATTGTACTACCTCTTACTGGCTAGTACATCAACTTAGAAGCTTCATCTGTGTTCTACTATGGTGCTTGTAGTGTCTCAGCATACCGCAGCACGCGACATAGCTTTGCAGACGATAAGTACAACCGTTTCAGAGAGAAGAGCGGCCAATGTGTCGATCTGGCTTTAAGTCGATTCGATAACAAATGACGAAAACGGACGGATTTCTCAGGTTTTTACTACATATGAAAACTTTTCACATTCTCCCGTGCAACTCGGCTGCTAGTCCTCCTTTCATGCAGAATCTTAAGGTCCTAGCTCATGTCCAAGGCACCAAAGCCAGCTAAAAAGTCAATAATCGATACCCAAAACTTGAATTGGATTACTTCTTACTGGCTATTACATCAACTTAGATGCTTCATCTGTTTCCTACTATGGTGCTTTTAGTGTCTCCACATACCGCAGCACGCAACATAGCTTTGCAGACGATAAGTACAACCGTTTCAGAGAGAAGAGCGGCCAATGTGACGATCTGGCTTTAAGTCGATTCGATAACAAATGAAGAAAACGGACGGATTTCTAAGGTTTTTACTACGTATGAACACTTTTCACATTCTCCCGTGCAACTCGGCTGCTACTCCTCCTTTCGTGCAGAATGTTTAGGTCCTAGCTCGTGTCCAAGGCACCAAAGCCAGCTAAAAAGTCAATAATCGATACCTAAAACTTGAATTGTACTACTTCTTACCTGCTATTACATGAACTTAGAAGCTTCATCTGTGTTCTACTATGGTGATTTTATTGTCTCCGCATACAGCAGCACGCGACATAGCTTTGCAGACGATAAGTACAACCGTTTCAGAGAGAAGTGCGGTCAATATGACGATCTGGCTTTATGTCGATTCGATAACAAATGACGAAAACGGACGGATTTCTCAGGTTTTTACTACATATGAACACTTTTCACATTCTCCCCTGCAACTCGGCTGCCAGTCCACCTTTCATGCAGAATATTAAGGTCCTAGCTCATGTCCAAGGCACCAAAGCCAGCTAAAAAGTCAATAATCGATACCTAAAACTTGAATTGGACTACTTCTTACTGGCTATTACATCAACTTAGAAGCTTCATCTGTGTTCTACTATGGTGCTTTTAGTGTCTCCACATACCGCAGCACGCGACATAGCTTTGGAGACGATAAGTACAACCGTTTCCGAGAGCAGAGCGGGCAATGTGACGATCTGGCTTTAAGTCGATTCGATAACAAATGACGAAAACGGACGGATTTCTCAGGTTTTTACTACATATGAACACTTTTCACATTCTCCCCTGCAACTCGGCTGCCAGTCCTCCTTTCATGCAGAATCGTAAGGTCCTAGCTCATGTCCAAGGCACCAAAGCCAGCTAAAAAGTCAATAATCGATACCTAAAACTTGAAATGGACTACTTCTTGCTGGCTATTACATCAACTTAGAAGCTTCATCTGTGTTCTACTGTGATGCTTTTCCTGTTTCCGCCTAAGCAACACGCGACATAGCTTTGCAGACGGTAAGTACAAGCGTTTCCGAGAGCAGAACGGCCAATGTGACGATCTGGCTTTAAGTCGATTCGATAACAAATGACGAAAACGGACGGATTTCTCAGGTTTTTACTACATATGAACACTTTTCACATTCTCCCCTGCAACTCGGCTGCTAGTCCTCCTTTCATGCAGAATCTTAAGGTCCTAGCTCATGTCCAAGGCACCAAAGCCAGCTAAAAAGTCAATAATCGATACCTAAAACTAGAATTGTACTACTTCTTACTGGCTATTACATCAACATAGAAGCTTCATGTGTGTTCTACTACGGTGGTTTTAGTTTCTCCGCATACCGCAGCACGCGAGATAGTTTTGCAGACGATAAGTACAACCGTTTCAGAGAGAAGAGCGGCCAATGTGACGATCTGGCTTTAAGTCGATTCGATAACAAATGACGAAAACGGACGTATGTCTCAGGTTTTTACTACATATGAACACTTTTCATATTCTCCCGTGCAACTCGGCTGCTAGTCCTCCTTTCATGCAGAATCTTAAGGTCCTAGCTCATGTCCAAGGCACCAAAGCCAGCTAAAAGGTCAATATTCAGTACCTAAAACTTGAATTGTGCTACCTCTTACTGGCTAGTACATCAACTTAGAAGCTTCATCTGTGTTCTACTATGGTGCTTGTAGTGTCTCAGCATACCGCAGCACGCGACATAGCTTTGCAGACGATAAGTACAACCGTTTCAGAGAGAAGAGCGGCCAATGTGTCGATCTGGCTTTAAGTCGATTCGATAACAAATGACGAAAACGGACGGATTTCTCAGGTTTTTACTACATATGAAAACTTTTCACATTCTCCCGTGCTACTCGGCTGCTAGTCCTCCCTTCATGCAGAATCTTAAGGTCCTAGCTCATGTCCAAGGCACCAAAGCCAGCTAAAAAGTCAATAATCGATACACAAAACTTGAATTGGATTACTTCTTACTGGCTATTACATCAACTTAGATGCTTCATCTGTTTCCTACTATGGTGCTTTTAGTGTCTCCACATACCGCAGCACGCAACATAGCTTTGCAGACGATAATTACAACCGTTTCAGAGAGAAGAGCGGCCAATGTGACGATCTGGCTTTAAGTCGATTCGATAACAAATGACGAAAACGGACAGATTTCTAAGGTTTTTACTACATATAAACACTTTTCACATTTTCCCGTGCAACTCGGCTGCTAGTCCTCCTTTCATGCAGAATGTTAAGGTCCTAGCTCATGTCCAAGGCACCAAAGCCAGCTAAAAAGTCAATAATCGATACCTAAAACTTGAATTGTACTACTTCTTACCTGCTATTACATGAACTTAGAAGCTTCATCTGTGTTCTACTATGGTGATTTTAGTGTCTCCGCATACCGCAGCACGCAACATAGCTTTGCCGACGATAAGTACAACCGTTTCAGAGAGAAGAGCGGCCAATGTGACGATCTGGCTTTAAGTCGATTCGATAACAAATGACGAAAACGGACGGATTTCTCAGGTTTTTACTACATATGAACACTTTTCACATTCTCCCGTGCCACTCGATTGCTAGTCCCCATTTCATGCAGAATATTAAGGTCCTAGCTCATGTCCAAGGCACCAAAGCCAGCTAAAAAGTCAATAATCGATACCTAAAACTTGAATGCTACTACTTCTTACTGGCTATTACATCAACTTAGAAGCTTCATCTGTGTTCTACTATGGTGCTTTTAGTGTCTCCACATACCGCAGCACGCGACTTAGCATTGCAGACGATAAGTACAACCGTTTCAGAGAGAAGAGCGGCCAATGTGACGATCTGGCTTTAAGTCGATTCGATAACAAATGACGAAAACGGACGGATTTCTCAGGTTTTTACTACATATGAACACTTTTCACATTCTCCCATGCAACTCGGCTGCTAGTCCTCTTTTCATGCAGAATCTTAAGGTCCTAGCTCATGTCCAAGTTACCAAAGCCAGCTAAAAAGTCAATAATCGATACCTAAAACTTGAATTGAACTACTTCTGACTGGCTATTACATCAACTTAGAAGCTTCATCTGTGTTCTACTATGGTGCTTTTCCTGTTTCCGCCTACGGCAACACTCGACATAGCTTTGCAGACGATAAGTACAACCGTTTCCGAGAGCAGAGCGGCCAATGTGACGATCTGGCTTTAAGTCAATTCGATAACAAATGACAAAAACGAACGGATTTCTCAGGTTTTTACTACATATGAACACTTTTCACATTCTCCCCTGCAACTCTGCTGCTAGTCCTCCTTTCATGCAGAATCGTAAGGTCCTAGCTCATGTCCAAGGCACCAAAGCCAGCTAAAAAGTCAATAATCGATACCTAAAACTTGAATTGTACTACTTCTTACTGGCTATTACATCAACTTAGAAGCTTCATCTGTGTTCTACTATGGTGATTTTAGTGTCTCCGCATACCGCAGCACGGGACACAGCTTTGCAGACGATAAGTACAACCGTTTCAGAGAGAAGACCGGCCAATGTGACTATCTGGCTTTAAGTCGATTCGATAACAAATGACGAAAACGGACGGATGTCTCAGGTTTTTACTGCATATGAACACTTTTCACATTTTCCCGTGCAACTCGGCTGCTAGTCCTCCCTTCATGCAGAATCTTAAGGTCCTAGCTCATGTCCAAGGCACCAAAGCCAGCTAAAAAGTCAATAATCGATACCTAAAACTTTAATTGGATTACTTCTTACTGGCTATTACATCAACTTAGATGCTTCATCTGTGTTCTACTATGGTGATTTTAGTGTCTCCGCTTACCGCAGCACGTGACTTAGCATTGCAGACGATAAGTACAACCGTTTCAGAGAGAAGAGCGGCCAATGTGACGATCTGGCTTTAAGTCGATTCGATAACAAATGACGAAAATGGACGGATTTCTAAGGTTTTTACTACATAAGAACACTTTTCACATTCTCCCGTGCAACGCGGCAGCTAGTCCTCCTTTCATGCAGAATGATAAGGTCCTAGCTCATGTCCAAGGCACCAAAGCCAGCTAAAAAGTCAATAATCGATACCTAAAACTTGAATTGAACTACTTCTTACTGGCTATTACATCAACTTAGAAGCTTCATCTGTGTTCTACTACGGTGCTTTTCCTGTTTCCGCCTACGGCAACACGCGACATAGCTTTGCAGACGATAAGTACAACCGTTTCCGAGAGCAGAGCGGGCAATGTGACGATCTGGCTTTAAGTCGATTCGATAACAAATGACGAAAACGGACGTATTTCTCAGGTTTTTACTACATATGAACGCTTTTCACATTCTCCCCTGCAACTCGGCTGCCAGTCCTCCTTTCATGCAGAATCGTAAGGTCCTAGCTCATGTCCAAGGCACCAAAGCCAGCTAAAAAGTCAATAATCGATACCTAAAACTTGAAATGGACTACTTCTTACTGGCTATTACATCAACTTAGAAGCTTCATCTGTGTTCTACTATGATGCTTCTCCTGTTTCCGCCTACGGCAACACGCGACATAGCTTTGCAGACGATAAGTACAAGCGTTTCCGAGAGCAGAACGGCCAATGTGACGATCTGGCTTTAAGTCGATTCGATAACAAATGACGAAAACGGACGGATTTCTCTGGTTTTTACTACATATGAACATTTTTCACATTCTCCCCTGCAACTCGGCTGCTAGTCCTCCTTTGATGCAGAATCTTAAGGTCCTAGCTCATGTCCAAGGCACCATAGCCAGCTAAAAAGTCAATAATCGATACCTAAAACTTGAATTCTACTACTTCTTACTGGCTATTACATCAACTTAGAAGCTTGAACTGTGTTCTACTATGGTGAGTGCAGTGTCTCCGGATACCGCAGCACGCGACATACTACTTCTTACTGGCTATTTCATCAACTTAAAAGCTTCATCTGTGTTCTACTATGGTGATTTTAGTGTCTCCGCATACCGCAGCACGCGACATAGCTTTGCAGACGATAAGTACAAGCGTTTCAGAGAGAAGAGCGGCCAATGTGACGATCTGGCTTTAAGTCGATTCGATAACAAATGACGAAAACGGAAGGATTTCTAAGGTTTTTACTACATATGAACACTTTTCACATTCTCCCGTGCAACGCGGCTGCTAGTCCTCCTTTCATGCAGAAATTTAAGGTCCTAGCTCATGTCCAAGGCACCAAAGCCAGCTAAAAAGTCAATAATCGATACCTAAAACTTGAATTGTACTACTTCTTACTGGCTATTACATCAACTTAGAAGCTTGAACTGTGTTCTACTATGGTGAGTGCAGTGTCTCCGGATACCGCAGCACGCGACATAGCTTTGCAGACGATAAGTACCAGCGTTTCGGAGAGAAGAGCGGCCAATGTGACGATCTGGCTTTAAGTCGATTCGATAACAAATGACGAAAATGGACGTTTTTCTAAGGTTTTTACTACATATGAACACTTTTCACATTCTCCCGTGCAACTCGGCTTCTAGTCCTCCTTTCATGCAGAATGTTAAGGTCCTAGCTCATGTCCAAGGCAACAAAGCCAGCAAAAAAGTCAATAATCGATACCTAAAACTTGAATTGTACTACTTCTTACTGGCTATTACATCAACTTAGAAGCTTCATCTGTGTTCTACTATGGTGCTTTTAGTGTCTCCACATACCGCAGCACGCGACATAGCTTTGCAGACGATAAGTACAACCGTTTCAGAGAGAAGAGCGGCCAATGTGACGATCTGGCTTTAAGTCGATTCGATAACAAATGACGAAAACGGACGGATTTCTAAGGTTTTTACTACATATGAACACTTTTAACATTCTCCCGTGCAATTCGGCTGCTAGTCCTCCTTTCACGCAGAATGTTAAGGTCCTAGCTCATGTCCAAGGCACCAAAGCCAGCTAAAAAGTCAATAATCGATACCTAAAACATGAATTGTACTACTTCTTACTGGCTATTACATCAACTTAAAAGCTTCATCTGTGTTCTACTATGGTGATTTTAGTGTCTCCGCATACCGCAGCACGCGACATAGCTTTGCAGACGATAAGTACAACCGTTTCAGAGAGAAGAGCGGCCAATGTGACGATCTGGCTTTAAGTCGATTCGATAACAAATGACGAAAACGGAAGGATTTCTAAGGTTTTTACTACATATGAACACTTTTCACATTCTCCCGTGCAACGCGGCTGCTAGTCCTCCTTTCATGCAGAAATTTAAGGTCCTAGCTCATGTCCAAGGCAACAAAGCCAGCTAAAATGTCAATAATCGATACCTAAAACTTGAATTGGACTACTTCTTACTGGCTATTACATCAACTTAGAAGCTTCATCTGTGTTCTACTATGGTGATTTTAGTGTCTCCACATACCGCAGCACGCGACATAGCTTTGCAGACGATAAGTACAACCGTTTCAGAGAGAAGTGCGGTCAATATGACGATCTGGCTTTATGTCGATTCGATAACAAATGACGAAAACGGACGGATTTCTCAGGTTTTTACTACATATGAACACTTTTCACATTCTCCCCTGCAACTCGGCTGCCAGTCCACCTTTCATGCAGAATATTAAGGTCCTAGCTCATGTCCAAGGCACCAAAGCCAGCTAAAAAGTCAATAATCGATACCTAAAACTTGAATTGTACTACTTCTTACTGGCTATTACATCAACTTAGAAGCTTCATCTGTGTTCTACTATGGTGCTTTTAGTGTCTCCACATACCGCAGCACGCGACATAGCTTTGCAGACGATAAGTACAACCGTTTCAGAGAGAAGAGCGGCCCATGTGACGATCTGGCTTTAAGTCGATTCGATAACAAATGACGAAAACGGACAGATTTCTAAGGTTTTTACTACATAAGAACACTTTTCACATTCTCCCGTGCAACTCGGCTGCTAGTCCTCCTTTCATGCAAAATGTTAAGGTCCTAGCTCATGTCCTAGGCACCAAAGCCAGCTAAAAAGTCAATAATCGATACCTAAAACTTGAATTGTACTACTTCTTACTGGCTATTACATCAACTTAGACGCTTCATCTGTGTTCTACTGTGGTGCTTTTAGTGTCTCCGCATACCGCAGAACGCGACATAGCTTTGGAGACGATAAGTACAACCGTTTCCGAGAGCAGAGCGGGCAATGTGACGATCTGGCTTTAAGTCGATTCGATAACAAATGACGAAAACGGACGGATTTCTCAGGTTTTTACTACATATGAACACTTTTCACATTCTCCCCTGCAACTCGGCTGCCAGTCCTCATTTCATGCAGAATCGTAAGGTCCTAGCTCATGTCCAAGGCACCAAAGCCAGCTAAAAAGTCAATAATCGATACCTAAAACTTGAAATGGACTACTTCTTGCTGGCTATTACATCAACTTAGAAGCTTCATCTGTGTTCTACTGTGATGCTTTTCCTGTTTCCGCCTACGGCAACACGCGACATAGCTTTGCAGACGGTAAGTACAAGCGTTTCCGAGAGCAGAACGGCCAATGTGACGATCTGGCTTTAAGTCGATTCGATAACAAATGACGAAAACGGACGGATTTCTCAGGTTTTTACTACATATGAACACTTTTCACATTCTCCCCTGCAACTCGGCTGCTAGTCCTCCTTTCATGCAGAATCTTAAGGTCCTAGCTCATGTCCAAGGCACCAAAGCCAGCTAAAAAGTCAATAATCGATACCTAAAACTAGAATTGTACTACTTCTTACTGGCTATTACATCAACATAGAAGCTTCATGTGTGTTCTACTACGGTGGTTTTAGTTTCTCCGCATACCGCAGCACGCGAGATAGTTTTGCAGACGATAAGTACAACCGTTTCAGAGAGAAGAGCGGCCAATGTGACGATCTGGCTTTAAGTCGATTCGATAACAAATGACGAAAACGGACGTATGTCTCAGGTTTTTACTACATATGAACACTTTTCATATTCTCCCGTGCAACTCGGCTGCTAGTCCTCCTTTCATGCAGAATCTTAAGGTCCTAGCTCATGTCCAAGGCACCAAAGCCAGCTAAAAGGTCAATATTCAGTACCTAAAACTTGAATTGTGCTACCTCTTACTGGCTAGTACATCAACTTAGAAGCTTCATCTGTGTTCTACTATGGTGCTTGTAGTGTCTCAGCATACCGCAGCACGCGACATAGCTTTGCAGACGATAAGTACAACCGTTTCAGAGAGAAGAGCGGCCAATGTGTCGATCTGGCTTTAAGTCGATTCGATAACAAATGACGAAAACGGACGGATTTCTCAGGTTTTTACTACATATGAAAACTTTTCACATTCTCCCGTGCTACTCGGCTGCTAGTCCTCCCTTCATGCAGAATCTTAAGGTCCTAGCTCATGTCCAAGGCACCAAAGCCAGCTAAAAAGTCAATAATCGATACACAAAACTTGAATTGGATTACTTCTTACTGGCTATTACATCAACTTAGATGCTTCATCTGTTTCCTACTATGGTGCTTTTAGTGTCTCCACATACCGCAGCACGCAACATAGCTTTGCAGACGATAATTACAACCGTTTCAGAGAGAAGAGCGGCCAATGTGACGATCTGGCTTTAAGTCGATTCGATAACAAATGACGAAAACGGACAGATTTCTAAGGTTTTTACTACATATAAACACTTTTCACATTTTCCCGTGCAACTCGGCTGCTAGTCCTCCTTTCATGCAGAATGTTAAGGTCCTAGCTCATGTCCAAGGCACCAAAGCCAGCTAAAAAGTCAATAATCGATACCTAAAACTTGAATTGTACTACTTCTTACCTGCTATTACATGAACTTAGAAGCTTCATCTGTGTTCTACTATGGTGATTTTAGTGTCTCCGCATACCGCAGCACGCAACATAGCTTTGCCGACGATAAGTACAACCGTTTCAGAGAGAAGAGCGGCCAATGTGACGATCTGGCTTTAAGTCGATTCGATAACAAATGACGAAAACGGACGGATTTCTCAGGTTTTTACTACATATGAACACTTTTCACATTCTCCCGTGCCACTCGATTGCTAGTCCCCATTTCATGCAGAATATTAAGGTCCTAGCTCATGTCCAAGGCACCAAAGCCAGCTAAAAAGTCAATAATCGATACCTAAAACTTGAATGCTACTACTTCTTACTGGCTATTACATCAACTTAGAAGCTTCATCTGTGTTCTACTATGGTGCTTTTAGTGTCTCCACATACCGCAGCACGCGACTTAGCATTGCAGACGATAAGTACAACCGTTTCAGAGAGAAGAGCGGCCAATGTGACGATCTGGCTTTAAGTCGATTCGATAACAAATGACGAAAACGGACGGATTTCTCAGGTTTTTACTACATATGAACACTTTTCACATTCTCCCATGCAACTCGGCTGCTAGTCCTCTTTTCATGCAGAATCTTAAGGTCCTAGCTCATGTCCAAGTTACCAAAGCCAGCTAAAAAGTCAATAATCGATACCTAAAACTTGAATTGTACTACTTCTGACTGGCTATTACATCAACTTAGAAGCTTCATCTGTGTTCTACTATGGTGCTTTTCCTGTTTCCGCCTACGGCAACACTCGACATAGCTTTGCAGACGATAATTACAACCGTTTCCGAGAGCAGAGCGGCCAAAGTGACGATCTGGCTTTAAGTCAATTCGATAACAAATGACAAAAACGAACGGATTTCTCAGGTTTTTACTACATATGAACACTTTTCACATTCTCCCCTGCAACTCTGCTGCTAGTCCTCCTTTCATGCAGAATCGTAAGGTCCTAGCTCATGTCCAAGGCACCAAAGCCAGATAAAAAGTCAATAATCGATACCTAAAACTTGAATTGTACTACTTCTTACTGGCTATTACATCAACTTAGAAGCTTCATCTGTGTTCTACTATGGTGATTTTAGTGTCTCCGCATACCGCAGCACGGGACACAGCTTTGCAGACGATAAGTACAACCGTTTCAGAGAGAAGACCGGCCAATGTGACTATCTGGCTTTAAGTCGATTCGATAACAAATGACGAAAACGGACGGATGTCTCAGGTTTTTACTGCATATGAACACTTTTCACATTTTCCCGTGCAACTCGGCTGCTAGTCCTCCCTTCATGCAGAATCTTAAGGTCCTAGCTCATGTCCAAGGCACCAAAGCCAGCTAAAAAGTCAATAATCGATACACAAAACTTGAATTGGATTACTTCTTACTGGCTATTACATCAACTTAGATGCTTCATCTGTGTTCTACTATGGTGATTTTAGTGTCTCCGCTTACCGCAGCACGCGACTTAGCATTGCAGACGATAAGTACAACCGTTTCAGAGAGAAGAGCGGCCAATGTGACGATCTGGCTTTAAGTCGATTCGATAACAAATGACGAAAATGGACGGATTTCTAAGGTTTTTACTACATAAGAACACTTTTCACATTCTCCCGTGCAACGCGGCAGCTAGTCCTCCTTTCATGCAGAATGATAAGGTCCTAGCTCATGTCCAAGGCACCAAAGCCAGCTAAAAAGTCAATAATCGATACCTAAAACTTGAATTGAACTACTTCTTACTGGCTATTACATCAACTTAGAAGCTTCATCTGTGTTCTACTACGGTGCTTTTCCTGTTTCCGCCTACGGCAACACGCGACATAGCTTTGCAGACGATAAGTACAACCGTTTCCGAGAGCAGAGCGGGCAATGTGACGATCTGGCTTTAAGTCGATTCGATAACAAATGACGAAAACGGACGTATTTCTCAGGTTTTTACTACATATGAACGCTTTTCACATTCTCCCCTGCAACTCGGCTGCCAGTCCTCCTTTCATGCAGAATCGTAAGGTCCTAGCTCATGTCCAAGGCACCAAAGCCAGCTAAAAAGTCAATAATCGATACCTAAAACTTGAAATGGACTACTTCTTACTGGCTATTACATCAACTTAGAAGCTTCATCTGTGTTCTACTATGATGCTTCTCCTGTTTCCGCCTACGGCAACACGCGACATAGCTTAGCAGACGATAAGTACAAGCGTTTCCGAGAGCAGAACGGCCAATGTGACGATCTGGCTTTAAGTCGATTCGATAACAAATGACGAAAACGGACGGATTTCTCTGGTTTTTACTACATATGAACATTTTTCACATTCTCCCCTGCAACTCGGCTGCTAGTCCTCCTTTGATGCAGAATCTTAAGGTCCTAGCTCATGTCCAAGGCACCATAGCCAGCTAAAAAGTCAATAATCGATACCTAAAACTAGAATTCTACTACTTCTTACTGGCTATTACAACAACTTAGAAGCTTGAACTGTGTTCTACTATGGTGAGTGCAGTGTCTCCGGATACCGCAGCACGCGACATACTACTTCTTACTGGCTATTTCATCAACTTAAAAGCTTCATCTGTGTTCTACTATGGTGATTTTAGTGTCTCCGCATACCGCAGCAAGCGACATAGCTTTGCAGACGATAAGTACAAGCGTTTCAGAGAGAAGAGCGGCCAATGTGACGATCTGGCTTTAAGTCGATTCGATAACAAATGACGAAAACGGAAGGATTTCTAAGGTTTTTACTACATATGAACACTTTTCACATTCTCCCGTGCAACGCGGCTGCTAGTCCTCCTTTCATGCAGAAATTTAAGGTCCTAGCTCATGTCCAAGGCACCAAAGCCAGCTAAAAAGTCAATAATCGATACCTAAAACTTGAATTGTACTACTTCTTACTGGCTATTACATCAACTTAGAAGCTTGAACTGTGTTCTACTATGGTGAGTGCAGTGTCTCCGGATACCGCAGCACGCGACATAGCTTTGCAGACGATAAGTACCAGCGTTTCGGAGAGAAGAGCGGCCAATGTGACGATCTGGCTTTAAGTCGATTCGATAACAAATGACGAAAATGGATGTTTTTCTAAGGTTTTTACTACATATGAACACTTTTCACATTCTCCCGTGCAACTCGGCTTCTAGTCCTCCTTTCATGCAGAATGTTAAGGTCCTAGCTCATGTCCAAGGCAACAAAGCCAGCAAAAAAGTCAATAATCGATACCTAAAACTTGAATTGTACTACTTCTTACTGGCTATTACATCAACTTAGAAGCTTCATCTGTGTTCTACTATGGTGCTTTTAGTGTCTCCACATACCGCAGCACGCGACATAGCTTTGCAGACGATAAGTACAACCGTTTCAGAGAGAAGAGCGGCCTATGTGACGATCTGGCTTTAAGTCGATTCGATAACAAATGACGAAAACGGACGGATTTCTAAGGTTTTTACTACATATGAACACTTTTAACATTCTCCCGTGCAATTCGGCTGCTAGTCCTCCTTTCACGCAGAATGTTAAGGTCCTAGCTCATGTCCAAGGCACCAAAGCCAGCTAAAAAGTCAATAATCGATACCTAAAACATGAATTGTACTACTTCTTACTGGCTATTACATCAACTTAAAAGCTTCATCTGTGTTCTACTATGGTGATTTTAGTGTCTCCGCATACCGCAGCACGCGACATAGCTTTGCAGACGATAAGTACAACCGTTTCAGAGAGAAGAGCGGCCAATGTGACGATCTGGCTTTAAGTCGATTCGATAACAAATGACGAAAACGGAAGGATTTCTAAGGTTTTTACTACATATGAACACTTTTCACATTCTCCCGTGCAACGCGGCTGCTAGTCCTCCTTTCATGCAGAAATTTAAGGTCCTAGCTCATGTCCAAGGCAACAAAGCCAGCTAAAATGTCAATAATCGATACCTAAAACTTGAATTGGACTACTTCTTACTGGCTATTACATCAACTTAGAAGCTTCATCTGTGTTCTACTATGGTGATTTTAGTGTCTCCACATACCGCAGCACGCGACAAAGCTTTGCAGACGATAAGTACAACCGTTTCAGAGAGAAGAGCGGCCAATGTGACGATCTGGCTTTAAGTCGATTCGATAACAAATGACGAAAACGGACGGATTTCTCAGGTTTTTACTACATATGAACACTTTTCACATTCTCCCGTGCAACTCGGCTGCTAGTCCTCCTTTCATGCAGAATGTTAAGGTCCTAGCTCATGTCCAAGGCACCAAAGCCAGCTAAAAAGTCAATAATCGATACCTAAAACTTGAATTCCACTACTTCTTACTGGCTATTACATCAACTTAGAAGCTTCATCTGTGTTCTACTATGGTGCTTTTAGTGTCTCCACATACCGCAGCACGCGACATAGCTTTGCAGACGATAAGTACAAGCGTTTCAGAGAGAAGAGCGGCCAATGTGACGATCTGGCTTTATGTCGATTCGATAACAAATGACCAAAACGGACGGATTTCTCAGGTTTTTACTACATATGAACGCTTTTCACATTCTCCCCTGCAACTCGGCTGCCAGTCCTCCTTTCATGCAGAATCGTAAGGTCCTAGCTCATGTCCAAGGCACCAAAGCCAGCTAAAAAGTCAATAATCGATACCTAAAACTTGAATTGG
Source organism: Schistocerca gregaria (assembly GCF_023897955.1). Classification (NCBI taxonomy): domain Eukaryota; kingdom Metazoa; phylum Arthropoda; class Insecta; order Orthoptera; family Acrididae; genus Schistocerca; species Schistocerca gregaria. The sequence goes on along the minus strand of NW_026061711.1, from coordinate 2,259,533 downwards.
ACTACTTCTTACTGGCTATTACATCAACTTAGAAGCTTCATCTGTGTTCTACTATTGTGATTTTAGTGTCTCCACATACCGCAGCACGCGACATAGCTTTGCAGACGATAAGTACAACCGTTTCAGAGAGAAGAGCGGCCAATGTGACGATCTGGCTTTAAGTCGATTCGATAACAAATGACGAAAACGGACGGATTTCTCAGGTTTTTACTACATATGAACGCTTTTCACATTCTCCCCTGCAACTCGGCTGCCAGTCCTCCTTTCATGCAGAATCGTAAGGTCCTAGCTCATGTCCAAGGCACCAAAGCCAGCTAAAAAGTCAATAATCGATACCTAAAACTTGAAATGGACTACTTCTTACTGGCTATTACATCAACTTAGAAGCTTCAACTGTGTTCTACTATGATGCTTCTCCTGTTTCCGCCTACGGCAACACGCGACATAGCTTTGCAGACGATAAGTACAAGCGTTTCCGAGAGCAGAACGGCCAATGTGACGATCTGGCTTTAAGTCGATTCGATAACAAATGACGAAAACGGACGGATTTCTCTGGTTTTTACTACATATGAACATTTTTCACATTCTCCCCTGCAACTCGGCTGCTAGTCCTCCTTTCATGCAGAATCTTAAGGTCCTAGCTCATGTCCAAGGCACCAAAGCCAGCTAAAAAGTCAATAATCGATACCTAAAACTTGAATTGTACTACTTCTTACTGGCTATTACATCAACTTAGAAGCTTGAACTGTGCTCTACTATGGTGAGTGCAGTGTCTCCGGATACCGCAGCACGCGACATACTACTTCTTACTGGCTATTACATCAACTTAAAAGCTTCATCTGTGTTCTACTATGGTGATTTTAGTGTCTCCGCATACCGCAGCACGCGACATAGCTTTGCAGACGATAAGTACAAGCGTTTCAGAGAGAAGAGCGGCCAATGTGACGATCTGGCTTTAAGTCGATTCGATAACAAATGACGAAAACGGAAGGATTTCTAAGGTTTTTACTACATATGAACACTTTTCACATTCTCCCGTGCAACGCGGCTGCTAGTCCTCCTTTCATGCAGAAATTTAAGGTCCTAGCTCATGTCCAAGGCAACAAAGAAAGGTAAAAAGTCAATAATCGATACCTAAAACTTGAATTGTACTACTTCTTACTGGCTATTACATCAACTTAGAAGCTTGAACTGTGTTCTACTATGGTGAGTGCAGTGTCTCCGGATACCGCAGCACGCGACATAGCTTTGCAGACGATAAGTACCAGCGTTTCGGAGAGAAGAGCGGCCAATGTGACGATCTGGCTTTAAGTCGATTCGATAACAAATGACGAAAATGGACGTTTTTCTAAGGTTTTTACTACATATGAACACTTTTCACATTCTCCCGTGCAACTCGGCTTCTAGTCCTCCTTTCATGCAGAATGTTAAGGTCCTAGCTCATGTCCAAGGCAACAAAGCCAGCAAAAAAGTCAATAATCGATACCTAAAACTTGAATTGTACTACTTCTTACTGGCTATTACATCAACTTAGAAGCTTCATCTGTGTTCTACTATGGTGCTTTTAGTGTCTCCACATACCGCAGCACGCGACATAGCTTTGCAGACGATAAGTACAAGCGTTTCAGAGAGAAGAGCGGAAAATGTGACGATCTGGCTTTAAGTCGATTCGATAACAAATGACGAAAACGGACGGATTTCTAAGGTTTTTACTACATATGAACACTTTTAACATTCTCCCGTGCAATTCGGCTGCTAGTCCTCCTTTCACGCCGAATGTTAAGGTCCTAGCTCATGTCCAAGGCACCAAAGCCAGCTAAAAAGTCAATAATCGATACCTAAAACATGAATTGTACTACTTCTTACTGGCTATTACATCAACTTAAAAGCTTCATCTCTGTTCTACTATGGTGCTTTTAGTGTCTCCACATACCGCAGCACGCGACATAGCTTTGCAGACGATAAGTACAACCGTTTCAGAGAGAAGAGCGGCCAATGTGACGATCTGGCTTTAAGTCGATTCGATAACAAATGACCAAAACGGAAGGATTTCTCAGGTTTTTACTACATATGAACACTTTTCACATTCTCCCCTGCAACTCGGCTGCTAGTCCTCCTTTCATGCAGAATGTTAAGGTCCTAGCTCATGTCCAAGGCACCAAAGCCAGCTAAAAAGTCAATAATCGATACCTAAAACATGAATTGTACTACTTCTTACTGGCTATTACATCAACTTAAAAGCTTCATCTGTGTTCTAATATGGTGATTTTAGTGTCTCCGCATACCGCAGCACGCGACATAGCTTTGCAGACGATAAGTACAAGCGTTTCAGAGAGAAGAGCGGCCAATGTGACGATCTGGCTTTAAGTCGATTCGATAACAAATGACGAAAACGGAAGGATTTCTAAGGTTTTTACTACATATGAACACTTTTCACATTCTCCCGTGCAACGCGGCTGCTAGTCCTCCTTTCATGCAGAAATTTAAGGTCCTAGCTCATGTCCAAGGCAACAAAGCCAGCTAAAAAGTCAATAATCGATACCTAAAACTTGAATTGGACTACTTCTTACTGGCTACTACATCAACTTAGAAGCTTCATCTGTGTTCTACTATGGTGATTTTAGTGTCTCCACATACCGCAGCACGCGACATAGCTTTGCAGACGATAAGTACAACCGTTTCAGAGAGAAGAGCGGCCAATGTGACGATCTGGCTTTAAGTCGATTCGATAACAAATGACGAAAACGGACGGATTTCTCAGGTTTTTACTACATATGAACACTTTTCACATTCTCCCGTGCAACTCGGCTGCTAGTCCTCCTTTCATGCAGAATCTTAAGGTCCTAGCTCATGTCCAAGGCACCAAAGCCAGCTAAAAAGTCAATAATCGATACCTAAAACTTGAATTCCACTACTTCTTACTGGCTATTACATCAACTTAGAAGCTTCATCTGTGTTCTACTATGGTGCTTTTAGTGTCTCCACATACCACAGCACGCGACATAGCTTTGCAGACGATAAGTACAAGCGTTTCAGAGAGAAGAGCGGCCAATGTGACGATCTGGCTTTAAGTCGATTCGATAACAAATGACCAAAACGGACGGATTTCTCAGGTTTTTACTACATATGAACACTTTTCACATTCTGCCCTGCAACTCGGCTGCTACTCCTCCTTTCATGCAGAATCTTAAGGTCCTAGCTCATGTCCAAGGCAACAAAGCCAGCTAAAAAGTCAATAATCGATACCTAAAACTTGAATTGGACTACTTCTTACTGGCTATTACATCAACTTAGAAGCTTCATCTGTGTTCTACTATGGTGCTTTTCCTGTTTCCGCCTACGGCAACACGCGACATAGCTTTGCAGACGATAAGTACAACCGTTTCAGAGAGAAGAGCGGCCAATGTGACGATCTGGCTTTAAGTCGATTTGATAACAAATGACGAAAACGGACGGATTTCTCAGGTTTTTACTACATATGAACACTTTTCACATTCTCCCCTGCAACTCGGCTGCTAGTCCTCCTTTCATTCAGAATCTTAAGGTCCTAGCTCATTTCCAAGGCACCAAAGCCAGCTAAAAAGTCAATAATCGATACCTAAAACTTGAATTGTACTACTTCTTACTGGCTATTACATCAACTTAGAAGCTTGAACTGTGTTCTACTATGGTGAGTGCAGTGTCTCCGGATACCGCAGCACGCGACATAGCTTTGCAGACGATAAGTACAAGCGTTTCGGAGAGAAGAGCGGCCAATGTGACGATCTGGCTTTAAGTCGATTCGATAACAAATGACGAAAATGGACGGATTTCTAAGGTTTTTACTACATATGAACACTTTTCACATTCTCCCGTGCAACTCGGCTGCTAGTCCTCCTTTCATGCAGAATGTTAAGGTCCTAGCTCATGTCCAAGGCACCAAAGCCAGCTAAAAAGTCAATAATCGATACCTAAAACTTGAATTGGATTACTTCTTACTGGCTATTACATCAACTTAGATGCTTCATCTGTGTTCTACTATGGTAATTTTAGTGTCTCCACATACCGCAGCACGCGACATAGCTTTGCAGACGATAAGTACACCCGTTTCAGAGAGAAGAGCGGCCAATGTGACGATCTGGCTTTAAATCGATTCGATAACAAATGACGAAAACGGACGGATTTCTGAGGTTTTTACTACATATGAACACTTTTCACATTCTCCCGTGCAACTCGGCTGCTAATCCTCCTTTCATGCACAATCTTAAGGTCCTAGCTCATGTCCAAGGCACCAAAGCCAGCTAAAAAGTCAATAATCGATACCTAAAACTTGAATTGTACTACTTCTTACTGGCTATTACATCAGCTTAGAATGTTCATCTGTGTTCTACTATGGTGCTTTTAGTGTGTATACATACCGCAGTAAGCGATATAGCTTTGCAGACGATAAGTACAACCGTTTCAGAGAGAAGAGCGGCCAATGTGACGATCTGTTTTTAAGTCGATTCGATAACACATGACGAAAACGGACGGATTTCTCAGGTTTTTACTACATATGAACACTTTTCACATTCTCCGTTGCAACTCGGCTGCTAGTCCTCCTTTCATGCAGAATCTTAAGGTCCTAGCTCATGTCCAAGGCACCAAAGCCAGCTAAAAAGTCAATAATCGATACCTAAAACTTGAATTCTACTACTTCTTACTGGCTATTACATCAACTTAGAAGCTTCATCTGTGTTCTACTATGGTGATTTTAGTGTCTCCGCATACCGCAGCACGCGACATAGTTTTGCAGACGATAAGTACAACCGTTTCAGAGAGAAGAGCGGCCAATGTGACGATCTGGCTTTAAGTCGATTCGATAACAAATGACGAAAACGGAAGGATTTCTAAGGTTTTTACTACATATGAACACTTTTCACATTCTCCCGTGCAACGCGGCTGCTAGTCCTCCTTTCATGCAGAAATTTAAGGTCCTAGCTCATGTCCAAGGCAACAAAGGCAGCTAAAAAGTCAATAATCGATACCTAAAACTTGAATTGGACTACTTCTTACTGGCTATTACATCAACTTAGAAGCTTCATCTGTGTTCTACTATGGTGATTTTAGTGTCTCCACATACCGCAGCACGCGACATAGCTTTGCAGACGATAAGTACAACCGTTTCAGAGAGAAGAGCGGCCAATGTGACGATCTGGCTTTAAGTCGATTCGATAACAAATGACGAAAACGGACGGATTTCTCAGGTTTTTACTACATATGAACACTTTTCACATTCTCCCGTGCAACTCGGCTGCTAGTCCTCCTTTCATGCAGAATCTTAAGGTCCTAGCTCATGTCCAAGGCACCAAAGCCAGCTAAAAAGTCAATAATCGATACCTAAAACTTGAATTCCACTACTTCTTACTGGCTATTACATCAACTTAGAAGCTTCATCTGTGTTCTACTATGGTGCTTTTAGTGTCTCCACATACCGCAGCACGCGACATAGCTTTGCAGACGATAAGTACAACCGTTTCAGAGAGAAGAGCGGCCAATGTGACGATCTGGCTTTAAGTCGATTCGATAACAAATGACGAAAACGGACGGATTTATCAGGTTTTTACTACATATGAACACTTTTCACATTCTCCCGTGCAACTCGGCTGCTAGTCCTCCTTTCATGCTGAATCTTAAGGTACTAGCTCATGTCCAAGGCACCAAAGCCAGCTAAAAAGTCAATAATCGATACCTAAAACTTGAATTGGATTACTTCTTACTGGCTATTACATCAACTTAGATGCTTCATCTGTGTTCTACTATGGTAATCTTAGTGTCTCCACATACCGCAGCACGCGACATAGCTTTGCAGACGATAAGTACACCCGTTTCAGAGAGAAGAGCGGCCAATGTGACGATCTGGCTTTAAATCGATTCGATAACAAATGACGAAAACGGACGGATTTCTGAGGTTTTTACTACATATGAACACTTTTCACATTCTCCCGTGCAACTCGGCTGCTAGTCCTCCTTTCATGCAGAATCTTAAGGTCCTAGCTCATGTCCAAGGCACCAAAGCCAGCTAAAAAGTCAATAATCGATACCTAAAACTTGAATCGTACTACTTCTTACTGGCTATTACATCAGCTTAGAATGTTCATCTGTGTTCTACTATGGTGCTTTTAGTGTGTATACATACCGCAGTAAGCGATATAGCTTTGCAGACGATAAGTACAACCGTTTCAGAGAGAAGAGCGGCCAATGTGACGATCTGTTTTTAAGTCGATTCGATAACAAATGACGAAAACGGACGGATTTCTCAGGTTTTTACTACATATGAACACTTTTCACATTCTCCCTTGCAACTCGGCTGCTAGTCCTCCTTTCATGCAGAATCTTAAGGTCCTAGCTCATGTCCAAGGCACCAAAGCCAGCTAAAAAGTCAATAATCGATACCTAAAACTTGAATTCTACTACTTCTTACTGGCTATTACATCAACTTAGAAGCTTCATCTGTGTTCTACTATGGTGATTTTAGTGTCTCCGCATACCGCAGCACGCGACATAGTTTTGCAGACGATAAGTACAACCGTTTCAGAGAGAAGAGCGGCCAATGTGACGATCTGGCTTTAAGTCGATTCGATAACAAATGACGAAAACGGAAGGATTTCTAAGGTTTTTACTACATATGAACACTTTTCACATTCTCCCGTGCAACGCGGCTGCTAGTCCTCCTTTCATGCAGAAATTTAAGGTCCTAGCTCATGTCCAAGGCAACAAAGCCAGCTAAAAAGTCAATAATCGATACCTAAAACTTGAATTGGACTACTTCTTACTGGCTATTACATCAACTTAGAAGCTTCATCTGTGTTCTACTATGGTGATTTTAGTGTCTCCACATACCGCAGCACGCGACATAGCTTTGCAGACGATAAGTACAACCGTTTCAGAGAGAAGAGCGGCCAATGTGACGATCTGGCTTTAAGTCGATTCGATAACAAATGACCAAAACGGACGGATTTCTCAGGTTTTTACTATATATGAACACTTTTCACATTCTGCCCTGCAACTCGGCTGCTAGTCCTCCTTTCATGCAGAATCTTAAGGTCCTAGATCATGTCCAAGGCACCAAAGCCAGCTAAAAAGTCAATAATCGATACCTAAAACTTGAATTGTACTACTTCTTACTGGCTATTACATCAACTTAGAAGCTTGAACTGTGTTCTACTATGGTGAGTGCAGTGTCTCCGGATACCGCAGCACGCGACATAGCTTTGCAGACGATAAGTACAAGCTTTTCGGAGAGAAGAGCGGCCAATGTGACGATCTGGCTTTAAGTCGATTCGATAACAAATGACGAAAATGGACGGATTTCTAAGGTTTTTACTACATATGAACACTTTTCACATTCTCCCGTGCAACTCGGCTGCTAGTCCTCCTTTCATGCAGAATGTTAAGGTCCTAGCTCATGTCCAAGGCACAAAGCCAGCTAAAAAGTCAATAATCGATACCTAAAACTTGAATTGTACTACTTCTTACTGGCTATTACATCAACTTAGAAGCTTCATCTGTGTTCTACTATGCTGCTTTTAGTGTCTCCACATACCGCAGCACGCGACATAGCTTTGCAGACGATAAGTACAAGCGTATCAGAGAGAAGAGCGGCCAATGTGACGATCTGGCTTTAAGTCGATTCTATAACAAATGACGAAAACGGACGGATTTCTCAGGTTTTTACTACATATGAACACTTTTCACATTCTCCCGTGCAACTCGGCTGCTAGTCCTCCTTTCATGCTGAATCTTAAGGTACTAGCTCATGTCCAAGGCACCAAAGCCAGCTAAAAAGTCAATAATCGATACCTAAAACTTGAATTGGATTACTTCTTACTGGCTATTACATCAACTTAGATGCTTCATCTGTGTTCTACTATGGTAATTTTAGTGTCTCCACATACCGCAGCACGCGACATAGCTTTGCAGACGATAAGTACACTCGTTTCAGAGAGAAGAGCGGCCAATGTGACGATCTGGCTTTAAATCGATTCGATAACAAATGACCAAAACGGACGGATTTCTCAGGTTTTTACTATATATGAACACTTTTCACATTCTGCCCTGCAACTCGGCTGCTAGTCCTCCTTTCATGCAGAATCTTAAGGTCCTAGCTCATGTCCAAGGCACCAAAGCCAGCTAAAAAGTCAATAATCGATACCTAAAACTTGATTTGGACTACTTCTTACTGGCTATTACATCAACTTAGAAGCTTCATCTGTGTTCTACTATGGTGCTTTTCCTGTTTCCGCCTACGGCAACACGCGACATAGCTTTGCAGACGATAAGTACAACCGTTTCAGAGAGAAGAGCGGACAATGTGACGATCTGGCTTTAAGTCGATTCGATAACAAATGACGAAAACGGACGGATTTCTCAGGTTTTTACTACATATGAACACTTTTCGCATTCTCCCCTGCAACTCGGCTGCTAGTCCTCCTTTCATGCAGAATCTTAAGGTCCTAGCTCATGTCCAAGGCACCAAAGCCAGTTAAAAAGTCAATAATCGATACCTAAAACTTGAATTGTACTACTTCTTACTGGCTATTACATCAACTTAGAAGCTTGAACTGTGTTCTACTATGGTGAGTGCAGTGTCTCCGGATACCGCAGCACGCGACATAGCTTTGCAGACGATAAGTACAAGCTTTTCGGAGAGAAGAGCGGCCAATGTGACGATCTGGCTTTAAGTCGATTCGATAACAAATGACGAAAATGGACGGATTTCTAAGGTTTTTACTACATATGAACACTTTTCACATTCTCCCGTGCAACTCGGCTGCTAGTCCTCCTTTCATGCAGAATGTTAAGGTCCTAGCTCATGTCCAAGGCAACAAAGCCAGCTAAAAAGTCAATAATCGATACCTAAAACTTGAATTGTACTACTTCTTACTGGCTATTACATCAACTTAGAAGCTTCATCTGTGTTCTACTATGCTGCTTTTAGTGTCTCCACATACCGCAGCACGCGACATACCTTTGCAGACGATAAGTACAAGCGTATCAGAGAGAAGAGCGGCCAATGTGACGATCTGGCTTTAAGTCGATTCGATAACAAATGACGAAAACGGACGGATTTCTCAGGTTTTTACTACATATGAACACTTTTCACATTCTCCCGTGCAACTCGGCTGCTAGTCCTCCTTTCATGCTGAATCTTAAGGTACTAGCTCATGTCCAAGGCACCAAAGCCAGCTAAAAAGTCAATAATCGATACCTAAAACTTGAATTGGATTACTTCTTACTGGCTATTACATCAACTTAAAAGCTTCATCTGTGTTCTACTATGGTGATTTTAGTGTCTCCGCATACCGCAGCACGCGACATAGCTTTGCAGACGATAAGTAGAACCGTTTCAGAGAGAAGAGCGGCGAATGTGACGATCTGGCTTTAAGTCGATTCGATAACAAATGACGAAAACGGAAGGATTTCTAAGGTTTTTACTACATATGAACACTTTTCACATTCTCCCGTGCAACCCGGCTGCTAGTCCTCCTTTCATGCAGAAATTTAAGGTCCTAGCTCATGTCCAAGGCAACAAAGCCAGTTAAAATGTCAATAATCGATACCTAAAACTTGAATTGGACTACTTCTTACTGGCTATTACATCAACTTAGAAGCTTCATCTGTGTTCTACTATGGTGATTTTAGTGTCTCCACATACCGCAGCACGCGACATAGCTTTGCAGACGATAAGTACAACCGTTTCAGAGAGAAGAGCGGCCAATGTGACGATCTGGCTTTAAGTCGATTCGATAACAAATGACGAAAACGGACGGATTTCTCAGGTTTTTACTACATATGAACACTTTTCACATTCTCCCGTGCAACTCGGCTGCTAGTCCTCCTTTCATGCAGAATCTTAAGGTCCTAGCTCATGTCCAAGGCACCAAAGCCAGCTAAAAAGTCAATAATCGATACCTAAAACTTGAATTCCACTACATCTTACTGGCTATTACATCAACTTAGAAGCTTCATCTGTGTTCTACTATGGTGCTTTTAGTGTCTCCACATACCGCAGCACGCGACATAGCTTTGCAGACGATAAGTACAAGCGTTTCAGAGAGAAGAGCGGCCAATGTGACGATCTGGCTTTAAGTCGATTCGATAACAAATGACCAAAACGGACGGATTTCTCAGGTTTTTACTACATATGAACACTTTTCACATTCTCGCCTGCAACTCGGCTGCTAGTCCTCCTTTCATGCAGAATGTTAAGGTCCTAGCTCATGTCCAAGGCACCAAAGCCAGCTAAAAAGTCAATAATCGATACCTAAAACATGAATTGTACTACTTCTTACTGGCTATTACATCAACTTAAAAGTTTCATCTGTGTTCTAATATGGTGATTTTAGTGTCTCCGCATACCGCAGCACGCGACATAGCTTTGCAGACGATAAGTACAAGCGTTTCAGAGAGAAGAGCGGCCAATGTGACGATCTGGCTTTAAGTCGATTCGATAACAAATGACGAAAATCGACGGATTTCTAAGGTTTTTACTACATATGAACACTTTTCACATTCTCCCGTGCAACTCGGCTGCTAGTCCTCCTTTCATGCAGAATGTTAAGGTCCTAGCTCATGTCCAAGGCAACAAAGCCAGCTAAAAAGTCAATAATCGATACCTAAAACTTGAATTGTACTACTTCTTACTGGCTATTACATCAACTTAGAAGCTTCATCTGTGTTCTACTATGCTGCTTTTAGTGTCTCCACATACCGCAGCACGCGACATAGCTTTGCAGACAATAAGTACAAGCGTATCAGAGAGAAGAGCGGCCAATGTGACGATCTGGCTTTAAGTCGATTCGATAACAAATGACGAAAACGGACGGATTTCTCAGGTTTTTACCACATATGAACACTTTTCACATTCTCCCATGCAACTCGGCTGCTAGTCCTCCTTTCATGCTGAATCTTAAGGTACTAGCTCATGTCCAAGGCACCAAAGCCAGCTAAAAAGTCAATAATCGATACCTAAAACTTGAATTGGATTACTTCTTACTGGCTATTACATCAACTTAGATGCTTCATCTGTGTTCTACTATGGTAATTTTAGTGTCTCCGCATACCGCAGCACGAGACATAGCTTTGCAGACGATAAGTACACCCGTTTCAGAGAGAAGAGCGGCCAATGTGACGATCTGGCTTTAAATCGATTCGATAACAAATGACGAAAACGTACGGATTTCTGAGGTTTTTACTACATATGAACACTTTTCACATTCTCCCATGCAACTCGGCTGCTAGTCCTCCTTTCATGCACAATCTTAAGGTCCTAGCTCATGTCCAAGGCACCAAAGCCAGCTAAAAAGTCAATAATCGATACCTAAAACTTGAATTGTACTACTTCTTACTGGCTATTACATCAACTTAGAAGCTTCATCTGTGTTCTACTATGGTGATTTTAGTGTCTCCGCATACCGCAGCACGCGACATAGTTTTGCAGACGATAAGTACAACCGTTTCAGAGAGAAGAGCGGCCAATGTGACGATCTGGCTTTAAGTCGATTCGATAACAAATGACGAAAACGGAAGGATTTCTAAGGTTTTTACTACATATGAACACTTTTCACATTCTCCCGTGCAACGCGGCTGCTAGTCCTCCTTTCATGCAGAAATTTAAGGTCCTAGCTCATGTCCAAGGCAACAAAGCCAGCTAAAAAGTCAATAATCGATACCTAAAACTTGAATTGGACTACTTCTTACTGGCTATTACATCAACTTAGAAGCTTCATCTGTGTTCTACTATGGTGATTTTAGTGTCTCCACATACCGCAGCACGCGACATAGCTTTGCAGACGATAAGTACAACCGTTTCAGAGAGAAGAGCGGCCAATGTGACGATCTGGCTTTAAGTCGATTCGATAACAAATGACGAAAACGGACGGATTTCTAAGGTTTTTACTACATATGAACACTTTTCACATTCTCCCGTGCAACTCGGCTGCTAGTCCTCCTTTCATGCAGAATCTTAAGGTCCTAGCTCATGTCCAAGGCACCAAAGCCAGCTAAAAAGTCAATAATCGATACCTAAAACTTGAATTCCACTACTTCTTACTGGCTATTACATCAACTTAGAAGCTTCATCTGTGTTCTACTATGGTGCTTTTAGTGTCTCCACATACCGCAGCACGCGACATAGCTTTGCAGACGATAAGTACAACCGTTTCAGAGAGAAGAGCGGCAAATGTGACGATCTGGCTTTAAGTCGATTCGATAACAAATGACGAAAACGGACGGATTTCTCAGGTTTTTACTACATATGAACACTTTTCACATTCTCCCCTGCAACTCGGCTGCTAGTCCTCCTTTCATGCAGAATCTTAAGGTCCTAGCTCATGTCCAAGGCACCAAAGCCAGCTAAAAAGTCAATAATCGATACCTAAAACTTTGAATTGTACTACATCTTACTGGCTATTACATCAACTTAGAAGCTTGAACTGTGTTCTACTATGGTGAGTGCAGTGTCTCCGGATACTGCAGCACGCGACATAGCTTTGCAGACGATAAGTACAAGCGTTTCGGAGAGAAGAGCGGCCAATGTGACGATCTGGCTTTAAGTCGATTCGATAACAAATGACGAAAATGGACGGATTTCTAAGGTTTTTACTACATATGAACACTTTTCACATTCTCCCGTGCAACTCGGCTGCTAGTCCTCCTTTCATGCAGAATGTTAAGGTCCTAGCTCATGTCCAAGGCAACAAAGCCAGCTAAAAAGTCAATAATCGATACCTAAAACTTGAATTGTACTACTTCTTACTGGCTATTACATCAACTTAGAAGCTTCATCTGTGTTCTACTATGCTGCTTTTAGTGTCTCCACATACCGCAGCACGCGACATAGCTTTGCAGACGATAAGTACAAGCGTATCAGAGAGAAGAGCGGCCAATGTGACGATCTGGCTTTAAGTCGATTCGATAACAAATGACGAAAACGGATGGATTTATCAGGTTTTTACTACATATGAACACTTTTCACATTCTCCCGTGCAACTCGGCTGCTAGTCCTCCTTTCATGCTGAATCTTAAGGTACTAGCTCATGTCCAAGGCACCAAAGCCAGCTAAAAAGTCAATAATCGATACCTAAAACTTGAATTGGATTACTTCTTACTGGCTATTACATCAACTTAGATGCTTCATCTGTGTTCTACTATGGTAATTTTAGTGTCTCCACATACCGCAGCACGCGACATAGCTTTGCAAACGATAAGTACACCCGTTTCAGAGAGAAGAGCGGCCAATGTGACGATCTGGCTTTAAATCGATTCGATAACAAATGACGAAAACGGACGGATTTCTGAGGTTTTTACTACATATGAACACTTTTCACATTCTCCCGTGCAACTCGGCTGCTAGTCCTCCTTTCATGCACAATCTTAAGGTCCTAGCTCATGTCCAAGGCACCAAAGCCAGCTAAAAAGTCAATAATCGATACCTAAAACTTGAATTGTACTACTTCTTACTGGCTATTACATCAGCTTAGAAGGTTCATCTGTGTTCTACTATGGTGCTTTTAGTGTGTATACATACCGCAGTAAGCGACATAGCTTTGCAGACGATAAGTACAACCGTTTCAGAGAGAAGAGCGGCCAATGTGACGATCTGGCTTTAAGTCGATTCGATAACAAATGACGAAAACGGAAGGATTTCTAAGGTTTTTACTACATATGAACACTTTTCACATTCTCCCGTGACACGCGGCTGCTAGTCCTCCTTTCATGCAGAAATTTAAGGTCCTAGCTCATGTCCAAGGCACCAAAGCCAGCTAAAAAGTCAATAATCGATACCTTAAACTTGAATTGGACTACTTCTTACTGGCTATTACATCAACTTAGAAGCTTCATCTGTGTTCTACTATGGTGATTTTAGTGTCTCCACATACCGCAGCACGCGACATAGCTTTGCAGACGATAAGTACAACCGTTTCAGAGAGAAGAGCGGCCAATGTGACGATCTGGCTTTAAGTCGATTCGATAACAAATGACGAAAACGGACGGATTTCTAAGGTTTTTACTACATATGAACACTTTTCACATTCTCCCGTGCAACTCGGCTGCTAGTCCTCCTTTCATGCAGAATCTTAAGGTCCTAGCTCATGTCCAAGGCACCAAAGCCAGCTAAAAAGTCAATAATCGATACCTAAAACTTGAATTGTACTACTTCTTACCGGCTATTACATCAACTTAGAAGCTTCATCTGTGTTCTACTATGGTGCTTTTAGTGTCTCCACATACCGCAGCACGCGACATAGCTTTGCAGACGATAAGTACAACCGTTTCAGAGAGAAGAGCGGCCAATGTGACGATCTGGCTTTAAGTCGATTCGATAACAAATGACGAAAACGGACGGATTTCTCAGGTTTTTACTACATATGAACACTTTTCAGATTCTCCCCTGCAACTCGGCTGCTAGTCCTCCTTTCATGCAGAATCTTAAGGTGCTAGCTCATGTCCAAGGCACCAAAGCCAGCTAAAAAGTCAATAATCGATACCTAAAACTTTGAATTGTACTACTTCTTACTGGCTATTACATCAACTTAGAAGCTTGAACTGTGTTCTACTATGGTGAGTGCAGTGTCTCCGGATACCGCAGCACGCGACATAGCTTTGTAGACGATAAGTACAAGCGTTTCGGAGAGAAGAGCGGCCAATGTGACGATCTGGCTTTAAGTCGATTCGATAACAAATGACGAAAATGGACGGATTTCTGAGGTTTTTACTACATATGAACACTTTTCACATTCTCCCGTGCAACTCGGCTGCTAGTCCTCCTTTCATGCAGAATGTTAAGGTCCTAGCTCATGTCCAAGGCAACAAAGCCAGCTAAAAAGTCAATAATCGATACCTAAAACTTGAATTGTACCACTTCTTACTGGCTATTACATCAACTTTGAAGCTTCATCTGTGTTCTACTATGCTGCTTTTAGTGTCTCCACATACCGCAGCACGCGACATAGCTTTGCAGACGATAAGTACATGCGTATCAGAGAGAAGAGCGGCCAATGTGACGATCTGGCTTTAAGTCGATTCGATAACAAATGACGAAAACGGACGGATTTATCAGGTTTTTACTACATATGAACACTTTTCACATTCTCCCGTGCAACTCGGCTGCTAGTCCTCCTTTCATGCTGAATCTTAAGGTACTAGCTCATGTCCAAGGCACCAAAGCCAGCTAAAAAGTCAATAATCGATACCTAAAACTTGAATTGGATTACTTCTTACTGGCTATTACATCAACTTAGATGCTTCATCTGTGTTCTACTATGGTAATTTTAGTGTCTCCACATACCGCAGCACGCGACATAGCTTTGCAGACGATAAGTACACCCGTTTCAGAGAGAAGAGCGGCCAATGTGACGATCTGGCTTTAAATCGATTCGATAACAAATGACGAAAACGGACGGATTTCTGAGGTTTTTACTACATATGAACACTTTTCACATTCTCCCGTGCAACTCGGCTGCTAGTCCTCCTTTCATGCACAATCTTAAGGTCCTAGCTCATGTCCAAGGCACCAAAGCCAGCTAAAAAGTCAATAATCGATACCTAAAACTTGAATTGTACTACTTCTTACTGGCTATTACATCAGCTTAGAAGGTTCATCTGTGTTCTACTATGGTGCTTTTAGTGTGTATACATACCGCAGTAAGCGACATAGCTTTGCAGACGATAAGTACAACCGTTTCAGAGAGAAGAGCGGCCAATGTGACGATCTTTTTAAGTCGATTCGATAACAAATGACGAAAACGGACGGATTTATCAGGTATTTTTTTACATATGAACACTTTTCACATTCTCCCTTGCAACTCGGCTGCTAGTCCTCCTTTCATGCAGAATCTTAAGGTCCTAGCTCATGTCCAAGGCACCAAAGCCAGCTAAAAAGTCAATAATCGATACCTAAAACTTGAATTCTACTACTTCTTACTGGCTATTACATCAACTTAGAAGCTTCATCTGTGTTCTACTATGGTGATTTTAGTGTCTCCGCATACCGCAGCACGCGACATAGTTTTGCAGACGATAAGTACAACCGTTTCAGAGAGAAGAGCGGCCAATGTGACGATCTGGCTTTAACTCGATTCGATAACAAATGACGAAAACGGACGGATTTATCAAGTCTTTACTACATATGAACACTTTTCACATTCTCCCGTGCAACTCGGCTGCTAGTCCTCCTTTCATGCTGAATCTTAAGGTACTGGCTCATGTTCAAGGCACCAAAGCCAGCTAAAAAGTCAATAATCGATACCTAAAACTTGAATTGTACTACTTCTTACCTGCTATTACATGAACTTAGAAGCTTCATCTGTGTTCTACTATGGTGATTTTAGTGTCTCCGCATACCGCAGCACGCGACATAGCTTTGCCGACGATAAGTACAACCGTTTCAGAGAGAAGAGCGGCCAATGTGACGATCTGGCTTTAAGTCGATTCGATAACAAATGACGAAAACGGACGGATTTCTCAGGTTTTTACTACATATGAACACTTTTCACATTCTCCCGTGCCACTCGATTGCTAGTCCCCATTTCATGCAGAATATTAAGGTCCTAGCTCATGTCCAAGGCACCAAAGCCAGCTAAAAAGTCAATAGTCGATACCTAAAACTTGAATGCTACTACTTCTTACTGGCTATTACATCAACTTAGAAGCATCATCTGGGTTCTACTATGATGATTTTAGTGTCTCCGCATATTGCAGCACGCGACATAGCTCTGTAGACGATAAGTACAAACGTTTCAGAGAGAAGAGCGGCCAATGTGACGATCTGGCTTTAAGTCGATTCGATAACAAATGACGAAAACGGACGGATTTCTCGGGTTTTTACTACATATGAACACTTTTCACATTCTCCCGTGCAACTCGGCTGCTAGTCTTCCTTTCATGCAGAATGTTAAGGTCCTAGCTCATGCCCAAGGCAACAAAGCCAGCTAAAAAGTCAATAATCGATACCTAAAACTTGAATTGTACTACTTCGTACTGGCTATTACATCAACTTAGAAGCTTCATCTGTGTTCTACTATGCTGCTTTTAGTGTCTCCACATACCGCAGCACGCGACATAGCTTTGCAGACGATAAGTACAAGCGTATCAGAGAGAAGAGCGGCCAATGTGACGATCTGGCTTTAAGTCGATTCGATAACAAATGACGAAAACGGACGGATTTATCAGGTTTTTACTACATATGAACACTTTTCACATTCTCCCGTGCAACTCGGCTGCTAGTCCTCCTTTCATGCTGAATCTTAAGGTACTAGCTCATGTCCAAGGCACCAAAGCCAGCTAAAAAGTCAATAATCGATACCTAAAACTTGAATTGGATTACTTCTTACTTGCTATTACATCAACTTAGATGCTTCATCTGTGTTCTACTATGGTAATTTTAGTGTCTCCACATACCGCAGCACGCGACATAGCTTTGCAGACGATAAGTACACCCGTTTCAGAGAGAAGAGCGGCCAATGTGACGATCTGGCTTTAAATCGATTCGATAACAAATGACGAAAACGGACGGATTTCTGAGGTTTTTACTACATATGAACACTTTTCACATTCTCCCGTGCAACTCGGCTGCTAGTCCTCCTTTCATGCACAATCTTAAGGTCCTAGCTCATGTCCAAGGCACCAAAACCAGCTAAAAAGTCAATAATCGATACCTAAAACTTGAATTGTACTACTTCTTACTGGCTATTACATCAGCTTAGAAGGTTCATCTGTGTTCTACTATGGTGATTTTAGTGTCTCCACATACCGCAGCACGCGACATAGCTTTGCAGACGATAAGTACAACCGTTTCAGAGAGAAGAGCGGCCAATGTGACGATCTGGCTTTAAGTCGATTCGATAACAAATGACGAAAACGGACGGATTTCTAAGGTTTTTACTACATATGAACACTTTTCACATTCTCCCGTGCAACTCGGCTGCTAGTCCTCCTTTCATGCAGAATCTTAAGGTCCTAGCTCATGTCCAAGTCATCAAAGCTATTTAAAAAGTCGATAATCGATACCTAAAACTTGAATTGTACTACTTCTTACTGGCTATTACATCAACTTAGAAGCTTGAACTGTGTTCTACTATGGTGAGTGCAGTGTCTCCGGATACCGCAGCACGCGACATAGCTTTGCAGACGATAAGTACAAGCGTTTCGGAGAGAAGAGCGGCCAATGTGACGATCTGGCTTTAAGTCGATTCGATAACAAATGACGAAAATGGACGGATTTCTAAGGTTTTTACTACATATGAACACTTTTCACATTCTCCCGTGCAACTCGGCTGCTAGTCCTCCTTTCATGCACAATGTTAAGGTCCTAGCTCATGTCCAAGGCAACAAAGCCAGCTAAAATGTCAATAATCGATACCTAAAACTTGAATTGTACTACTTCTTACTGGCTATTACATCAACTTAGAAGCTTCATCTGTGTTCTACTATGCTGCTTTTAGTGTCTCCACATACCGCAGCACGCGACATAGCTTTGCAGACGATAAGTACAAGCGTATCAGAGAGAAGAGCGGCCAATGTGACGATCTGGCTTTAAGTCGATTCGATAACAAATGACGAAAACGGACGGATTTCTCAGGTTTTTACTACAAATGAACACTTTTCACATTCTCCCGTGCAACTCGGCTGCTAGTCCTCCTTTCATGCAGAATCTTAAGGTCCTAGCTCATGTCCAAGGCACCAAAGCCAGCTAAAAAGTCAATAATCGATACCTAAAACTTGAATTCTACTACTTCTTACTGGCTATTACATCAACTTAGAAGCTTCATCTGTGTTCTACTATGGTGATTTTAGTGTCTCCGCATACCGCAGCACGCGACATAGTTTTGCAGACGATAAGTACAACCGTTTCAGAGAGAAGAGCGGCCAATGTGACGATCTGGCTTTAAGTCGATTCGATAACAAATGACGAAAACGGACGGATTTATCAGGTTTTTACTACATATGAACTCTTTTCACATTCTCCCGTGCAACTCGGCTGCTAGTCCTCCTTTCATGCAGAATCTTAAGGTCCTAGCTCATGTCCAAGGCACCAAAGCCATCTAAAAAGTCAATAATCGATACCTAAAACTTGAATTGTACTACTTCTTACCTGCTATTACATGAACTTAGAAGCTTCATCTGTGTTCTACTATGGTGATTTTAGTGTCTCCGCATACCGCAGCACGCGACATAGCTTTGCCGACGATAAGTACAACCGTTTCAGAGAGAAGAGCGGCCAATGTGACGATCTGGCTTTAAGTCGATTCGATAACAAATGACGAAAACGGACGGATTTCTCAGGTTTTTACTACATATGAACACTTTTCACATTCTCCCGTGCCACTCGATTGCTAGTCCCCATATCATGCAGAAGATTAAGGTCCTAGCTCATGTCCAAGGCACCAAAGCCAGGTAAAAGTTCCATATTCAATACCTAAAACTTGAATTGTACTACTTCTTACTGGCTATTACATCAACTTGGAAGCTTCATCTGTGTTCTGTTATGGTGCTTTTAGTGTCTCAGCATACCGCAGCACGCGACATAGCATTGCAGACGATAAGTACAACCGTTTCAGAGAGAAGAGCGGCCAATGTGACGATCTGGCTTTAAGTCGATTCGATAACAAATGACGAAAACGGACGGATAACTCGGGTTTTTACTACATATGAACACTTTTCACATTCTCCCGTGCAACTCGGCTGCTAGTGCTCCTTCATGCAAAATCTTAATTTCCTAGTTCGTGTCCAAGGCACCAAAGAAGGGTAAAAAGTCATTAACCGACACCTAAAACTTTAATTGTACTACTTCTTACTGGCTATTACATCAACTTAGAAGCTTCATCTGTGTTCTACTATGGTGCTTTTAGTGTATCCGCATACCGCAGCACGCGACATAGCTTTGCAGACGATAAGTACAACCGTTTCAGAGAGAAGAGCGGCCAATGTGACGATCTGGCTTTCAGTCGATTCGATAACAAATGACGAAAGTGGACGGATTTCTCAGGTTTTTACTACATATGAACACTTTTCACATTCTCCCATGCAACTCGGCTGCTAGTCCTCCTTTCATGCAGAATCTTAAGGTCCTAGCTCATGTCCAAGGCACCAAAGCCAGCTAAAAAGTCAATAATCGATACCTAAAACTTGAATTGTACTACTTCTTACTGGCTATTACATCAACTTAGAAGCTTGAACTGTGTTCTACTATGGTGAGTGCAGTGTCTCCGGATACCGCAGCACGCGACATAGCTTTGCAGACGGTAAGTACAAGCGTTTCGGAGAGAAGAGCGGCCAATGTGACGATCTGGCTTTAAGTCGATTCGATAACAAATGACGAAAATCGACGGATTTCTAAGGTTTTTACTACATATGAACACTTTTCACATTCTCCCGTGCAACTCGGCTGCTAGTCCTCCTTTCATGCAGAATGTTAAGGTCCTAGCTCATGTCCAAGGCAACAAAGCCAGCTAAAAAGTCAATAATCGATACCTAAAACTTGAATTGTACTACTTCTTACTGGCTATTACATCAACTTAGAAGCTTCATCTGTGTTCTACTATGCTGCTTTTAGTGTCTCCACATACCGCAGCACGCGACATACCTTTGCAGACTATAAGTACAAGCGTATCAGAGAGAAGAGCGGCCAATGTGACGATCTGGCTTTAAGTCGATTCGATAACAAATGACGAAAACGGACGGATTTCTCAGGTTTTTACTACATATGAACACTTTTCACATTCTCCCGTGCCACTCGGCTGCTAGTCCTCCTTTCATGCTGAATCTTAAGGTACTAGCTCATGTCCAAGGCACCAAAGCCAGCTAAAAAGTCAATAATCGATACCTAAAACTTGAATTGGATTACTTCTTACTGGCTATTACATCAACTTAGATGCTTCATCTGTGTTCTACTATGGTAATTTTAGTGTCTCCACATACCGCAGCACGCGATATAGCTTTGCAGACGATAAGTAAAACTTTTTCAGAGAGAAGAGCGGCCAATGTGACGATCTGGCTTTAAATCGATTCGATAACAAATGACGAAAACGGACGGATTTCTGAGGTTTTTACTACATATGAACACTTTTCACATTCTCCCGTGCAACTCGGCTGCTAGTCCTCCTTTCATGCACAATCTTAAGGTCCTAGCTCATGTCCAAGGCAAAAAAGCCAGCTAAAAAGTCAATAATCGATACCTAAAACTTGAATTGTACTACTTCTTACTGGCTATTACATCAGTTTAGAAGGTTCATCTGTGTTCTACTATGGTGCTTTTAGTGTGTATACATACCGCAGTAAGCGACATAGCTTTGCAGACGATAAGTACAACCGTTTCAGAGAGAAGAGCGGCCAATGTGACGATCTGTTTTTAAGTCGATTCGATAACAAATGACGAAAACGGACGGATTTCTCAGGTTTTTACTACATATGAACACTTTTCACATTCTCCCGTGCAACTCGGCTGCTAGTCCTCCTTTCATGCTGAATCTTAAGGTACTAGCTCATGTCCAAGGCACCAAAGCCAGCTAAAAAGTCAATAATCGATACCTAAAACTTGAATTGGATTACTTCTTACTGGCTATTACATCAACTTAGATGCTTCATCTGTGTTCTGCTATGGTAATTTTAGTGTCTCCACATACCGCAGCACGCGACATAGCTTTGCAGACGATAAGTACACCCGTTTCAGAGAGAAGAGCGGCCAATGTGACGATCTGGCTTTAAATCGATTCGATAACAAATGACGAAAACGGACGGATTTCTGAGGTTTTTACTACATATGAACACTTTTCACATTCTCCCGTGCAACTGGGCTGCTAGTCCTCCTTTTATGCAGAATCTTAAAGTCCTAGCTCATGTCCAAGGCACCAAAGCCAAATAAAAAGTCAATAATCGATACCTAAATCTTGAATTGGACTACTTCTTACTGGCTATTACATCAACTTAGAAGCTTCATCTGTGTTCTACTATGGTGCTTTTCCTGTTTCCGCCTACGGCAACACGCGACATAGCTTTGCAGACAATAAGTACAACAGTTTCAGAGAGAAGAGCGGCCAATGTGACGATCTGGCTTTAAGTCGATTCGATAACAAATGACGAAAACGGACGGATTTCTCAGGTTTTTACTACATATGAACACTTTTCACATTCTCCCCTGCAACTCGGCTGCTAGTCCTCCTTTCATGCAGAATCTTAAGGTCCTAGCTCATGTCCAAGGCACCAAAGCCAGCTAAAAAGTCAATAATCGACACCTAAAACTTGAATTGTACTACTTCTTACTGGCTATTACATCAACTTAGAAGCTTGAACTGTGTTCTACTATGGTGAGTGCAGTGTCTCCGGATACCGCAGCACGCGACATAGCTTTGCAGACGATAAGTACAAGCGTTTCGGAGAGAAGAGCGGCCAATGTGACGATCTGGCTTTAAGTCGATTCGATAACAAATGACGAAAATGGACGGATTTCTAAAGTTTTTACTACATATGAACACTTTTCACATTCTCCCGTGCAACTCGGCTGCTAGTCCTCCTTTCATGCAGAATGTTAAGGTCCTAGCTCATGTCCAAGGCAACAAAGCCAGCTAAAAAGTCAATAATCGATACCTAAAACTTGAATTGTACTACTTCTTACTGGCTATTACATCAACTTAGAAGCTTCATCTGTGTTCTACTATGCTGCTTTTAGTGTCTCCACATACCGCAGCACGCGACATAGCTTTGCAGACGATAAGTACAAGCGTATCAGAGAGAAGAGCGGCCAATGTGACGATCTGGCTTTAAGTCGATTCGATAACAAATGACGAAAACGGACGGATTTATCAGGTTTTTACTACATATGAAAACTTTTCACATTCTCCAGTGCAACTCGGCTGCTGGTCCTCCTTTCATGCTGAATCTTAAGGTACTAGCTCATGTCCAAGGCACCAAAGCCAGCTAAAAAGTCAATAATCGATACCTAAAACTTGAATTGGATTACTTCTTACTGGCTATTACATCAACTTAGATGCTTCATCTGTGTTCTACTATGGTAATTTTAGTGTCTCCACATACCGCAGCACGCGACATAGCTTTGCAGACGATAAGTACACCCGTTTCAGAGAGAAGAGCGGCCAATGTGACGATCTGGCTTTAAATCGATTCGATAACAAATGACGAAAACGGACGGATTTCTGAGGTTTTTACTACATATGAACACTTTTCACATTCTCCCGTGCAACTCGGCTGCTAGTCCTCCTTTCATGCACAATCTTAAGGTCCTAGCTCATGTCCAAGGCACCAAAGCCAGCTAAAAAGTCAATAATCGATACCTAAAACTTGAATTGTACTACTTCTTACTGGCTATTACATCAGCTTAGAAGGTTCATCTGTGTTCTACTATGGTGCTTTTAGTGTGTATACATACCGCAGTAAGCGACATAGCTTTGCAGACGATAAGTACAAGCGTTTCGGAGAGAAGAGCGGCCAATGTGACGATCTGGCTTTAAGTCGATTCGATAACAAACGACGAAAACGGACGGATTTCTCAGGTTTTTACTACATATGAACACTTTTCACATTCTCCCGTGCCACTCGGCTGCTAGTCCTCCTTTCATGCTGAATCTTAAGGTACTAGCTCATGTCCAAGGCACCAAAGCCAGCTAAAAAGTCAATAATCGATACCTAAAACTTGAATTGGATTACTTCTTACTGGCTATTACATCAACTTAGATGCTTCATCTGTGTTCTACTATGGTAATTTTAGTGTCTCCACATACCGCAGCACGCGACATAGCTTTGCAGACGATAAGTAAAACTTTTTCAGAGAGAAGAGCGGCCAATGTGACGATCTGGCTTTAAATCGATTCGATAACAAATGACGAAAACGGACGGATTTCTGAGGTTTTTACTACATATGAACACTTTTCACATTCTCCCGTGCAACTCGGCTGCTAGTCCTCCTTTCATGCACAATCTTAAGGTCCTAGCTCATGTCCAAGGCACCAAAGCCAGCTAAAAAGTCAATAATCGATACCTAAAACTTGAATTGTACTACTTCTTACTGGCTATTACATCAGCTTAGAAGGTTCATCTGTGTTCTACTATGGTGCTTTTAGTGTCTCTGCATACCGCAGTAAGCGACATAGCTTTGCAGACGATACGTACAACCGTTTCAGAGAGAAGAGCGGCCAATGTGACGATCTGTTTTTAAGTCGATTCGATAACAAATGACGAAAACGGACGGATTTCTCAGGTTTTTACTACATATGAACACTTTTCACATTCTCCCGTGCAACTCGGCTGCTAGTCCTCCTTTCATGCAGAATCTTAAGGTCCTAGCTCATGTCCAAGGCACCAAAGCCAGCTAAAAAGTCAATAATCGATACCTAAAACTTGAATTCTACTACTTCTTACTGGCTATTACATAAACTTAGAAGCTTCATCTGTGTTCTACTATGGTGAGTTTAGTGTCTCCGCATACCGCAGCACGCGACATAGTTTTGCAGACGATAAGTACAACCGTTTCAGTTAGAAGAGCGGCCAATGTGACGATCTGGCTTTAAGTCGATTCGGTAACAAATGACGAAAACGGACGGATTTATCAGGTTTTTACTACATATGAACACTTTTCACATTCTCCCGTGCAACGCGGCTGCTAGTCCTCCTTTCATGCTGAATCTTAAGGTAATAGCTCATGTCCAAGGCACCAAAGCCAGCTAAAAAGTCAATAATCGATACCTAAAACTTGAATTGGATTACTTCTTACTGGCTATTACATCAACTTAGATGCTTCATCTGTGTTCTGCTATGGTAATTTTAGTGTCTCCACATACCGCAGCACGCGACATAGCTTTGCAGACGATAAGTACACCCGTTTCAGAGAGAAGAGCGGCCAATGTGACGATCTGGCTTTAAATCGATTCGATAACAAATGACGAAAACGGACGGATTTCTGAGGTTTTTACTACATATGAACACTTTTCACATTCTCCCGTGCAACTGGGCTGCTAGTCCTCCTTTTATGCAGAATCTTAAAGTCCTAGCTCATGTCCAAGGCACCAAAGCCAAATAAAAAGTCAATAATCGATACCTAAATCTTGAATTGGACTACTTCTTACTGGCTATTACATCAACTTAGAAGCTTCATCTGTGTTCTACTATGGTGCTTTTCCTGTTTCCGCCTACGGCAACACGCGACATAGCTTTGCAGACAATAAGTACAACAGTTTCAGAGAGAAGAGCGGCCAATGTGACGATCTGGCTTTAAGTCGATTCGATAACAAATGACGAAAACGGACGGATTTCTCAGGTTTTTACTACATATGAACACTTTTCACATTCTCCCCTGCAACTCGGCTGCTAGTCCTCCTTTCATGCAGAATCTTAAGGTCCTAGCTCATGTCCAAGGCACCAAAGCCAGCTAAAAAGTCAATAATCGATACCTAAAACTTGAATTGTACTACTTCTTACTGGCTATTACATCAACTTAGAAGCTTGAACTGTGTTCTACTATGGTGAGTGCAGTGTCTCCGGATACCGCAGCACGCGACATAGCTTTGCAGACGATAAGTACAAGCGTTTCGGAGAGAAGAGCGGCCAATGTGACGATCTGGCTTTAAGTCGATTCGATAACAAATGACGAAAATGGACGGATTTCTAAAGTTTTTACTACATATGAACACATTTCACATTCTCCCGTGCAACTCGGCTGCTAGTCCTCCTTTCATGCAGAATGTTAAGGTCCTAGCTCATGTCCAAGGCAACAAAGCCAGCTAAAAAGTCAATAATCGATACCTAAAACTTGAATTGTACTACTTCTTACTGGCTATTACATCAACTTAGAAGCTTCATCTGTGTTCTACTATGCTGCTTTTAGTGTCTCCACATACCGCAGCACGCGACATAGCTTTGCAGACGATAAGTACAAGCGTATCAGAGAGAAGAGCGGCCAATGTGACGATCTGGCTTTAAGTCGATTCGATAACAAATGACGAAAACGGACGGATTTATCAGGTTTTTACTACATATGAAAACTTTTCACATTCTCCAGTGCAACTCGGCTGCTGGTCCTCCTTTCATGCTGAATCTTAAGGTACTAGCTCATGTCGAAGGCACCAAAGCCAGCTAAAAAGTCAATAATCGATACCTAAAACTTGAATTGGATTACTTCTTACTGGCTATTACATCAACTTAGATGCTTCATCTGTGTTCTACTATGGTAATTTTAGTGTCTCCACATACCGCAGCACGCGACATAGCTTTGCAGACGATAAGTACACCCGTTTCAGAGAGAAGAGCGGCCAATGTGACGATCTGGCTTTAAATCGATTCGATAACAAATGACGAAAACGGACGGATTTCTGAGGTTTTTACTACATATGAACACTTTTCACATTCTCCCGTGCAACTCGGCTGCTAGTCCTCCTTTCATGCACAATCTTAAGGTCCTAGCTCATGTCCAAGGCACCAAAGCCAGCTAAAAAGTCAATAATCGATACCTAAAACTTGAATTGTACTACTTCTTACTGGCTATTACATCAGCTTAGAAGGTTCATCTGTGTTCTACTATGGTGCTTTTAGTGTGTATACATACCGCAGTAAGCGACATAGCTTTGCAGACGATAAGTACAAGCGTTTCGGAGAGAAGAGCGGCCAATGTGACGATCTGGCTTTAAGTCGATTCGATAACAAATGACGAAAATGGACGGATTTCTAAGGTTTTTACTACATATGAACACTTTTCACATTCTCCCGTGCAACGCGGCTGCTAGTCCTCCTTTCATGCTGAATCTTAAGGTACTAGCTCATGTCCAAGGCACCAAAGCCAGCTAAAAAGTCAATAATCGAAACCTAAAACTTGAATTGGATTACTTCTTACTGGCTATTACATCAACTTAGATGCTTCATCTGTGTTCTACTATGGTAATTTTAGTGTCTCCACATACCGCAGCACGCGACATAGCAATGCAGACGATAAGTACACCCGTTTCAGAGAGAAGAGCGGCCAATGTGACGATCTGGCTTTAAATCGATTCGATAACAAATGACGAAAACGGACGGATTTCTGAGGTTTTTACTACATATGAACACTTTTCACATTCTCCCGTGCAACTGGGCTGCTAGTCCTCCTTTTATGCAGAATCTTAAAGTCCTAGCTCATGTCCAAGGCAACAAAGCCAACTAAAAAGTCAATAATCGATACCTAAATCTTGAATTGGACTACTTCTTACTGGCTATTACATCAACTTAGAAGCATCATCTGTGTTCTACTATGGTGCTTTTAGTGTCTCCGCATATTGCAGCACGCGACATAGCTCTGTAGACGATAAGTACAACCGTTTCAGAGAGAAGAGCGGCCAATGTGACGATCTGGCTTTAAGTCGATTCGATAACAAATGACGAAAACGGACGGATTTCTCGTGTTTTTACTACATATGAACACTTTTCACATTCTCCCGTGCAACTCGGCTGCTAGTCCTCCTTCAAGCAAAATCTTAAGGTCCTAGCTCATGTCCAAGGCACCAAAGAAGGGTAAAAAGTCATTAACCGACACCTAAAACTTTATTTGTACTACTTCTTACTGGCTATTACATCAACTTAGAAGCTTCATCTGTGTTCTACTATGGTGCTTTTAGTGTCTCCGCATACCGCAGCACGCGACATAGCTTTGCAGACGATAAGTACAACTTTTTCAGAGAGAAGAGCGGCCAATGTGACGATCTGGCTTTAAGTCGATTCGATAACAAATGACGAAAACGGACGGATTTCTCAGGTTTTTACTACATATGAACACTTTTCACATTCTCCCGTGGAACTCGGCTGCTAGTCCTCCTTTCATGATGAATCTTAAGGTACTAGCTCATGTCCAAGGCACCAAAGCCAGCTAAAAAGTCAATAATCGATACCTAAAACTTGAATTGGATTACTTCTTACTGGCTATTACATCAACTTAGATGCTTCATCTGTGTTCTACTATGGTAATTTTAGTGTCTCCACATACAGCAGCACGCGACAAAGCTTTGCAGACGATAAGTACACCCGTTTCAGAGAGAAGAGCGGCCAATGTGACGATCTGGCTTTAAATCGATTCGATAACAAATGACGAAAACGGACGGATTTCTGAGGTTTTTACTACATATGAACACTTTTCACATTCTCCCGTGCAACTCGGCTGCTAGTCCTCCTTTCATGCAGAATGTTAAGGTCCTAGCTCATGTCCAAGGCACCAAAGCCAGCTAAAAAGTCAATAATCGATACCTAAAACTTGAATTGTACTACTTCTTACTGGCTATTACACCAGCTTAGAAGGTTCATCTGTGTTCTACTATGGTGCTTTTAGTGTGTATACATACCGCAGTAAGCGACATAGCTTTGCAGACGATAAGTACACCCGTTTCAGAGAGAAGAGCGGCCAATGTGACGATCTGGCTTTAAATCGATTCGATAACAAATGACGAAAACGGACGGATTTCTGAGGTTTTTACTACATATGAACACTTTTCACATTCTCCCTTGCAACTCGGCTGCTAGTCCTCCTTTCATGCACAATCTTAAGGTCCTAGCTCATGTCCAAGGCACCAAAGCCAGCTAAAAAGTCAATAATCGATACCTAAAACTTGAATTGTACTACTTCTTACTGGCTATTACATCAACTTAGAAGCTTGAACTGTGTTCTACTATGGTGAGTGCAGTGTCTCCGGATACCGCAGCACGCGACATAGCTTTGCAGACGGTAAGTACAAGCGTTTCGGAGAGAAGAGCGGCCAATGTGACGATCTGGCTTTAAGTCGATTCGATAACAAATGACGAAAACGGACGGATTTCTCAGGTTTTTACTACATATGAACACTTTTCACATTCTCCCGTGGAACTCGGCTGCTAGTCCTCCTTTCATGCTGAATCTTAAGGTACTAGCTCATGTCCAAGGCACCAAAGCCAGCTAAAAAGTCAATAATCGATACCTAAAACTTGAATTGGATTACTTCTTACTGGCTATTACATCAACTTAGATGCTTCATCTGTGTTCTACTATGGTAATTTTAGTGTCTCCACATACCGCAGCACGCGACATAGCTTTGCAGACGATAAGTACACCCGTTTCAGAGAGAAGAGCGGCCAATGTGACGATCTGGCTTTAAATCGATTCGATAACAAATGACGAAAACGGACGGATTTCTGAGGTTTTTACTACATATGAACACTTTTCACATTCTCCCGTGCAACTCGGCTGCTAGTCCTCCTTTCATGCACAATCTTAAGGTCCTAGCTCATGTCCAAGGCACCAAAGCCAGCTAAAAAGTCAATAATCGATACCTAAAACTTGAATTGTACTACTTCTTACTGGCTATTACATCAGCTTAGAAGGTTCATCTGTGTTCTACTATGGTGCTTTTAGTGTGTATACATTCCGCAGTAAGCGACATAGCTTTGCAGACGATAAGTACACCCGTTTCAGAGAGAAGAGCGGCCAATGTGACGATCTGGCTTTAAATCGATTCGATAACAAATGACGAAAACGGACGGATTTCTGAGGTTTTTACTACATATGAACACTTTTCACATTCTCCCTTGCAACTCGGCTGCTAGTCCTCCTTTCATGCACAATCTTAAGGTCCTAGCTCATGTCCAAGGCACCAAAGCCAGCTAAAAAGTCAATAATCGATACCTAAAACTTGAATTCTACTACTTCTTACTGGCTATTACATCAACTTAGAAGCTTCATCTGTGTTCTACTATGGTGACTTTAGTGTCTCCGCATACCGCAGCACGCGACATAGTCTTGCAGACGATAAGTACAACCGTTTCAGAGAGCAGAGCGGCCAATGTGACGATCTGGCTTTAAGTCGATTCGATAACAAATGACGAAAACGGACGGATTTCTCTGGTTTTTAATACATATGAACACTTTTCACATTCTCCCGTGCAACTGGGCTGCTAGTCCTCCTTTTATGCAGAATCTTAAAGTCCTAGCTCATGTCCAAGGCAACAAAGCCAACTAAAAAGTCAATAATCGATACCTAAATCTTGAATTGGACTACTTCTTACTGGCTATTACATCAACTTAGAAGCATCATCTGTGTTCTACTATGGTGCTTTTAGTGTCTCCGCATATTGCAGCACGCGACATAGCTCTGTAGACGATAAGTACAACCGTTTCAGAGAGAAGAGCGGCCAATGTGACGATCTGGCTTTAAGTCGATTCGATAACAAATGACGAAAACGGACGGATTTCTCGGGTTTTTACTACATATGAACACTTTTCACATTCTCCCGTGCAACTCGGCTGCTGGTCCTCCTTCATGCAAAATCTTAATTTCCTAGCTCGTGTCCAAGGCACCAAAGAAGGGTAAAAAGTCATTAACCGACACATAAAACTTTAATTGTACTACTTCTTACTGGCTATTACATCAACTTAGAAGCTTCATCTGTGTTCTACTATGGTGCTTTTAGTGTCTCCGCATACCGCAGCAAGCGACATAGCTTTGCAGACGATAAGTACAACTTTTTCAGAGAGAAGAGCGGTCAATGTGACGATCTGGCTTTAAGTCGATTCGATAACAAATGACGAAAGTGGACGGATTTCTCAGGTTTTTACTACATATGAACACTTTTCACATTCTCCCATGCAACTCGGCTGCTAGTCCTCCTTTCATGCAGAATATTAAGCTCCTAGCTCATGTCCAAGGCACCAAAGCCAGCTAAAAATTCAATATTCAATACCTAAAACTTGAATTGTACTACTTCTTACTGGCTATTACATCAACTTAGAAGCTTGATCTGTGTTCTACTATGGTGCTTATAGTGTCTCAGCATACCGCAGCACGCGACATAGCTTAGTAGACGATAAGTACAACCGTTTCAGAGAGAAGAGCGGCCAATGTGACGATCTGGCTTTAAGTCGATTCGATAACAAATGACTAAAACGGACGGATTTCTCGGGTTTTTACTACATATGAACACTTTTCACATTCTCCCATGCAAATCGGCTGCTAGTCCTCCTTTCATGCAAAATGTTAAGGTCCTAGCTCATGTCCAAGGCACCAAAGCCACCTAAAAAGTCAATAATCGATACCTAAAACTTGAAATGTAGTACTTCTTCCTGGCTATTACGTCAACTTAGAAGGTTCATCTGTGTTCTGCTATGGTACTTTTAGTGTCTCCGCATACCGCAACACGCGACATAGCTTTGCAATCGATAAGTACAACCGTTTCAGTGAGAAGAGCGGCTAATATGACGATGTGGCTTTAAGTCGATTCGATAACAAATGACGAAAACGGACGGATTTCTCGGGTTTTTACTACATATGAACACTTTTCACATTCTCCCATTCAAATCGGCTGCTAGTCCTCCTTTCATGTAGAATGTTAAGGTCCTAGCTCATGTCCAAGGCACCAAAGCCAGCTAAAAAGTCAATAATCGATACCTAAAACTTGAATTGTACTACTTCTTCCTGGCTATTACGTCAACTTAGAAGCTTCATCTGTGTTCTGCTATGGTGATTTTAGTGTGTCCGCATACCGCAGCACGCGACATAGCTTTGCAGACGATAAGTACAAGCGTTTCAGAGAGAAGAGTGGCCAATGTGACGATCTGGCTTTAAGTCGATTCGATAACAAATGACGAAAACGGACGAATTTCTCAGGTTTTTACTACATATGAACACTTTTCACATTCTCCCGTGCTACTAGGCTGCTAGTCCTCCTTTCACGCAGAATCTTAAGGTCCTAGCTCATGTCCAAGGCACCAAAGCTAGCTAAAAAGTCAATAATCGATACCTAAAACTTGAATTGTATTACTTCTTACTGGCTATTACATCAGCTTAGAAGCCTCATCTGTGTTCTACTATGGTGATTTTAGTGTCTCCGCATACCGCAGCACGCGACGTAGCTTTGTAGACGATAAGTATAACCTTTTCAGAGAGAAGAGCGACCAATGTGACGATCTGTCTTTAAGTCGATTCGATAACAAATGACGAAAACGGACGGATTTCTCAAGTATTTTTTTACATATGAACACTTTTCACATTCTCCCGTGCAACTCGGCTGCTAGTCCTCCTTTCATGCAGAATCTTAAGGCCGTAGCTCATGTCCAAGGCACCAAAGCCAGCTAAAAAGTCAATAATCGATACCTAAAACTTGAATTGTACTACTTCTTACTGGCTATTACATCAACTTAGAAGCTTCATCTTTGTTCTACTACGGTGAGTTTAGTTTCTCCGCATACCGCAGCACGCGACATAGTTTTACAACGATAAGTACAACCGTTTCAGAGAGAAGAGCGGAGAATGTGACGATCTGGCTTTAAGTCGATTCGATAACAAATGACGAAAACGGACGGATTTCTCAGGTATTTTTTTACATATGAACACTTTTCACATTCTCCCGTACAACTCGGCTGCTAGTCCTCCTTTCATGCAGAATCTTAAGGTCCTAGCTCATGTCCAAGGCACCAAAGCCAGCTAAAAAGTCAATAATCGATACTTAAAATGCGAATTGTACTACTTCTTACTGGATATTGCATCAACTTAGAAGCTTTATCTGTGTTCTACTGTGGTGATTTTAGTGTCTCCGCATACCGCAGCACGTGACATAGCTTTGCAGACGATAAGTACAACCGTTTCAGAGAGAAGAGCGGCCAATGTGACGATCTGGCTTCAAGTCGATTCGATAACAAATGACGAAAACGGACGGATTTCTCAGGTTTTTATTACATGTGAACACTTTTCACATTCTCCCGTGCAACTCGGCTGCTAGTCCTCCTTTCATGCAGAATCTTAAGGTCCTAGCTCATGTCCAAGGCACCAAAGCCAGCTAAAAAGTCAATAATCGATACCTAAAACTTGAATTGGACTACTTCTTACTGGCTATTACATCAACTTAGAAGCTTCATCTGTGTTCTACTATGGTGCTTTTCCTGTTTCCGCCTACGGCAACACGCGACATAGCTTTGCAGACGATAAGTACAACCGTTTCCGAGAGCAGAGCGGCCAATGTGACGATCTGGCTTTAAGTCGATTCGATAACAAATTACGAAAACGGACGGATTTCTCAGGTTTTTACTACATATGAACACTTTTCTCATTCTCCCGTGCAACTCGGCTGCTAGTCCTCCTTTCATGCAGAATTTTAAGGTCCTAGCTCATGTCCAAGGCACCAAAGCCAGCTAAAACGTCAATAATCGATACCTAAAACTTGAATTGTACTACTTCTTACTGGCTATTACATTAACATAGAAGCTTCATCTGTGTTCTACTATGGTGCTTTTAGTGTCTCCGCATACCGCAGCACGCGACATAGCTTAGTAGACGATAAGTACAACCGTTTCAGAGAGAAGAGCGGCCAATGTGACGATCTGGCTTTAAGTCGATTCGATAACAAATGACGAAAACGGACGGATTTCTCAGGTTTCTATTACATATGAACACTTTTCACATTCTCCCGTGCAACTCGGCTGCTAGTCCTCCTTTCATGCAGAATCTTAAGGTCCTAGCTTATGTCCAAGGCACCAAAGCCAGCTAAAAAGTCAATAATCGATACCCAAAACTTGAATTGGATTACTTCTTACTGGCTATTACATCAACTTAGATGCTTAATCTGTGTTCTACTATGGTAATTTTAGTGTCTCCACATACCGCAGCACGCGACATAGCTTTGCAGACGATAGGTACACCCGTTTCAGAGAGAAGAGCGGCCAATGTGACGATCTGGCTTTAAGTCGATTCGATAACAAATGACGAAAACGGACGGATTTCTCAGGTTTTTACTACATATGAAGACTTTTCACATTCTCCCGTGCAACTCGGCTGCTATTCCTCCTTTCATGCAGAATCGTAAGGTCCTAGATAATGTCCAAGGCACCAAAGACAGCTAAAAAGTCAATAATCGATACCTAAAACTTGAATTGTACTACTTCTTACTGGCTATTACATTAACTTAGATGCTTCATCTGTGTTCTACTATGGTTCTTTTAGTGTCTCCGCATACCGCAGCACGCGACATAGCTTAGTAGACGATAAGTACAACCGTTTCCGAGAGCAGAGCGGCCAATGTGACGATCTGTCTTTAAGCCGATTCGATAACAAATGACGAAAACGGACGGATTTCTCAGGTGTTTATTACATATGAACACTTTTCACATTCTCCCGTGCAACTCGGCTGCTAGTCCTCCTTTCATGCTGAATCTTAAGGTCCTAGCTCATGTCCAAAGCACCAAAGCCAGCTAAAAAGTCAATAATCGATACACAAAACTTGAATTGGATTACTTCTTACTGGCTATTACATCAACTTAGAAGCTTCATCTGTGTTCTACTATGGTGCTTTTCCTGTTTCCGCCTACGGCAACACGCGACATAGCTTTGCAGACGATAAGTACAACCGTTTCCGAGAGCAAAGCGGCCAATGTGACGATCTGGCTTTAAGTCGATTCGATAAAAAATTACGAAAACGGACGGATTTCTCAGCTTTTTACTACTTATGAACACTTTTCACATTCTCCCCTGCAACACGGCTGCTAGTCCTCCTTTCATGCAGAATCTTAAGGTCCTAGCTCATGTCCAAGGCACCTAAGCCAGCTAAAAAGTCAATAATAGATACCTAAAACTTGAATTGTACTACTTCTAACTGGTTATTACATCAACTTAGAAGCTTGGTCTGTGTTCTACTATGGTGATTTTAGTGTCTCCGCATACCGCAGCACGCGACATAGCTTTGCAGACGATAAGTACAAGCGTTTCGGAGAGAAGAGGGGCCAATGTGACTATCTGGCTTTAAGTCGATTCGATAACAAATGACGAAAACGGACGGATTTCTCAGGTTTTTATTACATATGAACACTTTTCACATTCTCCCGTGCAACTCGGCTGCTAGTCCTCCTTTCATGCAGAATCTTAAGGTCCTAGCTCATGTCCAAGGCACCAAAGCCAGCTAAAAAGTCAATAATCGATACCTAAAACTTGAATTGTACTACTTCTTCCTGGCTATTACGTCAACTTAGAAGCTTCATCTGTGTTCTACTATGGTGATTTTAGTGTGTCCGCATACCGCAGCACGCGACATAGCTTTGCAGACGATAAGTACAAGCGTTTCAGAGAGAAGAGTGGCCAATGTGACGATCTGGCTTTAAGTCGATTCGATAACAAATGACGAAAACGGACGAATTTCTCAGGTTTTTACTACATATGAACACTTTTCACATTCTCCCGTGCTACTAGGCTGCTAGTCCTCCTTTCACGCAGAATCTTAAGGTCCTAGCTCATGTCCAAGGCACCAAAGCTAGCTAAAAAGTCAATAATCGATACCTAAAACTTGAATTGTATTACTTCTTACTGGCTATTACATCAGCTTAGAAGCCTCATCTGTGTTCTACTATGGTGATTTTAGTGTTTCCGCATACCGCAGCACGCGACGTAGCTTTGTAGACGATAAGTATAACCTTTTCAGAGAGAAGAGCGACCAATGTGACGATCTGTCTTTAAGTCGATTCGATAACAAATGACGAAAACGGACGGATTTCTCAAGTATTTTTTTACATATGAACACTTTTCACATTCTCCCGTGCAACTCGGCTGCTAGTCCTCCTTTCATGCAGAATCTTAAGGCCGTAGCTCATGTCCAAGGCACCAAAGCCAGCTAAAAAGTCAATAATCGATACCTAAAACTTGAATTGTACTACTTCTTACTGGCTATTACATCAACTTAGAAGCTTCATCTTTGTTCTACTACGGTGATTTTAGTTTCTCCGGATACCGCAGCACGCGACATAGTTTTACAACGATAAGTACAACCGTTTCAGAGAGAAGAGCGGCCAATGTGACGATCTGGCTTTAAGTCGATTCGATAACAAATGACGAAAACGGACGGATTTCTCAGGTATTTTTTTTACATATGAACACTTTTCACATTCTCCCGTGCAACTCGTCTGCTAGTCCTCCTTTCATGCAGAATCTTAAGGTCCTAGCTCATGTCCAAGGCACCAAAGACAGCTAAAAAGTCAATAATCGATACTTAAAATGCGAATTGTACTACTTCTTACTGGATATTGCATCAACTTAGAAGCTTTATCTGTGTTCTACTGTGGTGATTTTAGTGTCTCCACATACCGCAGCACGTGACATAGCTTTGCAGACGATAAGTACAACCGTTTCAGAGAGAAGAGCGGCCAATGTGACGATCTGGCTTCAAGTCGATTCGATAACAAATGACGAAAACGGACGGATTTCTCAGGTTTTTACTACATATGAACACTTTTCACATTCTCCCGTACAACTCGGATGTTAGTCCTCCTTTCATGCAGAATCTTAAGGTCCTAGCTCATGTCCAAGGCACCAAAGCCAGCTAAAAAGTCAATAATCGATACCTAAAACTTGAATTGGACTACTTCTTACTGGCTATTACATCAACTTAGAAGCTTCATCTGTGTTCTACTATGGTGCTTTTCCTGTTTCCGCCTACGGCAACACGCGACATAGCTTTGCAGACGATAAGTACAACCGTTTCCGAGAGCAGAGCGGCCAATGTGACGATCTGGCTTTAAGTCGATTCGATAACAAATTACGAAAACGGACGGATTTCTCAGGTTTTTACTACATATGAACACTTTTCACATTCTCCCCTGCAACTCGGCTGCTAGTCCTCCTTTCATGCAGAATCTTAAGGTCCTAGCTCATGTCCAAGGCACCAAAGCCAGCTAAAAAGTCAATAATAGATACCTAAAACTTGAATTGTACTACTTCTTACTGGCTATTACATCAACTTAGAAGCTTGGTCTGTGTTCTACTATGGTTATTTTAGTGTCTCCGCATACCGCAGCACGCTACATAGCTTTGCAGACGATAAGTACAAGCGTTTCGGAGAGAAGAGCGGCCAATGTGACTATCTGGCTTTAAGTCGATTCGATAACAAATGACGAAAACGGACGGATTTCTAAGGTTTTTATTACATGTGAACACTTTTCACATTCTCCCGTGCAACTCGGCTGCTAGTCCTCCTTTCATGCAGAATCTTAAGGTCCTAGCTCATGTCCAAGGCACCAAAGCCAGCTAAAAAGTCAATAATCGATACCTAAAACTTGAATTGGACTACTTCTTACTGGCTATTACATCAACTTAGAAGCTTCATCTGTGTTCTACTATGGTGCTTTTCCTGTTTCCGCCTACGGCAACACGCGACATAGCTTTCCAGACGATAAGTACAACCGTTTCCGAGAGCAGAGCGGCCAATGTGACGATCTGGCTTTAAGTCGATTCGATAACAAATTACGAAAACGGACGGATTTCTCAGGTTTTTACTACATATGAACACTTTTCACATTCTCCCCTGCAACTCGGCTGCTAGTCCTCCTTTCATGCAGAATCTTAAGGTCCTAGGTCATGTCCAAGGCACCAAAGCCAGCTAAAAAGTCAATAATAGATACCTAAAACTTGAATTGTACTACTTCTTACTGGCTATTACATCGACTTAGAAGCTTGGTCTGTGTTCTACTATGGTTATTTTAGTGTCTCCGCATACCGCAGCACGCGACATAGCTTTGCAGACGATAAGTACAAGCGTTTCGGAGAGAAGAGCGGCCAATGTGACTATCTGGCTTTAAGTCGATTCGATAACAAATGACGAAAACGGACGGATTTCTCAGGTTTTTATTACATATGAATACTTTTCACATTCTCCCGTGCATCTCGGCTGCTAGTCCTCCTTTCATGCAGAATCTTAAGGTCCTAGCTCATGTCCAGGGCACCAAAGCCAGCTAAAAAGTCAATAATCGATACCTAAAACTTGAATTGGATTACTTCTTACTGGCTATTACATCAACTTAGAAGGTTCATCTGTGTTCTACTATGGTGCTTTTAGTGTCTCCACATACCGCAGTACGAGACATAGCTTTGCAGACGATAAGTACAACCGTTTCAGAGAGAAGAGCGGCCAATGTGACGATCTGGCTTTAAGTCGATTCGATAACAAATGACGAAAACGGACGGATTTCTCAAGTTTTTACTACATATGAACACTTTTCTCATTCTCCCGTGCAACTCGGCTGCTAGTCCTCCTTTCATGCAGAATTTTAAGGTCCTAGCTCATGTCCAAGGCACCAAAGCCAGCTAAAACGTCAATAATCGATACCTAAAACTTGAATTGTACTACTTCTTACTGGCTATTACATTAACTTAGAAGCTTCATCTGTGTTCTACTATGGTGCTTTTAGTGTCTCCGCATACCGCAGCACGCGACATAGCTTAGTAGACGATAAGTACAACCGTTTCAGAGAGAAGAGCGGCCAATGTGACGATCTGGCTTTAAGTCGATTCGATAACAAATGACGAAAACGGACGGATTTCTCAGGTTTCTATTACATATGAACACTTTTCACATTCTCCCGTGTAACTCGGCTGCTAGTCCTCCTTTCATGCAGAATCTTAAGGTCCTAGCTTATGTCCAAGGCACCAAAGCCATCTAAAAAGTCAATAATCGATACCCAAAACTTGAATTGGATTACTTCTTACTGGCTATTACATCAACTTAGATGCTTCATCTGTGTTCTACTATGGTAATTTTAGTGTCTCCACATACCGCAGCACGCGACATAGCTTTGCAGACGATAGGTACACCCGTTTCAGAGAGAAGAGCGGCCAATGTGACGATCTGGCTTTAAGTCGATTCGATAACAAATGATGAAAACGGACGGATTTCTCAGGTTTTTACTACATATGAAGAATTTTCACATTCTCCCGTGCAACTCGGCTGCTATTCCTCCTTTCATGCAGAATCGTAAGGTCCTAGATAATGTCCAAGGCACCAAAGACAGCTAAAAAGTCAATAATCGATACCTAAAACTTGAATTGTACTACTTCTTACTGGCTATTACATTAACTTAGATGCTTCATCTGTGTTCTACTATGGTTCTTTTAGTGTCTCCGCATACCGCAGCACGCGACATAGCTTAGTAGACGATAAGTACAACCGTTTCCGAGAGCAGAGCGGCCAATGTGACGATCTGTCTTTAAGTCGATTCGATAACAAATGACGAAAACGGACGGATTTCTCAGGTTTTTATTACATATGAACACTTTTCACATTCTCCCGTGCAACTCGGCTGCTAGTCCTCCTTTCATGCTGAATCTTAAGGTCCTAGCTCATGTCCAAAGCACCAAAGCCAGCTAAAAAGTCAATAATCGATACACAAAACTTGAATTGGATTACTTCTTACTGGCTATTACATCAACTTAGAAGCTTCATCTGTGTTCTACTATGGTGCTTTTCCTGTTTCCGCCTACGGCAACACGCGACATAGCTTTGCAGACGATAAGTACAACCGTTTCCGAGAGCAAAGCGGCCAATGTGACGATCTGGCTTTAAGTCGATTCCATAACAAATTACGAAAACGGACGGATTTCTCAGCTTTTTACTACATATGAACACTTTTCACATTCTCCCGTGCAACTCGGCTGCTAGTCCTCCTTTCATGCAGAATCTTAAGGTCCTAGCTCATGTCCAAGGCACCAAAGCCAGCTAAAAAGTCAATAATCGATACCTAAAACTTGAATTGGATTACTTCTTACTGGCTATTACATCATCTTAGATGCTTCATCTGTGTTCTACTATGGTAATTTTAGTGTCTCCACATACCGCAGCACGCGACATAGCTTTGCAGTCGATAAGTACACCCGTTTCAGAGAGAAGAGCGGCCAATGTGACGATCTGGCTTTAAGTCGATTCGATAACAAATGACGAAAACGGACGGATTTCTCAGGTTTTTACTACATATGAACACTTTTCACATTCTCACGTGCAACTCGGCTGCTAGTCCTCCTTTCATGCAGAATCTTAAGGTCCTAGCTCATGTCCAAGGCACTAAAGCCAGCTAAAAAGTCAATAATCGACATCTAAAACTTGAATTTTACTATTTCTTACTGGCTATTACATCAACTTAGAAGGTTCATCTGTGTTCTACTATGGTGCTTTTAGTGTCTCCACATACCGCAGTACGCGACATAGCTTTGCAGACGATAAGTACAACCGTTTCAGAGAGAAGTGCGGCCAATGTGACGATCTGGCTTTAAGTCGATTCGATAACAAATGACGAAAATGGACGGATTTCTCAGGTTTTTATTACATATGAAGACTTTTCACATTCTCCCGTGCAACTCGGCTGCTAGTCCTTCAATCATGCAGAATCGTAAGGTCCTAGCGCATGTCCAAGGCACCGAAGCCAGCTAAAAAGTCAATAATCGATACCTAAAACTTGAATTGTACTACTTCTTACTGGCTATTACATTAACTTAGAAGCTTAATCTGTGTTCTACTATGGTGCTTTTAGTGTCTCCGCATACCGCAGCACGCAACATAGCTTAGTAGACGATAAGTACAACCGTTTCCGAGAGCAGAGCGGCCAATGTGACGATCTGGCTTTAAGTCGATTCGATAACAAATGACGAAAACGGCCGGATTTCTCAGGTTTTTATTACATATGAACACCTTTCACATTCTCCTGTGCAACTCGGCTGCTAGTCCTCCTTTCATGCTGAATCTTAAGGTCCTAGCTCATGTCCAATGCACCAAAGCCAGCTAAAAAGTCAATAATCGATACCGAAAACTTGAATTGGATTACTTCTTACTGGCTATTACATCAACTTAGATGCTTCATCTGTTTCCTACTATGGTGATTTCAGTGTATCCGCATACCGCAGCTCGCGACATAGCTTTGCAGACGATAAATACAAGCGTTTCAGAGAGAAGAGCGGCCAATGTGACGATCTGGCTTTAAGTCGATTCGATAACAAATGACGAAAACGGACGAATTTCTCAGGTTTTTACTACATATGAACACTTTTCACATTCTCCTGTGCTGCTCGGCTGCTAGTGCTCCTTTCACGCAGAATCTTAAGGTCCTAGCTCATGTCCAAGGCATCAAAGCTAGCTAAAAAGTCAATAATCGATACCTAAAACTTGAATTGTACTACTTCTTACTGGCTATTACATCAACTTAGAAGCTTCATCTGTGTTCTACTATGGTGCTTTTAGTGTCTCCGCATACCGCAGCACGCGACATTGCTTTGTAGACGATAAGTACAACCGTTTCAGAGACAAGAGCGGCCAATGTGACGATCTGGCCTTAAGTCGATTCGATAACAAATGACGAAAACGGACGGATTTCTGAGGTTTTTACTACATATGAACACTTTTCACATTCTCCCGTGCAACTCGGCTGCTAGTCCTCCTTTCATGCAGAATCTTAAGGTCCTAGCTCATGTCCAAGGCACCAAAGCCAGCTAAAAAGTCAATAATCGATACCTAAAACTTGAATTCTACTACTTCTTACTGGCTATTACATCAACTTAGAAGCTTCATCTGTGTTCTACTATGGTGCTTTTAGTGTGTCCACATACCGCAGCACGCGACATAGCTTTGCAGACGATAAGTACAACCGTTTCAGAGAGAAGAGCGGCCAATGTGACGATCTGGCTTTAAGTCGATTCGATAACAAATTACGAAAACGGACGGATTTCTAAGGTTTTTACTACATATGAACACTTTTCACATTCTCCCGTGCAACTCGGCTGCTAGTAATCCTTTCATGCAGAATGTTAAGGTCCTAGCTCATGTCCAAGGCACCAAAGCCAGCTAAAAAGTCAATAATCGATACATAAAATTTGAATTGTACTATTTCTTACTGGCTATTACATCAACTTAGAAGGTTCATCTGTGTTCTACTATGGTGCTTTTAGTGTCTCCGCATACCGCAGCACGCGACATAGCTTAGTAGACGATAAGTACAACCGTTTCCGAGAGCAGAGCGGCCAATGTGACGATCTGGCTTTAAGCCGATTCGATAACAAATGACGAAAACGGACGGATTTCTCAGGTTTTTATTACATATGAACACTTTTCACATTCTCCCGTGCAACTCGGCTGCTAGTCCTCCTTTCATGCTGAATCTTAAGGTCCTAGCTCATGTCCAAGGCACCAAAGCCAGCTAAAAAGTCAATAATCGATACCTAAAACTTGAATTGGATTACTTCTTACTGGCTATTACATCAACTTAGATGATTCATCTGTTTCCTACTATGGTGATTTTAGTGTCTCCGCATACCGCAGCTCGCGACATAGCTTTGCAGACGATAAATACAAGCGTTTCAGAGAGAAGAGCGGCCAATGTGACGATCTGGCTTTAAGTCGATTCGATAACAAATGACGAAAACGGACGAATTTCTCAGGTTTTTACTACATATGAACACTTTTCACATTCTCCCGTGCAACTCGGCTGCTAGTCCTCCTTTCATGCAGAATCTTAAGGTCCTA
Source organism: Schistocerca gregaria (assembly GCF_023897955.1). Lineage (NCBI taxonomy): Eukaryota > Metazoa > Arthropoda > Insecta > Orthoptera > Acrididae > Schistocerca > Schistocerca gregaria. The sequence continues at coordinate 2,217,263 of NW_026061711.1, read as the reverse complement.
GCTCATGTCCAAGTCATCAAAGCTATTTAAAAAGTCAATAATCGATACCTAAAACTTGAATTGTACTACTTCTTACTGGCTATTACATCAACTTAGAAGCTTCATCTGTGTTCTACTATGGTGCTTTTAGTGTCTCTGCATACCGCAGCACGCGACATTGCTTTGTAGATGATAAGTACAACCATTTCAGAGAGAAGAGCGGCCAATGTGACGATCTGGCTTTAAGTCGATTCGATAACAAATGACGAAAACGGACGGATTTCTCAGGTTTTTACTACATATGAACACTTTTCACATTCTCCCGTGCAACTCGGCTGCTAGTCCTCCTTTCATGCAGAATCTTAAGGTCCTAGCTCATGTCCAAGGCACCAAAGCCAGCTAAAAAGTCAATAATCGATACCTAAAAATTGAATTCTACTACTTCCTACTGGCTATTACATCAACTTAGAAGCTTCATCTGCGTTCTACTATGGTGCTTTTAGTGTCTCCACATACCGCAGCACGCGACATAGCTTTGCAGACGATAAGTACAACCGTTTCAGAGAGAAGAGCGGCCAATGTGACGATCTGGCTTTAAGTCGATTCGATAACAAATGACGAAAACGGACGGATTTCTCAGGTTTTTATTACATATGAACACTTTTCACATTCTCCCGTGCAACTCGGCTGCTAGTCCTCCTTTCATGCTGAATCTTAAGGTCCTAGCTCATGTCCAAGGCACCAAAGCCAGCTAAAAAGTCAATAATCGATACCTAAAACTTGAATTGGATTACTTCTTACTGGCTATTACATCAACTTAGATGCTTCATCTGTTTCCTACTATGGTGATTTTAGTGTCTCCGCATACCGCAGCTCGCGACATAGCTTTGCAGACGATAAATACAACCATTTCAGAGAGAAGAGCGGCCAATGTGACGATCTGGCTTTAAGTCGATTCGATAACAAATGACGAAAACGGACGGATTTCTCAGGTTTTTACTACATATGAACACTTTTCACATTCTCCCGTGCAACTCGGCTGCTAGTCCTCCTTTCATGCAGAATCTTAAGGTCCTAGCTCATGTCCAAGGCACCAAAGCCAGCTAAAAAATCAATAATCGATACATAAAACTTGAATTGTACTACTTCTTACTGGCTATTACATCAACTTAGAAGTTTCATCTGTGTTCTACTATGGTGCTTTTCCTGTTTCCGCCTACGGCAACACGCGACATAGCTTTGCAGACGATAAGTACAACCGTTTACGAGAGCAGAGCGGCCAATGTGACGATCTGGCTTTAAGTCGATTCGATAACAAATGACGAAAACGGACGAATTTCTCAGGTTTTTACTACATATGAACACTTTTCACATTCTCCCGTGCAACTCGCCTGCTAGTCCTCCTTTCATGCAGAATCTTAAGGTCCTAGCTCATGTCCAAGGCACCAAAGCTAGCTAAAAAGTCAATAATCGATACCTAAAACGTGAATTGTACTACTTCTTACTGGCTATTACATCAACATAGAAGCTTCATCTGTGTTCTACTATGCTGCTTGTAGTGTCTCAGCATACCGCAGCATGCGACATAGCTTTGCAGACGATAAGTACAAGCGTTTCCGAGAGCAGAGTGGCCAATGTGACGATCTGGCTTTAAGTCGATTCGATAACAAATGACGAAAACGGACGAATTTCTCAGGTTTTTACTACATATGAACACTTTTCACATTTTCCCCTGCAACTCGGCTGCTAGTCCTCCTTTCATGCAGAATCTTAAGGTCCTAGCTCATGACAAGGCACCAAAGCCAGCTAAAAAGTCAATAATCGATACCTAAAACTTGAATTGTACTACTTCTTACTGGCTATTACATCAACTTAGAAGCTTGGTCTGTGTTCTACTATGGTTATTTTAGTGTCTCCGCATACCGCAGCACGCGACATAGCTTTGCAGACGATAAGTACAAGCGTTTCGGAGATAAGAGCGGCCAATGTGACTATCTGGCTTTAAGTCGATTCGATAACAAATGACGAAAACGGACGGATGTCTCAGGTTTTTACTGCTTATGAACACTTTTCACATTCTTCCGTGCAACTCGGCTGCTAGTCCTCCTTACATGCAGAATCTTAAGGTCCTAGCTCATGTCGAAGGCACCAAAGCCAGCTAAAAAGTCAATAATCGATACCTAAAACTTGAATTGTACTACTTCTTACTGGCTATTACATCAACTTAGAAGCTTCATCTGTGTTCTACTATTTTGCTTTTAGTGTCTCCACATACCGCAGCACGTGACATAGCTTTGTAGACGATAAGTACAACCGTTTCAGAGAGAAGAACGGCCAATGTGACGATCTGACTTAAAGTCGATTCGATAACAAATGACGAAAAAGGCCGGATATCTCAAGTTTTTACTACATATGAACACTTTTCACAATCTCCCGTGCAACTCGGCTGCTAGTCCTCCTTTCATGCAGAATCTTAAGGTCCTAGCTCATGTCAAGGCACCAAAGCCAGCTAAAAAGTCAATAATCGATACCTAAAACTTGATTTCTACTACCTCTTACTGGCTATTACATCAACTTAGAAGCTTCATCTGTGTTCTACTATAGTGCTTTTAGTGTCTCCACATACCGCAGCACGCGACATATCTTAGCAGACGATAAGTACAACCGTTTCAGAGAGAAGAGCGGCCAATGTGATGATCTGGCTTTAAGTCGATTCGATAACAAATGACGAAAACGGATGGATTTCTAAGGTTTTTACTACATATGAACACTTTTCACATTCTCCCGTGCAACTCGCCTGCTAGTCCTCCTTTCATGCAGAATCTTAAGGTCCTAGCTCATGTCCAAGGCACCAAAGCTAGCTAAAAAGTCAATAATCGATACCTAAAACGTGAATTGTACTACTTCTTACTGGCTATTACATCAACATAGAAGCTTCATCTGTGTTCTACTATGCTGCTTGTAGTGTCTCAGCATACCGCAGCATGCGACATAGCTTTGCAGACGATAAGTACAAGCGTTTCCGAGAGCAGAGTGGCCAATGTGACGATCTGGCTTTAAGTCGATTCGATAACAAATGACGAAAACGGACGAATTTCTCAGGTTTTTACTACATATGAACACTTTTCACATTTTCCCGTGCTACTCGGCTGCTAGTCCTCCTTTCATGCAGAATCTTAAGGTCCTAGCTCATGTCCAAGGCACCAAAGCTAGCTTAAAAGTCAATAATCGATACCTAAAACTTGAATTGTACTACTTCTTACTGGCTATTACATCAACTTCGAAACTTCATCTGTGTTCTACCATGCTGCTTGTAGTGTCTCAGCATACCGCAGCATACGACATAGATTTGCAGACGATAAGTACAAGCGTTTCAGAGAGAAGAGCGGCCAATGTGACGATCTGGCTTTAAGTCGATTCGATAACAAATGACGAAAACGGACGAATTTCCCAGGTTTTTACTACATATGAACACTTTTCACATTCTCCCATGCTACTCGGCTGCTAGTCCTCCTTTCATGCAGAATCTTAAGGTCCTAGCTCATGTCCAAGGCACCAATGCTAGCTAAAAAGTCAATAATCGATACCTAAAACTTGAATTGTACTACTTCTTACTGGCTATTACATCAACTTAGAAGCTTCATCTGTGTTCTACTATTTTGCTTTTAGTGTCTCCACATACCGCAGCACGTGACATAGCTTTGTAGACGATAAGTACAACCGTTTCAGAGAGAAGAACGGCCAATGTGACGATCTGACTTAAAGTCGATTCGATAACAAATGACGAAAAAGGCCGGATATCTCAGGTTTTTACTACATATGAACACTTTTCACAATCTCCCGTGCAACTCGGCTGCTAGTCCTCCTTTCATGCAGAATCTTAAGTTACTAGCTCATTTCGAAGGCACCAAAGCCAGCTAAAAAGTCAATAATCGATACGTAAAACTTGAATTGTACTACTTCTTACTGGCTATTACATCAACTTAGAAGCTTCATCTGTGTTCTACTATGGTGCTTTTAGTGTCTCCGCATACCGCAGCACGCGACATAGCTTTGCAGACGATAAGTACAACCGTTTCAGAGAGAAGAGCGGCCAATGTGACGATCTGGCTTTAAGTCGATTCGATAACAAATGACGAAAACGGACGGATGTCTCAGGTTTTTAATACATATGAACACTTTTCACATTCTCCCGTGCAACTGGGCTGCTAGTCCTCCTTTTATGCAGAATCTTAAAGTGCTAGCTCATGTCCAAGGCACCAAAGCCAGCTAAAAAGTCAATAATCGATACCTAAATCTCTAATTGGTCTACTTCTTACTGGCTATTACATCAACTTAGAAGCTTCATCTGTGTTCTACTATGGTGCTTTTCTGTTTCCGCCTACAGCAACACGCGACATAGCTTTGCAGACGTTAAGTACAACCGTTTCTGAGAGCAGAGCGACCAATGTGACGATCTGGCTTTAAGTCGATTCGATAACAAATGACGAAAACGGACGAATTTCTCAGGTTTTTACTACATATGAACACTTTTCACATTTTCCCGTGCTACTCGGCTGCTAGTCCTCCTTTCATGCAGAATCTTAAGGTCCTAGCTCATGTCCAAGGCACCAAAGCTAGCTTAAAAGTCAATAATCGATACCTAAAACTTGAATTGTACTACTTCTTACTGGCTATTACATCAACTTAGAAACTTCATCTGTGTTCTACTATGCTGCTTGTAGTGTCTCAGCATACCGCAGCATACGACATAGATTTGCAGACGATAAGTACAAGCGTTTCAGAGAGAAGAGCGGCCAATGTGACGATCTGGCTTTAAGTCGATTCGATAACAAATGACGAAAAGGGACGAATTTCCCAGGTTTTTACTACATATGAACACTTTTCACATTCTCCCATGCTACTCGGCTGCTAGTCCTCCTTTCATGCAGAATCTTAAGGTCCTAGCTCATGTCCAAGGCACCAATGCTAGCTAAAAAGTCAATAATCGATACCTAAAACTTGTATTGTACTACTTCTTACTGGCTATTACATCAACTTAGAAGCTCCATCTGTGTTCTACTATGGTGATTTTAGTGTCTCCGCATACCGCAGCACGCGACATAGCTTTGTAGACGATAAGTACAACCGTTTCAGAGAGAAGAGCGGCCAATGTGACGATCTGGCTTTAAGTCGATTCGATAACAAATGACGAAAACGGACGGATTTCTCAGGTTTTTACTACATATGATCACTTTTCACATTCTCCCGTGCAACTCGGCTGCTAGTCCTCCTTTCATGCTGAATCTTAAGGTCCTAGCTCATGTCCAAGGCACCAAAGCCAGCTAAAATGTCAATAATCGATACCTAAAACTTGAATTCTACTACTTCTTACTGGCTATTACATCAACTTAGAAGCTTCATCTGTGTTCTACTATGGTGCTTTTAGTGTCTCCACATACCGCAGCACGCGACATAGCTTTGCAGACGATAAGTACAAGTGTTTCAGAGAGAAGAGCGGCCAATGTGACGATCTGGCTTTAAGTCGATTCGATAACAAATGACGAAAACGGATGGATTTCTAAGGTTTTTACTACATATGAACACTTTTCACATTCTCCCGTGCAACTCGGCTGCTAGTCCTCCTTTCATGCAGAATCTTAAGGTCCTAGCTCATGTCCAAGGCACCAAAGCCAGCTAAAAAGTCAATAATCGATACCTAAAACTTGAATTGTACTACTTCTTTGTGGCTATTACATCAACTTAGAAGCTTCACCTGTGTTCTACTACGGTGCTTTTAGTTTCTCCGCATACCGCAGCACGCGACATAGTTTTACAGACGATAAGTACAACCGTTTCAGAGAAAAGAGCGGCCAATGTGACGATCTGGCTTTAAGTCGATTCGATAACAAATGACGAAAACGGACGGATTTCTCAGGTTTGTACTACATATGAACACTTTTCACATTCTCCCGTGCAACTCGGCTGATAGTCCTCCTTCATGCAAAATCTTAATTTACTAGCTCGTGTCTAAGGCACCAAAGAAGGGTAAAAGTCATTAACCGATACCTAAAACTTTAATTGTACTACTTCTTACTGGCTATTACATCAACTTAGAAGCTTCATCTGTGTTCTACTATGGTGCTTTTATTGTGTCCGCATACCGCAGCACGCGACATAGCTTTGCAGACGATAAGTACAACTTTTTCAGCGAGAAGAGCGGCCAATGTTACGATCTGGCTTTAAGTCGATTCGATAACAACTGACGAAAACGGACGGATTTCTCAGGTTTTTACTACATATGAAGACTTTTCACATTCTCCCGTGCAACTCGGCTGCTAGTCCTCCTTTCATGCAGAATCTTAAGGTCCTAGCTCATGTCCAAGGTACCAAAGCCAGCTAAAAAGTCAATAATCGATACCAAAAACTTGAATTCTTCTACTTCTTGCTGGCTATGACATCAACTTAGAAGCTTCATCTGTGTTCTACTATGGTGCTTTTAGTGTCTCCGCATACCGCAGCACGCGACATAGCTTTGCAGACGATAAGTACAACCGTTTCAGAGAGAAGAGCGGCCAATGTGACGATCTGGCTTTAAGTCGATTCGATAACAAATGACGAAAACGGACGGATTTCTCAGGTTTTTACTACATATGAACACTTTTCACATTCTCCCGTGCAACTCGGCTGCTAGTCCTCCTTTCATGCAGAATCTTAAGGTCCTAGCTCATGTCCAAGGCACCAAAGCTAGCTAAAAAGTCAATAATCGATACCTAAAACGTGAATTGTACTACTTCTTACTGGCTATTACATCAACATAGAAGCTTCATCTGTGTTCTACTATGCTGCTTGTAGTGTCTCAGCATACCGCAGCATGCGACATAGCTTTGCAGACGATAAGTACAAGCGTTTCCGAGAGCAGAGTGGCCAATGTGACGATCTGGCTTTAAGTCGATTCGATAACAAATGACGAAAACGGACGAATTTCTCAGGTTTTTACTACATATGAACACTTTTCACATTTTCCCGTGCTACTCGGCTGCTAGTCCTCCTTTCATGCAGAATCTTAAGGTCCTAGCTCATGTCCAAGGCACCAAAGCTAGCTTAAAAGTCAATAATCGATACCTAAAACTTGAATTGTACTACTTCTTACTGGCTATTACATCAACTTAGAAACTTCATCTGTGTTCTACTATGCTGCTTGTAGTGTCTCAGCATACCGCAGCATACGACATAGATTTGCAGACGATAAGTACAAGCGTTTCAGAGAGAAGAGCGGCCAATGTGACGATCTGGCTTTAAGTCGATTCGATAACAAATGACGAAAACGGACGAATTTCCCAGGTTTTTACTACATATGAACACTTTTCACATTCTCCCATGCTACTCGGCTGCTAGTCCTCCTTTCATGCAGAATCTTAAGGTCCTAGCTCATGTCCAAGGCACCAATGCTAGCTAAAAAGTCAATAATCGATACCTAAAACTTGTATTGTACTACTTCTTACTGGCTATTACATCAACTTAGAAGCTCCATCTGTGTTCTACTATGGTGATTTTAGTGTCTCCGCATACCGCAGCACGCGACATAGCTTTGTAGACGATAAGTACAACCGTTTCAGAGAGAAGAGCGGCCAATGTGACGATCTGGCTTTAAGTCGATTCGATAACAAATGACGAAAACGGACGGATTTCTCAGGTTTTTACTACATATGATCACTTTTCACATTCTCCCGTGCAACTCGGCTGCTAGTCCTCCTTTCATGCTGAATCTTAAGGTCCTAGCTCATGTCCAAGGCACCAAAGCCAGCTAAAATGTCAATAATCGATACCTAAAACTTGAATTCTACTACTTCTTACTGGCTATTACATCAACTTAGAAGCTTCATCTGTGTTCTACTATGGTGCTTTTAGTGTCTCCACATACCGCAGCACGCGACATAGCTTTGCAGACGATAAGTACAACCGTTTCAGAGAGAAGAGCGGCCAATGTGACGATCTGGCTTTAAGTCGATTCGATAACAAATGACGAAAACGGATGGATTTCTAAGGTTTTTACTACATATGAACACTTTTCACATTCTCCCGTGCAACTCGGCTGCTAGTCCTCCTTTCATGCAGAATCTTAAGGTCCTAGCTCATGTCCAAGGCACCAAAGCCAGCTAAAAAGTCAATAATCGATACCTAAAACTTGAATTGTACTACTTCTTCCTGGCTATTACATCAACTTAGAAGCTTCACCTGTGTTCTACTACGGTGCTTTTAGTTTCTCCGCATACCGCAGCACGCGACATAGTTTTACAGACGATAAGTACAACCGTTTCAGAGAAAAGAGCGGCCAATGTGACGATCTGGCTTTAAGTCGATTCGATAACAAATGACGAAAACGGACGGATTTCTCAGGTTTTTACTACATATGAACACTTTTCACATTCTCCCGAGCAACTCGGCTGATAGTCCTCCTTCATGCAAAATCTTAATTTACTAGCTCGTGTCCAAGGCACCAAAGAGGGGTAAAAGTCATTAACCGATACCTAAAACTTTAACTGTACTACTTCTTACTGGCTATTACATCAACTTAGAAGCTTCATCTGTGTTCTACTATGGTGCTTTTATTGTGTCCGCATACCGCAGCACGCGACATAGCTTTGCAGACGATAAGTACAACTTTTTCAGCGAGAAGAGCGGCCAATGTTACGATCTGGCTTTAAGTCGATTCGATAACAATTGACGAAAACGGACGGATTTCTCAGGTTTTTACTACATATGAAGACTTTTCACATTCTCCCGTGCAACTCGGCTGCTAGTCCTCCTTTCATGCAGAATCTTAAGGTCCTAGCTCATGTCCAAGGTACCAAAGCCAGCTAAAAAGTCAATAATCGATACCAAAAACTTGAATTCTTCTACTTCTTGCTGGCTATGACATCAACTTAGAAGCTTCATCTGTGTTCTACTATGGTGCTTTTAGTGTCTCCGCATACCGCAGCACGCGACATAGCTTTGCAGACGATAAGTACAACCGTTTCAGAGAGAAGAGCGGCCAATGTGACGATCTGGCTTTAAGTCGATTCGATAACAAATGACGAAAACGGACGGATTTCTCAGGTTTTTACTACATATGAACACTTTTCACATTCACCCGTGCAACTCGGCTGCTAGTCCTCCTTTCATGCAGAATCTTAAGGTCCTAGCTCATGTCCAAGGCACCAAAGCCAGCTAAAAAGTCAATAATCGATACCTAAAACTTGAATTGGACTACTTCTTACTCGCTATTACATCAACTTAGAAGCTTCATCTGTGTTCTACTATGGTGCTTTTCTGTTTCCGCCTACGGCAACAAGCGACATAGCTTTGCAGACGATAAGTACAACCGTTTCCGAGAGTAGAGCGGCCAATGAGACGATCTGGCTTTAAGTCGATTCGATAACAAATGACGAAAACGGACGGATTTCTCAGGTTTTTACTTCATATGAACACTTTTTACATTCTCCCCTGCAACTCGGCTGCTAGTCCTCCTTTCATGCAGAATCTTAAGGTCCTAGCTCATGTCCAAGGCACCAAAGCCAGCTAAAAAGTCAATAATCGATACCTAAAACTTCAATTGTACTACTTCTTACTGGCTATTACATCAACTTAGAAGCTTCATCTGTGTTCTACTATGGTGCTTTTAGTGTCTCCGCATACCGCAGCACGCGACATAGCTTTGCAGACGATAAGTACAAGTGTTTCAGAGAGAAGAGCGGCCAATGTGACGATCTGGCTTTAAGTCGATTCGATAACAAATGACGAAAACAGACCGATTTCTCAGGTTTTTACTACATATGAACACTTTTCACATACTCCCGTGCAACGCGGCCGCTAGTCCTCGTTTCATGCAGAAACGTAAGGTCCTAGCTCATGTCCAAGGCACCAAAGCCAGCTAAAAAGTCAATAATCGATACCTAAAACTTGAATTGGACTACTTCTTACTGGCTATTACATCAACTTAGAAGCTTCATCTGTGTTCTACTATGGTGCTTTTCCTGTTTCCGCCTACGGCAACACGCGACATAGCTTTGCAGACGATAAGTACAACCGTTTCCGAGAGTAGAGCGGCCAATGAGACGATCTGGCTTTAAGTCGATTCGATAACAAATGACGAAAACGGACGGATTTCTCAGGTTTTTACTTCATATGAACACTTTTTACATTCTCCCCTGCAACTCGGCTGCTAGTCCTCCTTTCATGCAGAATCTTAAGGTCCTAGCTCATGTCCAAGGCACCAAAGCCAGCTAAAAAGTCAATAATCGATACCTAAAACTTGAATTGTACTACTTCTTACTGGCTATTACATCAACTTAGAAGGTTCATCTGTGTTCTACTATGGTGCTTTTAGTGTCTCCGCATACTGCAGCACGCGACATAGCTTTGCAGACGATAAGTACAAGTGTTTCAGAGAGAAGAGCGGCCAATGTGACGATCTGGCTTTAAGTCGATTCGATAACAAATGACGAAAACGGACCGATTTCTCAGGTTTTTACTACATATGAACACTTTTCACATACTCCCGTGCAACGCGGCCGCTAGTCCTCGTTTCATGCAGAAACGTAAGGTCCTAGCTCATGTCCAAGGCACCAAAGCCAGCTAAAAAGTCAATAATCGATACCTAAAACTTGAATTGGACTACTTCTTACTGGCTATTACATCAACTTAGAAGCTTCATCTGTGTTCTACTATGGTGCTTTTCCTGTTTCCGCCTACGGCAACACGCGACATAGCTTTGCAGACGATAAGTACAACCGTTTCCGAGAGCAGAGCGGCCAATGTGACGATCTGGCTTTAAGTCGATTCGATAACAAATTACGAAAACGGACGGATTTCTCAGGTTTTTACTTCATATGAACACTTTTTACATTCTCCCCTGCAACTCGGCTGCTAGTCCACCTTTCATGCAGAATCTTAAGGTCCTAGCTCATGTCCAAGGCACCAAAGCCAGCTAAAAAGTCAATAATCGATACCTAGAACTTCAATTGTACTACTTCTTACTGGCTATTACATCAACTTAGAAGCTTCATCTGTGTTCTACTATGGTGCTTTTAGTGTCTCCGCATACCGCAGCACGCGACATAGCTTTGCAGACGATAAGTACAACCGTTTCAGAGAGAAGAGCGGCCAATGTGACGATCTGGCTTTAAGTCGATTCGATAACAAATGACGAAAACGGACGCATGTCTCAGGTTTTTAATACATGTGAACACTTTTCACATTCTCCCGTGCAACTGGGCTGCTAGTCCTCCTTTTATGCAGAATCTTAAAGTCCTAGCTCATGTCCAAGGCACCAAAGCCAGCTAAAAAGTCAATAATCGATACCTAAAACTTGAATGGTATTACTTCTTACTGGCTATTACAGCAACTTAGAAGTTTCATCTGTGTTCTACTATGGTGCTTTAAGAGCCTCCGCATACCGCAGCACGCGACATAGCTTTGCAGACGATAAGTACAACCGTTTCCGAGAGCAGAGCGGCCAATGTGACGATCTGGCTTTAAGTCGATTCGATAACAAATGACGAAAACGGACGGATTTCTCAGGTTTTTACTTCATATGAACACTTTTTACATTCTCCCCTGCAACTCGGCTGCTAGTCCTCCTTTCATGCAGAATCTTAAGGTCCTAGCTCATGTCCAAGGCACCAAAGCCAGCTAAAAAGTCAATAATCGATACCTAAAACTTGAATTGTACTACTTCTTACTGGCTATTACATCAACTTAGAAGGTTCATCTGTGTTCTACTATGGTGCTTTTAGTGTCTCCGCATACTGCAGCACGCGACATAGCTTTGCAGACGATAAGTACAAGTGTTTCAGAGAGAAGAGCGGCCAATGTGACGATCTGGCTTTAAGTCGATTCGATAACAAATGACGAAAACGGACCGATTTCTCAGGTTTTTACTACATATGAACACTTTTCACATTCTCCCTTGCAACTCGGTTGCTAGTCCTCCTTTCATGCAGAATCTTAAGGTCCCAGCTCATGTCCAAGGCACCAAAGCCAGCTAAAAAGTCAATAATCAATACCTAAAACTTGAATTGTACTACTTCTTCCTGGCTATTACATCAACTTAGAAGCTTCATCTGTGTTCTACTACGGTGCTTTTAGTTTCTCCGCATACCGCAGCACGCGACATAGTTTTGCAGACGATAAGTACAACCGTTTCAGAGAGAAGAGTGGCCAATGTGACGATCTGGCTTTAAGTCGATTCGATAACAAATGACGAAAATGGACGAATTTCTCAGGTTTTTACTACATATGAACACTTTTCACATTCTCCCTTGCAACTAGGCTGCTAGTCCTCCTTTCATGCAGAATCTTAAGGTCCTAGCTCATGTCCAAGGCACCAAAGCCAGCTAAAAAGTCAATAATCAACACCTAAAACTTGAATTGTACTACTTCTTCCTGGCTATTACGTCAACGTAGAAGCTACATCTGTGTTCTACTACGGTGCTTTTAGTTTCTACGCATACCGCAGCACGCGACATAGTTTTGCAGACGATAAGTACAACCGTTTCAGAGAGAAGAGCGGCCAATGTGACGATCTGGCTTTAAGTCGATTCGATAACAAATGACGAAAACGGACCGATTTCTCAGGTTTTTACTACATATGAACACTTTTCACATTCTCCCTTGCAACTCGGTTGCTAGTCCTCCTTTCATGCAGAATCTTAAGGTCCCAGCTCATGTCCAAGGCACCAAAGCCAGCTAAAAAGTCAATAATCAATACCTAAAACTTGAATTGTACTACTTCTTCCTGGCTATTACATCAACTTAGAAGCTTCATCTGTGTTCTACTACGGTGCTTTTAGTTTCTCCGCATACCGCAGCACGCGACATAGTTTTGCAGACGATAAGTACAACCGTTTCAGAGAGAAGAGTGGCCAATGTGACGATCTGGCTTTAAGTCGATTCGATAACAAATGACGAAAATGGACGAATTTCTCAGGTTTTTACTACATATGAACACTTTTCACATACTCCCGTGCAACGCGGCCGCTAGTCCCCATTTCATGCAGAATCATAAGGTCCTAGCTCATGTCCAAGGCACCAAAGCCAGCTAAAAAGTCAATAATCGATACCTAAATCTTGAATTGGACTACTTCTTACTGGCTATTACATCAACTTAGAAGCATCATTTGTGTTCTACTATGGTGCTTTTAGTGTCTCCGCATATCGCAGCACGCGACATAGCTTTGTAGACGATAAGTACAACCGTTTCAGAGAGAAGAGCGGCCAATGTGACGATCTGGCTTTAAGTTGATTCAATAACAAATGACGAAAACGGACGGATTTCTCAGGTTTTTACTACATATGAACACTTTTCACATTCTCCCTTGCAACTAGGCTGCTAGTCCTCCTTTCATGCAGAATCTTAAGGTCCTAGCTCATGTCCAAGGCACCAAAGCCAGCTAAAAAGTCAATAATCAACACCTAAAACTTGAATTGTACTACTTCTTCCTGGCTATTACGTCAACGTAGAAGCTACATCTGTGTTCTACTACGGTGCTTTTAGTTTCTACGCATACCGCAGCACGCGACATAGTTTTGCAGACGATAAGTACAACCGTTTCAGAGAGAAGAGCGGCCATTGTGACGATCTGGCTTTAAGTCGATTCGATAACAAATGACGAAAACGGACGGATTTCTCAGGTTTTTACTACATATGAACACTTTTCACATTCTCCCGTGCAACTCGGCTGCTAGTCCTCCTTTCATGCAGATTCATAAGGTCCTAGCTCATGTCCAAGGCGCCAAAGCTAGCTAAATGTCAATAATCGATACCTAAAACTTGAATTGTACTACTTCTTACTGGCTATTACATCAACTTAGAAGCTTCATCTGTGTTCTACTATGGTGCTTTTAGTGTCTCCGCATTCCGCAGCACGCGACATAGCTTTGCAATCGATAAGTACAACCGTTTCAGAGTGAAGAGCGGCTAATGTGACGATCTGGCTTTAAGACAATTCGATAACAAATGACGAAAACGGACGGATTTCTCGGGTTTTTACTACATATGAACACTTTTCACATTCTCCCATGTAAATCGGCTGCTAGTCCTCCTTTCATGCAGAATGTTAAGGTCCTAGCTCATGTCCAAGGCACAAAAGCCAGCTAAAAAGTCAATAGTCGATACCTAAAACTTGAATTGTACTACTTCTTCCTGGCTATTACGTCAAATTAGAAGCTTCATCTGTGTTCTACTATGGTGCTTTTATTGTCTCCGCATACCGCAGCATGCGACATAGCTTTGCAGACGATAAGTACAACCGTTTCAGAGAGAAGAGCGGCCAATGTGACGATCTGGCTTTAAGTCGATTGGATAACAAATGACGAAAACGGACGAATTTCTTAGGTTTTTACTACATATGAACATTTTTCACATTCTCCCGTGCTACTCGGCTGCTACTCCTCCTTTCATGCAGAATCTTAAGGTCCTAGCTCATGTCCAAGGCACCAAAGCCAGCTAAAAAGTCAATAATCAAAACCTAAAACTTGAATTGTACTACTTCTTACTGGCTATTACATCAACTTAGAAGCTTCATCTGTGTTCTACTATGGTGCTTTTAGTGCCTCCGCATACCGCAACACGCGACATAGCATTGCAGACGATAAGTACAAGCGTTTCAGAGAGAAGAGCGGCCAATGTGACGATCTGGCTTTAAGTCGATTCGATAACATATGACGAAAACGGACGGATGTCTCAGGTTTTTACTACATATGAACACTTTACACATTCTCCCGTGCAACTCGGCTGATAGTCCTCCTTCATGCAAAATCTTAATTTCCTAGAACGTGTCCAAGGCACCAAAGAAGAGTAAAAAGTCATTAACTGATACCTAAAACTTTAATTGTACTACTTCTTACTGGCTATTACATCAACTTAGAAGCTTCATCTGTGTTATACTATGGTGCTTTTAGTGCCTCCGCATACCGCAGCACGCGACATAGCATTGCAGACGATAAGTACAAGCGTTTCAGAGAGAAGAGCGGCCAATGTGACGATCTGGCTTTAAGTTGATTCAATAACAAATGACGAAAACGGACGGATTTCTCAGGTTTTTACTACATATGAACACTTTTCACATTCTCCCTTGCAACTAGGCTGCTAGTCCTCCTTTCATGCAGAATCTTAAGGTCCTAGCTCATGTCCAAGGCACCAAAGCCAGCTAAAAAGTCAATAATCAACACCTAAAACTTGAATTGTACTACTTCTTCCTGGCTATTACGTCAACGTAGAAGCTACATCTGTGTTCTACTACGGTGCTTTTAGTTTCTACGCTTACCGCAGCACGCGACATAGTTTTGCAGACGATAAGTACAACCGTTTCAGAGAGAAGAGCGGCCATTGTGACGATCTGGCTTTAAGTCGATTCGATAACAAATGACGAAAACGGACGGATTTCTCAGGTTTTTACTACATATGAACACTTTTCACATTCTCCCGTGCAACTCGGCTGCTAGTCCTCCTTTCATGCAGATTCATAAGGTCCTAGCTCATGTCCAAGGCGCCAAAGCTAGCTAAATGTCAATAATCGATACCTAAAACTTGAATTGTACTACTTCTTACTGGCTATTACATCAACTTAGAAGCTTCATCTGTGTTCTACTATGGTGCTTTTAGTGTCTCCGCATTCTGCAGCACGCGACATAGCTTTGCAATCGATAAGTACAACCGTTTCAGAGTGAAGAGCGGCTAATGTGACGATCTGGCTTTAAGACAATTCGATAACAAATGACGAAAACGGACGGATTTCTCGGGTTTTTACTACATATGAACACTTTTCACATTCTCCCATGTAAATCGGCTGCTAGTCCTCCTTTCATGCAGAATGTTAAGGTCCTAGCTCATGTCCAAGGCACAAAAGCCAGCTAAAAAGTCAATAGTCGATACCTAAAACTTGAATTGTACTACTTCTTCCTGGCTATTACGTCAAATTAGAAGCTTCATCTGTGTTCTACTATGGTGCTTTTATTGTCTCCGCATACCGCAGCATGCGACATAGCTTTGCAGACGATAAGTACAACCGTTTCAGAGAGAAGAGCGGCCAATGTGACGATCTGGCTTTAAGTCGATTGGATAACAAATGACGAAAACGGACGAATTTCTTAGGTTTTTACTACATATGAACATTTTTCACATTCTCCCGTGCTACTCGGCTGCTACTCCTCCTTTCATGCAGAATCTTAAGGTCCTAGCTCATGTCCAAGGCACCAAAGCCAGCTAAAAAGTCAATAATCAAAACCTAAAACTTGAATTGTACTACTTCTTACTGGCTATTACATCAACTTAGAAGCTTCATCTGTGTTCTACTATGGTGCTTTTAGTGCCTCCGCATACCGCAACACGCGACATAGCATTGCAGACGATAAGTACAAGCGTTTCAGAGAGAAGAGCGGCCAATGTGACGATCTGGCTTTAAGTCGATTCGATAACATATGACGAAAACGGACGGATGTCTCAGGTTTTTACTACATATGAACACTTTACACATTCTCCCGTGCAACTCGGCTGATAGTCCTCCTTCATGCAAAATCTTAATTTCCTAGAACGTGTCCAAGGCACCAAAGAAGAGTAAAAAGTCATTAACTGATACCTAAAACTTTAATTGTACTACTTCTTACTGGCTATTACATCAACTTAGAAGCTTCATCTGTGTTATACTATGGTGCTTTTAGTGCCTCCGCATACCGCAGCACGCGACATAGCATTGCAGACGATAAGTACAAGCGTTTCAGAGAGAAGAGCGGCCAATGTGACGATCTGGCTTTAAGTCGATTCGATAACATATGACGAAAACGGACGAATTTCCCAGGATTTTACTACATATGAACACTTTTCACATTCTCCCGTGCAACTCGGCTGATAGTCCTCCTTCATGCAAAATCTTAATTTCCTAGAACGTGTCCAAGGCACCAAAGAAGAGTAAAAAGTCATTAACTGATACCTAAAACTTTAATTGTACTACTTCTTACTGGCTATTACGTCAACGTAGAAGCTACATCTGTGTTCTACTACGGTGCTTTTAGTTTCTCCGCATACCGCAGCACGCGACATAGTTTTGCAGACGATAAGTACAACCGTTTCAGAGAGAAGAGCGGACATTGTGACGATCAGGCATTAAGTCGATTCTACAACTAATGACGAAAACGGACGGATTTCTCAGGTTTTTACTACATATGAACACTTTTCACATTCTCCCTTGCAACTCGGCTGCTAGTCCTCCCTCATGCAAAATCTTAAGTTCCTAGCTCGTGTCCAAGGCACCAAAGAAGGGTAAAAAGTCAATAACCGATACCTAAAACTTTCATTGTACTACTTCTTACTGGCTATTACATCAACTTAGAAGCTTCAACTGTGTTCTACTATGGTGCTTTTAGTGTCTCCGCATATCGCAGCTCGTGACATAGCTTTGTAGAGGATAAGTACAACCGTTTCAGAGAGAAGAGCGACCAATGTGACGATCTTGGTTTAAGTAGATTCGATAACAAATGACGAAAACGGACGGATTTCTCAGGTTTTTGCTACATATGAACACTTTTCACATTCTCCCGTGCTACTCGGCTGCTAGTCCTCCTTTTATGCAGAATCTTAAGGTCCTAGCTCATGTCCAAGGCACCAAAGCTAGCTAAATGTCAATAATCGATACCTAAAACTTGAATTGTACTACTTCTTACTGGCTATTACATCAACTTAGAAGCTTCATCTGTGTTCTACTATGGTGCTTTTAGTGTCTCCGCATACCGCAGCACGCGACATAGCTTTGCAATCGATAAGTACAACCGTTTAAGAGTGAAGAGCGGCTAATGTGACGATCTGGCTTTAAGACGATTCGATAACAAATGACGAAAACGGACGGATTTCTCGGGTTTTTACTACATATGAACACTTTTCACATTCTCCCATGCAAATCGGCTGCTAGTCCTCCTTTCATGCTGAATGTTAAGGTGCTAGCTCATGTCCAAGCCACAAAAGCCAGCTAAAAAGTCAATAGTCGATACCTAAAACTTGAATTGTACTACTCCTTCCTGGCTATTACGTCAAATTAGAAGCTTCATCTGTGTTCTACTATGGTGCTTTTATTGTCTCCGCATACCGCGGCATGCGACATAGCTTTGCAAACGATAAGTACAACCGTTTCAGAGAGAAGAGCGGCCAATGTGACGATCTGGCTTTAAGTCGATTCGATAACAAATGACGAAAATGGACGGATTTCTCAGGTTTTTACTACATATGAACACTTTTCACATACTCCCGTGCAACGCGGCCGCTAGTCCTCGTTTCATGCAGAATCATAAGGTCCTAGCTCATGTCCAAAGCACCAAAGCCAGCTAAAAAGTCAATAATCGATACCTAAATCTTGAATTGGACTACTTCTTACTGGCTATTACATCAACTTAGAAGCATCATTTGTGTTCTACTATGGTGCTTTTAATGTCTCCGCATATCGCAGCACGCGACATAGCTTTGTAGACGATAAGTACAACCGTTTCAGAGAGAAGAGCGGCCAATGTGACGATCTGGCTTTAAGTCGATTCGATAACAAATGACGAAAACGGACGGATTTCCAGGTTTTTACTACATATGAACACTTTTCACATTCTCCCGTGCAACTCGGCTGCTAGTCCTCCCTCATGCAAAATCTTAAGTTCCTAGCTCGTGTCCAAGGCACCAAAGAAGGGTAAAAAGTCAATAACCGATACCTAAAACTTTAATTGTACTACTTCTTACTGGCTATTACATCAACTTAGAAGCTTCACCTGTGTTTTACTATGGTGCTTTTAGTGTCTCCGCATACCGCAGCACGTGACATAGCTTTGCAGACGATAAGTACAACCGTTTCAGAGAGAAGAGCGGCCAATGTGACGATCTGGCTTTAAGTCGATTCGATAACAAATGACGAAAACGGACGGATGTCTCAGGTTTTTAGTACATATGAACACTTTTCACATTCTCCCGTGCAACTGGGCTGCTAGTCCTCCTTTTATGCAGAATCTTAAAGTCCTAGCTCATGTCCAAGGCACCAAAGCCAGCTAAAAAGTTAATAATCGATACCTAAAACTTGAATGGTATTACTTCATACTGGCTATTACAGCAACTTAGAAGGTTCATCTGTGTTCTACTATGGTGATTTTAGTGTTTCCGCATCCCGCAGCACTCGACATAGCTTTGCAGACGATAAGTACAAGTGTTTCAGAGAGAAGAGCGGCCAATGTGACGATCTGGCTTTAAGTCGATTCGATAACAAATGACGAAAACGGACGGATTTCTCAGGTTTTTACTACATATGAACACTTTTCACATTCTCCCTTGCAACTCGGCTGCTAGTCCTCCCTCATGCAAAATCTTAAGTTCCTAGCTCGTGTCCAAGGCACCAAAGAAGGGTAAAAAGTCAATAACCGATACCGAAAACTTTAATTGTACTACTTCTTACTGGCTATTACATCAACTTAGAAGCTTCATCTGTGTTCTACTATGGTGCTTTTAGTGTCTCCGCATATCGCAGCTCGCGACATAACTTTGTAGAGGATAAGTACAACCGTTTCAGAGAGAAGAGCGGCCAATGTGACGATCTTGGTTTAAGTAGATTCGATAACAAATGACGAAAACGGACGGATTTCTCAGGTTTTTGCTACATATGAACACTTTTCACATTCTCCCGTGCAACTCGGCTGCTAGTCCTCCTTTCATGCAGAATCATAAGGTCCTAGCTCATGTCCAAGGCACCAAAGCTAGCTAAATGTCAATAATCGATACCTAAAACTTGAATTGTACTACTTCTTACTGGCTATTACATCAACTTAGAAGCTTCATCTGTGTTCTACTATGGTGCTTTTAGTGTCTCCGCATACCGCAGCACGCGACATAGCTTTGCAATCGATAAGTACAACCGTTTCAGAGTGAAGAGCGGCTAATGTGACGATCTGGCTTTAAGACGATTCGATAACAAATGACGAAAACGGACGGATTTCTCGGGTTTTTACTACATATGAATACTTTTCACATTCTCCCATGCAAATCGGCTGCTAGTCCTCCTTTCATGCAGAATGTTAAGGTCCTAGCTCATGTCCAAGGCACCAAAGCCAGCTAAAAAGTCAATAGTCGATACCTAAAACTTGAATTGTACTACTTCTTCCTGGCTATTACGTCAAAGTAGAAGCTTCATCTGTGTTCTACTATGGTGCTTTTATTGTCTCCGCATACCGCAGCATGCGACATAGCTTTGCAGACGATAAGTACAACCGTTTCAGAGAGAAGAGCGGCCAATGTGACGATCTGGCTTTAAGTCGATTCGATAACAAATGATTAAAGCGGACGAATTTCTTAGGTTTTTACTACATATGAACACTTTTCACATTCTCCCGTGCAACTCGGCTGCTAGTCCTCCTTCATGCAAAATCTTAATTTCCTAGAACATGTCCAAGGCACCAAAGAAGGGTAAAAAGTCATTAACTGATACCTAAAACTTTAATTGGACTACTTCTTACTGGCTATTACATCAACTTACGAAGATCGTCTGGGTTCTACTATGGTGCTTTTAGTGTGTCCGCATACCGCAGCACGCGACATAGCTTTGCAGACGATTAGTACAACTTTTTTTAGAGAGAAGAGCGGCCAATGTGACGATCTGGCTTTAAGTCGATTCGATAACAAATGACGAAAATGGACGGATATCTCAGGTTTTTACTACATATGAACACTTTTCACATTCTCCCGTGCAACTCGGCTGATAGTCCTCCTTCATGCAAAATCTTAATTTCCTAGAACGTGTCCAAGGCACCAAAGAAGAGTAAAAAGTCATTAACTGATACCTAAAACTTTAATTGTACTACTTCTTACTGGCTATTACATCAACTTAGAAGCTTCATCTGGGTTCTACTATGGTGCTTTTAGTGTGTCCACATACCGCAGCACGTGACATAGTTTTGCAGACGATAAGTACAACCGTTTCAGAGAGAAGAGCGGCCAATGTGACGATCTGGCTTTAAGTCGATTCGATAACAAATGACGAAAATGGACGGATTTCTCAGGTTTTTACTACATATGAACACTTTTCACATACTCCCGTGCAACGCGGCCGCTAGTCCTCGTTTCATGCAGAATCATAAGGTCCTAGCTCATGTCCAAGGCACCAAAGCCAGCTAAAAAGTCAATAATCGGTACCTAAATCTTGAATAGGACTACTTCTTACTGGCTATTACATCAACTTAGAAGCATCATTTGTGTTCTACTATGGTGCTTTTAATGTCTCCGCATATCGCAGCACGCGACACAGCTTTGTAGACGATAAGTACAACCGTTTCAGAGAGAAGAGCGGCCAATGTGACGATCAGGCTTTAAGTCGATTCGATAACAAATGACGAAAACGAACGGATTTCTCAGGTTTTTACTACATATGAACACTTTTCACATTCTCCCGTGCAACTCGGCTGCTAGTCCTCCCTCATGCAAAATC
The DNA here is from genome assembly GCF_023897955.1 of Schistocerca gregaria. Taxonomy (NCBI): domain Eukaryota; kingdom Metazoa; phylum Arthropoda; class Insecta; order Orthoptera; family Acrididae; genus Schistocerca; species Schistocerca gregaria. Next base: position 2,195,823 of record NW_026061711.1, on the reverse strand, counting down.
TTAAGTTCCTAGCTCGTGTCCAAGGCACCAAAGAAGGGTAAAAAGTCAATAACCGATACCTAAAACTTTAATTGTACTACTTCTTACTGGCTATTACATCAACTTAGAAGCTTCATCTGTGTTCTACTATGGTGCTTTTAGTGTCTCCGCATACCGCAGCACGTGACATAGCTTTGCAGACGATAAGTACAACCGTTTCAGAGAGAAGAGCGGCCAATGTGACGATCTGGCTTTAAGTCGATTCGATAACAAATGACGAAAACGGACGGATGTCTCAGGTTTTTAATAACTATGAACACTTTTCACATTCTCCCGTGCAACTGGGCTGCTAGTCCTCCTTTTATGCAGAATCTTAAGGTCCTAGCTCATGTCCAAGGCACCAAAGCCAGCTTAAAAGTCAATAATCAATACCTAAAACTTTAATTGTACTACTTCTTCCTGGCTATTACATCAACTTAGAAGCTTCATCTGTGTTCTACTACGGTGCTTTTAGTTTCTCCGCATACCGCAGCACGCGACATAGTTTTGCAGACGATAAGTACAACCGTTTCAGAGAGAAGAGCGGCCAATGTGACGATCTGGCTTTAAGTCGATTCGATAACAAATGACGAAAATGGACGGATTTCTCAGGTTTTTACTACATATGAAAACTTTTCACATTCTCCCGTGCTACTCGGCTGCTAGTCCTCCTTTCATGCAGAATCATAAGGTCCTAGCTCATGTCCAAGGCACCAAAGCTAGCTAAATGTCAATAATCGATACTTAAAACTTGAATTGTACTACTTCTGACTGGCTATTACATCAACTTAGAAGCTTCATCTGTGTTCTACTATGGTGCTTTTAGTGTCTCCGCATACCGCCGCACGCGACATAGCTTTGCAATCGATAAGTACAACCGTTTCAGAGTGAAGAGCGGCTAATGTGACGATCTGGCTTTAAGACGATTCGATAACAAATGACGAAAACGGACGGATTTCTCGGGTTTTTACTACATATGAATACTTTTCACATTCTCCCATGCAAATCGGCTGCTAGTCCTCCTTTCATGCAGAATGTTAAGGTCCTAGCTCATGTCCAAGCCACCAAAGCCAGCTAAAAAGTCAATAGTCGATACCTAAAACTTGAATTGTACTACTCCTTCCTGGCTATTACGTCAAATTAGAAGCTTCATCTGTGTTCTACTATGGTGCTTTTATTGTTTCCGCATACCGCGGCATGCGACATAGCTTTGCAGACGATAAGTACAACCGTTTCAGAGAGAAGAGCGGCCAATGTGACGATCTGGCTTTAAGTCGATTCGATAACAAATGACGAAAGCGGACGAATTTCTTAGGTTTTTACTACATATGAACACTTTTCACATTCTCCCGTGCAACTCGGCTGATAGTCCTCCTTCATGCAAAATCTTAATTTCCTAGAACGTGTCCAAGGCACCTAGGAAGGGTAAAAAGTCATTAACTGATACCTAAAACTTTAATTGTACTACTTCTTACTGGCTATTACATCAACTTAGAAGCTTCATCTGGGTTCTACTATGGTGCTTTTAGTGTGTCCGCATACCGCAGCACGCGACATAGTTTTGCAGACGATAAGTACAACCGTTTCAGAGAGAAGAGCGGCCAATGTGACGATCTGGCTTTAAGTCGATTCGATAACAAATGACGAAAATGGACGGATTTCTCAGGTTTTTACTACATATGAACACTTTTCACATACTCCCGTGCAACGCGGCCGCTAGTCCTCGTTTCATGCAGAATCATAAGGTCCTAGCTCATGTCCAAGGCACCAAAGCCAGCTAAAAAGTCAATAATCGATACCTAAATCTTGAATTGGACTACTTCTTACTGGCTACTACATCAACTTAGAAGCATCATTTGTGTTCTACTATGGTGCTTTTAATGTCTCCGCATATCGCAGCACGCGACATAGCTTTGTAGACGATAAGTACAACCGTTTCAGAGAGAAGAGCGGCCAATGTGACGATCTGGCTTTAAGTCGATTCGATAACAAATGACGAAAACGGACGGATTTCTCAGGTTTTTACTACATATGAACACTTTTCACATTCTCCCGTGCAACTCGGCTGCTAGTCCTCCCTCATGCAAAATCTTAAGTTCCTAGCTCGTGTCCAAGGCACCAAAGAAGGGTAAAAAGTCAATAACCGATACCTAAAACTTTAATTGTACTACTTCTTACTGGCTATTACATCAACTTAGAAGCTTCATCTGTGTTCTACTATGGTGCTTTTAGTGTCTCCGCATACCGCAGCACGTGACATAGCTATGCAGACGATAAGTACAACCGTTTCAGAGTGAAGAGCGGCCAATGTGACGATCTGGCTTTAAGTCGATTCGATAACAAATGACGAAAACGGACGGATGTCTCAGGTTTTTAATACATATGAACACTTTTCACATTCTCCCGTGCAACTGGGCTGCTAGTCCTCCTTTTATGCAGAATCTTAAAGTCCTAGCTCATGTCCAAGGCACCAAAGCCAGCTAAAAAGTTAATAATCGATACCTAAAACTTGAATTGTACTACTTCTTACTGGCTATTACAGCAACTTAGAAGGTTCATCTGTGTTCTACTATGGTGATTTTAGTGTTTCCGCATACCGCAGCACGCGACATAGCTTTGCAGACGATAAGTACAAGTGTTTCAGAGAGAAGAGCGGCCAATGTGACGATCTGGCTTTAAGTCGATTCGATAACAAATGACGAAAACGGACCGATTTCTAAGGTTTTTACTACATATGAACACTTTTCACATTCTCCCTTGCAACTAGGCTGCTAGTCCTCCTTTCATGCAGAATCTTAAGGTCCTAGCTCATGTCCAAGGCACCAAAGCCAGCTAAAAAGTCAATAGTCGATACCTAAAACTTGAATTGTACTACTTCTTACTGGCTATTACGTCAAATTAGAAGCTTCATCTGTGTTCTACTATGGTGCTTTTATTGTCTCCGCATACCGCAGCATGCGACATAGCTTTGCAGACGATAAGTACAACCGTTTCAGAGAGAAGAGTGGCCAATGTGACGATCTGGCTTTAAGTCGATTCGATAACAAATGACGAAAGCGGACGAATTTCTCAGGTTTTTACTACATATGAACACTTTTCACATTCTCCCGTGCAACTCGGCTGCTAGTCCTCCTTCATGCAAAATCTTAATTTCCTAGAACGTGTCCAAGGCACCAAAGAAGGGTAAAAAGTCATTAACTGATACCTAAAACTTTAATTGGACTACTTCTTACTGGCTATTACATCACCTTAGAAGCTTCATCTGGGTTCTACTATGGTGCTTTTAGTGTGTCCGCATACCGCAGCACGCGACATAGCTTTGCAGACGATAAGTACAACTTTTTTTAGAGAGAAGAGCGGCCAATGTGACGATCTGGCTTTAAGTCGATTCGATAACAAATGACGAAAATGGACGGATATCTCAGGTTTTTTCTACATATGAACACTTTTCACATTCTCCCGTGCAACTCGGCTGCTAGCCCTCCTTTCATGCAGAATATTAAGGTCCTAGCTCATGTCCAAGGCACCAAAGCCAGCTAAAAATTCAATATTCAATACCTAAAACTTGAATTGTACTACTTCTTACTGGCTATTACATCACCTTAGAAGCTTGATCTGTGTTTTACTATGGTTATTTTAGTGTCTCAGCATACCGCAGCACGCCACATAGCTTTGCAGACGATAAGTACAACCGTTTCAGAGAGAAGAGCGGCCAATGTGACGATCTGGCTTTAAGTCGATTCGATAACAAATGACGAAAACGGACGGATTTCTCAGGTTTTTACTACATATGAACACTTTTCACATTCTCCCGTGCAACTCGGCTGCTAGTCCTCCTTTCATGCAGAATCTTAAGGTCCTAGCTCATGTCCAAGGCACCAAAGCTAGCTAAAAAGTCAATAATCGATAACTAAAACTTGAATTGTACTACTTCTTACTGGCTATTACATCAACTTAGAAGCTTCATCTGTGTTCTACTATGGTGCTTTTAGTGTCTCCGCATACCGCAGCACGCGACATAGCTTTGCAATCGATAAGTACAACCGTTTCAGAGAGAAGAGCGGCTAATTTGACGATCTGGCTTTAAGTCGATTCGATAACAAATGACGAAAACGGACGGATTTCTCGGGTTTTTACTACATATGAACACTTTTCACATTCTCCCATGCAAATCGGCTGCTAGTCCTCCTTTCATACAGAATGTTAAGGTCCTAGCTTTTGTCCAAGGCCCCAAAGCCAGCTAAAAAGTCAATAACCGACACATAAAACTTGAATTGTACTACTTCTTCCTGGCTATTACGTCAACTTAGAAGCTTCATCTGTGTTCTACTATGGTGCTTTTAGTGTCTCCGCATACCGCAGCACCCGACATAGCTTTGCAGACGATAAGTACAACCGTTTCAGAGAGAAGAGCGGCCAATGTGACGATCTGGCTTTAAGTCGATTCGATAACAAATGACGAAAACGGACCGATTTCTCAGGTTTTTACTACATATGAACACTTTTCACATTTGCCTGTGCAACTCGGCTGCTAGTCCTCCTTTCATGCTGAATCTTAAGGTACTAGCTCATGTCCAAGGTACCAAAGCCAGCTAAAAAGTCAATAATCGATACCTAAAACTTGAATTGTACTACTTCTGACTGGCTATTACGTCAACTTAGAAGCTTCATCTGTGTTCTACTATGGTTATTTTAGTGTCGCAGCATACCGCAGCACGCGACATAGCTTTGCAGACGATAAGTACAACCGTTTCAGAGAGAAGAGCGGCCAATGTGACGATCTGGCTTTAAGTCGATTCGATAACAAATGACGAAAACGGACGGATTTCTCAGGTTTTTACTACATATGAACACTTTTCACATTCTCCCGTGCAACTCGGCTGCTAGTCCTCCTTTCATGCAGAATCATAAGGTCCTAGCTCATGTCCAAGGCACCAAAGCTAGCTAAAAAGTCAATAATCGATAACTAAAACTTGAATTGTACTACTTCTTACTGGCTATTACATCAACTTAGAAGCTTCATCTGTGTTCTACTATGGTGCTTTTAGTGTCTCCGCATACCGCAGCACGCGACATAGCTTTGCAATCGATAAGTACAACCGTTTCAGAGAGAAGAGCGGCTAATTTGACGATCTGGCTTTAAGTCGATTCGATAACAAATGACGAAAACGGACGGATTTCTCGGGTTTTTACTACATATGAACACTTTTCACACACTCCCGTGCAACTGAGCTGCTAGTCCTCCTTTCACGCAGAATCTTAAGGTCCTAGCTCATGTCCAAGGCACCAAAGCCAGCTAAAAAGTCAATAATCGATACCTAAAACGCGAATTGTACTACTTCTTACTGGATATTGCATCAACTTAGAAGCTTCATCTGTGTTCTACTGTGGTGATTTTAGTGTCCCCGCATACCGCAGCACGTGACATAGCTTTGCAGACGATAAGTACAACCGTTTCAGAGAGAAGAGCGGCCAATGTGACGATCTGGCTTTAAGTCGATTCGATAACAAATGACGAAAACGGACCGATTTCTCAGGTTTTTACTACATATGAACACTTTTCACATTCTCCCGTGCAACTCGGCTGCTAGTCCTCCTTTCATGCAGAATCATAAGGTCCTAGCTCATGTCCAAGGCACCAAAGCTAGCTAAAAAGTCAATAATCGATAACTAAAACTTGAATTGTACTACTTCTTACTGGCTATTACATCAACTTAGAAGCTTCATCTGTGTTCTACTATAGTGCTTTTAGTGTCTCCGCATACCGCAGCACGCGACATAGCTTTGCAATCGATAAGTACAACCGTTTCAGAGAGAAAAGCGTCCAATGTGTCAATCTGGCTTTAAGTCGATTCGATAACAAATGACGAAAACGGACGGATTTCTCAGGTTTTTACTACATATGAACACTTTTCACACACTCCCGTGCAACTGAGCTGCTAGTCCTCCTTTCACGCAGAATCTTAAGGTCCTAGCTCATGTCCAAGGCACCAAAGCCAGCTAAAAAGTCAATAATCGATACCTAAAACGCGAATTGTACTACTTCTTACTGGATATTGCATCAACTTAGAAGCTTCATCTGTGTTCTACTGTGGTGATTTTAGTGTCCCCGCATACCGCAGCACGTGACATAGCTTTGCAGACGATAAGTACAACCGTTTCAGAGAGAAGAGCGGCCAATGTGACGATCTGGCTTTAAGTCGATTCGATAACAAATGACGAAAACGGACGGATTTCTCAGGTTTTTACTACATATGAACACTTTTCACATTCTCCCTTGCAACTCGGCTGCTAGTCCTCCTTCATGCATAATCTTAAGTTCCTAGCTCGTGTCCAAGGCACCAAAGAAGTGTAAAAAGTCAATAACCGATACCTAAAACTTGAATTTTACGTCTTCTTACTGGCTATTACATCAACTTAGAAGCTTCATCTGTGTTCTACTATGGTGCTTTTAGTGTGTCCGCATACCGCAGCACGCGACATAGCTTTGCAGACGATAAGTACAACCGTTTCAGAGAGAAGAGCGGCCAATGTGACGATCTTTTTAAGTCGATTCGATAACAAATGACGAAAACTTACGGATGTCTCAGGTTTTTACTGCATATGAACACTTTTCACATTCTCCCGTGCAACTCGGCTGCTAGTCCTCCTTTCATGCAGAATCTTAAGGTCCTAGCTCATGTCCAAGGCACCAAAGCCAGCTAAAAAGTCAATAAGCGATACCTAAAACTTGAATTGTACTACTTCTTACTGGCTATTACAACAACTTAGAAGCTTCATCTGTGTCCTACTATGGTGATTTTAGTGTCTCCGCATACCGCAGCACGCGACATATCTTTGTAGACGATAAGTACAACCGTGTCAGAGAGAAGATCGACCAATGTGACGATGTGGCTTTAAGTCGATTCGATAACAAATGACGAAAACGGACGGATTTCTCAGGTATTTTTTTTACATATGAACACTTTTCACATTCTCCTGGGCAACTCGGCTGCTAGTCCTCCTTTCATGCAGAATCTTAACGTCCTAGCTCATGTCCAAGGCACCAAAGCCAGCTAAAAAGTCAATAATCGATACCTAAAACTTGAATTGTACTATTTCTTACTGGCTATTACATCAACTTAGATGCTTCAACTGTGTTCTACTATGGTGATTTTAGTGTCTCCGCATACCGCAGCACGCGACATAGCTTTCCAGACGATAAGTACAACCGTTTCAGAGAGAAGAGCGGCCAATGTGACGATCTGGCTTTAAGTCGATTCGATAACAAATGACGAAAATGGACGGATTTCTCAGGTTTTTACTACATATGAACACTTTTCACATACTCCCGTGCAACTGAGCTGCTAGTCCTCCTTTCATGCAGAATCTTAAGGTCCTAGCTCATGTCCAAGGCACCAAAGCCAGCTAAAAAGTCAATAATCGATACCTAAAACGCGAATTGTACTACTTCTTACTGGATATTGCATCAACTTAGAAGCTTCATCTGTGTTCTACTATGGTGATTTTAGTGTCCCCGCATACCGCAGCACGTGACATAGCTTTGCAGACGATAAGTTCAACCGTTTCAGAGAGAAGAGCGGCCAATGTGACGATCTGGCTTTAAGTCGATTCGATAACAAATGACGAAAACGGACGGATTTCTCAGGTTTTTACTACATATGAACACTTTTCACATTCTCCCTTGCAACTCGGCTGGTAGTCCTCCTTCATGCATAATCTTAAGTTCCTAGCTCGTGTCCAAGGCACCAAAGAAGTGTAAAAAGTCAATAACCGATACCTAAAACTTTAATTGTACTACTTCTTACTGGTTATTACATCAACTTAGAAGCTTCATCTGTGTTCTACTATGCTGCTTGTAGTGTCCCAGCATACCGCAGCATGCGACATAGCTTTGCAGACGATAAGTACAAGCGTTTCAGAGAGAAGAGCGGCCAATGTGACGATTTGGCTTTAAGTCGATTCGAAAACAAATGACGAAAACGGACGAATTTCTCAGGTTTTTACTACTTATGAACACTTTTCACATTCTCCCGTGCAACTCGGCTGCTAGTCCTCCTTTCATGCAGAATCGTAAGGTCCTAGCTCATGTCCAAGGCACCAAAGCTAGCTAAAAAGTCAATATTCGATACCAAAAACTTGAATTGTACTACTTCTTACTGGCTATTACATCAACTTAGAAACTTCATCTGTGTTCTACTATGGTGCTTTTAGTGTCTCCGCATACGGCAGCACGCGACATAGCTTTGCAATCGATAAGTACAACCGTTTCAGAGAGAAGAGCGGCTAATTTGACGATCTGGCTTTAAGTCGATTCGATAACAAATGACGAAAACGGACGGATTTCTCGGGTTTTTACTACATATGAACACTTTTCACATTCTCCCATGCAAATCGGCTGCTAGGCCTCCTTTCATAGAGAATGTTAAGGTCCTAACTTTTGTCCAAGGCACCAAAGCCAGCTAAAAAGTCAATAACCGACACCTAAAACTTGAATTGTACTACTTCTTCCTGGCTATTACGTCAACTTAGAAGCTTCATCTGTGTTCTACTATGGTGCTTTTAGTGTCTCCGCATACCGCAGCACGCGACATAGCTTTGCAGACGATAAGTACAACCGTTTCAGAGAGAAGAGCGGCCAATGTGACGATCTGGCTTTAAGTCGATTCGATAACAAATGACGAAAACGGACGAATTTCTTAGGTTTTTACTACATATGAAAACTTTTCACATTCTCCCGTGCAACTCGGCTGCTAGTCCTCCTTTCATGCAGAATCTTAAGGTCGTAGCTCATGTCCAAGGCATCAAAGCTATTTAAAAAGTCAATAATCGATACATAAAACTTGAATTGTACTACTTCTTACTGGCTATTACATCAACTTAGAAGCTTCATCTGTGTTCTACTATGGTGCTTTTAGTGTCTCCGCATACCGCAGCACGCGACATTGCTTTGTAGACAATAAGTACAACCGTTTCAGAGAGAAGAGCGGCCAATGTGACGATCTGGCTTTAAGTCGATTCGATAACAAATGACGAAAAGGGACGGATTTCTCAGGTTTTTACTACATATGAACACTTTTCACATTCTCCCGTGCAACTCGGCTGCTAGTCCTCCTTTCATGCAGAATCTTAAGGTCCTAGCTCATGTCCAAGGCACCAAAGCTAGCTAAAAAGTCAATAATCGATAACTAAAACTTGAATTGTACTACTTCTTACTGGCTATTACATCAACTTAGAAGCTTCATCTGTGTTCTACTATGGTGCTTTTAGTGTCTCCGCATACCGCAGCACGCGACATAGCTTTGCAATCGATAAGTACAACCGTTTCAGAGAGAAGAGCGGCTAATTTGACGATCTGGCTTTAAGTCGATTCGATAACAAATGACGAAAACGGACGGATTTCTCAGGTATTTTTTTACATATGAACACTTTTCACATTCTCCCGTGCAACTCGGCTGCTAGTCCTCCTTTCATGCAGAATCGTAAGGTCCTAGCTCATGTCCAAGGCACCAAAGCTAGCTAAAAAGTCAATATTCGATACCAAAAACTTGAATTGTACTACTTCTTACTGGCTATTACATCAACTTAGAAACTTCATCTGTGTTCTACTATGGTGCTTTTAGTGTCTCCGCATACGGCAGCACGCGACATAGCTTTGCAATCGATAAGTACAACCGTTTCAGAGAGAAGAGCGGCTAATTTGACGATCTGGCTTTAAGTCGATTCGATAACAAATGACGAAAACGGACGGATTTCTCGGGTTTTTACTACATATGAACACTTTTCACATTCTCCCATGCAAATCGGCTGCTAGGCCTCCTTTCATAGAGAATGTTAAGGTCCTAACTTTTGTCCAAGGCACCAAAGCCAGCTAAAAAGTCAATAACCGACACCTAAAACTTGAATTGTACTACTTCTTCCTGGCTATTACGTCAACTTAGAAGCTTCATCTGTGTTCTACTATGGTGCTTTTAGTGTCTCCGCATACCGCAGCACGCGACATAGCTTTGCAGACGATAAGTACAACCGTTTCAGAGAGAAGAGCGGCCAATGTGACGATCTGGCTTTAAGTCGATTCGATAACAAATGACGAAAACGGACGAATTTCTTAGGTTTTTACTACATATGAAAACTTTTCACATTCTCCCGTGCAACTCGGCTGCTAGTCCTCCTTTCATGCAGAATCTTAAGGTCGTAGCTCATGTCCAAGGCATCAAAGCTATTTAAAAAGTCAATAATCGATACATAAAACTTGAATTGTACTACTTCTTACTGGCTATTACATCAACTTAGAAGCTTCATCTGTGTTCTACTATGGTGCTTTTAGTGTCTCCGCATACCGCAGCACGCGACATTGCTTTGTAGACAATAAGTACAACCGTTTCAGAGAGAAGAGCGGCCAATGTGACGATCTGGCTTTAAGTCGATTCGATAACAAATGACGAAAACGGACGGATTTCTCAGGTTTTTACTACATATGAACACTTTTCATATTCTCCCGTGCAACTCGGCTGCTAGTCCTCCTTTCATGCAGAATCTTAAGGTCCTAGCTCATGTCCAAGGCACCAAAGCTAGCTAAAAAGTCAATAATCGATAACTAAAACTTGAATTGTACTACTTCTTACTGGCTATTACATCAACTTAGAAGCTTCATCTGTGTTCTACTATGGTGCTTTTAGTGTCTCCGCATACCGCAGCAGGCGACATAGCTTTGCAATCGATAAGTACAACCGTTTCAGAGAGAAGAGCGGCTAATTTGACGATCTGGCTTTAAGTCGATTCGATAACAAATGACGAAAACGGACGGATTTCTCGGGTTTTTACTACATATGAACACTTTTCACATTCTCCCATGCAAATCGGCTGCTAGTCCTCCTTTCATACAGAATGTTAAGGTACTAGCTTTTGTCCAAGGCCCCAAAGCCAGCTAAAAAGTCAATAACCGACACCTAAAACTTGAATTGTACTACTTCTTCCTGGCTATTACGTCAACTTAGAAGCTTCATCTGTGTTCTACTATGGTGCTTTTAGTGTCTCCGCATACCGCAGCACCCGACATAGCTTTGCAGACGATAAGTACAACCGTTTCAGAGAGAAGAGCGGCCAATGTGACGAACTGGCTTTAAGTCGATTCGATAACAAATGACGAAAACGGACCGATTTCTCAGGTTTTTACTACATATGAACACTTTTCACATTTGCCTGTGCAACTCGGCTGCTAGTCCTCCTTTCATGCTGAATCTTAAGGTACTAGCTCATGTCCAAGGTACCAAAGCCAGCTAAAAAGTCAATAATCGATACCTAAAACTTGAATTGTACTACTTCTGACTGGCTATTACGTCAACTTAGAAGCTTCATCTGTGTTCTACTATGGTTATTTTAGTGTCTCAGCATACCGCAGCACGCCACATAGCTTTGCAGACGATAAGTACAACCGTTTCAGAGAGAAGAGCGGCCAATGTGACGATCTGGCTTTAAGTCGATTCGATAACAAATGACGAAAACGGACGGATTTCTCAGGTTTTTACTACATATGAACACTTTTCACATTCTCCCGTGCAACTCTGCTGCTAGTCCTCCTTTCATGCAGAATCATAAGGTCCTAGCTCATGTCCAAGGCACCAAAGCTAGCTAAAAAGTCAATAATCGATAACTAAAACTTGAATTGTACTACTTCTTACTGGCTATTACATCAACTTAGAAGCTTCATCTGTGTTCTACTATGGTGCTTTTAGTGTCTCCGCATACCGCAGCACGCGACATAGCTTTGCAATCGATAAGTACAACCGTTTCAGAGAGAAGAGCGGCTAATTTGACGATCTGGCTTTAAGTCGATTCGATAACAAATGACGAAAACGGACGGATTTCTCGGGTTTTTACTACATATGAACACTTTTCACATTCTCCCATGCAAATCGGCTGCTAGTCCTCCTTTCATACAGAATGTTAAGGTCCTAGCTTTTGTCCAAGGCCCCAAAGCCAGCTAAAAAGTCAATAACCGACACCTAAAACTTGAATTGTACTACTTCTTCCTGGCTATTACGTCAACTTAGAAGCTTCATCTGTGTTCTACTATGGTGCTTTTAGTGTCTCCGCATACCGCAGCACCCGACATAGCTTTGCAGACGATAAGTACAACCGTTTCAGAGAGAAGAGCGGCCAATGTGACGATCTGGCTTTAAGTCGATTCGATAACAAATGACGAAAACGGACCGATTTCTCAGGTTTTTACTACATATGAACACTTTTCACATTCTCCCGTGCAACTCGGCTGCTAGTCCTCCTTTCATGCAGAATCATAAGGTCCTAGCTCATGTCCAAGGCACCAAAGCTACCTAAAAAGTCAATAATCGATAACTAAAACTTGAATTGTACTACTTCTTACTGGCTATTACATCAACTTAGAAGCTTCATCTGTGTTCTACTATGGTGCTTTTAGTGTCTCCGCATACCGCAGCACGCGACATAGCTTTGCAATCGATAAGTACAACCGTTTCAGAGAGAAAAGCGGCCAATGTGTCAATCTGGCTTTAAGTCGATTCGATAACAAATGACGAAAACGGACGGATTTCTCAGGTTTTTACTACATATGAACACTTTTCACACACTCCCGTGGAACTGAGCTGCTAGTCCTCCTTTCATGCAGAATCTTAAGGTCCTAGCTCATGTCCAAGGCACCAAAGCCAGCTAAAAAGTCAATAATAGATACCTAAAACGCGAATTGTACTACTTCTTACTGGATATTGCATCAACTTAGAAGCTTCATCTGTGTTCTACTGTGGTGATTTTAGTGTCCCCGCATACCGCAGCACGTGACATAGCTTTGCAGACGATAAGTACAACCGTTTCAGAGAGTAGAGCGGCCAATGTGACGATCTGGCTTTAAGTCGATTCGATAACAAATGACGAAAACGGACGGATTTCTCAGGTTTTTACTACATATGAACACTTTTCACATTCTCCCTTGCAACTCGGCTGCTAGTCCTCCTTCATGCATAATCTTAAGTTCCTAGCTCGTGTCCAAGGCACCAAAGAAGTGTAAAAAGTCAATAACCGATACCTAAAACTTGAATTTTACGTCTTCTTACTGGCTATTACATCAACTTAGAAGCTTCATCTGTGTTCTACTATGGTGCTTTTAGTGTGTCCGCATACCGCAGCACGCGACATAGCTTTGCAGACGATAAGTACAACCGTTTCAGAGAGAAGAGCGGCCAATGTGACGATCTTTTTAAGTCAATTCGATAACAAATGACGAAAACTTACGGATGTCTCAGGTTTTTACTGCATATGAACACTTTTCACATTCTCCCGTGCAACTCGGCTGCTAGTCCTCCTTTCATGCAGAATCTTAAGGTCCTAGCTCATGTCCAAGGCACCAAAGCCAGCTAAAAAGTCAATAAGCGATACCTAAAACTTGAATTGTACTACTTCTTACTGGCTATTACAACAACTTAGAAGCTTCATCTGTGTCCTACTATGGTGATTTTAGTGTCTCCGCATACCGCAGCACGCGACATATCTTTGTAGACGATAAGTACAACCGTGTCAGAGAGAAGATCGACCAATGTGACGATCTGGCTTTAAGTCGATTCGATAACAAATGACGAAAACGGACGGATTTCTCAGGTATTTTTTTTACATATGAACACTTTTCACATTCTCCTGGGCAACTCGGCTGCTAGTCCTCCTTTCATGCAGAATCTTAACGTCCTAGCTCATGTCCAAGGCACCAAAGCCAGCTAAAAAGTCAATAATCGATACCTAAAACTTGAATTGTACTATTTCTTACTGGCTATTACATCAACTTAGATGCTTCAACTGTGTTCTACTATGGTGATTTTAGTGTCTCCGCATACCGCAGCACGCGACATAGCTTTCCAGACGATAAGTACAACCGTTTCAGAGAGAAGAGCGGCCAATGTGACGATCTGGCTTTAAGTCGATTCGATAACAAATGACGAAAATGGACGGATTTCTCAGGTTTTTACTACATATGAACACTTTTCACATACTCCCGTGAAACTGAGCTGCTAGTCCTCCTTTCATGCAGAATCTTAAGGTCCTAGCTCATGTCCAAGGCACCAAAGCCAGCTAAAAAGTCAATAATCGATACCTAAAACGCGAATTGTACTACTTCTTACTGAATATTGCATCAACTTAGAAGCTTCATCTGTGTTCTACTATGGTGATTTTAGTGTCCCCGCATACCGCAGCACGTGACATAGCTTTGCAGACGATAAGTACAACCGTTTCAGAGAGAAGAGCGGCCAATGTGACGATCTGGCTTTAAGTCGATTCGAAAACAAATGACGAAAACGGACGAATTTCTCAGGTTTTTACTACTTATGAACACTTTTCACATTCTCCCGTGCAACTCGGCTGCTAGTCCTCCTTTCATGCAGAATCGTAAGGTCCTAGCTCATGTCCAAGGCACCAAAGCTAGCTAAAAAGTCAATATTCGATACCAAAAACTTGAATTGTACTACTTCTTACTGGCTATTACATCAACTTAGAAACTTCATCTGTGTTCTACTATGGTGCTTTTAGTGTCTCCGCATACGGCAGCACGCGACATAGCTTTGCAATCGATAAGTACAACCGTTTCAGAGAGAAGAGCGGCTAATTTGACGATCTGGCTTTAAGTCGATTCGATAACAAATGACGAAAACGGACGGATTTCTCGGGTTTTTACTACATATGAACACTTTTCACATTCTCCCATGCAAATCGGCTGCTAGGCCTCCTTTCATAGAGAATGTTAAGGTCCTAACTTTTGTCCAAGGCACCAAAGCCAGCTAAAAAGTCAATAACCGACACCTAAAACTTGAATTGTACTACTTCTTCCTGGCTATTACGTCAACTTAGAAGCTTCATCTGTGTTCTACTATGGTGCTTTTAGTGTCTCCGCATACCGCAGCACGCGACATAGCTTTGCAGACGATAAGTACAACCGTTTCAGAGAGAAGAGCGGCCAATGTGACGATCTGGCTTTAAGTCGATTCGATAACAAATGACGAAAACGGACGAATTTCTTAGGTTTTTACTACATATGAAAACTTTTCACATTCTCCCGTGCAACTCTGCTGCTAGTCCTCCTTTCATGCAGAATCATAAGGTCCTAGCTCATGTCCAAGGCACCAAAGCTAGCTAAAAAGTCAATAATCGATAACTAAAACTTGAATTGTACTACTTCTTACTGGCTATTACATCAACTTAGAAGCTTCATCTGTGTTCTACTATGGTGCTTTTAGTGTCTCCGCATACCGCAGCACGCGACATAGCTTTGCAATCGATAAGTACAACCGTTTCAGAGAGAAGAGCGGCTAATTTGACGATCTGGCTTTAAGTCGATTCGATAACAAATGACGAAAACGGACGGATTTCTCGGGTTTTTACTACATATGAACACTTTTCACATTCTCCCATGCAAATCGGCTGCTAGTCCTCCTTTCATACAGAATGTTAAGGTCCTAGCTTTTGTCCAAGGCCCCAAAGCCAGCTAAAAAGTCAATAACCGACACCTAAAACTTGAATTGTACTACTTCTTCCTGGCTATTACGTCAACTTAGAAGCTTCATCTGTGTTCTACTATGGTGCTTTTAGTGTCTCCGCATACCGCAGCACCCGACATAGCTTTGCAGACGATAAGTACAACCGTTTCAGAGAGAAGAGCGGCCAATGTGACGATCTGGCTTTAAGTCGATTCGATAACAAATGACGAAAACGGACCGATTTCTCAGGTTTTTACTACATATGAACACTTTTCACATTCTCCCGTGCAACTCGGCTGCTAGTCCTCCTTTCATGCAGAATCATAAGGTCCTAGCTCATGTCCAAGGCACCAAAGCTACCTAAAAAGTCAATAATCGATAACTAAAACTTGAATTGTACTACTTCTTACTGGCTATTACATCAACTTAGAAGCTTCATCTGTGTTCTACTATGGTGCTTTTAGTGTCTCCGCATACCGCAGCACGCGACATAGCTTTGCAATCGATAAGTACAACCGTTTCAGAGAGAAAAGCGGCCAATGTGTCAATCTGGCTTTAAGTCGATTCGATAACAAATGACGAAAACGGACGGATTTCTCAGGTTTTTACTACATATGAACACTTTTCACACACTCCCGTGGAACTGAGCTGCTAGTCCTCCTTTCATGCAGAATCTTAAGGTCCTAGCTCATGTCCAAGGCACCAAAGCCAGCTAAAAAGTCAATAATAGATACCTAAAACGCGAATTGTACTACTTCTTACTGGATATTGCATCAACTTAGAAGCTTCATCTGTGTTCTACTGTGGTGATTTTAGTGTCCCCGCATACCGCAGCACGTGACATAGCTTTGCAGACGATAAGTACAACCGTTTCAGAGAGTAGAGCGGCCAATGTGACGATCTGGCTTTAAGTCGATTCGATAACAAATGACGAAAACGGACGGATTTCTCAGGTTTTTACTACATATGAACACTTTTCACATTCTCCCTTGCAACTCGGCTGCTAGTCCTCCTTCATGCATAATCTTAAGTTCCTAGCTCGTGTCCAAGGCACCAAAGAAGTGTAAAAAGTCAATAACCGATACCTAAAACTTGAATTTTACGTCTTCTTACTGGCTATTACATCAACTTAGAAGCTTCATCTGTGTTCTACTATGGTGCTTTTAGTGTGTCCGCATACCGCAGCACGCGACATAGCTTTGCAGACGATAAGTACAACCGTTTCAGAGAGAAGAGCGGCCAATGTGACGATCTTTTTAAGTCAATTCGATAACAAATGACGAAAACTTACGGATGTCTCAGGTTTTTACTGCATATGAACACTTTTCACATTCTCCCGTGCAACTCGGCTGCTAGTCCTCCTTTCATGCAGAATCTTAAGGTCCTAGCTCATGTCCAAGGCACCAAAGCCAGCTAAAAAGTCAATAAGCGATACCTAAAACTTGAATTGTACTACTTCTTACTGGCTATTACAACAACTTAGAAGCTTCATCTGTGTCCTACTATGGTGATTTTAGTGTCTCCGCATACCGCAGCACGCGACATATCTTTGTAGACGATAAGTACAACCGTGTCAGAGAGAAGATCGACCAATGTGACGATCTGGCTTTAAGTCGATTCGATAACAAATGACGAAAACGGACGGATTTCTCAGGTATTTTTTTTACATATGAACACTTTTCACATTCTCCTGGGCAACTCGGCTGCTAGTCCTCCTTTCATGCAGAATCTTAACGTCCTAGCTCATGTCCAAGGCACCAAAGCCAGCTAAAAAGTCAATAATCGATACCTAAAACTTGAATTGTACTATTTCTTACTGGCTATTACATCAACTTAGATGCTTCAACTGTGTTCTACTATGGTGATTTTAGTGTCTCCGCATACCGCAGCACGCGACATAGCTTTCCAGACGATAAGTACAACCGTTTCAGAGAGAAGAGCGGCCAATGTGACGATCTGGCTTTAAGTCGATTCGATAACAAATGACGAAAATGGACGGATTTCTCAGGTTTTTACTACATATGAACACTTTTCACATACTCCCGTGAAACTGAGCTGCTAGTCCTCCTTTCATGCAGAATCTTAAGGTCCTAGCTCATGTCCAAGGCACCAAAGCCAGCTAAAAAGTCAATAATCGATACCTAAAACGCGAATTGTACTACTTCTTACTGAATATTGCATCAACTTAGAAGCTTCATCTGTGTTCTACTATGGTGATTTTAGTGTCCCCGCATACCGCAGCACGTGACATAGCTTTGCAGACGATAAGTACAACCGTTTCAGAGAGAAGAGCGGCCAATGTGACGATCTGGCTTTAAGTCGATTCGAAAACAAATGACGAAAACGGACGAATTTCTCAGGTTTTTACTACTTATGAACACTTTTCACATTCTCCCGTGCAACTCGGCTGCTAGTCCTCCTTTCATGCAGAATCGTAAGGTCCTAGCTCATGTCCAAGGCACCAAAGCTAGCTAAAAAGTCAATATTCGATACCAAAAACTTGAATTGTACTACTTCTTACTGGCTATTACATCAACTTAGAAACTTCATCTGTGTTCTACTATGGTGCTTTTAGTGTCTCCGCATACGGCAGCACGCGACATAGCTTTGCAATCGATAAGTACAACCGTTTCAGAGAGAAGAGCGGCTAATTTGACGATCTGGCTTTAAGTCGATTCGATAACAAATGACGAAAACGGACGGATTTCTCGGGTTTTTACTACATATGAACACTTTTCACATTCTCCCATGCAAATCGGCTGCTAGGCCTCCTTTCATAGAGAATGTTAAGGTCCTAACTTTTGTCCAAGGCACCAAAGCCAGCTAAAAAGTCAATAACCGACACCTAAAACTTGAATTGTACTACTTCTTCCTGGCTATTACGTCAACTTAGAAGCTTCATCTGTGTTCTACTATGGTGCTTTTAGTGTCTCCGCATACCGCAGCACGCGACATAGCTTTGCAGACGATAAGTACAACCGTTTCAGAGAGAAGAGCGGCCAATGTGACGATCTGGCTTTAAGTCGATTCGATAACAAATGACGAAAACGGACGAATTTCTTAGGTTTTTACTACATATGAAAACTTTTCACATTCTCCCGTGCAACTCGGCTGCTAGTCCTCCTTTCATGCAGAATCTTAAGGTCGTAGCTCATGTCCAAGGCATCAAAGCTATTTAAAAAGTCAATAATCGATACATAAAACTTGAATTGTACTACTTCTTACTGGCTATTACATCAACTTAGAAGCTTCATCTGTGTTCTACTATGGTGCTTTTAGTGTCTCCGCATACCGCAGCACGCGACATTGCTTTGTAGACAATAAGTACAACCGTTTCAGAGAGAAGAGCGGCCAATGTGACGATCTGGCTTTAAGTCGATTCGATAACAAATGACGAAAACGGACGGATTTCTCAGGTTTTTACTACATATGAACACTTTTCACATTCTCCCGTGCAACTCGGCTGCTAGTCCTCCTTTCATGCAGAATCTTAAGGTCCTAGCTCATGTCCAAGGCACCAAATCCCGCCAAAAAGTCAATAATCGATACCTAAAACTTGAATTCTACTACTTCTTACCGGCTATTACATCATCTTAAAAGCTTCATCTGTGTTCTACTATGGTGCTTTTAGTGTCTCCGAATACCGCAGTACGCCACATAGCTTTGCAGACGATAAGTACAACCGTTTCAGAGAGAAGAGCGGCCAATGTGACGATCTGGCTTTAAGTAGATTCGATAATAAATGACGAAAACGGACGGATTTCTCAGGTTTTTACTACATATGAACACTTTTCACATTCTCCCGTGCAACTCGGCTTCTAGTCCTCCTTTCATGCAGAATCTTAAGGTCCCAGCTCATGTCCAAGGCACAAAAGCCAGCTAAAAGGTCAATATTCAATACCTAATACTTGTATTGTACTACTTCTTACTGGCTATTACATCAACTTAGAAGCGTGATCTGTGTTCTACTATAGTGCTTTTAGTGTCTCAGCATACCGCAGCACGCGACATAGCTTTGCAGACGATAAGTAGAACCGTTTCAGAGAGAAAAGCGGCCAATGTGTCGATCTGGCATTAAGTCGATTCGATAACAAATGACGAAAACGGACGGATTTCTCAGGTTTTTACTACATATGAACACTTTTCACATACTCCCGTGCAACTGAGCTGCTAGTCCTCCTTTCATGCAGAATCATAAGGTCCTAGCTCATGTCCAAGGCACCAAAGCCAGCTAAAAAGTCAATAATCGATACCTAAAACGCGAATTGTACTACTTCTTACTGGATATTACATCAACTTAGAAGCTTCATCTGTGTTCTACTGTGGTGATTTTAGTGTCTCCGCATACCGCAGCACGTGACTTAGCTTTGCAGACGATAAGTACAACCGTTTCAGAGAGAAGAGCGGCCAATGTGACGATCTGGCTTTAACTCGATTCGATACCAAATGACGAAAACGGACGGATTTCTCAGGTTTTTACTACATATGAACACTTTTCACATTCTCCCGTGCAACTCGGCTGCTAGTCCTCCTTCACGCAAAATCTTAAGTTCCTAGCTCGTGTCCAAGGCACCAAAGAAGTGTAAAAAGTCAATAACCGATACCTAAAACTTGAATTTTACTTCTTCTTACTGGCTATTACATCAACTTAGAAGCTTCATCTGTGTTCTACTATGGTGCTTTTAGTGTCTCCGCATACCGCAGCACGCGACATAGCTTTGCCGACGATAAGTACAACCGTTTCAGAGAGAAGAGCGGTCAATGTGACGATCTGGCTTTAAGTCGATTCGATAACAAATGACGAAAACGGACGGATGTCTCAGGTTTTTACTGCATATGAACACTTTTCACATTCTCCCGTGCCACTCGGCTGCTAGTCCTCCTTTCATGCAGAATCTTAAGGTCCTAGGTCATGTCCAAGGCACCAAAGCTAGCCAAAAAGTCAATAATCGATACCTAAAACTTGAATTGTACTACTTCTTACTGGCTATTACAACAACTTAGAAGCTTCATCTGTGTTCTACTATGGTGATTTTAGTGTCTCCGCATACCGCAGCACGCGACATATCTTTGTAGACGATAAGTACAACCGTGTCAGAGAGAAGAGCGACCAATGTGACGATCTGGCTTTAAGTCGATTCGATAACAAATGACGAAAACGGACTAATTTCTTAGGTTTTTACTACATATGAAAACTTTTCACATTCTCCCGTGCAACTCGGCTGCTAGTCCTCCTTTCATGCAGAATCTTAAGGTCGTAGCTCATGTCCAAGGCATCAAAGCTATTTAAAAAGTCAATAATCGATACCTAAAACTTGAATTGTACTACTTCTTACTGGCTATTACATCAACTTAGAAGCTTCATCTGTGTTCTACTATGGTGCTTTTAGTGTCTCCGCATACCGCAGCACGCGACATTGCTTTGTAGACGATAAGTACAACCGTTTCAGAGAGAAGAGCGGCCAATGTGACGATCTGGCTTTAAGTCGATTCGATAACAAATGACGAAAACGGACGGATGTCTCAGGTTTTTACTGCATATGAACACTTTTCACATTCTCCCGTGCAACTCGGCTGCTAGTCCTCCCTTCATGCAGAATCTTAAGGTCCTAGGTCATGTCCAAGGCACCAAAGCTAGCCAAAAAGTCAATAATCGATACCTAAAACTTGAATTGTACTACTTCTTACTGGCTATTACAACAACTTAGAAGCTTCATCTGTGTTCTACTATGGTGATTTTAGTGTCTCCGCATACCGCAGCACGCGACATATCTTTGTAGACGATAAGTACAACCGTGTCAGAGAGAAGAGCGACCAATGTGACGATCTGGCTTTAAGTCGATTCGATAACAAATGACGAAAACGGACGGATTTCTCAGGTATTTTTTTACATATGAACACTTTTCACATTCTCCTGGGCAACTCGGCTGCTAGTCCTCCTTTCATGCAGAATCTTAACGTCCTAGCTCATGTCCAAAGCACCAAAGCCAGCTAAAAAGTCAATAATCGATACCTAAAAGTTGAATTGGACTACTTCTTACTGGCTATTACATCAACTTAGATGCTTCATCTGTGTTCTACTATGGTGATTTTAGTGTCTCCGCATACCGCAGCACGCGACATAGCTTTGCAGACGATAAGTACAACCGTTTCAGAGAGAAGAGCGGCCAATGTGACGATCTGGCTTTAAGTCGATTCGATAACAAATGACGAAAACGGACGGAGTTCTCAGGTTTTTACTACATATGAACACTGTTCACATTTTCCCGTGCAACTCGGCTGCTAGTAGTAATTTAATGCAGAATCTTAAGGTCCAAGCTCATGTCCAAGGCACCAGAGCCAGCTAAAAAGTCAATAATCGATACATAAAACTTGAATGCTACTACTTCTTACTGGCTATTACATCAACTTAGAAGCTTCATCTGTGTTCTACTATGGTGCTTTTAGTGTCTCCACATACCGCAGCACGCGACATGGCTTTGCAGACGATAAGTACAACCGTTTCAGAGAGAAGAGCGGCCAATGTGACGATCTGGCTTTAAGTCGATACGATAACAAATGACGAAAACGGGCGGATTTCTCAGGTTTTTACTATATATGAACACTTTTCACATTCTCCCGTGCAACTCGGCTGCTAGTCCTCCTTTCATGCAGAATCATAAGGTCCTAGCTCATGTCCAAGGCACCAAAGCTAGCTAAAAAGTCAATAATCGATACCTAAAACTTGAATTGTACTACTTCTTACTGGCTATTACATCAACTTAGAAGCTTCATCTGTGTTCTACTATGGTGCTTTTAGTGTCTCCGCATACCGCAGCACGCGACATAGCTTTGCAATCGATAAGTACAACCGTTTCAGAGAGAAGAGCGGCTAATTTGACGATCTGGCTTTAAGTCGATTCGATAACAAATGACGAAAACGGACGGATTTCTCGGGTTTTTACTACATATTAACACTTTTCACATTCTCCCATGCAAATCGGCTGCTAGTATTCCTTTCATACAGAATGTTAAGGTCCTAGCTTTTGTCCAAGGCACCAAAGCCAGCTAAAAAGTCAATAATCGATACCTAAAACTTGAATTGTACTACTTCTTCCTGGCTATTACGTCAACTTAGAAGCTTCATCTGTGTTCTACTATGGTGCTTTTAGTGTCTCCGCATACCGCAGCACGCGACATAGCTTTGCAGACAATAAGTACAACCGTTTCAGAGAGAAGAGCGGCCAATGTGACGATCTGGCTTTAAGTCGATTCGATAACAAATGACGAAAACGGACGAATTGCTTAGGTTTTTACTACATATGAAAACTTTTCACATTCTCCCGTGCAACTTAGCTGCTAGTCCTCCTTTCATGCAGAATCTTAAGGTCCTAGCTCAGGTCCAAGGCACCAAAGCCAGCTAAAAAGTCAATAATCGATACCTAAATCTTGAATTGGACTACTTCTTACTGGCTATGACATCAACTTAGAAGCTTCATCTGTGTTCTACTATGGTGCTTTTCCTGTTTCCGCCTACGGCAACACGCGACATAGCTTTGCAGACGATAAGTACAACCGTTTCAGGGAGAAGAGCGGCCAATGTGACGATCTGGCTTTAAGTCGTTTCGATAACAAATGACGAAAACGGATGGATTTCTCAGGTTTTTACTACATATGAACACTTTTCACACTCTCCCGTGCAACTCGGCTGCTAGTCCTCCTTTATTGGAGAATCTTAAGGTCCTAGCTCATGTCCAAGGCACCAAAGCCAGCTAAAAAGTCAATAATCGATACCTAAAACGCGAATTGTACTACTTCTTACTGCATATTACATCAACTTAGAAGCTTCATCTGTGTTCTACTGTGGTGATTTTAGTGTCTCCGCATACGGCAGCACGTGACATAGCATCGCAGACGATAAGTACAAGTGTTTCAGAGAGAAGGGCGGCCAATGTGACGATCTGGCTTTAAGTCGATTCGATAACAAATGACGAAAACGGACGGATTTCTCAGGTATTTTTTTACATATGAACACTTTTCACATTCTCCTGGGCAACTCGGCTGCTAGTCCTCCTTTCATGCAGAATCTTAAGGTCCTAGCTCATGTCCAAGGCACCAAAGCTAGCTAAAAAGTCAATAATCGATACCTAAAACTTGAATTGTACTACTTCTTACTGGCTATTACATCAACTTAGAAGCCTCATCTGTGTTCTACTATGCTGCGTGTAGTGTCTCAGCATACCGCAGCATGCGACATAGCTTTGCAGACGATAAGTACAAGCGTTTCAGAGAGAAGAGCGGCCAATGTGACGATCTGGCTTTAAGTCGATTCGATAACAAATGACGAAAACGTACGGATTTCTCAGGTTTTTACTACATATGAACACTTTTCACATTCTCCCGTGCAACTCGGCTGATAGTCCTCCTTCATGCAAAATCTTAATTTCCTAGCTCGTGTCCAAGGCACCAAAGAAGGGTAAATGTCATTAACCGATACCTAAAACTTTAATTGTACTACTTCTTACTGGCTATTACATCAACTTAGAAGCTTCATCTGTTTTCTACTATGGTGCTTTTAGTGTGTCCGCATACCGCAGCACGCGACATAGCTTTGCAGACGATAAGTACAACTTTTTCAGAGAGAAGAGCGGCCAATGTGACGATCTGGCTTTAAGTCGATTCGATAACAAATGACGAAAACGTACGGATTTCTCAGGTTTTTACTACATGTGAACACTTTTCACATTCTCCCGTGCAACTCGGCTGCTAGTCCTCCTTTCATGCAGAATCTTAAGGTCTTAGCTCATGTCCAAGGTACCAAAGCCAGCTAAAAAGTCAATAATGGATACCTAAAACTTGAATTCTACTACTTCTTACTGGCTATTACATCAACTTAGAAGCTTCATCTGTGTTCTACTATGGTGCATTTAGTGTCTCCGCATACCGCAGCACGCGACATAGCTTTGCAGACGATAAGTACAACCGTTTCAGAGAGAAGAGCGGCCAATGTGACGATCTGGCTTTTAGTCGATTCGATAACAAATGACGAAAACGGCCGGATTTCTAAGGTTGTTACTACATATGAACACTTTTCACATTCTCCCGTGCAACTCGGCTGGTAGTTATCCTTTCATGCAGAATGTTAAGGTCCTAGCTCATGTCCAAGGCACCAAGGCCAGCTAAAAAGTCAATAATCGATACCTAAAACGCGAATTGTACTACTTCTTACTGGATATTGCATCAACTTAGAAGCTTCATCTGTGTTCTACTGTGGTGATTTTAGTGTCCCCGCATACCGCAGCACGTGACATAGCTTTGCAGACGATAAGTACAACCGTTTCAGAGAGAAGAGCGGCCAATGTGACGATCTGGCTTTTAGTCGATTCGATAACAAATGACGAAAACGGACGGATTTCTCAGGTTGTTACTACATATGAACACTTTTCACATTCTCCCGTGCAACTCGGCTGCTAGTTCTCCTTTCATGCAGAATCTTAAGGTCCTAGCTCATGTCCAAGGCACCAAAGCTAGCCAAAAAGTCAATAATCGATACCTAAAACTTGAATTGTACTACTTCTTACTGGCTATTACAACAACTTAGAAGCTTCATCTGTGTTCTACTATGGTGATTTTAGTGTCTCCGCATACCGCAGCACGCGACATATCTTTGTAGACGATAAGTACAACCGTGTCAGAGAGAAGAGCGACCAATGTGACGATCTGGCTTTAAGTCGATTCGATAACAAATGACGAAAACGGACGGATTTCTCAGGTATTTTTTTACATATGAACACTTTTCACATTCTCCTGGGCAACTCGGCTGCTAGTCCTCGTTTCATGCAGAATCTTAACGTCCTAGCTCATGTCCAAGGCACCAAAGCCAGCTAAAAAGTCAATAATCGATACCTAAAAGTTGAATTGGACTACTTCTTACTGGCTATTACATCAACTTAGATGCTTCATCTATGTTCTACTATGGTGATTTTAGTGTCTCCGCATACCGCAGCACGCGACATAGCTTTGCAGACGATAAGTACAACCGTTTCAGAGAGAAGAGCGGCAAATGTGACGATCTGGCTTTAAGTCGATTCGATAACAAATGACGAAAACGGACGGAGTTCTCAGGTTTTTACTACATATGAACACTGTTCACATTTTCCCGTGCAACTCGGCTGCTAGTCCTAATTTAATGCAGAATCTTAAGGTCCAAGCTCATGTCCAAGGCACCAGAGCCAGCTAAAAAGTCAATAATCGATACCTAAAACTTGAATGCTACTACTTCTTACTGGCTATTACATCAACTTAGAAGCTTCATCTGTGTTCTACTATGGTGCTTTTAGTGTCTCCACATACCGCAGCACGCGACATGGCTTTGCAGACGATAAGTACAACCGTTTCAGAGAGAAGAGCGGCCAATGTGACGATCTGGCTTTAAGTCGATTCGATAACAAATGACGAAAACGGGCGGATTTCTCAGGTTTTTACTATATATGAACACTTTTCACATTCTCCCGTGCAACTCGGCTGCTAGTCCTCCTTTCATGCAGAATCATAAGGTCCTAGCTCATGTCCAAGGCACCAAAGCTAGCTAAAAAGTCAATAATCGATACCTAAAACTTGAATTGTACTACTTCTTACTGGCTATTACATCAACTTAGAAGCTTCATCTGTGTTCTACTATGGTGCTTTTAGTGTCTCCGCATACCGCAGCACGCGACATAGCTTTGCAATCGATAAGTACAACCGTTTCAGAGAGAAGAGCGGCTAATTTGACGATCTGGCTTTAAGTCGATTCGATAACAAATGACGAAAACGAACGGATTTCTCGGGTTTTTACTACATATGAACACTTTTCACATTCTCCCGTGCAACTCAGCTGCTAGTCCTCCTTTCATGCAGAATCTTAAGGTCCTAGCTCAGGTCCAAGGCACCAAAGCCAGCTAAAAAGTCAATAATCGATACCTAAATCTTGAATTGTACTACTTCTTACTATCTATTACATCAACTTAGAAGCTTCATCTGTGTTCTACTATGGTGCTTTTCCTGTTTCCGCCTACGGCAACACGCGACTTAGCTTTGCAGACGATAAGTACAACCGTTTCAGAGAGAAGAGCGGCCAATGTGACGATCTGGCTTTAAGTCGTTTCGATAACAAATGACGAAAACGGATGGATTTCTCAGGTTTTTACTACATATGAACACTTTTCACATTCTCCCGTGCAACTCGGCTGCTAGTCCTCCTTTATTGGAGAATCTTAAGGTCCTAGCTCATGTCCAAGGCACCAAAGACAGCTAAAAAGTCAATAATCGATACCTAAAACGCGAATTGTACTACTTCTTACTGCATATTACATCAACTTAGAAGCTTCATCTGTGTTCTACTGTGGTGATTTTAGTGTCTCCGCATACCGCAGCACGTGACATAGCATCGCAGACGATAAGTACAAGTGTTTCAGAGAGAAGGGCGGCCAATGTGACGATCTGGCTTTAAGTCGATTCGATAACAAATGACGAAAACGGACGAATTTCTCAGGTTTTTACTACATATGAACACTTTTCACATTCTCCCTTGCTACTCGGCTGCTAGTCCTCCTTTCATGCAGAATCTTAATGTCCTAGCTCATGTCCAAGGCACCAAAGCTAGCTAAAAAGTCAATAATCGATACCTAAAACTTGAATTGTACTACTTCTTACTGGCTATTACATCAACTTAGAAGCCTCATCTGAGTTCTACTATGCTGCGTGTAGTGTCTCAGCATAGCGCAGCATGCGACATAGCTTTGCAGACGATAAGTACAAGCGTTTCAGAGAGAAGAGCGGCCAATGTGACGATCTGGCTTTAAGTCGATTCGATAACAAATGACGAAAACGTACGGATTTCTCAGGTTTTTACTACATATGAACACTTTTCACATTCTCCCGTGCAACTCGGCTGATAGTCCTCCTTCATGCAAAATCTTAATTTCCTAGCTCGTGTCCAAGGCACCAAAGAAGGGTAAATGTCATTAACCGATACCTAAAACTTTAATTGTACTACTTCTTACTGGCTATTACATCAACTTAGAAGCTTCATCTGTTTTCTACTATGGTGCTTTTAGTGTGTCCGCATACCGCAGCACGCGACATAGCTTTGCAGACGATAAGTACAACTTTTTCAGAGAGAAGAGCGGCCAATGTGACGATCTGGCTTTGTCGATTCGATAACAAATGACGAAAACGTACGGATTTCTCAGGTTTTTACTACATGTGAACACTTTTCACATTCTCCCGTGCAACTCGGCTGCTAGTCCTCCTTTCATGCAGAATCTTAAGGTCTTAGCTCATGTCCAAGGTACCAAAGCCAGCTAAAAAGTCAATAATGGATACCTAAAACTTGAATTCTACTACTTCTTACTGGCTATTACATCAACTTAGAAGCTTCATCTGTGTTCTACTATGGTGCATTTAGTGTCTCCGCATACCGCAGCACGCGACATAGCTTTGCAGACGATAAGTACAACCGTTTCAGAGAGAAGAGCGGCCAATGTGACGATCTGGCTTTTAGTCGATTCGATAACAAATGACGAAAACGGCCGGATTTCTAAGGTTGTTACTACATATGAACACTTTTCACATTCTCCCGTGCAACTCGGCTGGTAGTTATCCTTTCATGCAGAATGTTAAGGTCCTAGCTCATGTCCAAGGCACCAAGGCCAGCTAAAAAGTCAATAATCGATACCTAAAACGCGAATTGTACTACTTCTTACTGGATATTGCATCAACTTAGAAGCTTCATCTGTGTTCTACTGTGGTGATTTTAGTGTCCCCGCATACCGCAGCACGTGACATAGCTTTGCAGACGATAAGTACAACCGTTTCAGAGAGAAGAGCGGCCAATGTGACGATCTGGCTTTTAGTCGATTCGATAACAAATGACGAAAACGGACGGATTTCTCAGGTTGTTACTACATATGAACACTTTTCACATTCTCCCGTGCAACTCGGCTGCTAGTTCTCCTTTCATGCAGAATCTTAAGGTCCTAGCTCATGTCCAAGGCACCAAAGCTAGCCAAAAAGTCAATAATCGATACCTAAAACTTGAATTGTACTACTTCTTACTGGCTATTACAACAACTTAGAAGCTTCATCTGTGTTCTACTATGGTGATTTTAGTGTCTCCGCATACCGCAGCACGCGACATATCTTTGTAGACGATAAGTACAACCGTGTCAGAGAGAAGAGCGACCAATGTGACGATCTGGCTTTAAGTCGATTCGATAACAAATGACGAAAACGGACGGATTTCTCAGGTATTTTTTTACATATGAACACTTTTCACATTCTCCTGGGCAACTCGGCTGCTAGTCCTCCTTTCATGCAGAATCTTAACGTCCTAGCTCATGTCCAAGGCACCAAAGCCAGCTAAAAAGTCAATAATCGATACCTAAAAGTTGAATTGGACTACTTCTTACTGGCTATTACATCAACTTAGATGCTTCATCTGTGTTCTACTATGGTGATTTTAGTGTCTCCGCATACCGCAGCACGCGACATAGCTTTGCAGACGATAAGTACAACCGTTTCAGAGAGAAGAGCGGCAAATGTGACGATCTGGCTTTAAGTCGATTCGATAACAAATGACGAAAACGGACGGAGTTCTCAGGTTTTTACTACATATGAACACTGTTCACATTTTCCCGTGCAACTCGGCTGCTAGTCCTAATTTAATGCAGAATCTTAAGGTCCAAGCTCATGTCCAAGGCACCAGAGCCAGCTAAAAAGTCAATAATCGATACCTAAAACTTGAATGCTACTACTTCTTACTGGCTATTACATCAACTTAGAAGCTTCATCTGTGTTCTACTATGGTGCTTTTAGTGTCTCCACATACCGCAGCACGCGACATGGCTTTGCAGACGATAAGTACAACCGTTTCAGAGAGAAGAGCGGCCAATGTGACGATCTGGCTTTAAGTCGATTCGATAACAAATGACGAAAACGGGCGGATTTCTCAGGTTTTTACTATATATAAACACTTTTCACATTCTCCCGTGCAACTCGGCTGCTAGTCCTCCTTTCATGCAGAATCATAAGGTCCTAGCTCATGTCCAAGGCACCAAAGCTAGCTAAAAAGTCAATAATCGATACCTAAAACTTGAATTGTACTACTTCTTACTGGCTATTACATCAACTTAGTAGATTCATCTGTGTTCTACTTTGGTGCTTTTAGTGTCTCCGCATACCGCAGCACGCGACATAGCTTTGCAATCGATAAGTACAACCGTTTCAGAGAGAAGAGCGGCTAATTTGACGATCTGGCTTTAAGTCGATTCGATAACAAATGACGAAAACGGACGGATTTCTCGGGTTTTTACTACATATTAACACTTTTCACATTCTCCCATGCAAATCGGCTGCTAGTATTCCTTTCATACAGAAAGTTAAGGTCCTAGCTTTTGTCCAAGGCACCAAAGCCAGCTAAAAAGTCAATAATGGATACCTAAAACTTGAATTCTACTACTTCTTACTGGCTATTACATCAACTTAGAAGCTTCATCTGTGTTCTACTATGGTGCATTTAGTGTCTCCGCATACCGCAGCACGCGACATAGCTTTGCAGACGATAAGTACAACCGTTTCAGAGAGAAGAGCGGCCAATGTGACGATCTGGCTTTTAGTCGATTCGATAACAAATGACGAAAACGGACGGATTTCTAAGGTTGTTACTACATATGAACACTTTTCACATTCTCCCGTGCAACTCGGCTGGTAGTTATCCTTTCATGCAGAATGTTAAGGTCCTACCTCATGTCCAAGGCACCAAGGCCAGCTAAAAAGTCAATAATCGATACCTAAAACGCGAATTGTACTACTTCTTACTGGATATTGCATCAACTTAGAAGCTTCATCTGTGTTCTACTGTGGTGATTTTAGTGTCCCCGCATACCGCAGCACGTGACATAGCTTTGCAGACGATAAGTACAACCGTTTCAGAGAGAAGAGCGGCCAATGTGACGATCTGGCTTTAAGTCGATTCGATAACAAATGACGAAAACGGACGGATTTCTCAGGTTTTTACTACATATGAACACTTTTCACATTGTCCCTTGCAACTCGGCTGCTACTCTTCCTTCATGCATAATCTTAAGTTCCTAGCTCGTGTCCAAGGCACCAAAGAAGTGTAAAAAGTCAATAACCGATACCTAAAACTTGAATTTTACGTCTTCTTACTGGCTATTACATCAACTTAGAAGCTTCATCTGTGTTCTACTATGGTGCTTTTCCTGTTTCCGCCTACGGCAACACGCGACATAGCTTTGCAGACGACAAGTACAACCGTTTCCGAGAGCAGAGCGGCCAATGTGACGATCTGGCTTTAAGTCGATTCGATAACAAATGACGAAAACGGAAGGATTTCTCAGGTTTTTACTTCATATGAACACTTTTTACATTCTCCCCTGCAACTCGGCTGCTAGTCCTCCATTCATGCAGAATCTTAAGGTCCTAGCTCATGTCCAAGGCACCAAAGCCAGCTAAAAAGTCAATAATCGATACCTAAAACTTGAATTGTACTACTTCTTACTGGCTATTACATCAACTTAGAAGCTTCATCTGTGTTTTACTATGCTGCTTGTAGTGTCTCAGCATACCGCAGCATGCGACATAGCTTTGCAGACGATAAGTACAAGCGTTTCAGAGAGAAGAGCGGCCAATGTGACGATCTGGCTTTAAGTCGATTCGATAACAAATGACGAAAACGGACGAATTTCTCAGGTTTTTACTACATATGAACACTTTTCACATTCTCCCGTGCTACTCGGCTGCTAGTCCTCCTTTCATGCTGAATCTTAAGGTCCTAGCTCATGTCCAAGGCACCAAAGCTAGCTAAAAAGTCAATAATCGATACCTAAAACTTGAATTGTACTACTTCTTACTGGCTATTACATCAACTTAGAAGCTTCATCTGTGTTCTACTATGCTGCTTGTAGTGTCTCAGCATACCGCAGCATGCGACATAGCTTTGCAGACGATAAGTACAAGCGTTTCAGAGAGAAGAGCGGCCAATGTGACGATCTGGCTTTAAGTCGATTCGATAACAAATGACGAAAACGGACGAATTTCTCAGGTTTTTACTACGTATGAACACTTTTCACATTCTCCCGTGCTACTCGGTTGCTAGTCCTCCTTTCATGCAGAATCTTAAGGTCCTAGCTCATGTCCAAGGCACCAAAGCCAGCTAAAAAGTCAATAATCGATACCTAAAACTTGAATTGGACTACTTCTTACTGGCTATTACATCAACTTAGAAGCTTCATCTGTGTTCTACTATGGTGCTTTTCCTGTTTCCGCCTACGGCAACACGTGACATAGCTTTGCAGACGATAAGTACAACCGTTTCAGAGAGCAGAGCGGCCAATGTGACGATCTGGCTTTAAGTCGATTCGATAACAAATGACGAAAACGGACGAATTTCTCAGGTTTTTACTACATATGAACACTTTTCACATTCTCCCGTGCTACTCGGCTGCTAGTCCTCCTTTCATGCTGAATCTTAAGGTCCTAGCTCATGTCCAAGGCACCAAAGCTAGCTAAAAAGTCAATAATCAATACCTAAAACTTGAATTGTACTACTTCTTACTGGCTATTACATCAACTTAGAAGCTTCATCTGTGTTCTACTATGCTGCTTGTTGTGTCTCAGCATACCGCAGCATGCGACTTAGCTTTGCAGACGATAAGTACAAGCGTTTCAGAGAGAAGAGCGGCCAATGTGACGATCTGGCTTTAAGTCGATTCGATAACAAATGACGAAAACGGACGAATTTCTCAGGTTTTTACTACATATGATCACTTTTCACATTCTCCCGTGCTACTCGGCTGCTAGTCCTCCTTTCATGCTGAATCTTAAGGTCCTAGCTCATGTCCAAGGCACCAAAGCTAGCTAAAAAGTCAATAATCGATACCTAAAACTTGAATTGTACTACTTCTTACTGGCTATTACGTCAACTTAGTAGCTCCATCTGTGTTCTACTATGGTTATTTTAGTGTCTCCGCATACCGCAGCACGCGACATAGCTTTGTAGACGATAAGTACAACCGTTTCAGAGAGAAGAGCGGCCAATGTGACGATCTGGCTTTAAGTCGATTCGATAACAAAT
Organism: Schistocerca gregaria; assembly: GCF_023897955.1. NCBI lineage: Eukaryota > Metazoa > Arthropoda > Insecta > Orthoptera > Acrididae > Schistocerca > Schistocerca gregaria. The sequence continues at coordinate 2,163,195 of NW_026061711.1, read as the reverse complement.
GACGAAAACGGACGAATTTCTCAGGTTTTTACTACATATGAACACTTTTCACATTCTCCCGTGCTACTCGGCTGCTAGTCCTCCTTTCATGCAGAATGTTAAGGTCCTAGCTCATGTCCAAGGCACCGAAGCCAGCTAAAAAGTCAATAATCGATACCTAAAACTTGAATTGGACTACTTCTTACTCGCTATTACATCAACTTAGAAGCTTCATCTGTGTTCTACTATGGTGCTTTTCCTGTTTCCGCCTACGGCAACACGCATCATAGCTTTGCAGACGATAAGTACAACCGTTTCCCAGAGCAGAGCGGCCAATGTGACGATCTGGCTTTAAGTCGATTCGATAACAAATGACGAAAACGGACGGATTTCTCAAGTTTTTACATCATATGAACACTTTTTACGTTCTCCCCTGCAACTCGGCTGCTAGTCCTCCTCTCATGCAGAATCTTAAGGTCCTAGCTCATGTCCACGGCACCAAAGCCAGCTAAAAAGTCAATAATCGATACCTAAAACTTGAATTGGACTACTTCTTACTCGCTATTACATCAACTTAGAAGCTTTATCTGTGTTCTACTATGGTGCTTTCCTGTTTCCGCCTACGGCAACACGCGACATAGCTTTGCAGACGATAAGTACAACCGTTTCCGAGAGCAGAGCGGCCAATGTGACGATCTGTCTTTAAGTCGATTCGATAAAAATGACGAAAACGGACGGATTTCTCAGGTTTTTACTACATATGAACACTTTTCACATACTCCCGTGCAATTCGGCTGCTAGTCCTCCTTTCATGCAGAATCTTAAGGTCCTAGCTCATGTCCAAGGCACCAAAGCCAGCTAAAAAGTCAATATTCAATACCTAAAACTTGAATTCTACTACTACTTACTGGCTATTACATCAACTTAGGAGCTTCATCTGTGTTCTACTATAGTGCTTTTAGTGTCTCCACATACCGCAGCACGCGACATAGCTTTGCAGACGATAAGTACAACCGTTTCAGAGAGAAGAGCGGCCAATGTGACGATCTGGCTTTAAGTCGATTCGATAAGAAATGACGAAATCGGAGGGATTTCTAAGGTTTTTACTACATATGAACACTTTTCACATTCTCCCGTGCAACTCGGCTGCTAGTCCTCCTTTCATGCAGAATCTTAAGGTACTAGCTCATGTCCAAGGCACCAAAGCCAGCTAAAAAGTCAATAATCGATACGTAAAACTTGAATTGTACTACTTATTACTGGCTATTACATCAACTTAGAAGCTTCATCTGTGTTCTACTATGGTGCTTTTAGTGTCTCCGCATACCGCAGCACGCGACATAGCTTTGCAGACGATAAGTACAACCGTTTCAGAGAGAAGAGCGGCCAATGTGACGATCTGGCTTTAAGTCGATTCGATAACAAATGACGAAAACGGACGGATGTCTCAGGTTTTTAATACATATGAACACTTTTCACATTCTCCCGTGCAACTCGGCTGCTAGTCCTCCTTTTATGCAGAATCTTAAAGTCCTAGCTCATGTCCAAGGCACCAAAGCCAGCTAAAAAGTCAATAATCGATACCTAAATCTAAATTGGTCTACTTCTTACTGGCTATTACATCAACTTAGAAGCTTCATCTATGTTCTACTATTGTGCTTTTCTGTTTCCGCCTACGGCAACACGCGACATAGCTTTGCAGACGATAAGTACAACCGTTTCTGAGAGCAGAGCGACCAATGTGACGATCTGGCTTTAAGTCGATTCGATAACAAATGACGAAAACGGACGGATTACTCAGGTCTTTACTTCATATGAACACTTTTTACATTCTCCCCTGCAACTCGGCTGCTAGTCCTCCTTTCATGCAGAATCTTAAGGCCCTAGCTCATGTCCAAGGCACCAAAGCCAGCTAAAAAGTCAATAATCGGTACCTAAAACTTGAATTCTACTACTTCTTACTGGCTATTACATCAACATAGAAGCTTCATCTGTGTTCTACTATGCTGCTTTTAGCGTCTCAGCATACCGCAGCATGCGACATAGCTTTGCAGACGATAAGTACAAGCGTTTCAGAGAGAAGAGCGGCCAATGTGACGATCTGGCTTTAAGTAGATTCCATAACAAATGACGAAAACGGACGAATTTCTCAGGTTTTTACTACATATGAACACTTTTCACACTCTCCCGTGCTACTCGGCTGCTAGTCCTCCTTTCATGCAGAATCTTAAGATCCTAGCTCATGTCCAAGGCACCAAAGCTAGCTAAAAAGTCAATAATCGATACCTAAAACTTGAATTGTACTACTTCTTACTGGCTATTACATCAACTTAGAAACTTCATCTGTGTTCTACTATGCTGCTTGTAGTGTCTCAGCATACCGCAGTATGCGACATAGCTTTGCAGACGATAAGTACAACCGTTTCAGAGAGAAGAGCGGCCAATGTGACGATCTGGCTTTAAGTCGATTCGATAACAAATGACGAAAACGGACGAATTTCTCAGGTTTTTACTACATATGAACACTTTTCACATTCTCCCGTGCTACTCGGCTGGTAGTTATCCTTTCATGCAGAATCTTAAGGTCCTAGCTCATGTCCAAGGCACCAATGCTAGCTAAAAAGTCAATAATCGATACCTAAAACTTGAATTTTACTACTTCTTACTGGCTATTACATCAACTTAGAAGCTCCATCTGTGTTCTACTATGGTGATTTTAGTGTCTCCGCATACCGCAGCACGCGACATAGCTTTGTAGACGATAAGTACAACTGTTTCAGAGAGAAGAGCGGCCAATGTGACGATCTGGCTTTAAGTCGATTCGATAACAAATGACAAAAACGGACGGATTTCTCAGGTTTTTACTACATATGAACACTTTTCACATTCTCCCGTGCAACTCGGCTGCTAGTCCCCCTTTATTGGAGAATCTTAAGGTACTAGCTCATGTCCAAGGCACCAAAGCCAGCTAAAAAGTCAATAATCGATACGTAAAACTTGAATTGTACTACTTCTTACTGGCTATTACATCAACTTAGAAGCTTCATCTGTGTTCTACTATGGTGCTTTTATGGTCTCCGCATACCGCAGCACGCGACATAGCTTTGCAGGCGATAAGTACAACCGTTTCAGAGAGAAGAGCGGCCAATGTGACGATCTGGCTTTAAGTCGATTCGATAACAAATGACGAAAACGGACGGATGTCTCAGGTTTTTAATACATATGAACACTTTTCACATTCTCCCGTGCAACTGGGCTGCTAGTCCTCCTTTTATGCAGAATCTTAAAGTCCTAGCTCATGTCCAAGGCACCAAAGCCAGCTAAAAAGTCAATAATCGATACCTAAATCTCTAATTGGTCTTCTTCTTACTGGCTATTACATCAACTTAGAAGCTTCATCTATGTTCTACTATTGAACTTTTCTGTTTCTGCCTACGGCAACACGCGACATAGCTTTGCAGACGGTAAGTACAACCGTTTCTGAGAGCAGAGCGACCAATGTGACGATCTGGCTTTAAGTCGATTCGATAACAAATGACGAAAACGGACGGATTACTCAGGTCTTTACTTCATATGAACACTTTTTACATTCTCCCCTGCAACTCGGCTGCTAGTCCTCCTTTCATGCAGAATCTTAAGGTCCTAGCTCATGTCCAAGGCACCAAAGCCAGCTAAAAAGTCAATAACCGACACCTAAAACTTGAATTGTACTACTTCTTACTGGCTATTACATCAACATAGAAGCTTCATCTGTGTTCTACTATGCTGCTTTTAGTGTCTCAGCATACCGCAGCATGCGACATAGCTTTGCAGACAATAAGTACAAGCGTTTCAGAGAGAAGAGCGGCCAATGTGACGATCTGGCTTTAAGTCGATTCCATAACAAATGACGAAAACGGACGAATTTCTCAGGTTTTTACTACATATGAACACTTTTCACATTCTCCCGTGCTACTCGGCTGCTAGTCCTCCTTTCATGCAGAATCTTAAGGTCCTAGCTCATGTCCAAGGCACCAAAGCTAGCTAAAAAGTCAATAATCGATACCTAAAACTTGAATTGTACTACTTCTTACTGGCTATTACATCAACTTAGAAACTTCATCTGTGTTCTACTATGCTGCTTGTAGTGTCTCAGCATACCGCAGTGTGCGACATAGCTTTGCAGACGATAAGTACAACCGTTTCAGAGAGAAGAGCGGCCAATGTGACGATCTGGCTTTAAGTCGATTCGATAACAAATGACGAAAACGGACGAATTTCTCAGGTTTTTACTACATATGAACACTTTTCACATTCTCCCGTGCTACTCGGCTGCTAGTCCTCCTTTCATGCAGAATCTTAAGGTCCTAGCTCATGTCCAAGGCACCAATGCTAGCTAAAAAGTCAATAATCGATACCTAAAACTTGAATTTTACTACTTCTTACTGGCTATTACATCAACTTAGAAGCTCCATCTGTGTTCTACTGTGGTGATTTTAGTGTCTCCGCATACCGCAGCACGCGACATAGCTTTGTAGACGATAAGTACAACCGTTTCAGAGAGAAGAGCGGCCAATGTGACGATCTGGCTTTAAGTCGATTCGATAACAAATGACGAAAACGGACGGATTTCTCAGGTTTTTACTACATATGAACACTTTTCACATTCTCCCGTGCAACTCGGCTGCTAGTCTTCCTTTCATGCAGAATCTTAAGGTACTAGCTCATGTCCAAGGCACCAAAGCCAGCTAAAAAGTCAATAATCGATACCTAAAACTTGAATTCTACTACTTCTTACTGGCTATTACATCAACTTAGAAGCTTCATCTGTGTTCTACTATGGTGCTTTTACTGTCTCCACATACCGCAGCACGCGACATAGCTTTGCAGACGATAAGTACAACCGTTTCAGAGAGAAGAGCGGCCAATGTGACGATCTGGCTTTAAGTCGATTCGATAACAAATGACGAAAACGGACGGATTTCTAAGGTTTTTACTACATATGAACACTTTTCACATTCTCCCGTGCAACTCGGCTGCTAGTCCTCCTTTCATGCAGAATCTTAAGGTCCTAGCTCATGTCCAAGGCACCAAAGCCAGCTAAAAAGTCAATAATCGATACCTAAAACTTGAATTGTACTACTTCTTCCTGGCTATTACATCAACTTAGAAGCTTCATCTCTGTTCTACTACGGTGCTTTTAGTTTCTCCGCATACCGCAGCACGCGACATAGTTTTGCAGACGATAAGTACAACCGTTTCAGAGAAAAGAGCGGCCAATGTGACGATCTGGCTTTAAGTCGATTCGATAAGAAATGACGAAAACGGATGGATTTCTAAGGTTTTTACTACATATGAACACTTTTCACATTCTCCCGTGCAACTCGGCTGCTAGTCCTCCTTTCATGCAGAATCTTAAGGTACTAGCTCATGTCCAAGGCACCAAAGCCAGCTAAAAAGTCAATTATCAATACGTAAAACTTGAATATTACTACTTCTTACTGGCTATTACATCAACTTAGAAGCTTCATCTGTGTTCTACTATGGTGCTTTTAGTGTCTCCGCATACCGCAGCACGCGACATAGCTTTGCAGACGATAAGTACAACCGTTTCTGAGAGCAGAGCGACCAATGTGACGATCTGGCTTTAAGTCGATTCGATAACAAATGACGAAAACGGACGGATTACTCAGGTCTTTACTTCATATGAACACTTTTTACATTCTCCCCTGCAACTCGGCTGCTACTCCTCCTTTCATGCAGAATCTTAAGGTCCTAGCTCATGTCCAAGGCACCAAAGCCAGCAAAAAAGTCAATAATCGATACCTAAAACTTGAATTGTACTACTTCTTACTGGCTATTACATCAACATAGAAGCTTCATCTGTGTTCTACTATGCTGCTTTTAGTATCTCAGCATACCGCAGCATGCGACATAGCTTTGCAGACGATAAGTACAAGCGTTTCAGAGAGAAGAGCGGCCAATGTGACGATCTGGCTTTAAGTCGATTCCATAACAAATGACGAAAACGGACGAATTTCTCAGGTTTTTACTACATATGAACACTTTTCACATTCTCCCGTGCTACTCGGCTGCTAGTCCTCCTTTCATGCAGAATCTTAAGGTCCTAGCTCATGTCCAAGGCACCAAAGCTAGCTAAAAAGTCAATAATCGATACCTAAAACTTGAATTTTACTACTTCTTACTGGCTATTACATCAACTTAGAAGCTCCATCTGTGTTCTACTATGGTGATTTTAGTGTCTCCGCATACCGCAGCACGCGACATAGCTTTGTAGACGATAAGTACAACCGTTTCAGAGAGAAGAGCGGCCAATGTGACGATCTGGCTTTAAGTCGATTCGATAACAAATGACGAAAACGGACGGATTTCTCAGGTTTTTACTACATATGAACACTTTTCACATTCTCCCGTGCAACTCGGCTGCTAGTCCTCCTTTCATGCAGAATCTTAAGGTCCTAGCTCATGTCCAAGGCACCAAAGCCAGCTAAAAAGTCAATAATCGATACCTAAAACTTGAATTCTACTACTTCTTACTGGCTATTACATCAACTTAGAAGCTTCATCTGTGTTCTACTATGGTGCTTTTACTGTCTCCACATACCGCAGCACGCGACATAGCTTTGCAGACGATAAGTACAACCGTTTCAGAGAGAAGAGCGGCCAATGTGACGATCTGGCTTTAAGTCGATTCGATAACAAATGACGAAAACGGACGGATTTCTAAGGTTTTTACTACATATGAACACTTTTCACATTCTCCCGTGCAACTCGGCTGCTAGTCCTCCTTTCATGCGGAATCTTAAGGTCCTAGCTCATGTCCAAGGCACCAAAGCCAGCTAACAAGTCAATAATCGATACCTAAAACTTGAATTGTTCTACTTCTTCCTGGCTATTACATCAACTTAGAAGCTTCATCTGTGTTCTACTACGGTGCTTTTAGTTTCTCCGCATACCGCAGCACGCGACATAATTTTAAAGACGATAAGTACAACCGTTTCAGAGAAAAGAGCGGCCAATGTGACGATCTGGCTTTAAGTCGATTCGATAAGAAATGACGAAAACGGATGGATTTCTAAGGTTTTTACTACATATGAACACTTTTCACATTCTCCCATGCAACTCGGCTGCCAGTCCTCCTTTCATGCAGAATCTTAAGGTACTAGCTCATGTCCAAGGCACCAAAGCCAGCTAAAAAGTCAATTATCGATACGTAAAACTTGAATTGTACTACTTCTTACTGGCTATTACATCAACTTAGAAGCTTCATCTGTGTTCTACTATGGTGCTTTTAGTGTCTCCGCATACCGCAGCACGCGACATAGCTTTGCAGACGATAAGTACAACCGTTTCTGAGAGCAGAGCGACCAATGTGACGATCTGGCTTTAAGTCGATTCGATAACAAATGACGAAAACGGACGAATTTCTCAGGTTTTTACTACATATGAACACTTTTCACATTCTCCCGTGCTACTCGGCTGCTAGTCCTCCTTTCATGCAGAATCTTAAGGTCCTAGCTCATGTCCAAGGCACCAATGCTAGCAAAAAAGTCAATAATCGATACCTAAAACTTGAATTTTACTACTTCTTACTGGCTATTACATCAACTTAGAAGCTCCATCTGCGTTCTACTATGGTGATTTTAGTGTCTCCGCATACCGCAGCACGCGACATAGCTTTGTAGACGATAAGTACAACCGTTTCAGAGAGAAGAGCGGCCAATGTGACGATCTGGCTTTAAGTCGATTCGATAACAAATGACGAAAACGGACGGATTTCTCGGGTTTTTACTACATTTGAACACTTTTCACATTCTCCCGTGCAACTCGGCTGCTAGTCCTCCTTTCATACAGAATCTTAAGGTCCTAGCTCATGTCCAAGGCACCAAAGCCAGCTAAAAAGTCAATAATCGATACCTAAAACTTGAATTCTACTACTTCTTACTGGATATTACATCAACTTAGAAGCTTCATCTGTGTTCTACTATGGTGCTTTTAGTGTCTCCACATACCGCAGCACGCGACATAGCTTTGCAGACGATAAGTACAACCGTTTCAGAGAGAAGAGCGGCCAATGTGACGATCTGGCTTTAAGTCGATTCGATAACAAGTGACGAAAACGGACGGATTTCTAAGGTTTTTACTACATATGAACACTTTTCACATTCTCCCGTGCAACTCGGCTGCTAGTCCTCCTTTCGTGCAGAATCTTAAGGTCCTAGCTCATGTTCAAGGCACCAAAGCCAGCTAAAAAGTCAATAATCGATACCTAAAACTTGAATTGTACTACTTCTTCCTGGCTATTACATAAACGTAGAAGCTTCATCTGTGTTCTACTACGGTGCTTTTAGTTTCTCCGCATACCGCAGCACGTGACATAGTTCTAAAGACGATAAGTACAACCGTTTCAGAGAAAAGAGCGGCCAATGTGACGATCTGGCTTTAAGTCGATTCGATAACAAATGACGAAAACGGACGGATTTCTCAGGTTTTTACTTCATATGAACACTTTTTACATTCTCCCCTGCAACTCGGCTGCTAGTCCTCCTTTCATGCAGAATCTTAAGGTCCTAGCTCATGTCCAAGGCACCAAAGCCAGCTAAAAAGTCAATAATCGATACCTAAAACTTGAATTGTACTACTTCTTACTGGCTATTACATCAACTTAGAAGCTTCATCTGTGTTCTACTATGGTGATTTTAGTGTTTCCGCATACCGCAGCACGCGACATAGCTTTGCAGACGATAAGTACAAGCGTTTCAGAGAGAACAGCGGCCAATGTGACGATCTGGCTTTAAGTCGATTCCATAACAAATGACGAAAACGGACGAATTTCTCAGGTTTTTACTACATATGAACACTTTTCACATTCTCCCGTGCTACTCGGCTGCTAGTCCTCCTTTCATGCAGAATCTTAAGGTCCTAGCTCATGTCCAAGGCACCAAAGCTAGCTAAAAAGTCAATAATCGATACCTAAAACTTGAATTCTACTACTTCTTACTGGCTATTACATCAACTTAGAAGCTTCATCTGTGTTCTACTATGGTGCTTTTCCTGTTTCCGCCTACGGCAACACGCGACATAGCTTTGCAGACGATAAGTACAACCGTTTCAGAGAGAAGAGCGGCCAATGTGACGATCTGGCTTTAAGTCGATTCGATAACAAATGACGAAAACGGACGGATTTCTCAGGTTTTTACTTCATATGAACACTTTTTACATTCTCCCCTGCAACTCGGCTGCTAGTCCTCCTTTCATGCAGAATCTCAAGGTCCCAGCTCATGTCCAAGGCACCAAAGCCAGCGAAAAAGTCAATAATCGATACCTAAAACTTGAATTGTACTACTTCTTACTGGCTATTACATCAACATAGAAGCTTCATCTGTGTTCTACTATGGTGATTTTAGTGTTTCCGCATACCGCACCACGCGACATAGCTTTGCAGTCGATAAGTACAACCGTTTCAGAGAGAAGAGCGGCCAATGTGACGATCTGGCTTTAAGTCGATTCGATAACAAATGACGAAAACGGACCGATTTCTCAGGTTTTTACTACATATGAACACTTTTCACATTCTCCCATGCAACTCGGCTGCTAGTCCTCCTTTCATGCAGAATCTTAAGGTCCTAATTCATGTCCAAGGCAACAAAGCCAGCTAAAAAGTCAATAATCAATACCTAAAACTTGAATTGTACTACTTCTTCCTGGCTATTACATCAACTTAGAAGCTTCATCTGTGTTCTACTACGGTGCTTTTAGTTTCTCCGCATACCGCAGCACGCGACATAGTTTTGCAGACGATAAGTACAACCGTTTCAGAGAGAAGAGCGGCCACTGTGACGATCTAGCTTTAAGTCGATTCGATAACAAATGACGAAAATGGACGGATTTCTCAGGTTTTTACTACATATGAACACTTTTCAAATACTCCCGTGCAACGCGGCCGCTAGTCCTCGCTTCATGCAGAATCATAAGGTCCTAGCTCATGTCCAAGGCACCAAAGCCAGCTAAAAAGTCAATAATCGATACCATAATCTTGAATTGGACTACTTCTTACTGGCTATTACATCAACATAGAAGCTTCATCTGTGTTCTACTATGGTGATTTTAGTGTTTCCGCATACCGCACCACGCGACATAGCTTTGCAGTCGATAAGTACAACCGTTTCAGAGAGAAGAGCGGCCAATGTGACGATCTGGCTTTAAGTCGATTCGATAACAAATGACGAAAACGGACCGATTTCTCAGGTTTTTACTACATATGAACACTTTTCACATTCTCCCATGCAACTCGGCTGCTAGTCCTCCTTTCATGCAGAATCTTAAGGTCCTAATTCATGTCCAAGGCAACAAAGCCAGCTAAAAAGTCAATAATCAATACCTAAAACTTGAATTGTACTACTTCTTCCTGGCTATTACATCAACTTAGAAGCTTCATCTGTGTTCTACTACGGTGCTTTTAGTTTCTCCACATACCGCAGCACGCGACATAGCTTTGCAGACGATAAGTACAACCGTTTCAGAGAGAAGAGCGGCCAATGTGACGATCTGGCTTTAAGTCGATTCGATAACAAGTGACGAAAACGGACGGATTTCTAAGGTTTTTACTACATATGAACACTTTTCACATTCTCCCATGCAAATCGGCTGCTAGTCCTCCTTTCATGCAGAATGTTAAGGTCCTAGCTCATGTCCAAGGCACCAAAGCCAGCTAAAAAGTCAATAATCGATACCTAAAACTTGAATTGGACTACTTCTTACTCGCTATTACATCAACTTAGAAGCTTCATCTGTGTTCTACTATGGTGCTTTTCCTGTTTCCGCCTACGGCAACACGCGACATAGCTTTGCAGACGATAAGTACAACCGTTTCAGAGAGAAGAGCGGCCAATGTGACGATCTGGCTTTAAGTCGATTCGATAACAAATGACGAAAACGGACGGATTTCTCAGGTTTTTACTTCATATGAACACTTTTTACATTCTCCCCTGCAACTCGGCTGCTAGTCCTCCTTTCATGCAGAATCTTAAGGTCCTAGCTCATGTCCAAGGCACCAAAGCCAGCTAAAAAGTCAATAATCGATACCTAAAACTTGAATTGTACTACTTCTTCCTGGCTATTACATCAACTTAGAAGCTTCATCTGTGTTCTACTATGGTGATTCTAGTGTTTCCGCATACCGCAGCACGCGACATAGCTTTGCAGACGATAAGTACAAGCGTTTCAGAGAGAAGAGCGGCCAATGTGACGATCTGGCTTTAAGTCGATTCGATAACAAATGACGAAAACGGACGGATTTCTCAGGTTTTTACTACATATGAACACTTTTCACATTCTCCCGTGCAACTCGGCTGCTAGTCCTCCTTTCATGCAGAATCTTAAGGTCCTAGCTCATGTCCAAGGCACCAAAGCTAGCTAAAAAGTCAATAATCGATACCTAAAACTTGAATTGTAGTACTTCTTACTGGCTATTACATCAACTTAGAAACTTCATCTGTGTTCTACTATGCAGCTTGTAGTGTCTCAGCATACCGCAGTATGCGACATAGCTTTGCAGACGATAAGTACAAGTGTTTCAGAGAGAAGAGCGGCCAATGTGACGATCTGGCTTTAAGTCGATTCGATAACAAATGACGAAAACGGACGAATTTCTCAGGTTTTTACTACATATGAACACTTTTCACATTCTCCCGTGCAACTCGGCTGCTAGTCCTCCCTTCATGCAGAATCTTAAGGTCCTAGCTCATGTCCAAGGCACCAATACTAGCTAAAAAGTCAATAATCGATACCTAAAACTTGAATTTTACTACTTCTTACTGGCTATTACATCAACTTAGAAGCTCCATCTGTGTTCTACTATGGTGATTTTAGTGTCTCCGCATACCGCAGCACGCGACATAGCTTTGTAGACGATAAGTACAACCGTTTCAGAGAGAAGAGCGTCCAATGTGACGATCTGGCTTTAAGTCGATTCGATAACAAATGACGAAAACGGACGGATTTCTCAGGTTTTTACTACATATGAACACTTATCACATTCTCCCGTGCAACTCGGCTGCTAGTCCTCCTTTCATGCAGAATCTTAAGGTCCTAGCTCATGTCCAAGGCACCAAAGCCAGCTAAAAAGTCAATAATCGATACCTAAAACTTGAATTCTACTACTTCTTACTGGCTATTACATCAACTTAGAAGCTTCATCTGTGTTCTACTATGGTGCTTTTCCTGTTTCCGCCTACGGCAACACGCGACATAGCTTTGCAGGCGATAAGTACAACCGTTTCAGAGAGAAGAGCGGCCAATGTGACGATCTGGCTTTAAGTCGATTCGATAACAAATGACGAAAACGGACGGATTTCTCAGGTTTTTACTACATATGAACACTTTTCACATTCTCCCATGCAACTCGGCTGCTAGTCCTCCTTTCATGCAGAATCTTAAGGTCCTAGCTCATGTCCAAGGCAACAAAGCCAGCTAAAAAGTCAATAATCAATACCTAAAACTTGAATTGTACTACTTCTTCCTGGCTATTACATCAACTTAGAAGCTTCATCTGTGTTCTACTACGGTGCTTTTAGTTTCTCCGCATACCGCAGCACGCGACATAGTTTTGCAGACGATAAGTACAACCGTTTCAGAGAGAAGAGCGGCCAATGTGACGATCTAGCTTTAAGTCGATTCGATAACAAATGACGAAAACGGACGGATTTCTCAGGTTTTTACTACATATGAACACTTATCACATACTCCCGTGCAACGCGGCCGTTAGTCCTCGTTTCATGCAGAATCATAAGGTCCTAGCTCATGTCCAAGGCACCAAAGCCAGCTAAAAAGTCAATAATCGATACCTAAATCTTGAATTGGACTACTTCTTACTGGCTATTACATCAACTTAGAAGCATCATTTGTGTTCTACTATGGTGCTTTTAGTGTCTCCGCATATCGCAGCACGCGACATAGCTTTGTAGACGATAAGTACAAACGTTTCAGAGAGAAGTGCGACCAATGTGACGATCTGGCTTTAAGTCGATTCGATAACAAATGACGAAAACGGACCGATTTCTCAGGTTTTTACTACATATGAACACTTTTCACATTCTCCCTTGCAACTAGGCTGCTAGTCCTCCATTCATGCAGAATCTTAAGGTCCTAGCTCATGTCCAAGGCACCAAAGCCAGCTAAAAAGTCAATAATCAATACCTAAAACTTGAATTGTACTACTTCTTCCTGGCTATTACGTCAACGTAGAAGCTACAGCTGTGTTCTACTACGGTGCTTTTAGTTTCTCCGCATACCGCAGCACGCGACATAGTTTTGCAGACGATAAGTACAACCGTTTCAGAGAGAAGAGCGGCCATTGTGACGATCTGGCTTTAAGTCGATTCGATAACAAATCACGAAAACGGACGGATTTCTCAGGTTTTTACTACATATGAACACTTTTCACATTCTCCCGTGCAACTCGGCTGCTAGTCCTCCTTTAATGCAGAATCATAAGGTCCTAGCTCATGTCCAAGGCACCAAAGCTAGCTAAATGTCAATAATCGATACCTAAAACTTAAATTGTACTACTTCTTACTGGCTATTACATCAACTTAGAAGCTTCATCTGTGTTCTACTATGGTGCTTTTAGTGTCTCCGCATACCGCAGCACGCGACATAGCTTTGCAATCGATAAGTACAACCGTTTCAGAGTGAAGAGCGGCTAATGTGACGATCTGGCTTTAAGACGATTCGATAACAAATGACGAAAACGGACGGATTTCTCGGGTTTTTACTACATATGAACACTTTTCACATTCTCCCATGCAAATCGGCTGCTAGTCCTCCTTTCATGCAGAATGTTAAGGTCCTAACTCATGTCCAAGGCACCAAAGCCAGCTAAAAAGTCAATAGTCGATACCTAAAACTTGAATTGTACTACTTCTTCCTGGCTATTACGTCAAATTAGAAGCTTCATCTGTGTTCTACTATTGTGCTTTTATTGTCTCCGCATACCGCAGCATGCGACATAGCTTTGCAGACGATAAGTACAACCGTTTCAGAGAGAAGAGCGGCCAATGTGACGATCTGATTTTAAGTCGATTCGATAACAAATGACGAAAACGGACGAATTTCTTAGGTTTTTACTACATATGAACACTTTTCACATTCTCCCGTGCAACTCGGCTGCTAGTCCTCCTTTCATGCAGAATCTTAAGGTCCTAGCTCATGTCCAAGGCACCAAAGCCAGCTAAAAAGTCAATAATCAATTCCTAAAACTTGAATTGTACTACTTCTTACTGGCTATTACATCAACTTAGAAGCTTCATCTGTGTTCTACTATGCTGCTTGTAGTGTCTCAGCATACCGCAGCATGCGACATAGCTTTGCAGACGAGAAGTACAAGCGTTTCAGAGAGAAGAGCGGCCAATGTGACGATCTGGCTTTAAGTCGATTCGAAAACAAATGACGAAAACGGACGAATTTCTCAGGTTTTTACTACTTATGAACAGTTTTCACATTCTCCCGTGCAACTCGGCTGCTAGTCCTCCTTTCATGCAGAATCTTAAGGTCCTAGCTCATGTCCAAGGCACCAAAGCTAGCTAAAAATTCAATAATCGATACCTAAAACTTGAATTGTACTACTTCTTACTGGCTATTACATCAACTTAGAAGCTTCATCTGTGTTCTACTATGATGCATTTAGTGCCTCCGCATACCGCAGCACGCGACATAGCTTTGCAGACGATAAGTACAAGCGTTTCAGAGAGAAGAGCGGCCAATGTGACGATCTGGCTTTAAGTCGATTCGATAACAAATGACGAAAACGGACGGATGTCTCAGGTTTTTACTACATATGAACACTTTTCACATTCTCCCGTGCAACTCGGCTGATAGTCCTCCTTCATGCAAAATCTTAATTTCCTTGAACGTGTCCAAGGCACCAAAGAAGGGTATAAAGTCATTAACTGATACCTAAAACTTTAATTGTACTACTTCTTACTGGCTATTACATTAACTTAGAAGCTTCATCTGGGTTCTACTATGGTGCTTTTAGTGTGTCCGCATAACGCAGCACGCGACATAGCTTTGCAGACGATAAGTACAACTTTTTCAGAGAGAAGAGCGGCCAATGTGACGATCTGGCTTTAAGTCGATTCGATAACAAATGACGAAAATGGACGGATATCTCAGGTTTTTACTACAAATGAACACTTTTCACATTCTCCCGTGCAACTCGGCTGCTAGCCCTCCTTTCATGCAGAATATTAAGGTCCTACCTCATGTCCAAGGCACCAAAGCCAGCTAAAAATTCAATATTCAATACCTAAATTTGATTTGTACTACTTCTTACTGGCTATTACATCAACTTAGAAGCTTGATCTGTGTTCTACTATGGAGCTTTTAGTGTCTCAGCATACCGCAGCACGCGACATAGCTTTGCAGACGATAAGTACAACCGTTTCAGAGAGAAGAGCGGCCAATGTGACGATATGGCTTTAAGTCGATTCGATAACAAATCACGAAAACGGACGGATTTCTCAGGTTTTTACTACATATGAACACTTTTCACATTCTCCCGTGAAACTCGGCTGCTAGTCCTCCTTTCATGCAGAATCATAAGGTCCTAGCTCATGTCCAAGGCACCAAAGCTAGCTAAAAAGTCAATAATCGATACCTAAAACTTGAATTGTACTACTTCTTACTGGCTATTATATCAACTTAGAAGCTTCATCTGTGTTCTACTATGCTGCTTGTAGTGTCTCAGCATACCGCAGCATGCGACATAGCTTTGCAGACGATAAGTACAAGCGTTTCAGAGAGAAGAGCGGCCAATGTGACGATCTGGCTTTAAGTCGATTCGAAAACAAATGACGAAAACGGACGAATTTCTCAGGTTTTTACTACTTATGAACAGTTTTCACATTCTCCCGTGCAACTCGGCTGCTAGTCCTCCTTTCATGCAGAATCTTAAGGTCCTAGCTCATGTCCAAGGCACCAAAGCTAGCTAAAATGTCAATAATCGATACCTAAAACTTGAATTGTACTACTTCTTCCTGGCTATTACATAAACTTAGAAGCTTCATCTGTGTTCTACTACGGTGCTTTTAGTTTCTCCGCATACCGCAGCACGCGACATAGTTCTAAAGACGATAAGTACAACCGTTTCAGAGAAAAGAGCGGCCAATGTGACGATCTGGCTTTAAGTCGATTCGATAACAAATGACGAAAACGGACGGATTTCTCAGGTTTTTACTACATATGAACACTTTTCACATTCTCCCGTGCAACTCGGCTGATAGTCCTCCTTCGTGCAAAATCTTAATTTCCTAGCTCGTGTCCAAGGCACCAAAGAAGGGTAAAAGTCATTAACCGATACCTAAAACTTTAATTGTACTACTTCTTACTGAATATTACATCAACTTAGAAGCTTCATCTGTGTTCTACTATGGTGCTTTTATTGTGTCCGCATACCGCAGCACGCGACATAGCTTTGCAGACGATAAGTACAACTTTTTCAGAGAGAAGAGCGGCCAATGTGACGATCTGGCTTTAAGTCGATTCGATAACAAATGACGAAAACGGACGGATTTCTCAGGTTTTTACTACATATGAAGACTTTTCACATTCTCCCGTGCAACTCGGCTGCTAGTCCTCCTTTCATGCAGAATCCTAAGGTACTAGCACATGTCCAAGGTACCAAATCCAGCAAAAAAGTCAATAATCGATACCAAAAACTTGAATTCTACTACTTCTTACTGGCTATTACATCAACTTAGAAGCTTCATCTGTGTTCTACTATGGTGCTTTTAGTGTCTCCGCATGCCGCAGCACGCGACATAGCTTTGCAGACGATAAGTACAACCGTTTCAGAGAGAAGAGCGGCCAATGTGACGATCTGGCTCTATGTCGATTCGATAACAAATGACGAAAACGGACGAATTTCTCAGGTTTTTACTACATATGAACACTTTTCACATTCTCCCGTGCAACTCGGCCGCTAGTCCTCCTTTCATGCAGAATCTTAAGGTCCTAGCTCATGTCCAAGGCACCAAAGCCAGCTAAAAAGTCAATAATCGATACCTAAAACTTGAATTGGACTACTTCTTACTCGCTATTACATCAACTTAGAAGCTTCATCTGTGTTCTACTGTGGTGCTTTTCCTGTTTCCGCCTACGGCAACACGCGACATAGCTTTGCAGACGATAAGTACAACCGTTTCAGAGAGAAGAGCGGCCAATGTGACGATCTGGCTTTAAGTCGATTCGATAACAAATCACGAAAACGGACGGATTTCTCAGGTTTTTACTTCATATGAACACTTTTTAGATTCTCCCCTGCAACTCGGCTGCTAGTCCTCCTTTCATGCAGAATCTTAAGGTCCTAGCTCATGTCCAAGGCACCAAAGCCAGCTAAAAAGTCAATAATCGATACCTAAAACTTGAATTGTACTACTTCTTACTGGCTATTACATCAACTTAGAAGCTTCATCTGTGTTCTACTATGGTGATTCTAGTGTTTCCGCATACCGCAGCACGCGACATAGTTTTGCAGACGATAAGTACAAGCGTTTCAGAGAGAAGAGCGGCCAATGTGACGATCTGGCTTTAAGTCGATTCGATAACAAATGACGAAAACGGACGGATTTCTCAGGTTTTTACTACATATGAACACTTTTCACATTCTCCCGTGCAACTCGGCTGCTAGTCCTCCTTTCATGCAGAATCTTAAGGTCCTAGCTCATGTCCAAGGCACCAAAGCTAGCTAAAAAGTCAATAATCGATACCTAAAACTTGAATTGTAGTACTTCTTACTGGCTATTACATCAACTTAGAAACTTCATCTGTGTTCTACTATGCAGCTTGTAGTGTCTCAGCATACCGCAGTATGCGACATAGCTTTGCAGACGATAAGTACAAGTGTTTCAGAGAGAAGAGCGGCCAATGTGACGATCTGGCTTTAAGTCGATTCGATAACAAATGACGAAAACGGACGAATTTCTCAGGTTTTTACTACATATGAACACTTTTCACATTCTCCCGTGCTACTCGGCTGCTAGTCCTCCTTTCATGCAGAATCTTAAGGTCCTAGCTCATGTCCAAGGCACCAATGCTAGCTAAAAAGTCAATAATCGATACCTAAAACTTGAATTTTACTACTTCTTACTGGCTATTACATCAACTTAGAAGCTCCATCTGTGTTCTACTATGGTGATTTTAGTGTCTCCGCATACCGCAGCACGCGACATAGCTTTGTAGACGATAAGTACAACCGTTTCAGAGAGAAGAGCGGCCAATGTGACGATCTGGCTTTAAGTCGATTCGATAACAAATGACGAAAACGGACGGATTTCTCAGGTTTTTACTACATATGAACACTTTTCACATTCTCCCGTGCAACTCGGCTGCTAGTCCTCCTTTCATGCTGAATCTTAAGGTCCTAGCTCATGTCCAAGGCACCAAAGCCAGCTAAAAAGTCAATAATCGATACCTAAAACTTGAATTCTACTACTTCTTACTGGCTATTACATCAACTTAGAAGCTTCATCTGTGCTCTACTATGGTGCTTTTCCTGTTTCCGCCTACGGCAACACGCGACATAGCTTTGCAGGCGATAAGTACAACCGTTTCAGAGAGAAGAGCGGCCAATGTGACGATCTGGCTTTAAGTCGATTCGATAACAAATGACGAAAACGGACGGATTTCTCAGGTTTTTACTACATATGAACACTTTTCACATTCTCCCATGCAACTCGGCTGCTAGTCCTCCTTTCATGCAGAATCTTAAGGTCCTAGCTCATGTCCAAGGCAACAAAGCCAGCTAAAAAGTCAATAATCAATACCTAAAACTTGAATTGTACTACTTCTTCCTGGCTATTACATCAACTTAGAAGCTTCATCTGTGTTCTACAACGGTGCTTTTAGTTTCTCCGCATACCGCAGCACGCGACATAGTTTTGCAGACGATAAGTACAACCGTTTCAGAGAGAAGAGCGGCCAATGTGACGATCTAGCTTTAAGTCGATTCGATAACAAATGACGAAAATGGACGGATTTCTCAGGTTTTTACTACATATGAACACTTTTCACATACTCCCGTGCAACGCGGCCGTTAGTCCTCGTTTCATGCAGAATCATAAGGTCCTAGCTCATGTCCAAGGCACCAAAGCCAGCTAAAAAGTCAATAATCGATACCAAAAACTTGAATTCTACTACTTCTTACTGGCTATTACATCAACTTAGAAGCTTCATCTGTGTTCTACTATGGTGCTTTTAGTGTCTCCGCATGCCGCAGCACGCGACATAGCTTTGCAGACGATAAGTAGAACCGTTTCAGAGAGAAGAGCGGCCAATGTGACGATCTGGCTCTATGTCGATTCGATAACAAATGACGAAAACGGACGAATTTCTCAGGTTTTTACTACATATGAACACTTTTCACATTCTCCCGTGCAACTCGGCCGCTAGTCCTCCTTTCATGCAGAATCTTAAGGTCCTAGCTCATGTCCAAGGCACCAAAGCCAGCTAAAAAGTCAATAATCGATACCTAAAACTTGAATTGGACTACTTCTTACTCGCTATTACATCAACTTAGAAGCTTCATCTGTGTTCTACTATGGTGCTTTTCCTGTTTCCGCCTACGGCAACACGCGACATAGCTTTGCAGACGATAAGTACAACCGTTTCAGAGAGAAGAGCGGCCAATGTGACGATCTGGCTTTAAGTCGATTCGATAACAAATGACGAAAACGGACGGATTTCTCAGGTTTTTACTTCATATGAACACTTTTTACATTCTCCCCTGCAACTCGGCTGCTAGTCCTCCTTTCATGCAGAATCTTAAGGTCCTAGCTCATGTCCAAGGCACCAAAGCCAGCTAAAAAGTCAATAATCGATACCTAAAACTTGAATTGTACTACTTCTTACTGGCTATTACATCAACTTAGAAGCTTCATCTGTGTTCTACTATGGTGATTCTAGTGTTTCCGCATACCGCAGCACGCGACATAGCTTTGCAGACGATAAGTACAAGCGTTTCAGAGAGAAGAGCGGCCAATGTGACGATCTGGCTTTAAGTCGATTCAATAACAAATGACGAAAACGGACGGATTTCTCAGGTTTTTACTACATATGAACACTTTTCACATTCTCCCGTGCAACTCGGCTGCTAGTCCTCCTTTCATGCAGAATCTTAAGGTCCTAGCTCATGTCCAAGGCACCAAAGCTAGCTAAAAAGTCAATAATCGATACCTAAAACTTGAATTGTAGTACTTCTTACTGGCTATTACATCAACTTAGAAACTTCATCTGTGTTCTACTATGCAGCTTGTAGTGTCTCAGCATACCGCAGTATGCGACATAGCTTTGCAGACGATAAGTACAAGTGTTTCAGAGAGAAGAGCGGCCAATGTGACGATCTGGCTTTAAGTCGATTCGATAACAAATGACGAAAACGGACGAATTTCTCAGGTTTTTACTACATATGAACACTTTTCACATTCTCCCGTGCTACTCGGCTGCTAGTCCTCCTTTCATGCAGAATCTTAAGGTCCTAGCTCATGTCCAAGGCACCAATGCTAGCTAAAAAGTCAATAATCGATACCTAAAACTTGAATTTTACTACTTCTTACTGGCTATTACATCAACTTAGAAGCTCCATCTGTGTTCTACTATGGTGATTTTAGTGTCTCCGCATACCGCAGCACGCGACATAGCTTTGTAGACGATAAGTACAACCGTTTCAGAGAGAAGAGCGTCCAATGTGACGATCTGGCTTTAAGTCGATTCGATAACAAATGACGAAAACGGACGGATTTCTCAGGTTTTTACTACATATGAACACTTTTCACATTCTCCCGTGCAACTCGGCTGCTAGTCCTCCTTTCATGCAGAATCTTAAGGTCCTAGCTCATGTCCAAGGCACCAAAGCCAGCTAAAAAGTCAATAATCGATACCTAAAACTTGAATTCTACTACTTCTTACTGGCTATTACATCAACTTAGAAGCTTCATCTGTGCTCTACTATGGTGCTTTTCCTGTTTCCGCCTACGGCAACACGCGACATAGCTTTGCAGGCGATAAGTACAACCGTTTCAGAGAGAAGAGCGGCCAATGTGACGATCTGGCTTTAAGTCGATTCGATAACAAATGACGAAAACGGACGGATTTCTCAGGTTTTTACTACATATGAACACTTTTCACATTCTCCCATGCAACTCGGCTGCTAGTCCTCCTTTCATGCAGAATCTTAAGGTCCTAGCTCATGTCCAAGGCAACAAAGCCAGCTAAAAAGTCAATAATCAATACCTAAAACTTGAATTGTACTACTTCTTCCTGGCTATTACATCAACTTAGAAGCTTCATCTGTGTTCTACTACGGTGCTTTTAGTTTCTCCGCATACCGCAGCACGCGACATAGTTTTGCAGACGATAAGTACAACCGTTTCAGAGAGAAGAGCGGCCAATGTGACGATCTAGCTTTAAGTCGATTCGATAACAAATGACGAAAATGGACGGATTTCTCAGGTTTTTACTACATATGAACACTTTTCACATACTCCCGTGCAACGCGGCCGTTAGTCCTCGTTTCATGCAGAATCATAAGGTCCTAGCTCATGTCCAAGGCACCAAAGCCAGCTAAAAAGTCAATAATCGATACCTAAATTTTGAATTGGACTACTTCTTACTGGCTATTACATCAACTTAGAAGCATCATTTGTGTTCTACTATGGTGCTTTTAGTGTCTCCGCATATCGCAGCACGCGACATAGCTTTGTAGACGATAAGTACAAACGTTTCAGATAGAAGAGCGACCAATGTGACGATCTGGCTTTAAGTCGATTCGATAACAAATGACGAAAACGGACCGATTTCTCAGGTTTTTACTACATATGAACACTTTTCACATTCTCCCTTGCAACTAGGCTGCTAGTCCTCCATTCATGCAGAATCTTAAGGTCCTAGCTCATGTCCAAGGCACCAAAGCCAGCTAAAAAGGCAATAATCAATACCTAAAACTTGAATTGTACTACTTCTTCCTGGCTATTACGTCAACGTAGAAGCTACATCTGTGTTCTACTACGGTGCTTTTAGTTTCTCCGCATACCGCAGCACGCGACATAGTTTTGCAGACGATAAGTACAACCGTTTCAGAGAGAAGAGCGGCCATTGTGACGATCTGGCTTTAAGTCGATTCGATAACAAATCACGAAAACGGACGGATTTCTCAGGTTTTTACTACATATGAACACTTTTCACATTCTCCCGTGCAACTCGGCTGCTAGTCCTCCTTTAATGCAGAATCATAAGGTCCTAGCTCATGTCCAAGGCACCAAAGCTAGCTAAATGTCAATAATCGATACCTAAAACTTAAATTGTACTACTTCTTACTGGCTATTACATCAACTTAGAAGCTTCATCTGTGTTCTACTATGGTGCTTTTAGTGTCTCCGCATACCGCAGCACGCGACATAGCTTTGCAATCGATAAGTACAACCGTTTCAGAGTGAAGAGCGGCTAATGTGACGATCTGGCTTTAAGACGATTCGATAACAAATGACGAAAACGGACGGATTTCTCGGGTTTTTACTACATATGAACACTTTTCACATTCTCCCATGCAAATCGGCTGCTAGTCCTCCTTTCATGCAGAATGTTAAGGTCCTAACTCATGTCCAAGGCACCAAAGCCAGCTAAAAAGTCAATAGTCGATACCTAAAACTTGAATTGTACTACTTCTTCCTGGCTATTACGTCAAATTAGAAGCTTCATCTGTGTTCAACTATGGTGCTTTTATTGTCTCCGCATACCGCAGCATGCGACATAGCTTTGCAGACGATAAGTACAACCGTTTCAGAGAGAAGAGCGGCCAATGTGACGATCTGGCTTTAAGTCGATTCGATAACAAATGACGAAAACGGACGAATTTCTTAGGTTTTTACTACATATGAACACTTTTCACATTCTCCCGTGCAACTCGGCTGCTAGTCCTCCTTTCATGCAGAATCTTAAGGTCCTAGCTCATGTCCAAGGCACCAAAGCCAGCTAAAAAGTCAATAATCAATACCTAAAACTTGAATTGTACTACTTCTTACTGGCTATTACATCAACTTAGAAGCTTCATCTGTGTTCTACTATGCTGCTTGTAGTGTCTCAGCATACCGCAGCATGCGACATAGCTTTGCAGACGAGAAGTACAAGCGTTTCAGAGAGAAGAGCGGCCAATGTGACGATCTGGCTTTAAGTCGATTCGAAAACAAATGACGAAAACGGACGAATTTCTCAGGTTTTTACTACTGATGAACAGTTTTCACATTCTCCCGTGCAACTCGGCTGCTAGTCCTCCTTTCATGCAGAATCTTAAGGTCCTAGCTCATGTCCAAGGCACCAAAGCTAGCTAAAAAGTCAATAATCGATACCTAAAACTTGAATTGTACTACTTCTTACTGGCTATTACATCAACTTAGAAGCTTCATCTGTGTTCTACTATGATGCGTTTAGTGCCTCCGCATACCGCAGCACGCGACATAGCTTTGCAGACGATAAGTACAAGCGTTTCAGAGAGAAGAGCGGCCAATGTGACGATCTGGCTTTAAGTCGATTCGATAACAAATGACGAAAACGGACGGATGTCTCAGGTTTTTACTACATATGAACACTTTTCACATTCTCCCGTGCAACTCGGCTGATAGTCCTCCTTCATGCAAAATCTTAATTTCCTTGAACGTGTCCAAGGCACCAAAGAAGGGTATAAAGTCATTAACTGATACCTAAAACTTTATTGTACTACTTCTTACTGGCTATTACATTAACTTAGAAGCTTCATCTGGGTTCTACTATGGTGCTTTTAGTGTGTCCGCATAACGCAGCACGCGACATAGCTTTGCAGACGATAAGTACAACTTTTTCAGAGAGAAGAGCGGCCAATGTGACGATCTGGCTTTAAGTCGATTCGATAACAAATGACGAAAATGGACGGATATCTCAGGTTTTTACTACAAATGAACACTTTTCACATTCTCCCGTGCAACTCGGCTGCTAGCCCTCCTTTCATGCAGAATATTAAGGTCCTAGCTCATGTCCAAGGCACCAAAGCCAGCTAAAAATTCAATATTCAATACCTAAAACTTGAATTGTACTACTTCTTACTGGCTATTACATCAACTTAGAAGCTTGATCTGTGTTCTACTATGGTGCTTTTAGTGTCTCAGCATACCGCAGCACGCGACATAGCTTTGCAGACGATAAGTACAACCGTTTCAGAGAGAAGAGCGGCCAATGTGACGATCTGGCTTTAAGTCGATTCGATAACAAATCACGAAAACGGACGGATTTCTCAGGTTTTTACTACATATGAACACTTTTCACATTCTCCCGTGCAACTCGGCTGCTAGTCCTCCTTTCATGCAGAATCATAAGGTCCTAGCTCATGTCCAAGGCACCAAAGCTAGCTAAAAAGTCAATAATCGATACCTAAAACTTGAATTGTACTACTTCTTACTGGCTATTACATCAACTTAGAAGCTTCATCTGTGTTCTACTATGGTGCTTTTAGTGTCTCCGCATACCGCAGCACGCGACATAGCTTTGCAATCGATAAGTACAACCGTTTCAGAGAGAAGAGCGGCAAATTTGACGATCTGGCTTTAAGTCGATTCGATAACAAATGACGAAAACGGACGGATTTCTCGGGTTTTTACTACATATGAACACTTTTCACATTCTCCCATGCAAATCGGCTGCTAGTCCTCCTTTCATACAGAATGTTAAGGTCCTAGCTTTTGTCCAAGGCACCAAAGACAGCTAAAAAGTCAATAACCGACACCTAAAACTTGAATTGTACTACTTCTTCCTGGCTATTACGTCAACTTAGAAGCTTCATCTGTGTTCTACTATGGTGCTTTTCCTGTTTTCGCCTACGGCAACACGCGACATAGCTTTGCAGACGATAAGTACAACCGTTTCAGAGAGAAGAGCGGCCAATATGACGATCTGGCTTTAAGTCGATTCGATAACAAATGACGAAAACGGACGGATGTCTCAGCTTTTTACTGCATATGAACACTTTTCACATTCTCCCGTGCAACTCGGCTGCTAGTCCTCCTTTCATGCAGAATCTTAAGGTCCTAGGTCATGTCCAAGGCACCAAAGCCAGCTAAAAAGTCAATAATCGATACCTAAAACTTGAAATGGATTACTTCTTACTGGGTATTACATCAACTTAGATGCTTCATCTGTGTTCTACTATGGTGATTTTAGTGTGTCCGCATACCGCAGCACGCGACATAGCTTTGCAGACGATAAGTGCAACCGTTTCAGAGAGAAGAGCAGCCAATGTGACGATCTGGCTTTAAGTCGATTCGATAACAAATGACGAACACGGACGGATTTCTCAGGTTTTTACTACTTATGAACAGTTTTCACATTCTCCCGTGCAACTCGGCTGCTAGTCCTCCTTTCATGCAGAATCTTAAGGTCCTAGCTCATGTCCAAGGCACCAAAGCTAGCTAAAAAGTCAATAATCGATACCTAAAACTTGAATTGTACTACTTCTTACTGGCTATTACATCAACTTAGAAGCTTCATCTGTGTTCTACTATGATGCTTTTAGTGCCTCCGCATACCGCAGCACGCGACATAGCTTTGCAGACGATAAGTACAAGCGTTTCAGAGAGAAGAGCGGCCAATGTGACGATCTGGCTTTAAGTCGATTCGATAACAAATGACGAAAACGGACGGATGTCTCAGGTTTTTACTACATATGAACACTTTTCACATTCTCCCGTGCAACTCGGCTGATAGTCCTCCTTCATGCAAAATCTTAATTTCCTAGAACGTGTCCAAGGCACCAAAGAAGGGTAAAAAGTCATTAACTGATACCTAAAACTTTAATTGTACTACTTCTTACTGGCTATTACATCAACTTAGAAGCTTCATCTGGGTTCTACTATGGTGCTTTTAGTGTGTCCGCATAACGCAGCACGCGACATAGCTTTGCAGACGATAAGTACAACTTTTTCAGAGAGAAGAGCGGCCAATGTGACGATCTGGCTTTAAGTCGATTCGATAACAAATGACGAAAATGGACGGATATCTCAGGTTTTTACTACAAATGAACACTTTTCATTTTCTCCCGTGCAACTCGGATGCTAGCCCTCCTTTCATGCAGAATATTAAGATCCTAGCTCATGTCCAAGGCACCAAAGCCAGCTAAAAATTCAATATTCAATACCTAAAACTTGAATTGTACTACTTCTTACTGGCTATTACATCAACATAGAAGCTTGATCTGTGTTCTACTATGGCGCTTTTAGTGTCTCAGCATACCGCAGCACGCGACATAGCTTTGCAGACGATAAGTACAACCGTTTAAGAGAGAAGAGCGGCCAATGTGACGATCTGGCTTTAAGTCGATTCGATAACAAATCACGAAAACGGACGGATTTCTCAGGTTTTTACTACATATGAACACTTTTCACATTCTCCCGTGCAACTCGGCTACTAGTCCTCCTTTCATGCAGAATCATAAGGTCCTAGCTCATGTCCAAGGCACCAAAGCTAGCTAAAAAGTCAATAATCGATACCTAAAACTTGAATTGTACTACTTCTTACTGGCTATTACATCAACTTAGAAGCTTCATCTGTGTTCTACTATGGTGCTTTTAGTGTCTCCGCATACCGCAGCACGCGACATAGCTTTGCAATCGATAAGTACAACCGTTTCAGAGAGAAGAGCAGCCAATGTGACGATCTGGCTTTAAGTCGATTCGATAACAAATGACGAACACGGACGGATTTCTCAGGTTTTTACTACATATGAACACTTTTCACATTCTCCCATGCAACTCGGCTGCTAGTCCTCCTTTCATGCAGAATCTTAAGGTCCTAGCCCATGTCCAAGGCACCAAAGCCAGCTAAAAAGTCAATAATCGATACCTAAAACTTGAATTGTACTACTTCTTACTGGCTATTACGTCAACTTAGAAGCTTCATCTGTGTTCTACTATGGTGCTTTTCCTGTTTTCGCCTACGGCAACACGCGACATAGCTTTGCCGACGATAAGTACAACCGTTTCAGAGAGAAGAGCGGCCAATATGACGATCTGGCTTTAAGTCGATTCGATAACAAATGACGAAAACGGACGGATGTCTCAGCTTTTTACTGCATATGAACACTTTTCACATTCTCCCGTGCAACTCGTCTGCTAGTCTTCCTTTCATGCAGAATCTTAAGGTCCTAGGTCATGTCCAAGGCACCAAAGCCAGCTAAAAAGTCTATAATCGATACCTAAAACTTGAAATGGATTACTTCTTACTGGCTATTACATCAACTTAGATGCTTCATCTGTGTTATACTATGGTGATTTTAGTGTCTCCGTATACCGCAGCACGCGACATAGCTTTGCAGACGATAGGTACAAGCGTTTCAGAGAGAAGAGCGGCCAATGTGACAATCTGGCTTTAAGTCGATTCGATAACAAATGACGAAAATGGACGGATTTCTAAGGTTTTTACTACATATGAACACTTTTCACGTTCTCCCGTGCAACTCGGCTGCTAGTCCTCCTTTCATGCAGAATCTTAAGGTCCTAGCTCATGTCCAAGGCACCAAAGCCAGCTAAAAAGTCAATAATCGATAACTAAAACTTGAATTTTACTACTTCTTACTGGGTATTAAATCAACTTAGAAGCTTAATCTGTGTTCTACTATGGTGCTTTCAGTGTCTCCGCATACCGCAGCACGCGACATAGCTTTGCAGACGATAAGTACAACCGTTTCAGTGAGAAGAGGGGCCAATGTGACCATCTGGCTTTAAGTCGGTTCGATAACAAATGACGAAAACGGACGGATTTCTAAGGTTTTTACTACATATGAACACTTTTCACATTCTCCCGTGCAACTCGGCTGCTAGTCCTCCTTTCATGCAGAATATTAAGGTCCTAGCTCATGTCCAAGGCACCAAAGCCAGCTAAAAAGTCAATAATCGATACCTAAATCTTGAATTGGACTACTTCTTACTGGATATTACATCAACTTAGAAGCTTCATCTGTGTTCTACTATGGTGCTTTTCCTGTTTCCGCCTACGGCAACACGCGACATACCTTTGAAGGCGATAAGTACAACCGTTTCAGAGAGAAGAGCGGCCAATGTGACGATCTGGCTTTAAGTCGATTCGATAACAAATGACGAAAACGGACGGATTTCTCAGGTTTTAACTACATATGAACACTTTTCACATTCTCCCGTGCTACTCGGTTGCTAGTCCTCCTTCCATGTAGAATCTTAAGGTCCTAGCTCATGTCCATGGCACCAAAGCCAGCTAAAAAGTCAATAATCGATACCTAAAACTTGAATTCAACTACATCTTACTGGCTATTACATCAAATTAGAAGCTTGATCTGTGTTTTACTATGGTGATTTCAGTGTCTCCGCATACCGCAGCATGCGACTTAGCTTTGCAGACGAGAAGTACAACCGTTTCAGTGAGAAGAGCGGCCAATGTGGCGATCTGGCTTTAAGTCGATTCGATAACAAATGACGAAAACGGACGGATGTCTCAGGTTTTTACTGCATATGAACACTTTTCACATTCTCCCATGCAACTCGGCTGCTAGTCCTCCTTTCATGCAGAATCGTAAGGTCCTAGCTCATGTCCAAGTAACCAAAGCCAGCTAAAAAGTCAATAATCGATAGCTAAAACTTGAATTGGATTACTTCTTACTGGCTATTACATCAACGTAGATGCTTCATCTGTGTTCTACTATGGTGATTTTAGTGTCTCCGTATACCGCAGCACGCGACATAGCTTTGCAGACGATAAGTACAACCGTTTCAGAGAGAAGAGCGGCCAATGTGACGATCTGGCTTTAAGTCGATTCGATAACAAATGTCGGAAACGGACGGATTTCTCAGGTTTTTACTACATATGAACACTTTTCACATTCTCCCGTGCAACTCGGCTGCTAGTCGTCCTTTAATGCAGAATGTTAAGGTCCTACCTCATGTCCAAGGCACCAAAGCCAGCTAAAAAGTCAATAATCGATACCTAAAACTTGAATTGGATTACTTCTTACTGGCTATTACATCAACTTTGATGCTTCATCTGTCTTCTACTATGGTGATTTTAGTGTCTCCGCATACCGCAGCACGCGACATAGCTTTGCAGACGATAAGTACAAGCGTTTCAGTGAGAAGAGCGGCCAATGTGACGATCTAACTTTAAGTCGATTCGATAACAAATGACGAATACGGACGGATTTCTAAGGTTTTTACTACATATGAACACTTTTCACATTCTCCCGTGCAACTCGGCTGCTAGTCCTCCTTTCATGCTGAATGTTAAGGTCCTAGCTCATGTCCAAGTCACCAAAGCCAGCTAAAAAGTCAATAATCGATACCTAAAACTTGAATTGGACTACTTCTTACTGGCTATTACATCAACTTAGATGCTACATCTGTGTTCTACTATGGTGATTTTAGTGTCTCCGCATACCGCAGCACGCGACATAGCTTTGCAGATGATAAGTACAAGCGCTTCAGAGAGAAGAGCGGCCAATGTGACGATCCGGCTTTAAGTCGATTCGATAACAAATGACGAAAACGGACGGATTTCTCAGGTTTTTACTAGATATGAACACATTTCACATTCTCCCGTGCAACTCGGCTGCTAGTCCTCCTTTCATGCAGAATCTTAAGGTCCTAGCTCATGTCCAAGGCACCAAAGCCAGCTAAAAAGTCAATAATCGATACCTAAAACTTGAATTCTACTACTTCTTACTGGCTATTACATCAACTTAGAAGCTTCATCTGTGTTCTTCTATGGTGCTTTTACTCTCTCCACATACCGCAGCACGCGACATAACTTTGCAGACGATAAGTACAACCGTTTCAGTGAGAAGAGCGGCCAATGTGACGATCTGGCTGTAAGTCGATTCGATAACAAATGACGAAAACGGACGGATTTCTAAGGTTTTTATTACATATGAACACTTTTCACATTCTCCCGTGGAACTCGGCTGCTAGTCCTCCTTTCATGCAGAATGTTAAGGTCCTAGCTCATGTTCAAGGCACCAAAGCCAGCTAAAAAGTCAATAATCGGTACCTAAAACTTGAATTGTACTACTTCTTACTGGCTATTACATCAACTTAGAAGCTTCATCTATGTTCTACTATGGTGATTTTAGTGTCTCCGCATACCGCAGTACGCGACATAGCTTTGCAGACGATAAGTACAAGCGTTTCAGAGAGAAGAGCGGCCAATGTGACGATCTGGCTTTAAGTCGATTCGATAACAAATGACGAAAACGGACGGATTTCTTCGGTTTTTACTACATATGAACACTTTTCACATTCTCCCATGCAACTTGGCTGCTAGTCCTCCTTTCATGCAGAATCTTAAGGTCCTAGCTCATGTCCAAGGCACCAAAGCCAGCTAAAAAGTCAATAATCGATACCTAAAACTTGAATTGTACTACTTCTTACTGGCTATTACATCAACTTAGAAGCTTCATCTGTGTTCTACTGTGGTGCTTTTCCTGTTTCCGCCTACGGCAACACGCGACATAGCTTTGCAGACGAGAAGTACAACCGTTTCCGAGAGAAGAGCTGCCAATGTGACGATCTGGCTTTAAGTCGATTCGATAGCAAATGACGAAAACGGACGGATTTCTCAGGTTTTTACTAGATATGAACACTTTTCACATTCTACCGTGCAACTGGGCTGCTAGTCCTCCTTTTATGCAGAATCTTAAAGTCCTAGCTCATGTCCAAGGCAATAAAGCCAGCTAAAAAGTCAATAATCGATACCTAAAACTTGAATTGTACTACTTCTTACTGGCTATTACATCAACTTAGAAGCTTCATCTGTGTTCTACTGTGGTGCTTTTCCTGTTTCCGCCTACGGCAACACGCGACATAGCTTTGCAGACGAGAAGTACAACCGTTTCCGAGAGAAGAGCTGCCATTGTGACGATCTGGCTTTAAGTCGATTCGACAGCAAATGACGAAAACGGACGGATTTCTCAGGTTTTTACTACATATGAACACTTTTCACATTCACCCGTGCAACTCGGCTGCTAGTCCTCCTTTAATGCAGAATCTTAAGGTCCTAGCTCATGTCCAAGGCACCAAAGCCAGCTAAAAGGTCAATATTCAATACCTAAAACTTGAATTGGATTACTTCTTACTGGCTATTACATCAACTTAGATGGTTCATCTGTGTTCTACTATGGTGCTTTTAGTGTGTCCGCGTACCGCAGCACGCGACATAGCTTTGCAGAGGATAAGTACAACCGTTTCAGAGAGAAGAGCGGCCAATGTGTCGATCTGGCTTTAAGTCGATTCGATAACAAATGACGAAAACGGACGGATTTCTCAGGTTTTTACAACATATGAACACTTTTCACATTCTCCCGTGCAACTCGGCTGCTAATCCTCCTTTCATGCAGAATATTAAGGTCCTAGCTCATGTCCAAGGCACCAAAGCCAGCTAAAAAGTCAATAATCGATACCTAAAACTTGAATTGTACTACTTCTTACTGGCTATTACATCAACTTAGATGCTTCATCTGTGTTCTACTATGGCGATTTTAGTGTCTCCGCATACCGCAGCACGCGACATAGCTTTGCAGACGATAAGTACAAGCGTCTCAGAGAGAAGAGCGGCCAATGTGACGATCTGGCTTTAAGTCGATTCGATAACAAATGACGAAAACGGACGGATTTCTCAGGTTTTTACTACATATGAACACATTTCACATTCTCCCGTGCAACTCGGCTGCTACTCCTCCTTTCATGCAGAATCTTAAGGTCCTAGCTCATGTCCAAGGCACCAAAGCCAGCTAAAAAGTCAATAATCGATACCTAAAACTTGAATTCTACTACTTCTTACTGGCTATTACATCAACTTAGAAGCTTCATCTGTGTTCTACTATGGTGATTTTAGGGTCTCCCCATACCGCAGTACGCGACATAGCTTTGCAGACGATAAGTACAAGCGTTTCTGAGAGAAGAGCGGCCAATGTGACGATCTGGCTTTAAGTCGATTCGATAACAAATGACGAAAACGGACGGATTTCTTAGATTTTTACTACATATGAACACTTTTCACATTCTCCCATGCAACTCGGCTGCTAGTCCTCCTTTCATGCAAAATCTTAAGGTCCTAGCTCATGTCCAAGGCACCAAAGCCAGCTAAAAAGTCAATAATCGATACCTAAAACTTGAATTGTACTACTTCTTACTGGCTATTACATCAACTTAGAAGCTTCAGCTGTGTTCTACTATGGTGCTTTTAGTGTCTCCACATACCGCAGCACGCGACATAGCTTTGCAGACGGTAAGTACAACCGTTTCAGAGAGAAGAGCGGCCAATGTGACGATCTGGCTTTAAGCCGATTCGATAACAAATGACGAAAACGGACGGATTTTTAAGGTTTTTATTACATATGAACACTTTTCACATTCTCCCGTGCAACTCGGCTGCTAGTGTTCCGTTAATGCAGAATCTTAAGGTCCTAGCTCATGTCCAAGGCACCAAAGCCAGCTAAAAGGTCAATATTCAATACCTAAAACTTGAATTGGATTACTTCTTACTGGCTATTACATCAACTTAGATGCTTCATCTGTGTTCTGCTATGGTGCTTTTAGTGTGTCCGCATACCGCAGCACGCGACATAGCTTTGCAGACGATAAGTACAACCGTTTCAGAGAGAAGAGCGGCCAATGTGACGATCTGGCTTTAAGTCGATTCGATAACAAATGACGAAAACGGACGGATGTCTCACGTTTTTACTGCATATGAAAACTTTTCACATTCTCCCGTTCAACTCGGCTGCTAGTCCTCCTTTTATGCAGAATCTTAAGTTCCTAGCTCATGTCCAAGGCACCAAAGCCAGCTAAAAAGTCAATAATCGATACCTAAAACTTGAATTTTATTACTTCTTACTGGCTATTACATCAACTTAGATGCTTCATCTGTGTTCTACTATGGTGATTTTAGTGTCTCAGCATACCGCAGCACGCGACATAGCTTTGCAGACGATAAGTGCAACCGTTTCAGAGAGAAGAGCAGCCAATGTGACGATCTGGCTTTAAGTCGATTCCATAACAAATGACGAAAACTGACGGATTTCTCAGGTTTTTACTACATATGAACACTTTCCACAATCTCCCATGCAACTCGGCTGCTAGTCCTCCTTTAATGCAGAATCTTAAGGTCCCAGCTCATGTTTAAGGCACCAAAGCCAGCTAAAAAGTCAATAATTGATACCTAAAACTTGAATTGGATTACATCTTACTGGCTATTACATCAACTTAGATGCTTCATCTGTGTTCTACTATGGTGATTTTAGTGTCTCCGCATACCGCAGCACGCGACATAGCTTTGCAGACGATAGGTACAAGGGTTTCAGAGAGAAGAGCGGCCAATGTGACGATCTGGCTTTAAGTCGATT
This sequence comes from Schistocerca gregaria, assembly GCF_023897955.1. Taxonomy (NCBI): domain Eukaryota; kingdom Metazoa; phylum Arthropoda; class Insecta; order Orthoptera; family Acrididae; genus Schistocerca; species Schistocerca gregaria. The sequence goes on along the minus strand of NW_026061711.1, from coordinate 2,129,780 downwards.
CGATAACAAATGACGAAAACGGACGGATTTCTCAGGTTTTAACTACATATGAACACTTTTCACATTCTCCCGTGCAACTCGGCTGCTAGTCCTCCTTTCATGCAGAATCTTAAGGTCCTAGCTCATGTCCAAGGCACCAAAGCCAGCTAAAAGTTCCATATTCAATACCTAAAACTTGAATTGTACTACTTCTTACTGGCTATTACATCAACTTGGAAGCTTCATCTGTGTTCTGTTATGGTGCTTTTAGTGTCTCAGCATACCGCACCACGCGACATAGTTTTGCAGACGATAAGTACAACCGTTTCAGAGAGAAGAGCGGCCAATGTGTCGATCTGGCTTTAAGTCGATTCGATAACAAATGACGAAAACGGACGGATTTCTCAGGTTTTTACTACATATGAACACTTTTCACATTCTCCCGTGGAACTCGGCTGCTAGTTCTCCTTTCATGCAGAATCTTAAGGTCCTAGCTCATGTCCAAGGCACCAAAGCCAGCTAAATAGTCAATAATCGATACCTAAAACTCGAATTGTACTACTTCTTACTGGATATTACATCAACTTAGAAGTTTCATCTGTGTTCTACTGTGGTGATTTTAGTGTCTCCGCATACCGCAGCACGTGACATAGCTTTGCAGACGATAAGTACAACCGTTTCAGTGAGAAGAGCGGCCAATGTGACGATCTGGCTTTAATTCGATTCGATAATAAATGACGAAAACGGACGGATGTCTCAGGTTTTTACTGCATATGAACACTTTTCACATTCTCCCATGCAACTCGGCTGCTAGTCCTCCTTTCATGCAGAATCTTAAGGTCCTAGCTCATGTCCAAGTCACCAAAGCCAGCTAAAAAGTCAATAATCGATACCTAAAACTTGAATTGGACTACTTCTTACTGGCTATTTCATCAACTTAGATGCTTCATCTGTGTTCTACTATGGTGATTTCAATGTCTCCGCATACCGCAGAACGCGACATAGCTTTGCAGACGAGAAGTACAACCGTTTCAGAGAGAAGAGCGGCCAATGTGACGATCTGGCTTTAAGTCGATTCGATAACAAATGACGAAAACGGACGGATTTCTCAGGTTTTTACTACATATGAACACTTTTCACATTCTCCCGTGCAACTCGGCTGCTAGTCCTCCTTCATGCAAAGTCTTAACTTCCTAGCTCGTGTCCAAGGCACCAAAGAAGGTTAAAAAGTCAATAACCGATTCCTAAAACTTGAATTTTACTACTTCTTACTGGCTATTACATCAACTTAGAAGCTTCATCTGTGTTCTACTATTGTGCTCTTAGTGTGTCCGCATACCGCAGCACGCGACATAGCTTTGCAGACGATAAGTACAACCGTTTCAGTGAGAAGAGCGGCCAATGTGACGATCTGGCTTTAATTCGATTCGATAACAAATGACGAAAACGGACGGATGTCTCAGGTTTTTACTGCATATGAACATTTTTCACATTCTCCCATGCAACTCGGCTGCTAGTCCTCCTTTCATGCAGAATCTTAAGGTCCTAGCTCATGTCCAAGTCACCAAAGCCAGCTAAAAAGTCAATAATCGATAGATAAAACTTGAATTGGATTACTTCTTACTGGCTATTACATCAACTTAGATGCTTCATCTGTGTTCTACTATGGTGATTTTAGTGTCTGCGCATACCGCAGCACGCGACATAGCTTTGCAGACGATAAGTACAACCGTTTCAGAGAGAAGAGCGGCCAATGTGACGACCTGGCTTTAAGTCGATTCGATAACAAATGACGGAAACGGACGGATTTCTCAGGTTTTTACTACATATGAACACTTTTCACATTCTCCCGTGCAACTCGGCTGCTAGTCCTCCTTTCATGCAGAGTCTTAAGGTCCTAGCTCATGTCCAAGGCACCAAAGCCAGCAAAAAAGTCAATAATCGATACCTAAAACATGAATTGTACAACTTCTTACTGGCTATTACATCAACTTAGAAGCTTCATCTGTGTTCTACTATGGTGCTTTTAGTGTCTCTGCATATTGCAGCACGCGACATAACTTTGCAGACGATAAGTACAACCGTTTCAGAGAGAAGAGCGGCAAATGTGACGATCTGGCTTTAAGTCGATTCGATAACAAATGACGAAAACGGACGGATTTCTCAGGTTTTTACTACATATGAACACTTTTCACATTCTCCCTTGCAACTCGGCTGCTAGTCCTCCTTTCATGCAGAATCTTAAGGTCCTAGCCCATGTCCAAGGCACCAAAGCCAGCTAAAAAGTCAATAATCAATACCTAAAACTTGAATTGTACTACTTCTTACTGGCTATTATATCAGCTTAGAAGCTTTATCTTTGTTCTACTACGGTGCTTTTAGATTCTCCGCACGCCGCAGCACGCGACATAGTTTTGCAGACGAAAAGTACAACCGTTTCAGAGAGAAGAGCGGCCAATGTGACGATCTGGCTTTAATTCGATTCGATAACAAATGACGAAAACGGACGGATTTCTCAGGTTTTTACTACATATGAACACTGTTCACATTCACCCGTGCAACTCGGCTGCTAGTCCTCCTTTCATGCTGAATCTTAAGGTCGTAGCTCATGTCCAAGGCACCAAAGCCAGCTAAAGATCAATATTCAATACCTAAAACTTGAATTGTTCTACTTCTTAATGGCTATTACATCAACTTAGAAGTTTGATCTGTGTTCTACTATGGTGCTTTTAGTGTCTCAGCATACCGCAGCACGCGACATAGCTTTGCAGACGATAAGTACAACCGTTTCAGAGAGAAGAGTGGCCAATGTGACGTTCTGGCTTTATTTCGATTCGATAACAAATGACGAAAACGGACGGATTTCTCAGGTTTTTACTACATATGAACACTTTTCACATTCTCCCCTGCAACTGTGCTGCTAGTCCTCCATCATGCAAAATCTTAAGTTCCTAGCTCGTGTCCAAGGCCCAAAGAAGGGTAAAAAGTCAATAACCGATACCTAATACTTTAATTGTACTACTTCTTACTGGCTATTACATCAACTTAGAAGCTTCATCTGTGTTCTACTATGGTGATTTTAGTCTCCACATACCGCAGCACGCGACATATCTTTGCAGACGAGAAGTACAACCGTTTCAGAGAGAAGAGCGGCCAATGTGACGATCTGGCTTTAAGTCGATTCGATAACAAATGACGAAAACGGACGGATTTCTCAGGTTTTTACTACATATGAACACTTTTCACATTCTCCCTTGCAACTCGGCTGCTAGTCCTCCTTTCATGCAGAATCTTAAGGTCCTAGCCCATGTCCAAGGCACCAAAGCCAGCTAAAAAGTCAATAATTAATACCTAAAACTTGAATTGTACTACTTCTTACTGGCTATTACATCAGCTTAGAAGCTTTATCTTTGTTCTACTACGGTGCTTTTAGATTCTCCGCACGCCGCAGCACGCGACATAGTTTTGCAGACGAAAAGTACAACCGTTTCAGAGAGAAGAGCGGCCAATGTGACGATCTGGCTTTAATTCGATTCGATAACAAATGACGAATACGGACGGATTTCTCAGGTTTTTACTACATATGAACACTTTTCACATTCACCCGTGCAACTCGGCTGCTAGTCCTCCTTTCATGCTGAATCTTAAGGTCGTAGCTCATGTCCAAGGCACCAAAGCCAGCTAAAGATCAATATTCAATACCTAAAACTTGAATTGTTCTACTTCTTACTGGCTATTACATCAACTTAGAAGTTTGATCTGTGTTCTACTATGGTGCTTTTAGTGTCTCAGCATACCGCAGCACGCGACATAGCTTTGCAGACGATAAGTACAACCGTTTCAGAGAGAAGAGCGGCCAATGTGACGATCTGGCTTTAAGTCGATTCGATAACAAATGACGAAAAAGGACGGATTTTTCAGGTTTTTACTACATATGAACACTTTTCACATTCTCCCGTGCAACTCGGCTGCTAGTCCTCCTTTCATGCAGAATCTTAAGGTCCTAGCTCATGTCCAAGGCACCAAAGCCAGCTAAAAAGTCAATAATGGATACCTAAAACTTGAATTGTACTACTTCTTACTGGCTATTACATCAACTTAGAAGCCTCATCTGTGTTCTACTATGGTGCTTTTAGTGTCTCCACATACCGCAGCACGCGACATAGCTTTGCAGACTATAAGTACAACCGTTTCAGAGAGAAGAGCGGCCAATGTGACGATCTGGCTTTAAGTCGATTCGATAACAAATGAGGAAAACGGACGGATTTTTAAGGTTTTTATTACATATGAACACTTTTCACATTCTCCCGTGCAACTCGGCTGCTAGTCCTCCTTTCATGCAGAATCGTAATGTCCTAGCTCATGTCCAATGCACCAAAGCCAGCTAAAAAGTCAATAATCGATACCTAAAACTTGAATTGTACTACTTCTTACTGGCTATTACATCAACTTAGAGGCTTCATCTGTGTTCTACTTTGGTGCTTTTCCTGTTTCCGCCTACGGCAACACGCGACATAGCTTTGCAGACGAGAAGTACAACCGTTTCAGAGAGAAGAGCGGCCAATGTAACGATCTGGCTTTAAGTCGATTCGATAACAAATGACGAAAACGGACGGATTTCTCAGGTTTTTACTACATAGGAACACTTTTCACATTCACCCGTGCAACTCGGCTGCTAGTCCTCCTTTAATGCAGAATCTTAAGGTCCTAGCTCATGTCCAAGGCACCACAGCCAGCTAAAAGGTCAATATTCAATACCTAAAACTTGAATTGGATTACTTCTTACTGGCTATTACATCAAATTAGATGGTTCATCTGTGTTCTACTATGGTGCTTTTAGTGTGTCCGCATACCGCAGCACGCGACATAGCTTTGCAGACGATAAGTACAACCGTTTCAGAGAGAAGAGCGGCCAATGTGTCGATCTGGCTTTAAGTCGATTCGATAACAAATGACGAAAACGGACGGATTTCTCAGGTTTTTACAACATATGAACACTTTTCACATTCTCCCGTGCAACTCGGCTGCTAGTCCTCCTTTCATGCAGAATCTTAAGGTCCTAGCTCATGTCCAAGGCACCAAAGCCAGCTAAAAAGTCAATAATCGATACCTAAAACTTGAATTGTACTACTTCTTACTGGCTATTACATCAACTTGGATGCTTCATCTGTGTTCTACTATGGCGATTTTAGTGTCTCCGCATACCGCAGCATGCGACATAGCTTTGCAGACGATAAGTACAACCGTTTCAGAGAGAAGAGCGCCCAATGTGTCGATCTGGCTTTAAGTCGATTCGATAACAAATGACGAAAACGGACGGATTTCTCAGGTTTTTACTACATATGAACACATTTCACATTCTCCCGTGCAACTCGGCTGCTAGTCCTCCTTTCATGCAGAATCTTAAGGTCCTAGCTCATGTCCAAGGCACCAAAGCCAGCTAAAAAGTCAATAATCGATACCTAAAACGTGAATTCTACTACTTCTTACTGGCTATTACATCAACTTAGAAGCTTCATCTGTGTTCTACTATGGTGCTTTTACTCTCTCCACATACCGCAGCACGCGACATAGCTTTTTGAGACGATAAGTACAACCGTTTCAGTGAGAAGAGCGGCCAATGTGACGATCTGGCTTTAAGTCGATTCGATAACATATGACGAAAACGGACGGATTGCTAAGGTTTTTATTACATATGAACAGTTTTCACATTCTCCCGTGTAACTCGGCGGCTAGTCCTCCTTTCATGAAGAATCTTAAGGTCCTAGCTCATGTCCAAGGCACCAAAGCCAGCTAAAAAGTCAATAATCGATACCTAAAACTTGAATTGTACTACTTCTTACTGGCTATTACATCAACTTAGAAGCTTCATCTGTGTTCTACTGTGGTGCTTTTAGTGTCTCCACATACCGCAGCACGCGACATAGCTTTGCAGACGGTAAGTACAACCGTTTCAGAGAGAAGAGCGGCCAATGTGACGATCTGGCTTTAAGCCGATTCGATAACAAATGACGAAAACGGACGGATTTTTAAGGTTTTTTTACATATGAACACTTTTCACATTCTCCCGTGCAACTCGGCTGCTAGTCCTCCTTTCATGCAGAATCGTAAGGTCCTAGCTCATGTCCAAGGCACCAAAGCCAGCTAAAAAGTCAATAATCGATACCTAAATCTTGAATTGGACTACTTCTTACTGGGTATTACATCAACTTAGAAGCTTCATCTGTGTTCTACTATGGTGCTTTTAGTGTCTCCGCATACCGCAGCACGCGACATAGCTTTGCAGACGATAAGTACAACCGTTTCAGAGAGAAGAGCGGCCAATGTGACGATCTGGCTTTAAGTCGATTCGATAACAAATGACGAAAACGGACGGATGTCTCAGGTTTTTACTACATATGAACACTTTTCACATTCTCCCGTGCAACTGGGCTGCTAGTCCTCCTTTTATGCAGAATCTTAAAGTCCTAGCTCATGTCCAAGGCACCAAATCCAGCTAAAAAGTCAATAATCGATACCTAAAACTTGAATTGTACTACTTCTTACTGGCTATTACATCAACTTAGAAGCTTCATCTGTGTTCTACTATGGTGCTTTTCCTGTTTCCGCCTACGGCAACACGCGACATAGCTTTGCAGACGATAAGTACAACCGTTTCAGAGAGAAGAGCGGCGAATGTGACGATCTGGCTTTAAGTCGATTCGATAACAAATGACGAAAACGGACGGATTTCTCAGGTTTTTACTACATATGAACACTTTTCACATTCACCCGTGCAACTCGGCTGCTAGTCCTCCTTTCATGCTGAATCTTAAGGTCGTAGCTCATGTCCAAGGCACCAAAGCCAGCTAAAGATCAATATTCAATACCTAAAACTTGAATTGTTCTACTTCTTACTGGCTATTACATCAACATAGAAGTTTGATCTGTGTTCTACTATGGTGCTTTTAGTGTCTCAGCATACCGCAGCACGCGACATAGCTTTGCAGACGATAAGTACAACCGTTTCAGAGAGAAGAGCGGCCAATGTGACGATCTGGCTTTAAGTCGATTCGATAACAAATGACGAAAAAGGACGGATTTTTCAGGTTTTTACTACATATGAACACTTTTCACATTCTCCCGTGCAACTCGGCTGCTAGTCCTCCTTTCATGCAGAATCTTAAGGTCCTAGCTCATGTCCAAGGCACCAAAGCCAGCTAAAAAGTCAATAATCGATACCTAAAACTTGAATTGTACTACTTCTTACTGGCTATTACATCAACTTAGAAGCCTCATCTGTGTTCTACTATGGTGCTTTTAGTGTCTCCACATACCGCAGCACGCGACATAGCTTTGCAGACTATAAGTACAACCGTTTCAGAGAGAAGAGCGGCCAATGTGACGATCTGGCTTTAAGTCGATTCGATAACAAATGAAAAAAACGGACGGATTTTTAAGGTTTTTATTACATATGAACACTTTTCACATTCTCCCGTGCAACTCGGCTGCTAGTCCTCCTTTCATGCAGAATCGTAATGTCCTAGCTCATGTCCAATGCACCAAAGCCAGCTAAAAAGTCAATAATCGATACCTAAAACTTGAATTGTACTACTTCTTACTGGCTATTACATCAACTTAGAAGCTTCATCTGTGTTCTACTTTGGTGCTTTTCCTGTTTCCGCCTACGGCAACACGCGACATAGCTTTGCAGACGAGAAGTACAACCGTTTCAGAGAGAAGAGCGGCCAATGTAACGATCTGGCTTTAAGTCGATTCGATAACAAATGACGAAAACGGACGGATTTCTCAGGTTTTTACTACATATGAACACATTTCACATTCTCCCGTGCAACTCGGCTGCTAGTCCTCCTTTCATGCAGAATCTTAAGGTCCTAGCTCATGTCCAAGGCACCAAAGCCAGCTAAAAAGTCAATAATCGATACCTAAATCTTGAATTGGACTACTTCTTACTGGGTATTACATCAACTTAGAAGCTTCATCTGTGTTCTACTATGGTGCTTTTAGTGTCTCCGCATACCGCAGCACGCGACATAGCTTTGCAGACGATAAGTACAACCGTTTCAGAGAGAAGAGCGGCCAATGTGACGATCTGGCTTTAAGTCGATTCGATAACAAATGACGAAAACGGACGGATGTCTCAGGTTTTTACTACATATGAACACTTTTCACATTCTCCCGTGCAACTGGGCTGCTAGTCCTCCTTTTATGCAGAATCTTAAAGTCCTAGCTCATGTCCAAGGCACCAAATCCAGCTAAAAAGTCAATAATCGATACCTAAAACTTGAATTGTACTACTTCTTACTGGCTATTACATCAACTTAGAAGCTTCATCTGTGTTCTACTATGGTGCTTTTCCTGTTTCCGCCTACGGCAACACGCGACATAGCTTTGCAGACGATAAGTACAACCGTTTCAGAGAGAAGAGCGGCGAATGTGACGATCTGGCTTTAAGTCGATTCGATAACAAATGACGAAAACGGACGGATTTCTCAGGTTTTTACTACATATGAACACTTTTCACATTCACCCGTGCAACTCGGCTGCTAGTCCTCCTTTCATGCTGAATCTTAAGGTCGTAGCTCATGTCCAAGGCACCAAAGCCAGCTAAAGATCAATATTCAATACCTAAAACTTGAATTGTTCTACTTCTTACTGGCTATTACATCAACATAGAAGTTTGATCTGTGTTCTACTATGGTGCTTTTAGTGTCTCAGCATACCGCAGCACGCGACATAGCTTTGCAGACGATAAGTACAACCGTTTCAGAGAGAAGAGCGGCCAATGTGACGATCTGGCTTTAAGTCGATTCGATAACAAATGACGAAAAAGGACGGATTTTTCAGGTTTTTACTACATATGAACACTTTTCACATTCTCCCGTGCAACTCGGCTGCTAGTCCTCCTTTCATGCAGAATCTTAAGGTCCTAGCTCATGTCCAAGGCACCAAAGCCAGCTAAAAAGTCAATAATCGATACCTAAAACTTGAATTGTACTACTTCTTACTGGCTATTACATCAACTTAGAAGCCTCATCTGTGTTCTACTATGGTGCTTTTAGTGTCTCCACATACCGCAGCACGCGACATAGCTTTGCAGACTATAAGTACAACCGTTTCAGAGAGAAGAGCGGCCAATGTGACGATCTGGCTTTAAGTCGATTCGATAACAAATGAAAAAAACGGACGGATTTTTAAGGTTTTTATTACATATGAACACTTTTCACATTCTCCCGTGCAACTCGGCTGCTAGTCCTCCTTTCATGCAGAATCGTAATGTCCTAGCTCATGTCCAATGCACCAAAGCCAGCTAAAAAGTCAATAATCGATACCTAAAACTTGAATTGTACTACTTCTTACTGGCTATTACATCAACTTAGAAGCTTCATCTGTGTTCTACTATGGTGCTTTTACTCTCTCCACATACCGCAGCACGCGACATAGCTTTTTGAGACGATAAGTACAACCGTTTCAGTGAGAAGAGCGGCCAATGTGACGATCTGGCTTTAAGTCGATTCGATAACATATGACGAAAACGGACGGATTTCTAAGGTTTTTATTACATATGAACAGTTTTCACATTCTCCCGTGTAACTCGGCGGCTAGTCCTCCTTTCATGAAGAATCTTAAGGTCCTAGCTCACGTCCAAGGCACCAAAGCCAGCTAAAAAGTCAATAATCGATACCTAAAACTTGAATTGTACTACTTCTTACTGGCTATTACATCAACTTAGAAGCTTCATCTGTGTTCTACTGTGGTGCTTTCAGTGTCTCCACATACCGCAGCACGCGACACAGCTTTGCAGACGGTAAGTACAACCGTTTCAGAGAGAAGAGCGGCCAATGTGACGATCTGGCTTTAAGCCGATTCGATAACAAATGACGAAAACGGACGGATTTTTAAGGTTTTTTTACATATGAACACTTTTCACATTCTCCCGTGCAACTCGGCTGCTAGTCCTCCTTTCATGCAGAATCGTAAGGTCCTAGCTCATGTCCAAGGCACCAAAGCCAGCTAAAAAGTCAATAATCGATACCTAAATCTTGAATTGGACTACTTCTTACTGGGTATTACATCAACTTAGAAGCTTCATCTGTGTTCTACTATGGTGCTTTTAGTGTCTCCGCATACCGCAGCACGCGACATAGCTTTGCAGACGATAAGTACAACCGTTTCAGAGAGAAGAGCGGCCAATGTGACGATCTGGCTTTAAGTCGATTCGATAACAAATGACGAAAACGGACGGATGTCTCAGGTTTTTACTACATATGAACACTTTTCACATTCTCCCGTGCAACTGGGCTGCTAGTCCTCCTTTTATGCAGAATCTTAAAGTCCTAGCTCATGTCCAAGGCACCAAATCCAGCTAAAAAGTCAATAATCGATACCTAAAACTTGAATTGTACTACTTCTTACTGGCTATTACATCAACTTAGAAGCTTCATCTGTGTTCTACTATGGTGCTTTTCCTGTTTCCGCCTACGGCAACACGCGACATAGCTTTGCAGACGATAAGTACAACCGTTTCAGAGACAAGAGCGGCGAATGTGACGATCTGGCTTTAAGTCGATTCGATAACAAATGACGAAAACGGACGGATTTCTCAGGTTTTTACTACATATGAACACTTTTCACATTCACTCGTGCAACTCGGCTGCTAGTCCTCCTTTAATGCAGAATCTTAAGGTCCTAGCTCATGTCCAAGGCACCAAAGCCAGCTAAAAGGTCAATATTCAATACCTAAAACTTGAATTGGATTACTTCTTACTGGCTATTACATCAACTTAGATGCTTCATCTGTGTTCTACTATGGTGCTTTTAGTGTGTCCGCATACCGCAGCACGCGACATAGCTTTGCAGACGATAAGTACAACCGTTTCAGAGAGAAGAGCGGCCAATGTGACGATCTGGCTTTAAGTCGATTCGATAACAAATGACGAAAACGGACGGATGTCTCACGTTTTTACTGCATATGAACACTTTTCACATTCTCCCGTGCAAATCGGCTGCTAGTCCCCCTTTTTATGCAGAATCTTAAGGTCCTAGCTCATGTCCAAGGCACCAAAGCCAGCTAAAAAGTCAATAATCGATACCTAAAACTTGAATTGGATTACTTCTTACTGGCTATTACATCAACTTAGATGCTTCATCTGTGTTCTACTATGGTGATTTTAGTGTCTCCGCATACCGCAGCACGCGACATAGCTTTGCAGACGATAGGTACAAGCGTTTCAGAGAGAAGAGCGGCCAATGTGACGATCAGGCTTTAAGTCGATTCGATAACAAATGACGAAAACGGACGGATTTCTCAGGTTTTAACTACATATGAACACTTTTCACATTCTCCCATGCAACTCGGCTGCTAGTCCTCCTTTCATGCAGAATCTTAAGGTCCTAGCTCATGTCCAAGGCACCAAAGCCAGCTAAAAGTTCCATATTCAATACCTAAAACTTGAATTGTACTACTTCTTACTGGCTATTACATCAACTTGGAAGCTTCATCTGTGTTCTGTTATGGTGCTTTTAGTGTCTCAGCATACCGCACCACGCGACATAGTTTTGCAGACGATAAGTACAACCGTTTCAGTGAGAAGAGCGGCCAATGTGTCGATCTGGCTTTAAGTCGATTCGATAACAAATGACGAAAACGGACGGATTTCTCAGGTTATTACTACATATGAACACTTTTCACATTCTCCCGTGGAACTCGGCTGCTAGTCCTCCTTTCATGCAGAATCTTAAGGTCCTAGCTCATGTCCAAGTCACCAAAGCCAGCTAAAAATTCAATAATCGATACCTAAAACTTGAATTGTACTACTTCTTACTGGCTATTACATCAACTTAGATGCTTCATCTGTGTTCTACTATGGTGATTTCAATGTCTCCGCATACCGCAGCACGCGACATAGCTTTGCAGACGATAAGTACAACCGTTTCAGTGAGAAGAGCGGCCAATGTGACGATCTGGCTTTAAGTCGATTCGATAACAAATGACGAAAACGGACGGATTTCTCAGGTTTTAACTACATATGAACACTTTTCACATTCTCCCATGCAACTCGGCTGCTAGTCCTCCTTTCATGCAGAATCTTAAGGTCCTAGCTCATGTCCAAGGCACCAAAGCCAGCTAAAAGTTCCATATTCAATACCTAAAACTTGAATTGTACTACTTCTTACTGGCTATTACATCAACTTGGAAGCTTCATCTGTGTTCTGTTATGGTGCTTTTAGTGTCTCAGCATACCGCACCACGCGACATAGTTTTGCAGACGATAAGTACAACCGTTTCAGTGAGAAGAGCGGCCAATGTGTCGATCTGGCTTTAAGTCGATTCGATAACAAATGACGAAAACGGACGGATTTCTCAGGTTATTACTACATATGAACACTTTTCACATTCTCCCGTGGAACTCGGCTGCTAGTCCTCCTTTCATGCAGAATCTTAAGGTCCTAGCTCATGTCCAAGTCACCAAAGCCAGCTACAAATTCAATAATCGATACCTAAAACTTGAATTGTACTACTTCTTACTGGCTATTACATCAACTTAGATGCTTCATCTGTGTTCTACTATGGTGATTTCAATGTCTCCGCATACCGCAGCACGCGACATAGCTTTGCAGACGATAAGTACAACCGTTTCAGTGAGAAGAGCGGCCAATGTGACGATCTGGCTTTAATTCGATTCGATAATAAATGACGAAAACGGACGGATGTCTCAGGTTTTTACTGCATATGAACACTTTTCACATTCTCCCATGCAACTCGGCTGCTAGTCCTCCTTTCATGCAGAATCTTAAGGTCCTAGCTCATGTCCAAGTCACCAAAGCCAGCTAAAAATTCAACAATCGATACCTAAAACTTGAATTGGACTACTTCTTACTGGCTATTACATCAACTTAGATGCTTCATCTGTGTTCTACTATGGTGATTTTAGTGTCTCAGCATACCGCAGCACGCGACATAGCTTTGCAGACGATAAGTGCAACCGTTTCAGAGAGAAGAGCAGCCAATGTGACGATCTGGCTTTAAGTCGATTCGATAACAAATGACGAAAACGGACGGATTTCTTAGGTTTTTACTACATATGAACACTTTTCACATTCTCCCATGCAACTCAGCTGCTAGTCCTCCTTTAATGCAGAATCTTAAGGTCCTAGCTCATGTCCAAGGCACCAAAGCCAGCTAAAAAGTCAATAATCGATACCTAAAACTTGAATTGGAATACTTCTTACTGGCTATTACATCAACTTAGATGCTTCATCTGTGTTCTACTATGGTGATTTTAGTGTCTCCGCATACCGCAGCACGCGACATAGCTTTGCAGACGATAGGTACAAGCGTTTCAGAGAGAAGAGCGGCCAATGTGACGATCAGGCTTTAAGTCGATTCGATAACAAATGACGAAAACGGACGGATTTCTCAGGTTTTAATTACATATGAACACTTTTCACATTCTCCCATGCAACTCGGCTGCTAGTCCTCCTTTCATGCAGAATCTTAAGGTCCTAGCTCATGTCCAAGGCACCAAAGCCAGCTAAAAGTTCCATATTCAATACCTAAAACTTGAATTGTACTACTTCTTACTGGCTATTACATCAACTTGGAAGCTTCATCTGTGTTCTGTTATGGTGCTTTTAGTGTCTCAGCATACCGCACCACGCGACATAGTTTTGCAGACGATAAGTACAACCGTTTCAGTGAGAAGAGCGGCCAATGTGTCGATCTGGCTTTAAGTCGATTCGATAACAAATGACGAAAACGGACGGATATCTCAGGTTATTACTACATATGAACACTTTTCACATTCTCCCGTGGAACTCGGCTGCTAGTCCTCCTTTCATGCAGAATCTTAAGGTCCTAGCTCATGTCCAAGTCACCAAAGCCAGCTAAAAATTCAATAATCGATACCTAAAACTTGAATTGTACTACTTCTTACTGGCTATTACATCAACTTAGATGCTTCATCTGTGTTCTACTATGGTGATTTCAATGTCTCCGCATACCGCAGCACGCGACATAGCTTTGCAGACGATAAGTACAACCGTTTCAGTGAGAAGAGCGGCCAATGTGACGATCTGGCTTTAATTCGATTCGATAATAAATGACGAAAACGGACGGATGTCTCAGGTTTTTACTGCATATGAACACTTTTCACATTCTCCCATGCAACTCGGCTGCTAGTCCTCCTTTCATGCAGAATCTTAAGGTCCTAGCTCATGTCCAAGTCACCAAAGCCAGCTAAAAATTCAATAATCGATACCTAAAACTTGAATTGGACTACTTCTTACTGGCTATTACATCAACTTAGATGCTTCATCTGTGTTCTACTATGGTGATTTCAATGTCTCCGCATACCGCAGCACGCGACATAGCTTTGCAGACGAGAAGTACAACCGTTTCAGAGAGAAGAGCGGCCAATGTGACGATCTGGCTTTCAGTCGATTCGATAACAAATGACGAAAACGGACGGATTTCTCAGGTTTTTACTACATATGAACACATTTCTCATTCTCCCGTGCAACTCGGCTGCTAGTCCTCCTTTCATGCAGAATCTTAAGGTCCTAGCTCATGTCCAAGGCACCAAAGCCAGCTAAAAAGTCAATAATCGATACCTAAAACTTGAATTGTACTACTTCTTACTGGCTATTACATCAACTTGGATGCTTCATCTGTGTTCTACTATGGCGATTTTAGTGTCTCCGCATACCGCAGCATGCGACATAGCTTTGCAGACGATAAGTACAACCGTTTCAGAGAGAAGAGCGCCCAATGTGTCGATCTGGCTTTAAGTCGATTCGATAACAAATGACGAAAACGGACGGATGTCTCATATTTTTACTGCATATGAACACTTTTCACATTCTCCCATGCAACTCGGCTGCTAGTCCTCCTTTCATGCAGAATCTTAAGGTCCTAGCTCATGTCCAAGGCACCAAAGCCAGGTAAAATTTCCATATTCAATACCTAAAACTTGAATTGTACTACTTCTTACTGGCTATTACATCAACTAGGAAGCTTCATCTGTGTTCTGTTATGGTGCTTTTAGTGTCTCAGCATACCGCACCACGCGACATAGTTTTGCAGACGATAAGTACAACCGTTTCAGTGAGAAGAGCGGCCAATGTGTCGATCTGGCTTTAAGTCGATTCGATAACAAATGACGAAAACGGACGGATTTCTCAGGTTTTTACTACATATGAACACTTTTCACATTCTACCGTGGAACTCGGCTGCTAGTCCTCCTTTCATGCAGAATCTTAAGGTCCTAGCTCATGTCCAAGTCACCAAAGCCAGCTAAAAAGTCAATAATCGATAGCTAAAACTTGAATTGGATTACTTCTTACTGGCTATTACATCAACTTAGATGCTTCATCTGTGTTCTACTATGGTGATTTTAGTGTCTCAGCATACCGCAGCACGCGACATAGCTTTGCAGACGATAAGTGCAACCGTTTCAGAGAGAAGAGCAGCCAATGTGACGATCTGGCTTTAAGTCGATTCGATAACAAATGACGAAAACGGACGGATTTCTTAGGTTTTTACTACATATGAACACTTTTCACATTCTCCCATGCAACTCGGCTGCTAGTCCTCCTTTCATGCAGAATCTTAAGGTCCTAGCTCATGTCCAAGGCACCAAAGCCAGCTAAAAAGTCAATAATCGATACCTAAAACTTGAATTGGATTACTTCTTACTGGCTATTACATCAACTTAGATGCTTCATCTGTGTTCTACTATGGTGATTTTAGTGTCTCCGCATACCGCAGCACGCGACATAGCTTTGCAGACGATAGGTACAAGCGTTTCAGAGAGAAGTGCAGCCAATGTGACGATCTGGCTTTAAGTCGATTCGATAACAAATGACGAAAACGGACGGATTTCTCAGGTTTTAAATAGACATGAACACTTTTCACATTCTCCCGTGCAACTCGGCTGCTAGTCCTCCTTTCATGCAGAATCTTAAGGTCCCAGCTGATGTCCAAGGCACCAAAGCCAGGTAAATGTTCCATATTCAATACCTAAATCTTGAATTGTACTACTTCTTACTGGCTATTACATCAACTTGGAAGCTTCATCTGTGTTCTGTTATGGTGCTTTTAGTGTCTCAGGATACCGCACCACGCGACATAGTTTTGCAGACGATAAGTACAACCGTTTCAGTGAGAAGAGCGGCCAATGTGTCGATCTGGCTTTAAGTCGATTCGATAACAAATGACGAAAACGGACGGATTTCTCAGGTTTTTACTACATATGAACACTTTTCACATTCTCCCGTGGAACTCGGCTGCTAGTCCTCCTTTCATGCAGAATCTTAAGGTCCTAGCTCATGTCCAAGGCACCAAAGCCAGCTAAATAGTCAATAATCGATACCTAAAACTCGAATTGTACTACTTCTTACTGGATATTACATCAACTTAGAAGCTTCATCTGTGTTCTACTGTGGTGATTTTAGTGTCTCCACATAACGCAGCACGTGACATAGCTTTGCAGACGATAAGTACAACCGTTTCAGTGAGAAGAGCGGCCAATGTGACGATCTCGCTTTAATTCGATTCGATAATAAATGACGAAAACGGACGGATGTCTCAGGTTTTTACTGCATATGAACACTTTTCACATTCTCCCATGCAACTCGGCTGCTAGTCCTCCTTTCATGCTGAATCTTAAGGTCCTAGCTCATGTCCAAGTCACCAAAGCCAGCTAAAAATTCAATAATCGATACCTAAAACTTGAATTGGACTACTTCTTACTGGCTATTACATCAACTTAGATGCTTCATCTGTGTTCTACTATGGTGATTTCAATGTCTCCGCATACCGCAGCACGCGACATAGCTTTGCAGACGAGAAGTACAATCGTTTCAGAGAGAAGAGCGGCCAATGTGACGATCTGGCTTTAAGTCGATTCGATAACAAATGACGAAAACGGACGGATTTCTCAGGTTTTTACTACATATGAACACTTTTCACATTCTCCCGTGCAACTCGGCTGCTAGTCCTCCTTCATGCAAAGTCTTAACTTCCTAGCTCGTGTCCAAGGCACCAAAGAAGGTTAAAAAGTCAATAACTGATACCTAAAACGTGAATTGGATTACTTCTTACTGGCTATTACATCAACTTAGATGGTTCATCTGTGTTCTACTATGGTGATTTTAGTGTCTCCGCATACCGCAGCACGCGACATAGCTTTGCAGACGATAGGTACAAGCGTTTCAGAGAGAAGAGCGGCCAATGTGACGATCTGGCTTTAAGTCGATTCGATAACAAATGACGAAAACGGACGGATTTCTCAGGTTTTAACTAGATATGAACACTTTTCACATTCTCCCGTGCAACTCGGCTGCTAGTCCTCCTTTCATGCAGAATCTTAAGGTCCTAGCTCATGTCCAAGGCACCAAAGCCAGCTAAAAGTTCCATATTCAATACCTAAAACTTGAATTGTACTACTTCTTACTGGCTATTACATCAACTTGGAAGCTTCATCTGTGTTCTGTTATGGTGCTTTTAGTGTCTCAGCATACCGCACCACGTGACATAGTTTTGCAGACGATAAGTACAACCGTTTCAGTGAGAAGAGCGGCCAATGTGTCGATCTGGCTTTAAGTCGATTCGATAACAAATGACGAAAACGGACGGATTTCTCAGGTTTTTACTACATATGAACACTTTTCACATTCTCCCGTGGAACTCGGCTGCTAGTCCTCCTTTCATGCAGAATCTTAAGGTCCTAGCTCATGTCCAAGGCACCAAAGCCAGCTAAATAGTCAATAATCGATAACTAAAACTCGAATTGTACTACTTCTTACTGGATATTACATCAACTTAGAAGCTTCATCTGTGTTCTACTGTGGTGATTTTAGTGTCTCCACATACCGCAGCACGTGACATAGCTTTGCAGACGATAAGTACAACCGTTTCAGTGAGAAGAGCGGCCAATGTGACGATCTGGCTTTAATTCGATTCGATAATAAATGACGAAAACGGACGGATGTCTCAGGTTTTTACTGCATATGAACACTTTTCACATTCTCCCATGCAACTCGGCTGCTAGTCCTCCTTTCATGCAGAATCTTAAGGTCCTAGCTCATGTCCAAGTCACCAAAGCCAGCTAAAAATTCAATAATCGATACCTAAAACTTAAATTGGACTACTTCTTACTGGCTATTACATCAACTTAGATGCTTCATCTGTGTTCTACTATGGTGATTTCAATGTCTCCGCTTACCGCAGCACGCGACATAGCTTTGCAGACGAGAAGTACAACCGTTTCAGAGAGAAGAGCGGCCAATGTGACGATCTGGCTTTAAGTCGATTCGATAACAAATGACGAAAACGGACGGATTTCTCAGGTTTTTACTACATATGAACACTTTTCACATTCTCCCGTGCAACTCGGCTGCTAGTCCTCCTTCATGCAAAGTCTTAACTTCCTAGCTCGTGTCCAAGGCACCAAAGAAGGTTAAAAAGTCAATAACCGATACCTAAAACTTGAATTTTACTACTTCTTACTGGCTATTACTTCAACTTACAAGCTTCATCTGTGTTCTACTATTGTGCTTTTAGTGTGTCCGCATACCGCAGCACGCGACATAGCTTTGCAGACGATTAGTACAACTGTTTCAGTGAGAAGAGCGGCCAATGTGACGATCTGGCTTTTATTCGATTCGATAACAAATGACGAAAACGGACGGATGTCTCAGGTTTTTACTGCATATGAACACTTTTCACATTCTCCCATGCAACTCGGTTGCTAGTCCTCCTTTCATGCAGAATCTTAAGGTCCTAGCTCATGTCCAAGTCACCAAAGCCAGCTAAAAAGTCAATAATCGATAGCTAAAACTTGAATTGGATTACTTCTTACTGGCTATTACATCAACTTAGATGCTTCATCTGTGTTCTACTATGGTGATTTTAGTGTCTCCGAATACCGCAGCACGCGACATAGCTTTGCAGACGATAAGTACAACCGTTTCCGAGAGAAGAGCGGCCAATGTGACGATCTGGCTTTAAGTCGATTCGATAACAAATGACGAAAACGGACGGATTTCTCAGGTTTTTACTACATATGAACACTTTTCACATTCTCCCTTGCAACTCGGCTGCTAGTCCTCCTTTCATGCAGAATCTTAAGGTCCTAGCCCATGTCCAAGGCACCAAAGCCAGCTAAAAAGTCAATAATCAATACCTAAAACTTGAATTGTACTACTTCTTACTGGCTATTACATCAGCATAGAGGCTTCATCTTTGTTCTACTACGGTGCTTTTAGATTCTCCGCATGCCGCAGCACGCGACATAGTTTTGCAGACGAAAAGTACAACCGTTTCAGAGAGAAGAGCGGCCAATGTGACGATCTGGCTTTAAGTCGATTCGATAACAAATGACGAAAACGGACGGATTTCACAGGTTTTTACTACATATGAACACTTTTCACATTCACCCGTGCAACTCGGCTGCTAGTCCTCCTTTCATGCTGAATCTTAAGGTCCTAGCTCATGTCCAAAGCACCAAAGCCAGCTAAAGATTAATATTCAATACTTAAACTTGAATTGTTCTACTTCTTACTGGCTATTACATCAACTTAGAAGCTTGATCTGTGTTCTACTATGGTGCTTTTAGTGTCTCAGCATACCGCAGCACGCGACATAGCTTTGCAGACGATAAGTACAACCGTTTCAGAGAGAAGAGTGGCCAATGTGACGTTCTGGCTTGATTTCGATTCGATAACAAATGACGAAAACGGACGGATTTCTCAGGTTTTTACTACATATGAACACTTTTCACATTCTCCCGTGCAACTGGGCTGCTAGTTCTCCATCATGCAATATCTTAAGTTCCTAGCTCGTGTCCAAGGCCCAAAGAAGGGTAAAAAGTCAATAACCGATACCTAAAACTTTAATTGTACTACTTCTTACTGGCTATTACATCAACTTAGAAGCTTCATCTCTGTTCTACTATGGTGCTTTTAGTGTCTCCGCATATCGCAGCACGCGACATAGCTTTGTAGACGATAAGTACAACCGTTTCAGAGAGAAGAGCGGCCAATGTGACGATCTGGCTTTAAGTAGGTTCGATAACAAATGACGAAAGCGGACGGATTTCTCAGGTTTTTACTACATATGAACACTTTTATCATTCTCCCGTGCAACTCGGCTGCTAGTCCTCCTTTCATGCAGAATCTTAGTGTCCTAGCTCATGTCCAAGGCACCAAAGCCAGCTAAAAAGTCAATAATCGATACCTAAAACTTGAATTGTACTACTTCTTACTGGCTATTACATCAACTTAGAAGCTTCATCTGTGTTCTACTATGGTGATTTTAGTGTCTCCGCATACCGCAGCACGCGACATAGCTTTGCAGACGATAAGTACAAGCGTTTCAGAGAGAAGAGCGGCCCATGTGACGATCTGGCTTTAAGTCAATTCGATAACAAATGACGAAAACGGACGGATTTCTCAGGTTTTTACTACATATGGACAATTTTCACATTCTCCCGTGCAACTCGGCTGCTAGTCCTCCTTTCATGCAGAATCTTGAGGTCCTAGCTCATGTCCAAGGCACCAAAGCCAGCTAAAAAGTAAATAATCGATACCTAAAACTTGAATTGTACTACTTCTTACTGGGTATTACATCAACTTAGAAGATTCATCTGTGTTCTACTATTGTGCTTTTAGTGTCTCCGCATACCGCAGCACGCGACATAGCTTAGCAGACGATAAGTACAAGCCTTTCAGAGAGAAGAGCGGCCCATGTGACGATCTGGCTTTAAGTCGATTCGATAACAAATGACGAAAGTGGACGGATTTCTCAGGTTTTTACTACATATGAACACTTTTCTCATTCTCCCGTGCAACTCGGCTGCTAGTCCTCCTTTCATGCAGAATCATAAGGTCCTAGCTCATGCCCAAGGCACCAAAGCCAGCTAAAAAGTCAATAATCGATACTTAAAACTTTAATTGTACTACTTCTTACTGGCTATTACATCAACTTAGAAGCTTCACCTGTGTTCTACTATGGTGCTTTTAGTGTCTCCGCATACCGCAGCACGCGACATAGCTTTGCAGACGATAAGTACAACCGTTTCAGAGAGAAGAGCGGAAAATGTGACGATCTGGCTTTAAGTCGATTCGATAACAAATGACGAAAACGGACGGATTTCTCAGGTTTTTACTACATATGAACACTTTTCACATTCTCCCGTGCAACTCGGCTGCTAGTCCTCCTTTCATACAGAATGTTAAGGTCCTAGCTCATGTCCAAAGCACCAAAGCCAGCTAAAAAGTCAATAATCGATATCTAAAACTTAAATTGGACTACTTCTTACTGGTTATTACATCAACTTAGAAGCTTCATCTGTGTTCTACTATGGTGCTTTTAGTGTCTCCGCATACCGCAGCACGCGACATAGCTTTGCAGACGATAAGTACAAGCGTTTCAGAGAGAAGAGCGGCCAATGTGACGATCTGGCTTTAAGTCGATTCGATAACAAATGACGAAAGTGGACGGATTTCTCAGGTTTTTACTACATATGAACACTTTTCTCATTCTCCCGTGCAACTCGGCTGCTAGTCCTCCTTTCATGCAGAATCATAAGGTCCTAGCTCATGTCCAAGGCACCAAAGCCAGCTAAAAAGTCAATAATCGATACTTAAAACTTTAATTGTACTACTTCTTACTGGCTATTACATCAACTTAGAAGCTTCATCTGAGTTCTACTATGGTGCTTTTCGTGTCTCCGCATACCGCAGCACGCGACATAGCTTTGCAATCGATAAGTACAACCGTTTCAGAGAGAAGAGCGGCCAATGTGACGATCTGGCTTTAAGTCGATTCGATAACAAATGACGAAAACTGACGGATTTCTCAGGTTTTTACTACATATGAACACATTACACTTTCTCCCGTGCAACTCGGATGCTAGTCCTCCTTTCATGCTGAATCTTAAGGTCCTAGCTCATGTCCAAGGCACCAAAGCCAGCTAAAGATCAATATTCAATACCTAAAACTTGAATTGTACCACTTCTTACTGGCTATTACATCAACTTAGAAGCTTGATCTGTGTTCTACTATGGTGCTTTTAGTGTCTCCGAATACCGCAGCACGCGACATAGCTTTGCAGACGATAAGTACAACCGTTTCCGAGAGAAGAGCGGCCAATGTGACGATCTGGCTTTAAGTCGATTCGATAACAAATGACGAAAACGGACGGATTTCTCAGGTTTTTACTACATATGAACACTTTTCACATTCTCCCTTGCAACTCGGCTGCTAGTCCTCCTTTCATGCAGAATCTTAAGGTCCTAGCCCATGTCCAAGGCACCAAAGCCAGCTAAAAAGTCAATAATCAATACCTAAAACTTGAATTGTACTACTTCTTACTGGCTATTACATCAGCATAGAGGCTTCATCTTTGTTCTACTACGGTGCTTTTAGATTCTCCGCATGCCGCAGCACGCGACATAGTTTTGCAGACGAAAAGTACAACCGTTTCAGAGAGAAGAGCGGCCAATGTGACGATCTGGCTTTAAGTCGATTCGATAACAAATGACGAAAACGGACGGATTTCACAGGTTTTTACTACATATGAACACTTTTCACATTCACCCGTGCAACTCGGCTGCTAGTCCTCCTTTCATGCTGAATCTTAAGGTCCTAGCTCATGTCCAAAGCACCAAAGCCAGCTAAAGATTAATATTCAATACTTAAACTTGAATTGTTCTACTTCTTACTGGCTATTACATCAACTTAGAAGCTTGATCTGTGTTCTACTATGGTGCTTTTAGTGTCTCAGCATACCGCAGCACGCGACATAGCTTTGCAGACGATAAGTACAACCGTTTCAGAGAGAAGAGTGGCCAATGTGACGTTCTGGCTTGATTTCGATTCGATAACAAATGACGAAAACGGACGGATTTCTCAGGTTTTTACTACATATGAACACTTTTCACATTCTCCCGTGCAACTGGGCTGCTAGTTCTCCATCATGCAATATCTTAAGTTCCTAGCTCGTGTCCAAGGCCCAAAGAAGGGTAAAAAGTCAATAACCGATACCTAAAACTTTAATTGTACTACTTCTTACTGGCTATTACATCAACTTAGAAGCTTCATCTCTGTTCTACTATGGTGCTTTTAGTGTCTCCGCATATCGCAGCACGCGACATAGCTTTGTAGACGATAAGTACAACCGTTTCAGAGAGAAGAGCGGCCAATGTGACGATCTGGCTTTAAGTAGGTTCGATAACAAATGACGAAAGCGGACGGATTTCTCAGGTTTTTACTACATATGAACACTTTTATCATTCTCCCGTGCAACTCGGCTGCTAGTCCTCCTTTCATGCAGAATCTTAGTGTCCTAGCTCATGTCCAAGGCACCAAAGCCAGCTAAAAAGTCAATAATCGATACCTAAAACTTGAATTGTACTACTTCTTACTGGCTATTACATCAACTTAGAAGCTTCATCTGTGTTCTACTATGGTGATTTTAGTGTCTCCGCATACCGCAGCACGCGACATAGCTTTGCAGACGATAAGTACAAGCGTTTCAGAGAGAAGAGCGGCCCATGTGACGATCTGGCTTTAAGTCAATTCGATAACAAATGACGAAAACGGACGGATTTCTCAGGTTTTTACTACATATGGACAATTTTCACATTCTCCCGTGCAACTCGGCTGCTAGTCCTCCTTTCATGCAGAATCTTGAGGTCCTAGCTCATGTCCAAGGCACCAAAGCCAGCTAAAAAGTAAATAATCGATACCTAAAACTTGAATTGTACTACTTCTTACTGGGTATTACATCAACTTAGAAGATTCATCTGTGTTCTACTATTGTGCTTTTAGTGTCTCCGCATACCGCAGCACGCGACATAGCTTAGCAGACGATAAGTACAAGCCTTTCAGAGAGAAGAGCGGCCCATGTGACGATTTGGCTTTAAGTCGATTCGATAACAAATGACGAAAGTGGACGGATTTCTCAGGTTTTTACTACATATGAACACTTTTCTCATTCTCCCGTGCAACTCGGCTGCTAGTCCTCCTTTCATGCAGAATCATAAGGTCCTAGCTCATGCCCAAGGCACCAAAGCCAGCTAAAAAGTCAATAATCGATACTTAAAACTTTAATTGTACTACTTCTTACTGGCTATTACATCAACTTAGAAGCTTCACCTGTGTTCTACTATGGTGCTTTTAGTGTCTCCGCATACCGCAGCACGCGACATAGCTTTGCAGACGATAAGTACAACCGTTTCAGAGAGAAGAGCGGAAAATGTGACGATCTGGCTTTAAGTCGATTCGATAACAAATGACGAAAACGGACGGATTTCTCAGGTTTTTACTACATATGAACACTTTTCACATTCTCCCGTGCAACTCGGCTGCTAGTCCTCCTTTCATACAGAATGTTAAGGTCCTAGCTCATGTCCAAAGCACCAAAGCCAGCTAAAAAGTCAATAATCGATACCTAAAACTTAAATTGGACTACTTCTTACTGGTTATTACATCAACTTAGAAGCTTCATCTGTGTTCTACTATGGTGCTTTTACTGTCTCCGCATACCGCAGCACGCGACATAGCTTTGCAGACGATAAGTACAAGCGTTTCAGAGAGAAGAGCGGCCAATGTGACGATCTGGCTTTAAGTCGATTCGATAACAAATGACGAAAGTGGACGGATTTCTCAGGTTTTTACTACATATGAACACTTTTCTCATTCTCCCGTGCAACTCGGCTGCTAGTCCTCCTTTCATGCAGAATCATAAGGTCCTAGCTCATGTCCAAGGCACCAAAGCCAGCTAAAAAGTCAATAATCGATACTTAAAACTTTAATTGTACTACTTCTTACTGGCTATTACATCAACTTAGAAGCTTCATCTGAGTTCTACTATGGTGCTTTTCGTGTCTCCGCATACCGCAGCACGCGACATAGCTTTGCAATCGATAAGTACAACCGTTTCAGAGAGAAGAGCGGCCAATGTGACGATCTGGCTTTAAGTCGATTCGATAACAAATGACGAAAACTGACGGATTTCTCAGGTTTTTACTACATATGAACACATTACACTTTCTCCCGTGCAACTCGGATGCTAGTCCTCCTTTCATGCTGAATCTTAAGGTCCTAGCTCATGTCCAAGGCACCAAAGCCAGCTAAAGATCAATATTCAATACCTAAAACTTGAATTGTACCACTTCTTACTGGCTATTACATCAACTTAGAAGCTTGATCTGTGTTCTACTATGGTGCTTTTAGTGTCTCAGCATACCGCAGCACGCGACATAGCTTTGCAGATGATAAGTGCAACCGTTTCAGAGAGAAGAGCGGCCAATGTGACGATCTGGCTTTAAGTCGATTCGATAACAAATGACGAAAACGGACGGATTTCTCAGGTTTTTACTACATATGAACACTTTTCACATTCTCGCGTGCAACTCGGCTGCTAGTCCTCCTTTCATGCAGAATCTTAAGGTCCTAGCTCATGTCAAAGTCACCAAAGCCAGCTGAAATGTCAATAATCGATACCTAAAATTTGAATTGTACTACTTCTTACTGGATATTACATCAACTTAGAAGCTTCATCTGTGTTCTACTGTGGTGATTTTAGTGTCTCCGCATACCGCTGCACGTGACATAGCTTTGCAGACGATAAGTACCACTGATTCAGAGAGGAGAGCGGCCAATGTGACGATCTGGCTTTAAGTCAATTCGATAACAAATGACGAAAACGGACGGATTTCTCAGGTTTTTACTACATATGAACACTTTTCACATTCTCCCGTGCAACTCGGCTGCTAGTCCTCCTTTCATGGAGATTGTTAAAGACCTAGCTCATGTCCAAGGCACCAAAGCCAGCTAAAAAGTCAATAATCGATACCTAAAACTTGAATTGTACTACGTCTTACTGGGTATTACATCAACTTAGAAGCTTCATCTGTGTTCTACTATGGTGCTTTTAGTGTCACCGCATACCGCAGCACGCGACATAGCTTTGCAGACGATAAGTACAACCGTTTCAGAGAGAAGAGCGGCCAATGTGACGATCTGGCTTTATGTCGATTCGATAACAAATGACGAAAACGGACGTATTTCTCAGGTTTTTACTACATTTGAACACTTTTCACATTCTCCCGTGCAACTCGGCTGCTAGTCCTCCTTTCATGCAGAATCTTAAGGTCCTAGCTCATGTCCAAGGCACCAAAGCCAGCTAAAAAGTCAATAATCGATACCTAAAACTTCAATTGTACTACTTCTTACTGGGTATTACATCAACTTAGAAGCTTCATCTGTGTTCTACTATGGTGCTTTTAGTGTCTCCGCATATCGCAGCACGCGACATAGCTTTGTAGACGATAAGTACAACCGTTTGAGAGAGAAGAGCGGCCAATGTGACGATCTTGCTTTAAGTAGATTCGATAACAAATGTCGAAAGCGGACGGATTTCTCAGGTTTTTACTACATATGAACACTTTTCTCATTCTCCCGTGCAACTCGGCTGCTAGTCCTCCTTTCATGCAGAATCTTAAGGTCCTAGCTCATGTCCAAGGCACCAAAGCCGGCTAAAAAGTCAATAATCGATACCTAAAACTTGAATTGTATTAGTTCTTACTGGCTATTACATCAACTTAGAAGCTTCATCTGTGTTCTACTATGGTGCTTTTAGTGTCTCCGCATATCGCAGCACGCGACATAGCTTTGCAATCGATAAGTACAACCGTTTCAGAGAGAAGAGCGGCCAATGTGGCGATCTGGCTTTAAGGCGATTCGATAACAAATGCCGAAAGCGGACGGATTTCTCAGGTTTTTACTACATATGACACTTTTCTCATTCTCCCGTGCAACTCGGCTGCTAGTCCTCCTTTCATGCAGAATCATAAGGTCCTAGCTCATGTCCAAGGCACCAAAGCCAGCTAAAACGTCAATAATCGATACCTAAAATTTGAATTGTACTACTTCTTACTGGCTATAACATCAGCTTAGAAGCTTCATCTGTGTTCTACTATGGTGCTTTTAGTGTCTCCGCATACCACAGCACGCGACATAGCTTTGCAATCGATAAGTACAACCGTTTCAGAGAGAAGAGCGGCCAATGTGGCGACCTGGCTTTAAGGCGATTCGATAACAAATGACGAAAACGGACCTATTTCTCAGGTTTTTACTACATATGAACACTTTTCACATTCTCCCATGCAACTCGGCTGCTAGTCCTCCTTTCATGCAGAATATTAAGGTCCTAGCTCATGTCCAAGGCACCAAAGCCAGCTAAAAAGTCCATAATCAATACATAAAACTTGAATTGTACTACTTCTTACTGGCTATTACATCAACTTAGAAGCTTCATCTGTGTTCTACTACGGTGCTTTTAGTTCCTCCGCATACCGCAGCACGCGACATAGTTTTGCAGACGATTAGTACAACCGTTTCAGAGAGAAGAGCGGGGAATGTGACGATCTGGCTTTAAGTCGATTCGATAACAAATGACGAAAACGGACGTATTTCTCAGGTTTTTACTACTTTTGAACACTTTTTACATTCTCCCGTGCACCTCGGCTGCTAGTCCTCCTTCATGCAAAATCTTAAGTTCCCAGCTCGTGTCCAAGGCACCAAAGAAGGGTAAAATGTCAATAACCGATAGCTAAAACTTGAATTGTACTACTTTTTACTGGCTATTACATCAACTTAGAAGCTTCATCTGTGTTCTACTATGGTGCTTTTAGTGTCTCAGCATACCGCAGCACGCGACATAGCGTTGCAGACGATAAGTACAAGTGTTTCAGAGAGAAGAGCGGCCAATGTGACGATCTGGCTTTAAGTCGATTCGATAACAAATGACGAAAACGGACGGATTTCTCAGGTTTTTACTACATTTGAACACTTTTCACATTCTCCCGTGCAACTCGGCTGCTAGTCCTCCTTTCATGCTGAATATAAAGGTCCTAGCTCATGTCCAAGGCACAAAATCCAGCAAAAAATTAAATATTCAATACCTAAAACTCGAATTTTACTACTTCTTACTGGCTATTACATCAACTTAGAAGCTTGATCTGTGTTCTACTATGGTGCTTATAGTGTCTCAGCATACCGCAGCACGCGACATATCTTTGCAGACGATAAGTACAAGTGTTTCAGAGAGAAGAGCGGCCAATGTGACGATCTGGCTTTAAGTCGATTCGATAACAAATGACGAAAACGGACGGATTTCTCAGGTTTTTACTACATTTGAACACTTTTCACATTCTCCCGTGCAACTCGGCTGCTAGTCCTCCTTTCATGCTGAATATAAAGGTCCTAGCTCATGTCCAAGGCACAAAATCCAGCAAAAAATTAAATATTCAATACCTAAAACTCGAATTTTACTACTTCTTACTGGCTATTACATCAACTTAGAAGCTTGATCTGTGTTCTACTATGGTGCTTATAGTGTCTCAGCATACCGCAGCACGCGACATATCTTTGCAGACGATAAGTACAAGTGTTTCAGAGAGAAGAGCGGCCAATGTGACGATCTGGCTTTAAGTCGGTTCGATAACAAAAGACGAAAACGGACCGATTTCTCAGGTTTTTACTACATATGAACACTTTTCACATTCTCCCGTGCAACTCGGCTGCTAGTCCTCCTTTCATGCAGAATGTTAAGGTCCTAGCTCAAGTCCAAGGTACCAAAGCCAGCTAAAAAGTAAATAATCGATACCTAAAACTTGAATTGTACTATATCTTACTGGCTATTACATCAACTTAGAAGCTTCATCTGTGTTCTACTATGGTGCTTTTACTGTCTCCGCATACCGCAGCACGCGACATAGCTTTGCAGACGATAAGTACAACCGTTTCAGAGAGAAGAGCGGCCAATGTGACGATCTGGCTTTAAGTCGATAAGATAACAAATGACGAAAATGGACGGATGTCTCAGGTTTTTACTACATATGAACACTTTTCACATTCTCCCGTGCAACTCCGCTGCTAATCCTCCTTTCATGCAGAATCTTAAGGTCCTAGCTCATGTCCAAGGCACCAAAGCCAGCTAAAAAGTCAATATTCGATACCTAAAACTTGAATTGTACTACTTCTTACTGGCTATTACATCAACTTGGAAGCTTCATCTGTGTTCTACTATGGTGATTTTAGTGTCTCCGCATACCGCAGCACGCGACATAGCTTTGCAGACGATAAGTACAACCGTTTCAGAGAGAAGAGCGGCCAATGTGACGATCTGGCTTTAAGTCGATTCGATAACAAATGACGAAAACGGACGGATTTCTCAGGTATTTTTTTACATATGAACACTTTTCACATTCTCCTGGGCAACTCGGCTGCTAGTCCTCCTTTCATGCAGAATCTTAACGTCCTAGCTCATGTCCAAGGCACCAAAGCCAGCTAAAAATTCAATATTCAATACCTAAAACTTGAATTGGACTACTTCTTACTGGCTATTACATCAACTTAGAAGCTTGATCTGTGTTCTACTATGGTGCTTTTAGTGTCTCAACATACCGCAGCAGGCGACATAGCTTTGCAGACGATAAGTACCACCGTTTCAGAGAGAAGAGCGGCCAATGTGACGATGTGGCTTTAAGTCGATTCGATAACAAATGACGAAAACGGACGGGTGTCTCAGATTTTTACTACATATGAACACTTTTCACATTCTCCCGTGCAACTCCGCTGCTAATCCTCCGTTCATGCAGAATCTTAAGGTCCTAGCTCATGTCCAAGGCACCAAAGATAGCTAAAAAGTCAATAATCGATACCTAAAACTTGAATTGTACTACTTCTTACTGGCTATTACATCAACTTAGAAGCTTCGTCTGTGTTCTACTATGGTGATTTTAGTGTCTCCGCATACCGCAGCACGCGACTTAGCTTTGCAGACGATAAGTACAACCGTTTCAGAGAGAAGAGCGGCCAATGTGACGATCTGGCTTGAAATCGATTCGATAACAAATGACGAAAACGGACGGATTTCTCGGGTTTTTACTACATGTGAAGACTTTTCACATTCTCCCGTGCAAATCGGCTGCTAGTCCTCCTTTCATGCAGAATGTTAAGGTCCTAGCTCATGTCCAAGGCACCAAAGTCAGATAAAAATTCAGTAATTGATACCTAAAACTTGAATTGTACTACTTCTTACTGGCTATTACATCAACTTAGAAGCTTCATCTCTGTTCTACTATGGCGATTTTAGTGTCTCCGCATACCGCAGCACGCGACATAGCTTTGCAGACGATAAGTACAACCGTTTCAGAGAGAAGAGCGGCCAATGTGACGATCTGGCTTTAAGTCGATTCGATAACAAATGACGAAAACGGACGGATTTCTCAGGTTTTTACTACATATGAACACTTTTCACATTCTCCCGTGCAACACGGCTGCTAGTCCTCCTTTCATGCAGAATCTTTAGGTCCTAGCTCATGTCCAAGGCACCAATGCCAGCTAAAAAGTCAATAATCGATAACTAAAACTTGAATTGTACTATATCTTACTGGCTATTACATCAACTTAGAAGCTTCATCTGTGTTCTACTATGGTGCTTTTACTGTCTCCGCATACCGCAGTACGCGACATAGCTTTGCAGACGATAAGTACAACCGTTTCAGAGAGAAAAGCGGCCAATGTGACGATCTGGCTTTAAGTCGATTCGATAACAAATGACGAAAACGGACGGATGTCTCAGGTTTTTACTACATATGAACACTTTTCACATTCTCCCGTGCAACTCCGCTGCTAATCCTCCTTTCATGCAGAATCTTAAGGTCCTAGCTCTTGTCCAAGGCAACAAAGCCAGCTAAAAAGTCAATAATCGATACCTAAAACTTGAATTGTACTACTTCTTACTGGCTATTACATCGACTTAGAAGCTTCATCTGTGTTCTACTATTGTGCTTTTAGTGTTTCCGCATACCGCAGCACGCGACATAGCTTTGCTGACGATATGTACAAATTTTTCAGAGAGAAGAGCGGCCAATGTGACGATCTGGCTTGAAATCGATTCTATATCAAATGACGAAAACGGACGGATTTCTCAGGTTTTTACTACATATGAACACTTTTCACATTCTCCCGTTCACCTCGGCTGCTAGTCCTCCTTTCATGCAGAATCTTAAGGTCGTATCTCATGTCCAAGGCACCAAAGCCAGCTAAAAAGTCAATAATCGATACCTAAAACTTGAATTGTACTACTTCTTACTGGCTATTACATCAACTTAGCAGCTTCATCTGT
The DNA here is from genome assembly GCF_023897955.1 of Schistocerca gregaria. Taxonomy (NCBI): domain Eukaryota; kingdom Metazoa; phylum Arthropoda; class Insecta; order Orthoptera; family Acrididae; genus Schistocerca; species Schistocerca gregaria. The sequence continues at coordinate 2,098,596 of NW_026061711.1, read as the reverse complement.
GTTCTACTATGGTGCTTTTAGTGTCTCCGCATACCGCAGCACGCGACATAGCTTTCCAGACGATAAGTACAAGCGTTTCAGAGATGAGAGCGGCCAATGTGACGATCTGGCTTTAAGTCGATTCGATAACAAATGACGAAAACGGACGGATGTCTCAGGTTTTTACTACATATTAACACTTTTCACATTCTCCCGTGCAACTCGGCTGCTAGTCCTCCTTTCATGCAGAACGTTAAGGTCCTAGCTCATGTCCAAGGCACCAAAGCCAGCTAAAAAGTCAATAATCGATACCTAAAACTTGAATTGTACTACTTCTTACTGGCTATTACATCAACCTAGTAGCTTCATCTGTGTTCTACTATGGTGATTTTAGTGTCTCCGCATACCGCAGCACGCGACATATCTTTGCAGACGAGAAGAACAACCGTTTCAGAGAGAAGAGCGGCCAATGTGACGATCTGGCTTTAAGTCGATTCGATAACAAATGACGAAAACGGACCGATTTCTCAGGTTTTTACTGCATATGAACACTTTTCACATTCTCCCATGCAACTCGGCTGCTAGTCCTCCTTTCATGCAGAATCTTAAGGTCCTAACTCATGTCCAAGTCACCAAAGCCAGCTAAAAATTCAATAATCGATACCTAAAACTTGAATTGGACTACTTCTTACTGGCTATTACATCAACTTAGATGCTTCATCTGTGTTCTACTATGGTGATTTCAATGTCTCCGCATACCGCAGCACGCGACATAGCTTTGCAGACGAGAAGTACAACCGTTTCAGAGAGAAGAGCGGCCAATGTGACGATCTGGCTTTAAGTCGATTCGATAACAAATGACGAAAACGGACGGATTTCTCAGGTTTTTACTACATATGAACACTTTTCACATTCTCCCGTGCAACTCGGCTGCTAGTCCTCCTTCATGCAAAGTCTTAACTTCCTAGCTCGTGTCCAAGGCACCAAAGAAGGTTAAAAAGTCAATAACCGATACCTAAAACTTGAATTTTACTACTTCTTACTGGCTATTACATCAACTTAGAAGCTTCATCTGTGTTCTACTATTGTGCTCTTAGTGTGTCCGCATACCGCAGCACGCGACATAGCTTTGCAGACGATAAGTACAACTGTTTCAGTGAGAAGAGCGGCCAATGTGACGATCTGGCTTTAATTCGATTCGATAACAAATGACGAAAACGGACGGATGTCTCAGGTTTTTACTGCATATGAACACTTTTCACATTCTCCCATGCAACTCGGTTGCTAGTCCTCCTTTCATGCAGAATCTTAAGGTCCTAGCTCATGTCCAAGTCACCAAAGCCAGCTAAAAAGTCAATAATCGATAGCTAAAACTTGAATTGGATTACTTCTTACTGGCTATTACATCAACTTAGATGCTTCATCTGTGTTCTACTATGGTGATTTTAGTGTCTCCGCATACCGCAGCACGCGACATAGCTTTGCAGACGATAAGTACAACCGTTTCCGAGAGAAGAGCGGCCAATGTGACGATCTGGCTTTAAGTCGATTCGATAACAAATGACGAAAACGGACGGATTTCTCAGGTTTTTACTACATATGAACACTTTTCACATTCACCCGTGCAACTCGGCTGCTAGTCCTCCTTTAATGCAGAGTCTTAAGGTCCTAGCTCATGTCCAAGGCACCAAAGCCAGCTAAAAAGTCAATAACCGATACCTAAAACATGAATTGTACTACTTCTTACTGGCTATTACATCAACTTAGAAGCTTCATCTGTGTTCTACTATGGTGATTGTAATGTCTCCGCATACCGCAGCAAGCGACATAGCTTTGGAGACGATAAGTACAACCGTTTCCGAGAGCAGAGCGGCCAATGTGACGATCTGGCTTTAATTCGATTCGATAACAAATGACGAAAACGGACGGATGTCTCAGGTTTTTACTGCATATGAACACTTTTCACATTCTCCCATGCAACTGGGCTGCTAGTCCTCCTTTAATGCAGAATCTTAAGGTCCTAGCTCATGTCCAAGGCACCAAAGCCAGCTAAAAGGTCAATATTCAATACCTAAAACTTGAATTGGATTACTTCTTACTGGCTATTACATCAACTTAGATGCTTCATCTGTGTTCTACTATGGTGCTTTTAGTGTGTCCGCATACCGCAGCACGCGACATAGCTTTGCAGACGATAAGTACAACCGTTTCAGAGAGAAGAGCGGCCAATGTGACGATCTGGCTTTAAGTCGATTCGATAACAAATGACGAAAACGGACGGATGTCTCACGTTTTTACTGCATATGAACACTTTTCACATTCTCCCGTGCAAATCGGCTGCTAGTCCTCCTTTTATGCAGAATCTTAAGGTCCTAGCTCATGTCCAAGGCACCAAAGCCAGCTAAAAAGTCAATAATCGATACCTAAAACTTGAATTGGATTACTTCTTACTGGCTATTACATCAACTTAGATGCTTCATCTGTGTTCTACTATGGTGATTTTAGTGTCTCAGCATACCGCAGCACGCGACATAGCTTTGCAGACGATAAGTGCAACCGTTTCAGAGAGAAGAGCAGCCAATGTGACGATCTGGCTTTAAGTCGATTCGATAACAAATGACGAAAACGGACGGATTTCTTAGGTTTTTACTACATATGAACACTTTTCACATTCTCCCATGCAACTCAGCTGCTAGTCCTCCTTTAATGCAGAATCTTAAGGTCCTAGCTCATGTCCAAGGCACCAAAGCCAGCTAAAAAGTCAATAATCGATACCTAAAACTTGAATTGGATTACTTCTTACTGGCTATTACATCAACTTAGATGCTTCATCTGTGTTCTACTATGGTGATTTTAGTGTCTCCGCATACCGCAGCACGCGACATAGCTTTGCAGACGATAGGTACAAGCGTTTCAGAGAGAAGAGCGGCCAATGTGACGATCAGGCTTTAAGTCGATTCGATAACAAATGACGAAAACGGACGGATTTCTCAGGTTTTAACTACATATGAACACTTTTCACATTCTCCCATGCAACTCGGCTGCTAGTCCTCCTTTCATGCAGAATCTTAAGGTCCTAGCTCATGTCCAAGGCACCAAAGCCAGCTAAAAGTTCCATATTCAATACCTAAAACTTGAATTGTACTACTTCTTACTGGCTATTACATCAACTTGGAAGCTTCATCTGTGTTCTGTTATGGTGCTTTTAGTGTCTCAGCATACCGCACCACGCGACATAGTTTTGTAGACGATAAGTACAACCGTTTCAGTGAGAAGAGCGGCCAATGTGTCGATCTGGCTTTAAGTCGATTCGATAACAAATGACGAAAACGGACGGATTTCTCAGGTTATTACTACATATGAACACTTTTCACATTCTCCCGTGGAACTCGGCTGCTAGTCCTCCTTTCATGCAGAATCTTAAGGTCCTAGCTCATGTCCAAGTCACCAAAGCCAGCTAAAAATTCAATAATCGATACCTAAAACTTGAATTGTACTACTTCTTACTGGCTATTACATCAACTTAGATGCTTCATCTGTGTTCTACTATGGTGATTTCAATGTCTCCGCATACCGCAGCACGCGACATAGCTTTGCAGACGATAAGTACAACCGTTTCAGTGAGAAGAGCGGCCAATGTGACGATCTGGCTTTAATTCGATTCGATAATAAATGACGAAAACGGACGGATGTCTCAGGTTTTTACTGCATATGAACACTTTTCACATTCTCCCATGCAACTCGGCTGCTAGTCCTCCTTTCATGCAGAATCTTAAGGTCCTAGCTCATGTCCAAGTCACCAAAGCCAGCTAAAAATTCAATAATCGATACCTAAAACTTGAATTGGACTACTTCTTACTGGCTATTACATCAACTTAGATGCTTCATCTGTGTTCTACTATGGTGATTTTAGTGTCTCAGCATACCGCAGCACGCGACATAGCTTTGCAGACGATAAGTGCAACCGTTTCAGAGAGAAGAGCAGCCAATGTGACGATCTGGCTTTAAGTCGATTCGATAACAAATGACGAAAACGGACGGATTTCTTAGGTTTTTACTACATATGAACACTTTTCACATTCTCCCATGCAACTCAGCTGCTAGTCCTCCTTTAATGCAGAATCTTAAGGTCCTAGCTCATGTCCAAGGCACCAAAGCCAGCTAAAAAGTCAATAATCGATACCTAAAACTTGAATTGGATTACTTCTTACTGGCTATTACATCAACTTAGATGCTTCATCTGTGTTCTACTATGGTGATTTTAGTGTCTCCGCATACCGCAGCACGCGACATAGCTTTGCAGACGATAGGTACAAGCGTTTCAGAGAGAAGAGCGGCCAATGTGACGATCAGGCTTTAAGTCGATTCGATAACAAATGACGAAAACGGACGGATTTCTCAGGTTTTAATTACATATGAACACTTTTCACATTCTCCCATGCAACTCGGCTGCTAGTCCTCCTTTCATGCAGAATCTTAAGGTCCTAGCTCATGTCCAAGGCACCAAAGCCAGCTAAAAGTTCCATATTCAATACCTAAAACTTGAATTGTACTACTTCTTACTGGCTATTACATCAACTTGGAAGCTTCATCTGTGTTCTGTTATGGTGCTTTTAGTGTCTCAGCATACCGCACCACGCGACATAGTTTTGCAGACGATAAGTACAACCGTTTCAGTGAGAAGAGCGGCCAATGTGTCGATCTGGCTTTAAGTCGATTCGATAACAAATGACGAAAACGGACGGATTTCTCAGGTTATTACTACATATGAACACTTTTCACATTCTCCCGTATAACTCGGCTGCTAGTCCTCCTTTCATGCAGAATCTTAAGGTCCTAGCTCATGTCCAAGTCACCAAAGCCAGCTAAAAATTCAATAATCGATACCTAAAACTTGAATTGTACTACTTCTTACTGGCTATTACATCAACTTAGATGCTTCATCTGTGTTCTACTATGGTGATTTCAATGTCTCCGCATACCGCAGCACGCGACATAGCTTTGCAGACGATAAGTACAACCGTTTCAGTGAGAAGAGCGGCCAATGTGACGATCTGGCTTTAATTCGATTCGATAATAAATGACGAAAACGGACGGATGTCTCAGGTTTTTACTGCATATGAACACTTTTCACATTCTCCCATGCAACTCGGCTGCTAGTCCTCCTTTCATGCAGAATCTTAAGGTCCTAGCTCATGTCCAAGTCACCAAAGCCAGCTAAAAATTCAATAATCGATACCTAAAACTTGAATTGGACTACTTCTTACTGGCTATTACATCAACTTAGATGCTTCATCTGTGTTCTACTATGGTGATTTCAATGTCTCCGCATACCGCAGCACGCGACATAGCTTTGCAGACGAGAAGTACAACCGTTTCAGAGAGAAGAGCGGCCAATGTGACGATCTGGCTTTCAGTCGATTCGATAACAAATGACGAAAACGGACGGATTTCTCAGGTTTTTACTACATATGAACACATTTCTCATTCTCCCGTGCAACTCGGCTGCTAGTCCTCCTTTCATGCAGAATCTTAAGGTCCTAGCTCATGTCCAAGGCACCAAAGCCAGCTAAAAAGTCAATAATCGATACCTAAAACTTGAATTGGATTAGTTCTTACTGGCTATTACATCAACTTAGAAGCTTCATCTGTGTTCTACTATGGTGCTTTTAGTGTCTCCGCATATCGCAGCACGCGACATAGCTTTGCAGACGATAAGTACAACTGTTTCAGTGAGAAGAGCGGCCAATGTGACGATCTGGCTTTAATTCGATTCGATAACAAATGACGAAAACGGACGGATGTCTCATATTTTTACTGCATATGAACACTTTTCACATTCTCCCATGCAACTCGGCTGCTAGTCCTCCTTTCATGCAGAATCTTAAGGTCCTAGCTCATGTCCAAGGCACCAAAGCCAGGTAAAATTTCCATATTCAATACCTAAAACTTGAATTGTACTACTTCTTACTGGCTATTACATCAACTAGGAAGCTTCATCTGTGTTCTGTTATGGTGCTTTTAGTGTCTCAGCATACCGCACCACGCGACATAGTTTTGCAGACGATAAGTACAACCGTTTCAGTGAGAAGAGCGGCCAATGTGTCGATCTGGCTTTAAGTCGATTCGATAACAAATGACGAAAACGGACGGATTTCTCAGGTTTTTACTACATATGAACACTTTTCACATTCTCCCGTGGAACTCGGCTGCTAGTCCTCCTTTCATGCAGAATCTTAAGGTCCTAGCTCATGTCCAAGTCACCAAAGCCAGCTAAAAAGTCAATAATCTATAGCTAAAACTTGAATTGGATTACTTCTTACTGGCTATTACATCAACTTAGATGCTTCATCTGTGTTCTACTATGGTGATTTTAGTGTCTCAGCATACCGCAGCACGCGACATAGCTTTGCAGACGATAAGTGCAACCGTTTCAGAGAGAAGAGCAGCCAATGTGACGATCTGGCTTTAAGTCGATTCGATAACAAATGACGAAAACGGACGGATTTCTTAGGTTTTTACTACATATGAACACTTTTCACATTCTCCCATGCAACTCGGCTGCTAGTCCTCCTTTCATGCAGAATCTTAAGGTCCTAGCTCATGTCCAAGGCACCAAAGCCAGCTAAAAAGTCAATAATCGATACCTAAAACTTGAATTGGATTACTTCTTACTGGCTATTACATCAACTTAGATGCTTCATCTGTGTTCTACTATGGTGCTTTAAGAGCCTCCGCATACCGCAGCACGCGACATAGCTTTGCAGACGATAGGTACAAGCGTTTCAGAGAGAAGTGCGGCCAATGTGACGATCTGGCTTTAAGTCGATTCGATAACAAATGACGAAAACGGACGGATTTCTCAGGTTTTAAATAGATATGAACACTTTTCACATTCTCCCGTGCAACTCGGCTGCTAGTCCTCCTTTCATGCAGAATCTTAAGGTCCTAGCTCATGTCCAAGGCACCAAAGCCAGGTAAATGTTCCATATTCAATACCTAAAACTTGAATTGTACTACTTCTTACTGGCTATTACATCAACTTGGAAGCTTCATCTGTGTTCTGTTATGGTGCTTTTAGTGTCTCAGGATACCGCACCACGCGACATAGTTTTGCAGACGATAAGTACAACCGTTTCAGTGAGAAGAGCGGCCAATGTGTCGATCTGGCTTTAAGTCGATTCGATAACAAATGACGAAAACGGACGGATTTCTCAGGTTTTTACTACATATGAACACTTTTCACATTCTCCCGTGCAACTCGGCTGCTAGTCCTCCTTCATGCAAAGTCTTAACTTCCTAGCTCGTGTCCAAGGCACCAAAGAAGGTTAAAAAGTCAATAACTGATACCTAAAACGTGAATTGGATTACTTCTTACTGGCTATTACATCAACTTAGATGGTTCATCTGTGTTCTACTATGGTGATTTTAGTGTCTCAGCATACCGCAGCACGCGACATAGCTTTGCAGACGATAAGTGCAACCGTTTCAGAGAGAAGAGCAGCCAATGTGACGATCTGGCTTTAAGTCGATTCGATAACAAATGACGAAAACGGACGGATTTCTTAGGTTTTTACTACATATGAACACTTTTCACATTCTCCCATGCAACTCGTCTGCTAGTCCTCCTTTAATACTGAATCTTAAGGTCCTAGCTCATGTCCAAGGCACCAAAGCCAGCTAAAAAGTCAATAATCGATACCTAAAACTTGAATTGGATTACTTCTTACTGGCTATTACATCAACTTAGATGCTTCATCTGTGTTCTACTATGGTGATTTTAGTGTCTCCGCATACCGCAGCACGCGACATAGCTTTGCAGACGATAGGTACAAGCGTTTCAGAGAGAAGAGCGGCCAATGTGACGATCTGGCTTTAAGTCGATTCGATAACAAATGACGAAAACGGACGGATTTCTCAGGTTTTAACTAGATATGAACACTTTTCACATTCTCCCATGCAACTCGGTTGCTAGTCCTCCTTTCATGCAGAATCTTAAGGTCCTAGCTCATGTCCAAGTCACCAAAGCCAGCTAAAAAGTCAATAATCGATAGCTAAAACTTGAATTGGATTACTTCTTACTGGCTATTACATCAACTTAGATGCTTCATCTGTGTTCTACTATGGTGATTTTAGTGTCTCCGCATACCGCAGCACGCGACATAGCTTTGCAGACGATAAGTACAACCGTTTCCGAGAGAAGAGCGGCCAATGTGACGATCTGGCTTTAAGTCGATTCGATAACAAATGACGAAAACGGACGGATTTCTCAGGTTTTTACTACATATGAACACTTTTCACATTCTCCCTTGCAACTCGGCTGCTAGTCCTCCTTTCATGCAGAATCTTAAGGTCCTAGCCCATGTCCAAGGCACCAAAGCCAGCTAAAAAGTCAATAATCAATACCTAAAACTTGAATTGTACTACTTCTTACTGGCTATTACATCAGCATAGAGGCTTCATCTTTGTTCTACTACGGTGCTTTTAGATTCTCCGCATGCCGCAGCACGCGACATAGTTTTGCAGACGAAAAGTACAACCGTTTCAGAGAGAAGAGCGGCCAATGTGACGATCTGGCTTTAAGTCGATTCGATAACAAATGACGAAAACGGACGGATTTCACAGGTTTTTACTACATATGAACACTTTTCACATTCACCCGTGCAACTCGGCTGCTAGTCCTCCTTTCATGCTGAATCTTAAGGTCCTAGCTCATGTCCAAGGCACCAAAGCCAGCTAAAGATTAATATTCAATACTTAAACTTGAATTGTTCTACTTCTTACTGGGTATTACATCAACTTAGAAGATTCATCTGTGTTCTACTATTGTGCTTTTAGTGTCTCCGCATACCGCAGCACGCGACATAGCTTAGCAGACGATTAGTACAAGCCTTTCAGAGAGAAGAGCGGCCCATGTGACGATCTGGCTTTAAGTCGATTCGATAACAAATGACGAAAGTGGACGGATTTCTCAGGTTTTTACTACATATGAACACTTTTCTCATTCTCCCGTGCAACTCGGCTGCTAGTCCTCCTTTCATGCAGAATCATAAGGTCCTAGCTCATGTCCAAGGCACCAAAGCCAGCTAAAAATCAATAATCGATACTTAAAACTTTAATTGTACTACTTCTTACTGGCTATTACATCAACTTAGAAGCTTCATCTGTGTTCTACTATGGTGCTTTTAGTGTCTCCGCATACCGCAGCACGCGACATAGCTTTGCAGACGATAAGTACAACCGTTTCAGAGAGAAGAGCGGAAAATGTGACGATCTGGCTTTAAGTCGATTCGATAACAAATGACGAAAACGGACGGATTTCTCAGGTTTTTACTACATATGAACACTTTTCACATTCTCCCGTGCAACTCGGCTGCTAGTCCTCCTTTCATACAGAATGTTAAGGTCCTAGCTCATGTCCAAAGCACCAAAGCCAGCTTTAAAGTCAATAATCGATACCTAAAACTTAAATTGGACTACTTCTTACTGGTTATTACATCAACTTAGAAGCTTCATCTGTGTTGTACTATGGTGCTTTTAGTGTCTCCGCATACCGCAGCACGCGACATAGCTTTGCAGACGATAAGTACAAGCGTTTCAGAGAGAAGAGCGGCCAATGTGACGATCTGGCTTTAAGTCGATTCGATAACAAATGACGAAAGTGGACGGATTTCTCAGGTTTTTACTACATATGAACACTTTTCTCATTCTCCCGTGCAACTCGGCTGCTAGTCCTCCTTTCATGCAGAATCATAAGGTCCTAGCTCATGTCCAAGGCACCAAAGCCAGCTAAAAAGTCAATAATCGATACTTAAAACTTTAATTGTACTACTTCTTACTGGCTATTACATCAACTTAGAAGCTTCATCTGAGTTCTACTATGGTGCTTTTCGTGTCTCCGCATACCGCAGCACGCGACATAGCTTTGCAATCGATAAGTACAACCGTTTCAGAGAGAAGAGCGGCCAATGTGACGATCTGGCTTTAAGTCGATTCGATAACAAATGACGAAAACTGACGGATTTCTCAGGTTTTTACTACATATGAACACATTACACTTTCTCCCGTGCAACTCGGATGCTAGTCCTCCTTTCATGCTGAATCTTAAGGTCCTAGCTCATGTCCAAGGCACCAAAGCCAGCTAAAGATCAATATTCAATACCTAAAACGTGAATTGTACCACTTCTTACTGGCTATTACATCAACTTAGAAGCTTGATCTGTGTTCTACTATGGTGCTTTTAGTGTCTCCGCATACCGCAGCACGCGACATAGCTTTGCAGACGATAAGTACAAGCGTTTCAGAGAGAAGAGCGGCCAATGTGACGATCTGGCTTTAAGTCGATTCGATAACAAATGACGAAAGTGGACGGATTTCTCAGGTTTTTACTACATATGAACACTTTTCTCATTCTCCCGTGCAACTCGGCTGCTAGTCCTCCTTTCATGCAGAATCTTAAGGTCCTAGCTCATGTCCAAGGCACCAAAGCCAGCTAAATAGTCAATAATCGATAACTAAAACTCGAATTGTACTACTTCTTACTGGATATTACATCAACTTAGAAGCTTCATCTGTGTTCTACTGTGGTGATTTTAGTGTCTCCACATACCGCAGCACGTGACATAGCTTTGCAGACGATAAGTACAACCGTTTCAGTGAGAAGAGCGGCCAATGTGACGATCTGGCTTTAATTCGATTCGATAATAAATGACGAAAACGGACGGATGTCTCAGGTTTTTACTGCATATGAACACTTTTCACATTCTCCCATGCAACTCGGCTGCTAGTCCTCCTTTCATGCAGAATCTTAAGGTCCTAGCTCATGTCCAAGTCACCAAAGCCAGCTAAAAATTCAATAATCGATACCTAAAACTTAAATTGGACTACTTCTTACTGGCTATTACATCAACTTAGATGCTTCATCTGTGTTCTACTATGGTGATTTCAATGTCTCCGCATACCGCAGCACGCGACATAGCTTTGCAGACGATAAGTACTACCGTTTCAGAGAGAAGAGCGGCCAATGTGACGATCTGGCTTTAAGTCGATTCGATAACAAATGACGAAAACGGACGGATTTCTCAGGTTTTTACTACATATGAACACTTTTCACATTCTCCCGTGCAACTCGGCTGCTAGTCCTCCTTCATGCAAAGTCTTAACTTCCTAGCTCGTGTCCAAGGCACCAAAGAAGGTTAAAAAGTCAATAACCGATACCTAAAACTTGAATTTTACTACTTCTTACTGGCTATTACTTCAACTTATAAGCTTCATCTGTGTTCTACTATTGTGCTTTTAGTGTGTCCGCATACCGCAGCACGCGACATAGCTTTGCAGACGATAAGTACAACTGTTTCAGTGAGAAGAGCGGCCAATGTGACGATCTGGCTTTTATTCGATTCGATAACAAATGACGAAAACGGACGGATGTCTCAGGTTTTTACTGCATATGAACACTTTTCACATTCTCCCATGCAACTCGGTTGCTAGTCCTCCTTTCATGCAGAATCTTAAGGTCCTAGCTCATGTCCAAGTCACCAAAGCCAGCTAAAAAGTCAATAATCGATAGCTAAAACTTGAATTGGATTACTTCTTACTGGCTATTACATCAACTTAGATGCTTCATCTGTGTTCTACTATGGTGATTTTAGTGTCTCCGCATACCGCAGCACGCGACATAGCTTTGCAGACGATAAGTACAACCGTTTCCGAGAGAAGAGCGGCCAATGTGACGATCTGGCTTTAAGTCGATTCGATAACAAATGACGAAAACGGACGGATTTCTCAGGTTTTTACTACATATGAACACTTTTCACATTCTCCCTTGCAACTCGGCTGCTAGTCCTCCTTTCATGCAGAATCTTAAGGTCCTAGCCCATGTCCAAGGCACCAAAGCCAGCTAAAAAGTCAATAATCAATACCTAAAACTTGAATTGTACTACTTCTTACTGGCTATTACATCAGCATAGAGGCTTCATCTTTGTTCTACTACGGTGCTTTTAGATTCTCCGCATGCCGCAGCACGCGACATAGTTTTGCAGACGAAAAGTACAACCGTTTCAGAGAGAAGAGCGGCCAATGTGACGATCTGGCTTTAAGTCGATTCGATAACAAATGACGAAAACGGACGGATTTCTCAGGTTTTTACTACATATGAACACTTTTCACATTCACCCGTGCAACTCGGCTGCTAGTCCTCCTTTCATGCTGAATCTTAAGGTCCTAGCTCATGTCCAAGGCACCAAAGCCAGCTAAAGATTAATATTCAATACTTAAACTTGAATTGTTCTACTTCTTACTGGGTATTACATCAACTTAGAAGATTCATCTGTGTTCTACTATTGTGCTTTTAGTGTCTCCGCATACCGCAGCACGCGACATAGCTTAGAAGACGATTAGTACAAGCCTTTCAGAGAGAAGAGCGGCCCATGTGACGATCTGGCTTTAAGTCGATTCGATAACAAATGACGAAAGTGGACGGATTTCTCAGGTTTTTACTACATATGAACACTTTTCTCATTCTCCCGTGCAACTCGGCTGCTAGTCCTCCTTTCATGCAGAATCATAAGGTCCTAGCTCATGTCCAAGGCACCAAAGCCAGCTAAAAAGTCAATAATCGATACTTAAAACTTTAATTGTACTACTTCTTACTGGCTATTACATCAACTTAGAAGCTTCATCTGTGTTCTACTATGGTGCTTTTAGTGTCTCCGCATACCGCAGCACGCGACATAGCTTTGCAGACGATAAGTACAACCGTTTCAGAGAGAAGAGCGGAAAATGTGACGATCTGGCTTTAAGTCGATTCGATAACAAATGACGAAAACGGACGGATTTCTCAGGTTTTTACTACATATGAACACTTTTCACATTCTCCCGTGCAACTCGGCTGCTAGTCCTCCTTTCATACAGAATGTTAAGGTCCTAGCTCATGTCCAAAGCACCAAAGCCAGCTTTAAAGTCAATAATCGATACCTAAAACTTAAATTGGACTACTTCTTACTGGTTATTACATCAACTTAGAAGCTTCATCTGTGTTGTACTATGGTGCTTTTAGTGTCTCCGCATACCGCAGCACGCGACATAGCTTTGCAGACGATAAGTACAAGCGTTTCAGAGAGAAGAGCGGCCAATGTGACGATCTGGCTTTAAGTCGATTCGATAACAAATGACGAAAGTGGACGGATTTCTCAGGTTTTTACTACATATGAACACTTTTCTCATTCTCCCGTGCAACTCGGCTGCTAGTCCTCCTTTCATGCAGAATATTAAGGTCCTAGCTCATGTCCAAGGCACCAAAGCCAGCTAAAAAGTCAATAATCGATACTTAAAACTTTAATTGTACTACTTCTTACTGGCTATTACATCAACTTAGAAGCTTCATCTGAGTTCTACTATGGTGCTTTTCGTGTCTCCGCATACCGCAGCACGCGACATAGCTTTGCAATCGATAAGTACAACCGTTTCAGAGAGAAGAGCGGCCAATGTGACGATCTGGCTTTAAGTCGATTCGATAACAAATGACGAAAACTGACGGATTTCTCAGGTTTTTACTACATATGAACACATTACACTTTCTCCCGTGCAACTCGGATGCTAGTCCTCCTTTCATGCTGAATCTTAAGGTCCTAGCTCATGTCCAAGGCACCAAAGCCAGCTAAAGATCAATATTCAATACCTAAAACTTGAATTGTACCACTTCTTACTGGCTATTACATCAACTTAGAAGCTTGATCTGTGTTCTACTATGGTGCTTTTAGTGTCTCAGCATACCGCAGCACGCGACATAGCTTTGCAGACGATAAGTGCAACCGTTTCAGAGAGAAGAGCGGCCAATGTGACGATCTGGCTTTAAGTCGATTCGATAACAAAAGACGAAAACGGACGGATTTCTCAGGTTTTTACTACATATGAACACTTTTCACATTCTCGCGTGCAACTCGGCTGCTAGTCCTCCTTTCATGCAGAATCTTAAGGTCCTAGCTCATGTCAAAGGCACCAAAGCCAGCTGAAATGTCAATAATCGATACCTAAAATTTGAATTGTACTACTTCTTACTGGATATTACATCAACTTAGAAGCTTCATCTGTGTTCTACTGTGGTGATTTTAGTGTCTCCGCATACCGCTGCACGTGACATAGCTTTGCAGACGATAAGTACCACCGATTCAGAGAGGAGAGCGGCCAATGTGACGATCTGGCTTTAAGTCGATTCGATAACAAATGACGAAAACGGACGGATTTCTCAGGTTTTTACTACATATGAACACTTTTCACATTCTCCCGTGCAACTCGGCTGCTAGTCCTCCTTTCATGGAGATTCTTAAAGACCTAGCTCATGTCCAAGGCACCAAAGCCAGCTAAAAAGTCAATAATCGATACCTAAAACTTGAATTGTACTACGTCTTACTGGGTATTACATCAACTTAGAAGCTTCATCTGTGTTCTACTATGGTGCTTTTAGTGTCACCGCATACCGCAGCACGCGACATAGCTTTGCAGACGATAAGTACAACCGTTTCAGAGAGAAGAGCGGCCAATGTGACGATCTGGCTTTAAGTCGATTCGATAACAAATGACGAAAACGGACGTATTTCTCAGGTTTTTACTACATTTGAACACTTTTCACATTCTCCCGTGCAACTCGGCTGCTAGTCCTCCATTCATGCAGAATCTTAAGGTCCTAGCTCATGTCCAAGGCACCAAAGCCAGCTAAAAAGTCAATAATCGATACCTAAAACTTAAATTGTACTACTTCTTACTGGGTATTACATCAACTTAGAAGCTTCATCTGTGTTCTACTATGGTGCTTTTAGTGTCTCCGCATATCGCAGCACGCGACATAGCTTTGTAGACGATAAGTACAACCGTTTGAGAGAGAAGAGCGGCCAATGTGACGATCTTGCTTTAAGTAGATTCGATAACAAATGACGATAGCGGACGGATTTCTCAGGTTTTTACTACATATGAACACTTTTCTCATTCTCCCGTGCAACTCGGCTCCTCGTCCTCCTTTCATGCAGAATCTTAAGGTCCTATATCATGTCCAAGGCACCAAAGAAAGCTAAAAAGTCAATATTCAATACCTAAAACTTTAATTGTACTACTTCTTACTGGCTATTACATCAACTTAGAAGCTTCACCTGTGTTCTACTATGGTGCTTTTAGTGTCTCCGCATACCGCAGCACGCGACATAGCTTTGCAGACGATAAGTACAACCGTTTCAGAGAGAAGAGCGGAAAATGTGACGATCTGGCTTTAAGTCGATTCGATAACAAATGACGAAAACGGACGGATTTCTCAGGTTTTTACTACATATGAACACTTTTCACATTCTCCCGTGCAACTCGGCTGCTAGTCCTCCTTTCATACAGAATGTTAAGGTCTTAGCTCATGTCCAAAGCACCAAAGCCAGCTAAAAAGTCAATAATCGATACCTAAAACTTAAATTGGACTACTTCTTACTGGTTATTACATCAACGTAGAAGCTTCATCTGTGTTCTACTATGGTGCTTTTAGTGTCTCCGCATACCGCAGCACGCGACATAGCTTTGCAGACGATAAGTACAAGCGTTTCAGAGAGAAGAGCGGCCAATGTGACGATCTGGCTTTAAGTCGATTCGATAACAAATGACGAAAGTGGACGGATTTCTCAGGTTTTTACTACATATGAACACTTTTCTCATTCTCCCGTGCAACTCGGCTGCTAGTCCTCCTTTCATGCAGAATCATAAGGTCCTAGCTCATGTCCAAGGCACCAAAGCCAGCTAAAAAGTCAATAATCGATACTTAAAACTTTAATTGTACTACTTCTTACTGGCTATTACATCAACTTAGAAGCTTCATCTGAGTTCTACTATGGTGCTTTTCGTGTCTCCGCATACCGCAGCACGCGACATAGCTTTGCAGACGATAAGTGCAACCGTTTCAGAGAGAAGAGCGGCCAATGTGACGATCTGGCTTTAAGTCGATTCGATAACAAATGACGAAAACGGACAGATTTCTCAGGTTTTTACTACATATGAACACTTTTCACATTCTCGCGTGCAACTCGGCTGCTAGTCCTCCTTTCATGCAGAATCTTAAGGTCCTAGCTCATGTCAAAGGCACCAAAGCCAGCTGAAATGTCAATAATCGATACCTAAAATTTGAATTGTACTACTTCTTACTGGATATTACATCAACTTAGAAGCTTCATCTGTGTTCTACTGTGGTGATTTTAGTGTCTCCGCATACCGCTGCACGTGACATAGCTTTGCAGACGATAAGTACCACCGATTCAGAGAGGAGAGCGGCCAATGTGACGATCTGGCTTTAAGTCGATTCGATAACAAATGACGAAAACGGACGGATTTCTCAGGTTTTTACTACATATGAACACTTTTCACATTCTCCCGTGCAACTCGGCTGCTAGTCCTCCTTTCATGGAGATTGTTAAAGACCTAGCTCATGTCCAAGGCACCAAAGCCAGCTAAAAAGTCAATAATCGATAATTAAAACTTGAATTGTACTACGTCTTACTGGGTATTACATCAACTTAGAAGCTTCATCTATGTTCTACTATGGTGCTTTTAGTGTCACCGCATACCGCAGCACGCGACATAGCTTTGCAGACGATAAGTACAACCGTTTCAGAGAGAAGAGCGGCCAATGTGACGATCTGGCTTTAAGTCGATTCGATAACAAATGACGAAAACGGACGTATTTCTCAGGTTTTTACTACATTTGAACACTTTTCACATTCTCCCGTGCAACTCGGCTGCTAGTCCTCCTTTCATGCAGAATCTTAAGGTCCTAGCTCATGTCCAAGGCACCAAAGCCAGCTAAAAAGTCAATAATCGATACCTAAAACTTCAATTGTACTACTTCTTACTAGGTATTACATCAACTTAGAAGCTTCATCTGTGTTCTACTATGGTGCTTTTAGTGTCTCCGCATATCGCAGCACGCGACATAGCTTTGTAGACGATAAGTACAACCGTTTGAGAGAGAAGAGCGGCCAATGTGACGATCTTGCTTTAAGTAGATTCGATAACAAATGACGAAAGCGGACGGATTTCTCAGGTTTTTACTACATATGAACACTTTTCTCATTCTCCCATGCAACTCGGCTGCTAGTCCTCCTTTCATGCAGAATCTTAAGGTCCTAGCTCATGTCCAAGGCACCAAAGCCGGCTAAAAAGTCAATAATCGATACCTAAAACTTGAATTGGATTAGTTCTTACTGGCTATTACATCAACTTAGAAGCTTCATCTGTGTTCTACTATGGTGCTTTTAGTGTCTCCGCATATCGCAGCACGCGACATAGCTTTGCAATCGATAAGTACAACCGTTTCAGAGAGAAGAGCGGCCAATGTGGCGATCTGGCTTTAAGGCGATTCGATAACAAATGACGAAAGCGGACGGATTTCTCAGGTTTTTACTACATATGACACTTTTCTCATTCTCCCGTGCAACTCGGCTGCTAGTCCTCCTTTCATGCAGAATCATAAGGTCCTAGCTCATGTCCAAGGCACCAAAGCCAGCTAAAACGTCAATAATCGATACCTAAAATTTGAATTGTACTACTTCTTACTGGCTATAACATCAGCTTAGAAGCTTCATCTGTGTTCTACTATGGTGCTTTTAGTGTCTCCGCATACCACAGCACGCGACATAGCTTTGCAATCGATAAGTACAACCGTTTCAGAGAGAAGAGCGGCCAATGTGGCGACCTGGCTTTAAGGCGATTCGATAACAAATGACGAAAACGGACCTATTTCTCAGGTTTTTACTACATATGAACACTTTTCTCATTCTCCCGTGCAACTCTGCTGCTAGTCCTCCTTTCATGCAGAATATTAAGGTCCTAGCTCATGTCCAAGACACCAAAGCCAGCTAAAAAGTCCATAATCAATACCTAAAACTTGAATTGTACTACTTCTTACTGGCTATTACATCAACTTAGAAGCTTCATCTGTGTTCTACTACGGTGCTTTTAGTTCCTCCGCATACCGCAGCACGCGACATAGTTTTGCAGACGATTAGTACAACCGTTTCAGAGAGAAGAGCGGGGAATGTGACGATCTGGCTTTAAGTCGATTCGATAACAAATGACGAAAACGGACTTATTTCTCAGGTTTTTACTACTTTTGAACACTTTTTACATTCTCCCGTGCACCTCGGCTGCTAGTCCTCCTTCATGCAAAATCTTAAGTTCCCAGCTCGTGTCCAAGGCACCAAAGAAGGGTAAAATGTCAATAACCGATAGCTAAAACTTGAATTGTACAACTTTTTACTGGCTATTACATCAACTTAGAAGCTTCATCTGTGTTCTACTATGGTGCTTTTAGTGTCTCAGCATACCGCAGCACGCGACATAGCGTTGCAGACGATAAGTACAAGTGTTTCAGAGAGAAGAGCGGCCAATGTGACGATCTGGCTTTAAGTCGATTCGATAACAAATGACGAAAACGGACGGATTTCTCAGGTTTTTACTACATTTGAACACTTTTCACATTCTCCCGTGCAACTCGGCTGCTAGTCCTCCTTTCATGCTGAATATAAAGGTCCTAGCTCATGTCCAAGGCACAAAATCCAGCAAAAAATTAAATATTCAATACCTAAAACTCGAATTTTACTACTTCTTACTGGCTATTACATCAACTTAGAAGCTTGATCTGTGTTCTACTATGGTGCTTATAGTGTCTCAGCATACCGCAGCACGCGACATATCTTTGCAGACGATAAGTACAAGTGTTTCAGAGAGAAGAGCGGCCAATGTGACGATCTGGCTTTAAGTCGATTCGATAACAAATGACGAAAACGGACGGATTTCTCAGGTTTTTACTACATTTGAACACTTTTCACATTCTCCCGTGCAACTCGGCTGCTAGTCCTCCTTTCATGCTGAATATAAAGGTCCTAGCTCATGTCCAAGGCACAAAATCCAGCAAAAAATTAAATATTCAATACCTAAAACTCGAATTTTACTACTTCTTACTGGCTATTACATCAACTTAGAAGCTTGATCTGTGTTCTACTATGGTGCTTATAGTGTCTCAGCATACCGCAGCACGCGACATATCTTTGCAGACGATAAGTACAAGTGTTTCAGAGAGAAGAGCGGCCAATGTGACGATCTGGCTTTAAGTCGGTTCGATAACAAAAGACGAAAACGGACCGATTTCTCAGGTTTTTACTACATATGAACACTTTTCACATTCTCCCGTGCAACTCGGCTGCTAGTCCTCCTTTCATGCAGAATGTTAAGGTCCTAGCTCAAGTCCAAGGTACCAAAGCCAGCTAAAAAGTAAATAATCGATACCTAAAACTTGAATTGTACTATATCTTACTGGCTATTACATCAACTTAGAAGCTTCATCTGTGTTCTACTATGGTGCTTTTACTGTCTCCGCATACCGCAGCACGCGACATAGCTTTGCAGACGATAAGTACAACCGTTTCAGAGAGAAGAGCGGCCAATGTGACGATCTGGCTTTAAGTCGATAAGATAACAAATGACGAAAATGGACGGATGTCTCAGGTTTTTACTACATATGAACACTTTTCACATTCTCCCGTGCAACTCCGCTGCTAATCCTCCTTTCATGCAGAATCTTAAGGTCCTAGCTCATGTCCAAGGCACCAAAGCCAGCTAAAAAGTCAATATTCGATACCTAAAACTTGAATTGTACTACTTCTTACTGGCTATTACATCAACTTATAAGCTTCATCTGTGTTCTACTATGGTGATTTTAGTGTCTCCGCATACCGCAGCACGCGACATAGCTTTGCAGACGATAAGTACAACCGTTTCAGAGAGAAGAGCGGCCAATGTGACGATCTGGCTTTAAGTCGATTCGATAACAAATGACGAAAACGGACGGATTTCTCAGGTTTTTACTACATATGAACACTTTTCACATTCTCCCTTGCAACTCGGCTGCTAGTCCTCCTTTCATGCTGAATCTTAAGGTCCTAGCCCATGTCCAAGGCACCAAAGCCAGCTAAAAAGTCAATAATCAATACCTAAAACTTGAATTGTACTATTTCTTACTGGCTATTACATCAGCATAGAGGCTTCATCTTTGTTCTACTACGGTGCTTTTAGATTCTCCGCATGCCGCAGCACGCGACATAGTTTTGCAGACGAAAAGTACAACCGTTTCAGAGAGAAGAGCGGCCAATGTGACGATCTGGCTTTAAGTCGATTCGATAACAAATGACGAAAACGGACGGATTTCTCAGGTTTTTACTACATATGAACACTTTTCACATTCACCCGTGCAACTCGGCTGCTAGTCCTCTTTTCATGCTGAATCTTAAGGTCCTAGCTCATGTCCAAGGCACCAAAGCCAGCTAAAGATCAATATTCAATACTTAAACTTGAATTGTTCTACTTCTTACTGGCTATTACATCAACTTAGAAGCTTCATCTGTGTTCTACTATGGTGCTTTTAGTGTCTCAGCATACCGCAGCACGCGACATAGCTTTGCAGACGATAAGTACAACCGTTTCAGAGAGAAGAGTGGCCAATGTGATGTTCTGGCTTTATTTCGATTCGATAACAAATGACGAAAACGGACGGATTTCTCAGGTTTTTACTACATATGAACACTTTTCACATTCTCCCGTGCAACTGGGCTGCTAGTTCTCCATCATGCAATATCTTAAGTTCCTAGCTCGTGTCCAAAGCCCAAAGAAGGGTAAAAAGTCAATAACCGATACCTAAAACTTTAATTGTACTACTTCTTACTGGCTATTACATCAACTTAGAAGCTTCATCTCTGTTCTACTATGGTGCTTTCAGTGTCTCCGCATATCGCAGCACGCGACATAGCTTTGTAGACGATAAGTACAACCGTTTCAGAGAGAAGAGCGGCCAATGTGACGATCTGGCTTTAAGTAGGTTCGATAACAAATGACGAAAGCGGACGGATTTCTCAGGTTTTTACTACATATGAACACTTTTATCATTCTCCCGTGCAACTCGGCTGCTAGTCCTCCTTTCATGCAGAATCTTAGTGTCCTAGCTCATGTCCAAGGCACCAAAGCCAGCTAAAAAGTCAATAATCGATACCTAAAACTTGAATTGTACTACTTCTTACTGGCTATTACATCAACTTAGAAGCTTCATCTGTGTTCTACTATGGTGATTTTAGTGTCTCCGCATACCGCAGCACGCTACATAGCTTTGCAGACGATAAGTACAAGCGTTTCAGAGAGAAGAGCGGCCCATGTGACGATCTGGCTTTAAGTCGATTCGATAACAAATGACGAAAACGGACGGATTTCTCAGTTTTTTACTACATATGAACAATTTTCACATTCTCCCGCGCAACTCGGCTGCTAGTCCTCCTTTCATGCAGAATCTTGAGGTCCTAGCTCATGTCCAAGGCACCAAAGCCAGCTAAAAAGTAAATAATCGATACCTAAAACTTGAATTGTACTACTTCTTACTGGGTATTACATCAACTTAGAAGATTCATCTGTGTTCTACTATTGTGCTTTTAGTGTCTCCGCATACCGCAGCACGCGACATAGCTTAGCAGACGATAAGTACAACCGTTTCAGAGAGAAGAGCGGCCAATGTGACGATCTGGCTTTAAGTCGATTCGATAACAAATGACGAAAACGGACGGATTTCTCAACTTTTAACTACATTTGAACACTTTTCAAATTCTCCCGTGCTACTCGGCTGCTAGTCCTCCTTTCATGCAGAATCTTAAGGTCCTAGCTCATGTCCAAGGCTCCAAAGCCAATTAAAAAGTCAATAATCGATACCTAAAACTTGAATTTTACTACATCTTACTGGCTATTCCATCAACTTAGAAGCTTCATCTGTGTTCTACTATGGTGCTTTTAGTGTCTCCGCAAATCGCAGCACGCGACATAGCTCTGCAGACGATAAGTACAACCGTTTCAGAGAGAAGAGCGGCCAATGTGACGATCTGGCTTTAAGTAGATTCGATAACAAATGACGAAAGCGGACGGATTTGTCAGGTTTTTACTACATATGAACACTTTTCACATTCTCCCGTGAAACTCGGCTGCTAGTCCTCCTTTCATGCAGAATCATAAGGTCCTAGCTCATGTCCAATGCACCAAAGCCAGGTAAAATTCAATAATCGATACCTAAAACTTGAATTATACTACTTCTTACTGGCTATTACATCAACTTAGAAGCTTCACCTGTGTTCTACTATGGTGCTTTTAGTGTCTCCGCATACCGCAGCACGCGACATAGCTTTGCAGACGATAAGTACAACCGTTTCAGAGAGAAGAGCGGAAAATGTGACGATCTGGCTTTAAGTCGATTCGATAAGAAATGACGAAAACGGACGGATTTCTCAGGTTTTTACTACATATGAACACTTTTCACATTCTCCCGTGCAACTCGGCTGCTAGTCCTCCTTTCATACAGAATGTTAAGGTCCTAGCTCATGTCCAAAGCACCAAAGCCAGCTAAAAAGTTAATAATCGATACCTAAAACTTGAATTGGACTACTTCTTACTGTTTATTACATCAACTTAGAAGCTTCACCTGTGTTCTACTGTGGTGATTTTAGTGTCCCCAGATCCCGCAGCACGTGACATAGCTTTGCAGACGATAAGTACAACCGATTCAGAGAGGAGAGCGGCCAATGTGACGATCTGGCTTTAAGTCGATTCGATAACAAATGACGAAAACGGACGGATTTCTCAGGTTTTTACTACATATGAACACTTTTCACATTCTCCCGTGCAACTCGGCTGCTAGTCCTCCTTTCATGCAGAATGTTAAGGTCCTAGGTCATGTCCAAGGCACCAAAGCCAGCTATAAAGTCAATAATCGATAACTAAAACTTGAATTGTACTACGTCTTACTGGGTATTACATCAACTTAGAAGCTTCATCTGTGTTCTACTATGGTGCTTTTAGTGTCTCCGCATACCGCAGCACGCGACATAGCTTTGCAGACGATAAGTACAACCGTTTCAGAGAGAAGAGCGGCCAATGTGACGATCTGGCTTTAAGTCGATTCGATAACAAATGACGAAAGTGGACGGATTTCTCAGGTTTTTACTACATATGAACACTTTTCTCATTCTCCCGTGCAACTCGGCTGCTAGTCCTCCTTTCATGCAGAATCATAAGGTCCTAGCTCATGTCCAAGGCACCAAAGCCAGCTAAAAAGTCAATAATCGATACCTAAAACTTTAATTGTACTACTTCTTACTGGCTATTACATCAACTTAGAAGCTTCATCTGAGTTCTACTATGGTGCTTTTCGTGTCTCCGCATACCGCAGCACGCGACATAGCTTTGCAATCGATAAGTACAACCGTTTCAGAGAGAAGAGCGGCCAATGTGACGATCTGGCTTTAAGTCGATTCGATAACAAATGACGAAAACGGACGGATTTCTCAGGTTTTTACTACATATGAACACTTTTCACATTCTCGCGTGCAACTCGGCTGCTAGTCCTCCTTTCATGCAGAATCTTAAGGTCCTAGCTCATGTCAAAGGCACCAAAGCCAGCTAAAATGTCAATAATCGATACCTAAAATTTGAATTGTACTACTTCTTACTGGATATTACATCAACTTAGAAGCTTCATCTGTGTTCTACTGTGGTGATTTTAGTGTCTCCGCATACCGCTGCACGTGACATAGCTTTGCAGACGATAAGTACCACCGATTCAGAGAGGAGAGCGGCCAATGTGACGATCTGGCTTTAAGTCGATTCGATAACAAATGACGAAAACGGACGGATTTCTCAGGTTTTTACTACATATGAACACTTTTCACATTCTCCCGTGCAACTCGGCTGCTAGTCCTCCTTTCATGGAGATTGTTAAGGACCTAGCTCATGTCCAAGGCACCAAAGCCAGCTAAAAAGTCAATAATCGATACCTAAAACTTGAATTGTACTACGTCTTACTGGGTATCACATCAACTTAGAAGCTTCATCTGTGTTCTACTATGGTGCTTTTAGTGTCACCGCATACCGCAGCACGCGACATAGCTTTGCAGACGATAAGTACAACCGTTTCAGAGAGAAGAGCGGCCAATGTGACGATCTGGCTTTAAGTCGATTCGATAACAAATGACGAAAACGGACGGATTTCTCAGGTTTTTACTACATATGAACACTTTTCACATTCTCCCGTGCAACTCGGCTGCTAGTCCTCCTTCATGCAAAGTCTTAACTTCCTAGCTCGTGTCCAAGGCACCAAAGAAGGTTAGAAAGTCAATAACCGATACCTAAAACTTGAATTTTACTACTTCTTACTGGCTATTACATCAACTTAGAAGCTTCATCTGTGTTCTACTATTGTGCTTTTAGTGTGTCCGCATACCGCAGCACGCGACATAGCTTTGCAGACGATAAGTACAACTGTTTCAGTGAGAAGAGCGGCCAATGTGACGATCTGGCTTTAATTCGATTCGATAACAAATGACGAAAACGGACGGATGTCTCAGGTTTTTACTGCATATGAACACTTTTCACATTCTCCCATGCAACTCGGTTGCTAGTCCTCCTTTCATGCAGAATCTTAAGGTCCTAGCTCATGTCCAAGTCACCAAAGCCAGCTAAAAAGTCAATAATCGATAGCTAAAACTTGAATTGGATTACTTCTTACTGGCTATTACATCAACTTAGATGCTTCATCTGTGTTCTACTATGGTGATTTTAGTGTCTCCGCATACCGCAGCACGCGACATAGCTTTGCAGACGATAAGTACAACCGTTTCCGAGAGAAGAGCGGCCAATGTGACGATCTGGCTTTAAGTCGATTCGATAACAAATGACGAAAACGGACGGATTTCTCAGGTTTTTACTACATATGAACACTTTTCACATTCACCCGTGCAACTCAGCTGCTAGTCCTCCTTTAATGCAGAGTCTTAAGGTCCTAGCTCATGTCCAAGGCACCAAAGCCAGCTAAAAGGTCAATAACCGATACCTAAAACATGAATTGTACTACTTCTTACTGGCTATTACATCAACTTAGAAGCTTCATCTGTGTTCTACTATGGTGATTGTAATGTCTCCGCATACCGCAGCACGCGACATAGCTTTGGAGACGATAAGTACAACCGTTTCAGAGAGAAGAGCGGCCAATGTGACGATCTGGCTTTAATTCGATTCGATAACAAATGACGAAAACGGACGGATGTCTCAGGTTTTTACTGCATATGAACACTTTTCACATTCTCCCATGCAACTCGGTTGCTAGTCCTCCTTTCATGCAGAATCTTAAGGTCCTAGCTCATGTCCAAGTCACCAAAGCCAGCTAAAAAGTCAATAATCGATAGCTAAAACTTGAATTGGATTACTTCTTACTGGCTATTACATCAACTTAGATGCTTCATCTGTGTTCTACTATGGTGATTTTAGTGTCTCCGCATACCGCAGCACGCGACATAGCTTTGCAGACGATAAGTACAACCGTTTCCGAGAGAAGAGCGGCCAATGTGACGATCTGGCTTTAAGTCGATTCGATAACAAATGACGAAAACGGACGGATTTCTCAGGTTTTTACTACATATGAACACTTTTCACATTCTCCCTTGCAACTCGGCTGCTAGTCCTCCTTTCATGCAGAATCTTAAGGTCCTAGCTCATGTCCAAGGCTCCAAAGCCAATTAAAAAGTCAATAATCGATACCTAAAACTTGAATTTTAATACATCTTACTGGCTATTCCATCAACTTAGAAGCTTCATCTGTGTTCTACTATGGTGCTTTTAGTGTCTCCGCAAATCGCAGCACGCGACATAGCTCTGCAGACGATAAGTACAACCGTTTCAGAGAGAAGAGCGGCCAATGTGACGATCTGGCTTTAAGTAGATTCGATAACAAATGACGAAAGCGGACGGATTTGTCAGGTTTTTACTACATATGAACACTTTTCACATTCTCCCGTGAAACTCGGCTGCTAGTCCTCCTTTCATGCAGAATCATAAGGTCCTAGCTCATGTCCAATGCACCAAAGCCAGGTAAAATTCAATAATCGATACCTAAAACTTGAATTATACTACTTCTTACTGGCTATTACATCAACTTAGAAGCTTCACCTGTGTTCTACTATGGTGCTTTTAGTGTCTCCGCATACCGCAGCACGCGACATAGCTTTGCAGACGATAAGTACAACCGTTTCAGAGAGAAGAGCGGAAAATGTGACGATCTGGCTTTAAGTCGATTCGATAACAAATGACGAAAACGGACGGATTTCTCAGGTTTTTACTACATATGAACACTTTTTACATTCTCCCGTGCAACTCGGCTGCTAGTCCTCCTTTCATACAGAATGTTAAGGTCCTAGCTCATGTCCAAAGCACCAAAGCCAGCTAAAAAGTTAATAATCGATACCTAAAACTTGAATTGGACTACTTCTTACTGGTTATTACATCAACTTAGAAGCTTCATCTGTGTTCTACTGTGGTGATTTTAGTGTCCCCAGATCCCGCAGCACGTGACATAGCTTTGCAGACGATAAGTACAACCGATTCAGAGAGGAGAGCGGCCAATGTGACGATCTGGCTTTAAGTCGATTCGATAACAAATGACGAAAACGGACGGATTTCTCAGGTTTTTACTACATATGAACACTTTTCACATTCTCCCGTGCAACTCGGCTGCTAGTCCTCCTTTCATGCAGAATGTTAAGGTCCTAGGTCATGTCCAAGGCACCAAAGCCAGCTATAAAGTCAATAATCGATAACTAAAACTTGAATTGTACTACGTCTTACTGGGTATTACATCAACTTAGAAGCTTCATCTGTGTTCTACTATGGTGCTTTTAGTGTCTCCGCATACCGCAGCACGCGACATAGCTTTGCAGACGATAAGTACAACCGTTTCAGAGAGAAGAGCGGCCAATGTGACGATCTGGCTTTAAGTCGATTCGATAACAAATGACGAAAGTGGACGGATTTCTCAGGTTTTTACTACATATGAACACTTTTCTCATTATCCCGTGCAACTCGGCTGCTAGTCCTCCTTTCATGCAGAATCATAAGGTCCTAGCTCATGTCCAAGGCACCAAAGCCAGCTACAAAGTCAATAATCGATACCTAAAACTTTAATTGTACTACTTCTTACTGGCTATTACATCAACTTAGAAGCTTCATCTGAGTTCTACTATGGTGCTTTTCGTGTCTCCGCATACCGCAGCACGCGACATAGCTTTGCAATCGATAAGTACAACCGTTTCAGAGAGAAGAGCGGCCAATGTGACGATCTGGCTTTAAGTCGATTCGATAACAAATGACGAAAACGGACGGATTTCTCAGGTTTTTACTACATATGAACACTTTTCACATTCTCGCGTGCAACTCGGCTGCTAGTCCTCCTTTCATGCAGAATCTTAAGGTCCTAGCTCATGTCAAAGGCACCAAAGCCAGCTAAGATGTCAATAATCGATACCTAAAATTTGAATTGTACTACTTCTTACTGGATATTACATCAACTTAGAAGCTTCATCTGTGTTCTACTGTGGTGATTTTAGTGTCTCCGCATACCGCTGCACGTGACATAGCTTTGCAGACGATAAGTACCACCGATTCAGAGAGGAGAGCGGCCAATGTGACGATCTGGCTTTAAGTCGATTCGATAACAAATGACGAAAACGGACGGATTTCTCAGGTTTTTACTACATTTGAACACTTTTCACATTCTCCCGTGCAACTCGGCTGCTAGTCCTCCTTTCATGGAGATTGTTAAGGACCTAGCTCATGTCCAAGGCACCAAAGCCAGCTAAAAAGTCAATAATCGATACCTAAAACTTGAATTGTACTACGTCTTACTGGGTATTACATCAACTTAGAAGCTTCATCTGTGTTCTACTATGGTGCTTTTAGTGTCACCGCATACCGCAGCACGCGACATAGCTTTGCAGACGATAAGTACAACCGTTTCAGAGAGAAGAGCGGCCAATGTGACGATCTGGCTTTAAGTCGATTCGATAACAAATGACGAAAACGGACGGATTTCTCAGGTTTTTACTACATATGAACACTTTTCACATTCTCCCGTGCAACTCGGCTGCTAGTCCTCCTTCATGCAAAGTCTTAACTTCCTAGCTCGTGTCCAAGGCACCAAAGAAGGTTAGAAAGTCAATAACCGATACCTAAAACTTGAATTTTACTACTTCTTACTGGCTATTACATCAACTTAGAAGCTTCATCTGTGTTCTACTATTGTGCTTTTAGTGTGTCCGCATACCGCAGCACGCGACATAGCTTTGCAGACGATAAGTACAACTGTTTCAGTGAGAAGAGCGGCCAATGTGACGATCTGGCTTTAATTCGATTCGATAACAAATGACGAAAACGGACGGATGTCTCAGGTTTTTACTGCATATGAACACTTTTCACATTCTCCCATGCAACTCGGTTGCTAGTCCTCCTTTCATGCAGAATCTTAAGGTCCTAGCTCATGTCCAAGTCACCAAAGCCAGCTAAAAAGTCAATAATCGATAGCTAAAACTTGAATTGGATTACTTCTTACTGGCTATTACATCAACTTAGATGCTTCATCTGTGTTCTACTATGGATATTTTAGTGTCTCCGCATACCGCAGCACGCGACATAGCTTTGCAGACGATAAGTACAACCGTTTCCGAGAGAAGAGCGGCCAATGTGACGATCTGGCTTTAAGTCGATTCGATAACAAATGACGAAAACGGACGGATTTCTCAGGTTTTTACTACATATGAACACTTTTCACATTCACCCGTGCAACTCAGCTGCTAGTCCTCCTTTAATGCAGAGTCTTAAGGTCCTAGCTCATGTCCAAGGCACCAAAGCCAGCTAAAAAGTCAATAACCGATACCTAAAACATGAATTGTACTACTTCTTACTGGCTATTACATCAACTTAGAAGCTTCATCTGTGTTCTACTATGGTGATTGTAATGTCTCCGCATACCGCAGCACGCGACATAGCTTTGGAGACGATAAGTACAACCGTTTCCGAGAGCAGAGCGGCCAATGTGACGATCTGGCTTTAATTCGATTCGATAACAAATGACGAAAACGGACGGATGTCTCAGGTTTTTACTGCATATGAACACTTTTCACATTCTCCCATGCAACTCGGTTGCTAGTCCTCCTTTCATGCAGAATCTTAAGGTCCTAGCTCATGTCCAAGTCACCAAAGCCAGCTAAAAATCAATAATCGATAGCTAAAACTTGAATTGGATTACTTCTTACTGGCTATTACATCAACTTAGATGCTTCATCTGTGTTCTACTATGGTGATTTTAGTGTCTCCGCATACCGCAGCACGCGACATAGCTTTGCAGACGATAAGTACAACCGTTTCCGAGAGAAGAGCGGCCAATGTGACGATCTGGCTTTAAGTCGATTCGATAACAAATGACGAAAACGGACGGATTTCTCAGGTTTTTACTACATATGAACACTTTTCACATTCTCCCTTGCAACTCGGCTGCTAGTCCTCCTTTCATGCAGAATCTTAAGGTTCTAGCCCATGTCCAAGGCACCAAAGCCAGCTAAAAAGTCAATAATCAATACCTAAAACTTGAATTGTACTATTTCTTACTGGCTATTACATCAGCATAGAGGCTTCATCTTTGTTCTACTACGGTGCTTTTAGATTCTCCGCATGCCGCAGCACGCGACATAGTTTTGCAGACGAAAAGTACAACCGTTTCAGAGAGAAGAGCGGCCAATGTGACGATCTGGCTTTAAGTCGATTCGATAACAAATGACGAAAACGGACGGATTTCTCAGGTTTTTACTACATATGAACACTTTTCACATTCACCCGTGCAACTCGGCTGCTAGTCCTCCTTTCATGCTGAATCTTAAGGTCCTAGCTCATGTCCAAGGCACCATAGCCAGCTAAAGATCAATATTTAATACTTAAACTTGAATTGTTCTACTTCTTACTGGCTATTACATCAACTTAGAAGCTTGATCTGTGTTCTACTATGGTGCTTTTAGTGTCTCAGCATACCGCAGCACGCGACATAGCTTTGCAGACGATAAGTACAACCGTTTCAGAGAGAAGAGTGGCCAATGTGATGTTCTGGCTTTATTTCGATTCGATAACAAATGACGAAAACGGACGGATTTCTCAGGTTTTTACTACATATGAACACTTTTCACATTCTCCCGTGCAACTGGGCTGCTAGTTCTCCATCATGCAATATCTTAAGTTCCTAGCTCGTGTCCAAGGCCCAAAGAAGGGTAAAAAGTCAATAACCGATACCTAAAACTTTAATTGTACTACTTCTTACTGGCTATTATTACATCAACTTAGAAGCTTCATCTCTGTTCTACTATGGTGCTTTCAGTGTCTCCGCATACCGCAGCACGCGACATAGCTTTGCAGACGATAAGTACAAGCGTTTCAGAGAGAAGAGCGGCCCATGTGACGATCTGGCTTTAAGTCGATTCGATAACAAATGACGAAAACGGACGGATTTCTCAGTTTTTTACTACATATGAACAATTTTCACATTCTCCCGTGCAACTCGGCTGCTAGTCCTCCTTTCATGCAGAATCTTGAGGCCCTAGGTCATGTCCAAGGCACCAAAGCCAGCTAAAAAGTAAATAATCGATACCTAAAACTTGAATTGTACTACTTCTTACTGGGTATTACATCAACTTAGAAGATTCATCTGTGTTCTACTATTGTGCTTTTAGTGTCTCCGCATATCGCAGCACGCGACGTAGCTTTGTAGACGATAAGTACAACCGTTTCAGAGAGAAGAGCGGCCAATGTGACGATCTGGCTTTAAGTAGGTTCGATAACAAATGACGAAAGCGGACGGATTTCTCAGGTTTTTACTACATATGAACACTTTTATCATTCTCCCGTGCAACTCGGCTGCTAGTCCTCCTTTCATGCAGAATCTTAGTGTCCTAGCTCATGTCCAAGGCACCAAAGCCAGCTAAAAAGTCAATAATCGATACCTAAAACTTGAATTGTACTACTTCTTACTGGCTATTACATCAACTTAGAAGCTTCATCTGTGTTCTACTATGGTGATTTTAGTGTCTCCGCATACCGCAGCACGCGACATAGCTTTGCAGACGATAAGTACAAGCGTTTCAGAGAGAAGAGCGGCCCATGTGACGATCTGGCTTTAAGTCGATTCGATAACAAATGACGAAAACGGACGGATTTCTCAGTTTTTTACTACATATGAACAATTTTCACATTCTCCCGTGCAACTCGGCTGCTAGTCCTCCTTTCATGCAGAATCTTGAGGTCCTAGGTCATGTCCAAGGCACCAAAGCCAGCTAAAAAGTAAATAATCGATACCTAAAACTTGAATTGTACTACTTCTTACTGGGTATTACATCAACGTAGAAGATTCATCTGTGTTCTACTATTGTGCTTTTAGTGTCTCCGCATACCGCAGCACGCGACATAGCTTAGCAGACGATAAGTACAACCGTTTCAGAGAGAAGAGCGGCCAATGTGACGATCTGGCTTTAAGTCGATTCGATAACAAATGACGAAAACGGACGGATTTCTCAACTTTTAACTACATTTGAACACTTTTCACATTCTCCCGTGCTACTCGGCTGCTAGTCCTCCTTTCATGCAGAATCTTAAGGTCCTAGCTCATGTCCAAGGCTCCAAAGCCAATTAAAAAGTCAATAATCGATACCTAAAACTTGAATTTTACTACATCTTACTGGCTATTCCATCAACTTAGAAGCTTCATCTGTGTTCTACTATGGTGCTATTAGTGTCTCCGCAAATCGCAGCACGCGACATAGCTCTGCAGACGATAAGTACAACCGTTTCAGAGAGAAGAGCGGCCAATGTGACGATCTGGCTTTAAGTAGATTCGATAACAAATGACGAAAGTGGACGGATTTGTCAGGTTTTTACTACATATGAACACTTTTCACATTCTCCCGTGAAACTCGGCTGCTAGTCCTCCTTTCATGCAGAATCTTAAGGTCCTAGCTCATGTCCAATGCACCAAAGCCAGGTAAAATTCAAAGTCGACACCTAAAACTTGAATTATACTACTTCTTACTGGCTATTACATCAACTTAGAAGCTTCACCTGTGTTCTACTATGGTGCTTTTAGTGTCTCCGCATACCGCAGCACGCGACATAGCTTTGCAGACGATAAGTACAACCGTTTCAGAGAGAAGAGCGGAAAATGTGACGATCTGGCTTTAAGTCGATTCGATAACAAATGACGAAAACGGACGGATTTCTCAGGTTTTTACTACATATGAACACTTTTCACATTCTCCCGTGCAACTCGGCTGCTAGTCCTCCTTTCATACAGAATGTTAAGGTCCTAGCTCATGTCCAAAGCACCAAAGCCAGCTAAAAAGTTAATAATCGATACCTAAAACTTGAATTGGACTACTTCTTACTGGTTATTACATCAACTTAGAAGCTTCATCTGTGTTCTACTGTGGTGATTTTAGTGTCCCCAGATCCCGCAGCACGTGACATAGCTTTGCAGACGATAAGTACAACCGATTCAGAGAGGAGAGCGGCCAATGTGACGATCTGGCTTTAAGTCGATTCGATAACAAATGACGAAAACGGACGGATTTCTCAGGTTTTTACTACATATGAACACTTTTCACATTCTCCCGTGCAACTCGGCTGCTAGTCCTCCTTTCATGCAGAATGTTAAGGTCCTAGGTCATGTCCAAGGCACCAAAGCCAGCTATAAAGTCAATAATCGATAACTAAAACTTGAATTGTACTACGTCTTACTGGGTATTACATCAACTTAGAAGCTTCATCTGTGTTCTACTATGGTGCTTTTAGTGTCTCCGCATACCGCAGCACGCCACATAGCTTTGCAGACGATAAGTACAACCGTTTCAGAGAGAAGAGCGGCCAATGTGACGATCTGGCTTTAAGTCGATTCGATAACAAATGACGAAAGTGGACGGATTTCTCAGGTTTTCATTACATATGAACACTTTTCTCATTCTCCCGTGCAACTCGGCTGCTAGTCCTCCTTTCATGCAGAATCATAAGGTCCTAGCTCGTGTCCAAGGCACCAAAGCCAGCTAAAAAGTCAATAATCGATACCTAAAACTTTAATTGTACTACTTCTTACTGGCTATTACATCAACTTAGAAGCTTCATCTGAGTTCTACTATGGTGCTTTTCGTGTCTCCGCATACCGCAGCACGCGACATAGCTTTGCAATCGATAAGTACAACCGTTTCAGAGAGAAGAGCGGCCAATGTGACGATCTGGCTTTAAGTCGATTCGATAACAAATGACGAAAACTAACGGATTTCTCAGGTTTTTACTACATATGAACACATTACACTTTCTCCCGTGCAACTCGGATGCTAGTCCTCCTTTCATGCTGAATCTTAAGGTCCTAGCTCATGTCCAAGGCACCAAAGCCAGCTAAAGATCAATATTAAATACCTAAAACTTGAATTGTACCACTTCTTACTGGCTATTACATCAACTTAGAAGCTTGATCTGTGTTCTACTATGGTGCTTTTAATGTCTCAGCATACCGCAGCACGCGACATAGCTTTGCAGACGATAAGTACAACCGTTTCAGAGAGAAGAGCGGCCAATGTGACGATCTGGCTTTAAGTCGATTCGATAACAAATGACGAAAACGGACGGATGTCTCAGGTTTTTACTACATATGAACACTTTTCACATTCTCGCGTGCAACTCGGCTGCTAGTCCTCCTTTCATGCAGAATCTTAAGGTCCTAGCTCATGTCAAAGGCACCAAAGCCAGCTAAAATGTCAATAATCGATACCTAAAATTTGAATTGTACTACTTCTTACTGGATATTACATCAACTTAGAAGCTTCATCTGTGTTCTACTGTGGTGATTTTAGTGTCTCCGCATACCGCTGCACGTGACATAGCTTTGCAGACGATAAGTACCACCGATTCAGAGAGGAGAGCGGCCAATGTGACGATCTGGCTTTAAGTCGATTCGATAACAAATGACGAAAACGGACGGATTTCTCAGGTTTTTACTACATATGAACACTTTTCACATTCTCCCGTGCAACTCGGCCTCTAGTCCTCCTTTCATGGAGATTGTTAAGGACCTAGCTCATGTCCAAGGCACCAAAGCCAGCTAAAAAGTCAATAATCGATACCTAAAACTTGAATTGTACTACTTCTTACTGGGTATTACATCAACTTAGAAGCTTCATCTGTGTTCTACTATGGTGCTCTTAGTGTGTCCGCATACCACAGCACGCGACATAGCTTTGCAATCGATAAGTACAACCGTTTCAGAGAGAAGAGCGGCCAATGTGGCGATCTGGCTTTAAGGCGATTCGATAACAAATGACGAAAACGGACCTATTTCTCAGGTTTTTACTACATATGAACACTTTTCACATTCTCCCGTGCAACTCGGCTGCTAGTCCTCCTTTCATGCAGAATATTAAGGTCCTAGCTCATGTCCAAGGCACCAAAGCCAGCTAAAAAGTCCATAATCAATACCTAAAACTTGAATTGTACTACTTCTTACTGGCTATTACATCAACTTAGAAGCTTCATCTGTGTTCTACTACGGTGCTTTTAGTTCCTCCGCATACCGCAGCACGCGACATAGTTTTGCAGACGATTAGTACAACCGTTTCAGAGAGAAGAGCGGCCAATGTGACGATCTGGCTTTAAGTCGATTCGATAACAAATGACGAAAACGGACGTATTTCTCAGGTTTTTACTACTTTTGAACACTTTTTACATTCTCCCGTGCACCTCGGCTGCTAGTCCTCCTTCATGCAAAATCTTAAGTTCCTAGCTCGTGTCCAAGGCACCAAAGAAGGGTAAAATGTCAATAACCGATAGCTAAAACTTGAATTTTACTACTTTTTACTGGCTATTACATCAACTTAGAAGCTTCATCTGTGTTCTACTATGGTGCTTTTAGTGTCTCAGCATACCGCAGCACGCGACACAGCGTTGCAGACGATAAGTACAAGTGTTTCAGAGAGAAGAGCGGCCAATGTGACGATCTGGCTTTAAGTCGATTCGATAACAAATGACGAAAACGGACGGATTTCTCAGGTTTTTACTACATTTGAACACTTTTCACATTCTCCCGTGCAACTCGGCTGCTAGTCCTCCTTTCATGCTGAATATAAAGGTCCTAGCTCATGTCCAAGGCACAAAATCCAGCAAAAAATTAAAAATTCAATACCTAAAACTCGAATTTTACTACTTCTTACTGGCTATTACATCAACTTAGAAGCTTGATCTGTGTTCTACTATGGTGCTTATAGTGTCTCAGCATACCGCAGCACGCGACATATCTTTGCAGACGATAAGTACAAGTGTTTCAGAGAGAAGAGCGGCCAATGTGACGATCTGGCTTTAAGTCGATTCGATAACAAATGACGAAAACAGACGGATTTCTCAGGTTTTTACTACATTTGAACACGTTTCACATTCTCCCGTGCAACTCGGCTGCTAGTCCTCCTTCATGCAAAATCTTAAGTTCCTAGCTCGTGTCCAAAGCACCAAAGAAGGGCAAAAAGTCAATAACCGATACCTAAAACTGTAATTGTACTACTTCTTACTGGGTGTTACATCAACTTAGAAGCTTCATCTGAGTTCTACTATGGTGCATTCAGTGTGTCCGCATACCGCAGCACGCGACATAGCTTTGCAGACGATAAGTACAAGTGTTTCAGAGAGAAGAGCGGCCAATGTGACGATCTGGCTTTAAGTCGGTTCGATAACAAAAGACGAAAACGGACCGATTTCTCAGGTTTTTACTACATATGAACACTTTTCACATTCTCCCGTGCAACTCGGCTGCTAGTCCTCCTTTCATGCAGAATGTTAAGGTCCTAGCTCATATCCAAGGTACCAAAGCCAGCTAAAAAGTAAATAATCGATACCTAAAACTTGAATTGTACTATATCTTACTGGCTATTACATCAACTTAGAAGCTTCATCTGTGTTCTACTATGGTGCTTTTACTGTCTCCGCATACCGCAGCACGCGACATAGCTTTGCAGACGATAAGTACAACCGTTTCAGAGAGAAGAGCGGCCAATGTGACGATCTGGCTTTAGGTCGATAAGATAACAAATGACGAAAATGGACGGATGTCTCAGGTTTTTACTACATATGAACACTTTTCACATTCTCCCGTGCAACTCCGCTGCTAATCCTCCTTTCATGCAGAATCTTCAGGTCCTAGCTCATGTCCAAGGCACCAAAGCCAGCTAAAAAGTCAATATTCGATACCTAAAACTTGAATTGTACTACTTCTTACTGGCTATTACATCAACTTAGAAGCTTCATCTGTGTTCTACTATGGTGATTTTAGTGTCTCCGCATACCGCAGCACGCGACATAGCTTTGCAGACGATAAGTACAACCGTTTCAGAGAGAAGAGCGGCCAATGTGACGATCTGGCTTTAAGTCGATTCGATAACAAATGACGAAAACGGACGGATGTCTCAGGTTTTTACTACATATGAACACTTTTCACATTCTCCCGTGCAACTCTGCTGCTAGTCCTCCTTTCATGCAGAACGTTAAGGTCCTAGCTCATGTCCAAGGCACCAAAGCCAGCTAAAAAGTCAATAATCGATACATAAAACTTGAATTGTACTACTTCTTACTGGCTATTACATCAACCTAGAAGCTTCATCTGTGTTCTACTATGGTGATTTTAGTGTCTCCGCATACCGCAGCACGCGACATATCTTTGCAGACGAGAAGTACAACCGTTTCAGAGAGAAGAGCGGCCAATGTGACGATGTGGCTTTAAGTCGATTCGATAACAAATGACGAAAACGGACCGATTTCTCAAGTTTTTACTACATATGAACACTTTTCACATTCTCCCGTGCAACAGGGCTGCTAGTCCTCCTTTCATGCAGAATCTTAAGGTCCTAGCTCATGTCCAAGGCACCAAAGCCAGCTAAAAATTCAATATTGAATACCTAAAATTTGAATTGTACTACTTCTTACTGGCTATTACATCAACTTAGAAGCTTCATCTGTGTTCTACTATGGTGCTTTTAGTGTCTCCGCATACCGCAGCACGCGACATAGCTTTGCAGCCGATAAGTACAACCGTTTCAGAGAGAAGAGCGGCCAATGTGACGATCTGGCTTTAAGTCGATTCGATAACAAATGACGAAAACGGACGGATTTCTCGGGTTTTTACTACATGTTAAGACTTTTCACATTCTCCCGTGCAAATCGGCTGCTAATCCTCCTTTCATGCAGAATCTTAAGGTCTTAGCTCATGTCCAAGGCACCAAAGCCAGCTAAAAAGTCAATATTCGATACCTAAAACTTGAATTGTACTACTTCTTACTGGCTATTACATCAACTTAGAAGCTTCAGCTGTGTTCTACTATGGTGATTTTAGTGTCTCCGCATACCGCAGCATGCGACATAGCTTTGCAGACGATAAGTACAACCGTTTCAGAGAGAAGAGCGGCCAATGTGACGATGTGGCTTTAAGTCGATTCGATAACAAATGACGAAAACGGACGAGTGTCTCAGGTTTTTACTACATATGAACACTTTTCACATTCTCCCGTGCAACTCCGCTGCTAATCCTCCGTTCATGCAGAATCTTAAGGTCCTAGCTCATGTCCAAGGCACCAAAGATAGCTAAAAAGTCAATAATCGATACCTAAAACTTGAATTGTACTACTTCTTACTGGCTATTACATCAACTTAGAAGCTTCATCTGTGTTCTACTATGGTGATTTTAGTGTCTCCGCATACCGCAGCACGAGACTTAGCTTTGCAGACGGTAAGTTCAACCGTTTCAGAGAGAAGAGCGGCCAATGTGACGATCTGGCTTGAAATCGATTCGATAACAAATGACGAAAACGGACGGATTTCTCGGGTTTTTACTACATGTGAAGTCTTTTCACATTCTCCCGTGCAATTCCGCTGCTAATCCTCCTTTCATGCAGAATCTTAAGGTCCTAGCTCATGTCCAAGGCACCAAAGCCAGCTAAAAAGTCAATATTCGATACCTAAAACTTGAATTGTACTACTTCTTACTGGCTATTACATCAACATAGAAGCTTCATCTGTGTTCTACTATGGTGATTTTAGTGTCTCCGCATACCGCAGCACGCGACATAGCTTTGCAGACGATAAGTACAACCGTTTCAGAGAGAAGAGCGGCCAATGTGACGATCTGGCTTTAAGTCGATTCGATAACAAATGACGAAAACGGACGGATTTCTCAGGTATTTTTTTACATATGAACACTTTTCACATTCTCCTGGGCAACTCGGGTGCTAGTCCTCCTCTCATGCAGAATCTTAACGTCCTAGCTCATGTCCAAGGCACCAAAGCCAGCTAAAAATTCAATATTCAATACCTAAAACTTGAATTGTACTACTTCTTACTGGCTATTACATCAACTTAGAAGCTTGATCTGTGTTCTACTATGGTGCTTTTAGTGTCTCAACATACCGCAGCACGCGACATAGCTTTGCAGACGATAAGTACCACCGTTTCAGAGAGAAGAGCGGCCAATGTGACGATGTGGCTTTAAGTCGATTCGATAACAAATGACGAAAACGGACGGGTGTCTCAGGTTTTTACTACATATGAACACTTTTCACATTCTCCCGTGCAACTCCGCTGCTAATCCTCCGTTCATGCAGAATCTTAAGGTCCTAGCTCATGTCCAAGGCACCAAAGATAGCTAAAAAGTCAATAATCGATACCTAAAACTTGAATTGTACTACTTCTTACTGGCTATTACATCAACTTAGAAGCTTCATCTGTGTTCTACTATGGTGATTTTAGTGTCTCCGCATACCGCAGCACGCGACTTAGCTTTGCAGACGATTAGTACAACCGTTTCAGAGAGAAGAGCGGCCAATGTGACGATCTGGCTTGAAATCGATTCGATAACAAATGACGAAAACGGACGGATTTCTCGGGTTTTTACTACATGTGAAGACTTTTCACATTCTCCCGTGCAAATCGGCTGCTAGTCCTCCTTTCATGCAGAATGATAAGGTCCTAGCTCATGTCCAAGGCACCAAAGTCAGCTGAAAAGTCAGTAATTGATACCTAAAACTTGAATTGTACTACTTCTTACTGGCTATTACATCAACTTAGAAGCTTCATCTCTGTTCTACTATGGTGATTTTAGTGTCTCCGCATACCGCAGCACGCGACATAGCTTTGCAGACGATAAGTACAACCGTTTCAGAGAGAAGAGCGGCCAATGTGACGACCTGGCTTTAAGTCGATTCGATAACAAATGACGAAAACGGACGGATTTCTCAGGTTTTTACTACATATGAACACTTTTCACATTCTCCCGTGCAACACGGCTGCTAGTCCTCCTTTCATGCAGAATCTTTAGGTCCTAGCTCATGTCCAAGGCACCAATGCCAGCTAAAAAGTCAATAATCGATAACTAAAACTTGAATTGTACTACTTCTTACTGGCTATTACATCGACTTAGAAGCTTCATCTTTGTTCTACTATTGTGCTTTTAGTGTTTCCGCATACCGCAGCACGCGACATAGCTTTGCTGACGATATGTACAAATTTTTCAGAGAGAAGAGCGGCCAATATGACGATCTGGCTTGAAATCGATTCGATAACAAATGACGAAAACGGACGGATATCTCAGGTTTTTACTACATATGAACACTTTTCACATTCTCCCGTTCACCTCGGCTGCTAGTCCTCCTTTCATGCAGAATCTTAAGGTCCTAGCTCATGTCCAAGGCACCAAAGCCAGCTAAAAAGTCAATAATCGATACCTAAAACTTGAATTGTACTACTTCTTACTGGCTATTACATCAACTTAGCAGCTTCATCTGTGTTCTACTATGGTGCTTTTAGTGTCTCCGCATACCGCAGCACGCGACATAGCTTTGCAGACGATAAGTACAAGCGTTTCAGAGATGAGAGCGGCCAATGTGACGATCTGGCTTTAAGTCGATTCGATAACAAATGACGAAAACGGACGGATGTCTCAGGTTTTTACTACATATGAACACTTTTCACATTCTCCCGTGCAACTCGGCTGCTAGTCCTCCTTTCATCCAGAATCTTAAGGTCCTAGCTCATGTCCAAGGCACCAAAGCCAGCTAAAAAGTCAATAATCGATACCTAAAACTTGAATTGTACTACTTCTTACTGGCTATTACATCAACTTAGAAGCTTCATCTGTGTTCTACTATGGTGCTTTTAGTGTCTCCGCATACCGCAGCACGCGACATAGGTTTGCAGACGATAAGTACAACCGTTTCAGAGAGAAGAGCGGCCAATGTGACGATCTGGCTTTAAGTCGATTCGATAACAAATGACGAAAACGGACCGATTTCTCAGGTTTTTACTACATATGAACACCTTTCACATTCTCCCGTGCAACAGGGCTGCTAGTCCTCCTTTCATGCAGAATCTTAAGGTCCTAGCTCATGTCCAAGGCACCAAAGTCAGCTAAAAAGTCAGTAATTGATACCTAAAACTTGAATTGTACTACTTCTTCCTCTCTATTACATCAACTTAGAAGTTTCATCTGTGTTCTACTATGGTGCTTTTAGTGTCTCAGCATACCGCAGCACGCGACATAGCTTTGCAGACAATAAGTACAAGCGTTTCAGAGAGAAGAGCGGCCAATGTGACGATCTGGCTTTAAGTCGATTCGATAACAAATGACGAAAACGAACGGATTTCTCAGGTTTTTACTACATTTGAACACTTTTCACATTCTCCCGTGCAACTCGGATGCTAGTCCTCCTTTCATGCAGAATATTAAGGTCCTAGCTCATGTCCAAGGCACCAAAGCAAGCTAAAAATTCAATATTCAATACCTAACACTTGAATTGTACTACTTTTTACTGGCTATTACAACAACTTAGAAGCTTGATCTGTCTTCTACTATGGTGCTTTTAGTGTCTCCGCATTCCGCAGCACGCGACATAGTTTTGCAATCGATAAGTACAACCGTTTCAGAGAGAAGAGCGGCCAATGTGACGATCTGGCTTTAAGTCGATTCGATAACAAATGACGAAAACGGACGGATTTCTCGTGTTTTTACAACATGTGAATTCACATTCTCCCGTGCAAATCGGCTGCTAGTCCTCCTTTCATGCAGAACGTTAAGGTCCTAGCTCATGTCCAAGGCACCAAAGCCAGCTAAAAAGGCAATAATCGATACCTAAAACTTGAATTGTACTACTTCTTACTGGCTATTACATCAACCTAGAAGCTTCATCTGTGTTCTACTATGGTGATTTTAGTGTCTCCGCATACCGCAGCACGCGACATATCTTTGCAGACGAGAAGTACAACCGTTTCAGAGAGAAGAGCGGCCAATGTGACGATCTGGCTTTAAGTCGATTCGATAACAAATGACGAAAACGGACCGATTTCTCAGGTTTTTACTACATATGAACACTTTTCACATTCTCCCGTGCAACAGGGCTGCTAGTCCTCCTTTCATGCAGAATCTTAAGGTCCTAGCTCATGTCCAAGGCACCAATGCCAGCTCAAAAGTCAATAATCTATACCTAAAACTTGAATTGTACTATATCTTACTGGCTATTACATCAACTTAGAAGCTTGATCTGTGTTCTACTATGGTGCGTTTACTGTTTCCGCATACCGCAGCACGCGACATAGCTTTGCAGACGACAAGTACAACCGTTTCAGAGAGAAGAGCGGCCAATGTTACGATCTGGCTTTAAGTCGATTCGATAACAAATGACGAAAACGGACGGATTTCTCAGGTTTTTACTACATATGAACACTTTTCACATTCTCCCGTGCAACAGGGCTGCTAGTCCTCCTTTCATGCAGAATCCTAAGGTCCTAGCTCATGTCCAAGGCACCAAAGCTAGCTAAAAATTCAATATTGAATACCTAAAACTTGAAATGTACTACTTCTTGCTGGCTATTACATCAACTTAGAAGCTTCATCTGTGTTCTACTATGGTGCTTTTAGTGTCTCCGCATACCGCAGCACGCGACATAGCTTTGCAATCGATAAGTACAACCGTTTCAGAGAGAAGAGCGGCCAATGTGACGATCTGGCTTTAAGTCGATTCGATAACAAATGACGAAAACGGACGTATTTCTCAGGTTTTTACTACATTTGAAGACTTTTCACATTCTCCCGTGTAACTCGGCTGCTAGTGCCCCTTTCATGCAGAATATTAAGGTCCTAGCT
Organism: Schistocerca gregaria; assembly: GCF_023897955.1. Lineage (NCBI taxonomy): Eukaryota > Metazoa > Arthropoda > Insecta > Orthoptera > Acrididae > Schistocerca > Schistocerca gregaria. Next base: position 2,056,493 of record NW_026061711.1, on the reverse strand, counting down.
CATGTCCAAGCACCAAAGCCAGCTAAAAAATCAATATTCAATACCTAAAACTTGAATTGTACTACTTCTTACTGGCTATTACATCAACTTAGAAGCATGATCTGTGTTCTACTATGGTGCTTTTAGTGTCTCAGCATACCGCAGCACGCGACATAGCTTTGCAGACGATAAGTACAACCGTTTCAGAGAGAAGAGCGGCCAATGTGACGATCTGGCTTTAAGTCGATTCGATAACAAATGACGAATACGGACGGATTTCTCGGGTTTTTACTACATGTGAAGACTTTTCACATTCTCCCGTGCAAATCGGCTGCTAGTCCTCCTTTCATGCAGAATGTTAAGGTCCTAGCTCATGTCCAAGGCACCAAAGCCAGCTAAAAAGTCAATAATCGATACCTAAAACTTGAATTGTACTATTTCTTCCTTTGTATTACATCAACTTAGAAGCTTCATCTGTGTTCTACTATGGTGCTTTTAGTGTCTCCGCAAACCGCAGCACGCGACATAGCTTTGCAGACGATAACTACGAGCGTTTGAGAGAGAAGAGCGGCCAATGTGACGATCTGACTTTAAGTCGATTCGATAACAAATGACGAAAACGGACGGATGTCTCAGGTTTTTACTACATATGAACACTATTCACATTCTCCCGTGCAACTTGGCTGCTAGTCCTCCTTCATGCAAAATCTTAATTTCCTAGCTCATGTCCAAGGCACCAAAGAAGGGTAAAAAGTCATTAACCGATACCTTAAACTTGAATTGTACTACTTCTTACTGGCTATTACATCAACTTAGAAGCTTCATCTGTGTTCTACTATGGTGCTTTGCCTGTTTCCGCATACCGCAGCACGCGACATAGCTTTGCAGACGATAAGTACAACTTTTTCAGAGAGAAGAGCGGCCAATGTGACGATCTGGCTTGAAGTCGATTCGATAACTAATGACGAAAACGGACGGATTTCTCAGGTTTTTACTACGTATGAACACTTTTCACATTCTCCCGTGCAACTCGGCTGCTAGTCCTCCTTTAATGCAGAATCTTAAGGTCCTAGCTCATGTCCAAGGCCCCAAAGCCAGCTAAAAAGTCAATAATCGATACCTAAAACTTAAATTGTACTACTTCTTACTGGCTATTACATCAACTTAGGAGCTTCATCTGTGTTCTACTATGGTGCTTTTAGTGTCTCCGCATACCGCAGCACGCGACATAGCTTTGCAATCGATAAGTACAACCGTTTCAGAGAGAAGAGCGGCCAATGTGGCGATCTGGCTTTAAGTCGATTCGATAACAAATGACGAGAACGAACGGATTTCTCGGGTTTTTACTACATATGAACACTTTTCACATTCCCCCGTGCAAATCGGCTGCCAGTCCTCCTTTCATGCAGAATCTTAAGGTCCTAGCTCATGTCCAAGGCACCAAAGCCAGCTAAAAAGTCAATAATCGATACCTAAAACTTGAATTCTACTATATCTTACTGGCTATTACATCAACTTAGAAGCATCATCTGTGTTCTACTATGGTGCTTTTACTGTCTCCGCATACCGCAGAACGCCACATAGCTTTGCAGACGATAAGCACAACCGTTAAAGAGAGAAGAGCGGCCAATGTGACGATCTGGCTTTAAGTCGAGTCGATAACAAACGACGAAAACGGACGGATGTCTCAGGTTTTTACTACATATGAACACTATTCACATTCTCCCGTGCAACTTGGCTGCTAGTCCTCCTTCATGCAAAATCTTAATTTCCTAGCTGATGCCCAAGGCACCAAAGAAGGGTAAAAAGTCAATAACCAATACCTACAACTTAAATTGTACTACTTCTTACTGGCTATTACATCAACTTAGAAGCTTCATCTGTGTTCTACTATGGTGCTTTTAGTGCCTCCGCATACCGCAGCACGCGACATAGTTTTGCAATCGTTAAGTACAACCGTTTCAGAGAGAAGAGCGGCCAATGTGACGATCTGGCTTTAAGTCGATTCGATAACAAATGACGAAAACGGACGGATGTCTCAGGTTTTTACTACATATGAACACTAATCACATTCTCCCGTGCAACTCGGCTGCTAGTCCTCCTTCATGCAAAATCATAATTTCCTAGCTGATGTCCAAGGCACCAAAGAAGGGTAAAAAGTCAATAACCGATACCTAAAACTTGAATTGTACTACTTCTTACTGGCTATTACATCAACTTAGAAGCTTCATCTGTGTTCTACTATGGTGCTTTTAGTGTGTCCGCATACCGCAGCACGCGACATAGCTTTGCAGACGATAAGTACAACCGTTTCAGAGAGAAGAGCGGCCAATGTGACGACCTGGCTTGAAGAAGATTCGATAACAAATGACGAAAACGGACGGAATTCTAGGTTTTTACTACATATGAACACTTTTCATATTCTCCCGTGCAACTCCGCTGCTAATCCTCCTTTCATGCAGATGCTTAAGGTCCTAGCTCATGTCCAAGGCACCAAAGCCAGCTAAAAAGTCAATAATCGATACCTAAAACTTGAATTGTACTACTTCTTACTGGCTATTACATCAACTTAGAAGCTTCATCTGTGTTCTACTATGGAGCTTTTACTGTCTCCGCATACCGCAGCACGCGACATAGCTTTGCAGACGATAAGTACAACCGTTTCAGAGAGAAGAGCGGCCAATGTGACGATCTGGCTTTAAGTATATTCGATAACAAATGACGTAAACGGACGGATGTCTCAGGTTTTTTCTACATATGAACATTTTTCACATTCTCCCGTGAAACTCGGCTGCTAGTCCTCCTTTCATGCAGAATCTTAAGGTTCTAGCTCATGTCCAATGTACCAAAGCCAGCTGAAAAGTCAATAATCGATACCTAAAACTTGAATTGTACTACTTCTTACTGGCTATTACATCAACTTGTAAGCTTCATCTGTGTTCTACTATACCGCAGCACGCGACATAGCTTTGCAGACGATAAGTACAACCGTTTCAGAGAGAAGAGCGGCCAATGAGACGATCTGGCTTTAAGTCGATTCGATAACAAGTGACGAAAACGGACCGATTTCTCTGGTTTTTACTACTTATAAACACTTTTCACATTCTCCCGTGCAACTTGGCTCCTCGTCCTCCTTTCATGCAGAATCTTAAGGTCCTAGCTCATGTCCAAGGCACCAAAGCCAGCTAAAAAGTCAATATTCAATACCTAAAACTTGAATTGTACTACTTCTTACTGGCTATTACATCAACTTAGAAGCTTCATCTGTGTTCTACTATGGTGCTTTTAGTGTCTCCGCATACCGCAGCACGCGACATAGCTTTGCAGACGATAAGTACCACCGTTTCAGAGAGAAGAGCGGCCAATGTGACGATCTGGCTTTACGTCGATTCGATAACAAATGACGAAAACGGAAGGATGTCTCAGGTTTTTACTACATATGAACACTTTTCACATTCTCCCGTGCAAATCGTCTGCTAGTCCTCCTTTCATGCAGAATCATAAGGTCCTAGCTCATGTCCAAGGCACCAAAGCCAGCTAAAAAGTCAATAATCGATACCTAAAACTTGAATTGTACTACTTCTTACTGGCTATTACATCAACTTAGAAGCTTTATCTGTGTTCTACTATGGTGCTTTTAGTGTCTCAGAATACCGCAGCACGCGACATAGCTTTGCAGACGATAAGTACAACCGTTTCAGAGAGAAGAGCGGCCAATGTGACGATCTGGCTTGAAGAAGATTCGATGACAAATGACGAAAACGGACGGATTTTTTAGGTTTTTAGTACATATGAACACTTTTCATATTCTCCCGTGCAACTCCGCTGCTAATCCTCCTTTCATGCAGAAGCTTAAGGTCCTAGCTCATGTCCAAGGCACCAAAGCCAGCTAAAAACTCAATAATCGATACCTGAAACTTGAATTGTACTACTTCTTACTGGCTATTACATCAACTTAGAAGCTTCATCTGTGTTCTACTATGGTGCTTTTACTGTCTCCGCATACCGCAATACGCGACATAAGTTTGCACACGATAAGTACAACCGTTTCAGAGAAGAAGAGCGGCCAATGTGACGATCTGGCTTTAAGTAGATTCGATAACAAATGACGTAAACGGACGGATGTCTCAGGTTTTTACTACATATGAACATTTTTCACATTCTCCCGTGCAACGCGGCTGCTAGTCCTCCTTTCATGCAGAATCTTAAGGTCCTAACTCATGTCCAAGGTACCAAAGCCAGCAGAAAAGTCAATAATCGATACCTAAATCTTGAATTGTACTACATCTTTCTGGCTATTACATCAACTTAGAAGCTTCATCTGTGTTCTACTATGGTGATTTTAGTGTCTCCGCATACTGCAGCACGCGACATAGCTTCGCAGACGATAAGTACAACCGTTTCAGAGAGAAGAGCGGCCAATGTGACGATCTGGCTTTAAGTCGATTCGATAACAAATGACGAAAACGGACGGATGTCTCAGGTTTATACTATATATGAACACTATTCACATTCTCCCGTGCAACTCGGCTGCTAGTCCTACTTCATGCAAAATCTTAATTTCCTAGCTGATGTCCAAGGCACCAAAGAAGGGTAAAAAGTCAATAACCGATACCTAAAACTTGAATTGTACTACTTCTTCCTGGCTATTACATCAACTTAGAAGCTTCATCTGTGTTCTACTATGCTGCTTTTAGTGTCTCCGCATACCGCAGCACGCGACATAGCTTCGCAGACGATAAGTACAACCGTTTCAGAGAGAAGAGCGGCCAATGAGACGATCTGGCTTTAAGTCGATTCGATAACAAATGACGAAAACGGACGGATTTCTCAGGTTTTTACTACATATGAACACTTTTCACATTCTCCCGTGCAACTCGGCTGCTAGTCCTCCTTACATGCAGAATCTTAAGGTCCTAGCTCATGTCCAAGGCACCAAAGCCAGCTAAAAAGTCAATAATCGATACCTAAAACTAGAATTGTACTACTTCTTACTGGCTATTACATCAACTTAGAAGCTTCATCTGTGTTCTACTATGGTGCTTTTACTGTCTCCGCATACCGCAGAACGCCACATAGCTTTGCAGACGATAAGTACAACCGTTTCAGAGAGAAGAGCGGCCAATGTGACGATCTGGCTTTAAGTCGATTCGATAACAAGTGACGAAAACGGACCGATTTCTCTGGTTTTTACTACTTATAAACACTTTTCACATTCTCCCGTGCAACTTGGCTCCTCGTCCTCCTTTCATGCAGAATCTTAAGGTCCTAGCTCATGTCCAAGGCACCAAAGCCAGCTAAAAAGTCAATATTCAATACCTAAAACTTGAATTGTACTACTTCTTACTGGCTATTACATCAACTTAGAAGCTTCATCTGTGTTCTACTATGCTGCTTTTAGTGTCTCCGCATACCGCAGCACGCGACATAGCTTCGCAGACGATAAGTACAACCGTTTCAGAGAGAAGAGCGGCCAATGAGACGATCTGGCTTTAAGTCGATTCGATAACAAATGACGAAAACGGACGGATTTCACAGGTTTTTACTACATATGAACACTTTTCACATTCTCCCGTGCAACTCGGCTGCTAGTCCTCCTTACATGCAGAATCTTATGGTCCTAGCACATGTCCAAGGCACCAAAGCCAGCTAAAAAGTCAATAATCGATACCTAAAACTAGAATTGTACTACTTCTTACTGGCTATTACATCAACTTAGAAGCTTCATCTGTGTTCTACTATGGTGCTTTTACTGTCTCCGCATACCGCAGAACGCCACATAGCTTTGCAGACGATAAGTACAACCGTTTCAGAGAGAAGAGCGGCCAATGTGACGATCTGGCTTTAAGTCGATTCGATAACAAATGACGAAAACGGACGGATGTCTCAGGTTTATACTATATATGAACACTATTCACATTCTCCCGTGCAACTCGGCTGCTAGTCCTACTTCATGCAAAATCTTAATTTCCTAGCTGATGTCCAAGGCACCAAAGATGGGTAAAAAGTCAATAACCGATACCTAAAACTTGAATTGTACTACTTCTTCCTGGCTATTACATCAACTTAGAAGCTTCATCTGTGTTCTACTATGCTGCTTTTAGTGTCTCCGCATACCGCAGCACGCGACATAGCTTCGCAGACGATAAGTACAACCGTTTCAGAGAGAAGAGCGGCCAATGAGACGATCTGGCTTTAAGTCGATTCGATAACAAATGACGAAAACGGACGGATTTCTCAGGTTTTTACTACATATGAACACTTTTCACATTCTCCCGTGCAACTCGGCTGCTAGTCCTCCTTACATGCAGAATCTTAAGGTCCTAGCTCATGTCCAAGGCACCAAAGCCAGCTAAAAAGTCAATAATCGATACCTAAAACTAGAATTGTACTACTTCTTACAGGCTATTGCATCAACTTAGAAGCTTCATCTGTGTTCTACTATGCTGCTTATAGTGTCTCCGCATACCGCAGCACGCGACATAGCTTTTCAGACGATAAGTACAACCGTTTCAGAGAGAAGAGCGGCCAATGTGACGATCTGGCTTTAAGTAGATTCGATAACAAATGACGTAAACGGACGGATGTCTCAGATTTTTACTACATATGAACATGTTTCACATTCTCCCGTGCAACACGGCTGCTAGTCCTCCTTTCATGCAGAATCTTAAGGTCCTAGCTCATGTCCAAGGTACCAAAGCCAGCTAAAAAGTCAATAATCGATACCTAAAACTTGAATTGTACTACTTCTTACTGGCTATTACATCAACTTATAAGCTTCATCTGCGTTCTACTATGGTTATTTTAGTGTCTCCGCATACCGCAGCACGCGACATAGCTTTGCAGACGATAAGTACAACCGTTTCAGAGAGAAGAGCGACCAATGAGACGATCTGGCTTTAAGTCGATTCGATAACAAATGACGAAAACGGACCGATTTCTCGGGTTTTTACTACATATGAACACTTTTCACATTCTCCCGAGCAACTTGGCTCCACGTCCTCCTTTCATGCAGAATCTTAAGGTCCTAGCTCATGTCCAAGGCACCAAAGCCAGCTAAAAAGTCAATATTCAATACCTAGAACTTGAATTGTACTACTTCTTACTGGCTATTACATCAACTTAGAAGCTTCATCTGTGTTCTACTATGGTGCTTTTAGTGTCTCAGCATACCGCAGCACGCGGCATAGCTTCGCAGACGATAAGTACAAGTGTTTCAGAGAGAAGAGCGACCAATGTGACGATCTGGCTTTAAGTCGATTCGATAACAAATGAGGAAAATGGACGGATTTCTCAGGTTTTTACTACATATGAACACTTTTCACATTCTCCCGTGCAACTCGGCTGCTAGTCCTCGTTTCATGCAGAATGTTAAGGTCCTAGCTCATGTCCAAGGCACCAAAGCCAGCTAAAAAGTCAATAATCGATACCTAAAACTTGAATTGTACTACTTCTTACTGGCTATTACATCAACTTAGAAGCTTCATCTGTGTTCTACTATGGTGCTTTTAGTGTCTCCGCATACCGCAGCACGCGACGTAGCTTTGCAATCGATAAGTACAACCGTTTCAGAGAGAAGAGCGGCCAATGTGACGATCTGGCTTTAAGACGGTTCGATAACAAATGACGAAAACGGACCGATTTCTCAGGTTTTTACTACATATGAACACTATTCACATTCTCCAGTGCAACTTGGCTGCTAGTCCTCCTTTCATGCAGAATCGTAAGGTCCTAGCTCATGTCCAAGGCACCAAAGCCAGCTAAAAAGTCAATATTCAATACCTAAAACTTGAATTGTACTACTTCTTACTGGCTATTACATCAACTTAGAAGCTTCATCTGTGTTCTACTATAGTGCTTTTAGTGTCTCAGCATACTGCAGCACGCGACATAGCTTTGCAGACGATAAGTACAACCGTTTCAGAGAGAAGAGCCCCCAATGTGACGATCTGGCTTTAAGTAGATTCGATAACAAATGACGAAAACGGATGGATTTCTCAGGTTTTTACTACATATGAACACTTTTCACATTCTCCCGTGCAACTTGGCTCCTCGTCCTCCTTTCATGCAGAATCTTAAGGTCCTAGCTCATGCCCAAGGCACCAAAGCCAGCTAAAAAGTTAATATTCAATACCTAAAACTTGAATTGTACTACTTCTTACTGGCTATTACATCAACTTAGAAGCTTTATCTGTGTTCTACTATGGTGCTCTTAGTGTCTCAGAATACCGCAGCACGCGACATAGCTTTGCAGACGATAAGTACAACCGTTTCAGAGAGAAGAGCGGCCAATGTGACGATCTGGCTTGAAGAAGATTCGATAACAAATGACGAAAACGGACGGATTTCTAGGTTTTTAGTACATATGAACACTTTTCATATTCTCCCGTGCAACTCCGCTGCTAATCCTCCTTTCATGCAGAAGCTTAAGGTCCTAGCTCATGTCCAAGGCATCTGTGTTCTACTATGGTGCTTTTACTGTCTCCGCATACCGCAATACGCGACATAGGTTTGCACACGATAAGTACAACCGTTTCAGAGAAGAAGAGCGGCCAATGTGACGATCTGGCTTTAAGTAGATTCGATAACAAATGACGTAAACGGACGGATGTCTCAGGTTTTTACTACATATGAACATTTTTCACATTCTCCCGTGCAACGCGGCTGCTAGTCCTCCTTTCATGCAGAATCTTAAGGTCCTAACTCATGTCCAAGGTACCAAAGCCAGCTGAAAAGTCAATAATCGATACCTAAAACTTGAATTGTACTACATCTTACTGGCTATTACATCAACTTAGAAGCTTCATCTGTGTTCTACTATGGTGATTTTAGTGTCTCCGCATACCGCAGCACGCGACATAGCTTCGCAGACGATAAGTACAACCGTTTCAGAGAGAAGAGCGGCCAATGAGACGATCTGGCTTTAAGTCGATTCGATAACAAATGACGAAAACGGACGGATTTCTCAGGTTTTTACTACATATGAACACTTTTCACATTCTCCCGTGCAACTCGGCTGCTAGTCCTCCTTACATGCAGAATCTTAAGGTCCTAGCTCATGTCCAAGGCACCAAAGCCAGCTAAAAAGTCAATATTCAATACCTAAAACTTGAAATGTACTACTTCTTACTGGCTATTACATCAACTTAGAAGCTTCATCTGTGTTCTACTAAAGTGCTTTTAGTGTCTCAGCATACTGCAGCACGCGACATAGCTTTGCAGACGATAAGTACAACCGTTTCAGAGAGAAGAGCGGCCAATGTGACGATCTGGCTTTAAGACGGTTCGATAACAAATGACGAAAACGGACCGATTTCTCAGGTTTTTACTACATATGAACACTATTCACATTCTCCAGTGCAACTCGGCTGCTAGTCCTCCTTTCATGCAGAATCGTAAGGTCCTAGCTCATGTCCAAGGCACCAAAGCCAGCTAAAAAGTCAATATTCAATACCTAAAACTTGAATTGTACTAATTCTTACTGGCTATTACATCAACTTAGAAGCTTCATCTGTGTTCTACTATAGTGCTTTTAGTGTCTCAGCATACTGCAGCACGCGACATAGCTTTGCAGACGATAAGTACAACCGTTTCAGAGAGAAGAGCCCCCAATGTGACGATCTGGCTTTAAGTAGATTCGATAACAAATGACGAAAACGGATGGATTTCTCTGGTTTTTACTACATATGAACACTTTTCACATTCTCCCGTGCAACTTGGCTCCTCGTCCTCCTTTCATGCAGAATCTTAAGGACCTAGCTCATGTCCAAGGCACCAAAGCCAGCTAAAAAGTCAATATTCAATACCTAAAACTTGAATTGTACTACTTCTTACTGGCTATTACATCAACTTAGAAGCTTCATCTGTGTTCTACTATGGTGCTTTTAGTGTCTCAGCATACCGCAGCACGCGACATAGCTTTGCAGACGATAAGTACAAGTGTTTCAGAGAGAAGAGCGGCCAATGTGACGATCTGGCTTTAAGTCGATTCGATAACAAATGACGAAAACGGACGGATTTATCGGGTTTTTACTACATATAAACACTTTTCACATTCTCCCATGCAAATCGGCGCTACTCCTCCTTTCATGCAGAATGTTAAGGTCCTAGCTCATGTCCAAGGCTCCAAAGCCAGCTAAAAAGTCAATAAACGATATCTAAAACTTGAATTGTACTACTTCTTCCTGGCTATTACATCAAATTAGAAGCTTTATCTGTGTTCTACTTTGGTGCTTTTAGTGTCAATAATCGATACCTAAAACTTGAATTGTACTACTTCTTACTGGCTATTACATCAACTTAGAAGCTTCATCTGTGTTCTACTATGGTGCTTTTAGTGTCTCCGCATACCGCAGCACGCGACATAGCTTTGCAGACGATAAGTACTACCGTTTCAGAGAGAAGAGCGGCCAATGTGATGATCTGGCTTTACGTCGATTCGATAACAAATGACGAAAACGGAAGGATTTCTCAGGTTTTTACTACATATGAACACTTTTCACATTCTCCCGTGCAAATCGGCTGCTAGTCCTCCTTTCATGCAGAATCATAAGGTCCTAGCTCATGTCCAAGGCACCAAAGCCAGCTAAAAAGTCAATAATCGATACCTAAAACTTGAATTGTACTACTTCTTACTGGCTATTACATCAACTTAGAAGCTTTATCTGTGTTCTACTATGGTGCTCTTAGTGTCTCAGAATACCGCAGCACGCGACATAGCTTTGCAGACGATAAGTACAACCGTTTCAGAGAGAAGAGCGGCCAATGTGACGATCTGGCTTGAAGAAGATTCGATAACAAATGACGAAAACGGACGGATTTCTGGGTTTTTAGTACATATGAACACTTTTCATATTCTCCCGTGCAACTCCGCTGCTAATCCTCCTTTCATGCAGAAGCTTAAGGTCCTAGCTCATGTCCAAGGCACCAAAGCCAGCTAAAAAGTCAATAATCGATACCTGAAACTTGAATTGTACTACTTCTTACTGGCTATTACATCAACTTAGAAGCTTCATCTGTGTTCTACTATGGTGCTTTTACTGTCTCCGCATACCGCAATACGCGACATAGGTTTGCACACAATAAGTACAACCGTTTCAGAGAAGAAGAGCGGCCAATGTGACGATCTGGCTTTAAGTAGATTCGATAACAAATGACGTAAACGGACGGATGTCTCAGGTTTTTACTACATATGAACATTTTTCACATTCTCCCGTGCAACGCGGCTGCTAGTCCTCCTTTCATGCAGAATCTTAAGGTTCTAGCTCATGTCCAATGTACCAAAGCCAGCTGAAAAGTCAATAATCGATACCTAAAACTTGAATTGTACTACTTCTTACTGGCTATTACATCAACTTAGAAGCTTCATCTGTGTTCTACTATGGAGCTTTTACTGTCTCCGCATACCGCAGCACGCGACATAGCTTTGCAGACGATAAGTACAACCGTTTCAGAGAGAAGAGCGGCCAATGTGACGATCTGGCTTTAAGTATATTCGATAACAAATGACGTAAACGGACGAATGTCTCAGGTTTTTTCTACATATGAACATTTTTCACATTCTCCCGTGAAACTCGGCTGCTAGTCCTCCTTTCATGCAGAATCTTAAGGTTCTAGCTCATGTCCAATGTACCAAAGCCAGCTGAAAAGTCAATAATCGATACCTAAAACTTGAATTGTACTACTTCTTACTGGCTATTACATCAACTTGTAAGCTTCATCTGTGTTCTACTATACCGCAGCACGCGACATAGCTTTGCAGACGATAAGTACAACCGTTTCAGAGAGAAGAGCGGCCAATGAGACGATCTGGCTTTAAGTCGATTCGATAACAAGTGACGAAAACGGACCGATTTCTCTGGTTTTTACTACTTATAAACACTTTTCACATTCTCCCGTGCAACTTGGCTCCTCGTCCTCCTTTCATGCAGAATCTTAAGGTCCTAGCTCATGTCCAAGGCACCAAAGCCAGCTAAAAAGTCAATATTCAATACCTAAAACTTGAATTGTACTACTTCTTACTGGCTATTACATCAACTTAGAAGCTTCATCTGTGTTCTACTATGGTGCTTTTAGTGTCTCCGCATACCGCAGCACGCGACATAGCTTTGCAGACGATAAGTACCACCGTTTCAGAGAGAAGAGCGGCCAATGTGACGATCTGGCTTTACGTCGATTCGATAACAAATGACGAAAACGGAAGGATGTCTCAGGTTTTTACTACATATGAACACTTTTCACATTCTCCCGTGCAAATCGTCTGCTAGTCCTCCTTTCATGCAGAATCATAAGGTCCTAGCTCATGTCCAAGGCACCAAAGCCAGCTAAAAAGTCAATAATCGATACCTAAAACTTGAATTGTACTACTTCTTACTGGCTATTACATCAACTTAGAAGCTTTATCTGTGTTCTACTATGGTGCTTTTAGTGTCTCAGAATACCGCAGCACGCGACATAGCTTTGCAGACGATAAGTACAACCGTTTCAGAGAGAAGAGCGGCCAATGTGACGATCTGGCTTGAAGAAGATTCGATGACAAATGACGAAAACGGACGGATTTTTTAGGTTTTTAGTACATATGAACACTTTTCATATTCTCCCGTGCAACTCCGCTGCTAATCCTCCTTTCATGCAGAAGCTTAAGGTCCTAGCTCATGTCCAAGGCACCAAAGCCAGCTAAAAACTCAATAATCGATACCTGAAACTTGAATTGTACTACTTCTTACTGGCTATTACATCAACTTAGAAGCTTCATCTGTGTTCTACTATGGTGCTTTTACTGTCTCCGCATACCGCAATACGCGACATAAGTTTGCACACGATAAGTACAACCGTTTCAGAGAAGAAGAGCGGCCAATGTGACGATCTGGCTTTAAGTAGATTCGATAACAAATGACGTAAACGGACGGATGTCTCAGGTTTTTACTACATATGAACATTTTTCACATTCTCCCGTGCAACGCGGCTGCTAGTCCTCCTTTCATGCAGAATCTTAAGGTCCTAACTCATGTCCAAGGTACCAAAGCCAGCAGAAAAGTCAATAATCGATACCTAAATCTTGAATTGTACTACATCTTTCTGGCTATTACATCAACTTAGAAGCTTCATCTGTGTTCTACTATGGTGATTTTAGTGTCTCCGCATACTGCAGCACACGACATAGCTTCGCAGACGATAAGTACAACCGTTTCAGAGAGAAGAGCGGCCAATGTGACGATCTGGCTTTAAGTCGATTCGATAACAAATGACGAAAACGGACGGATGTCTCAGGTTTATACTATATATGAACACTATTCACATTCTCCCGTGCAACTCGGCTGCTAGTCCTACTTCATGCAAAATCTTAATTTCCTAGCTGATGTCCAAGGCACCAAAGAAGGGTAAAAAGTCAATAACCGATACCTAAAACTTGAATTGTACTACTTCTTCCTGGCTATTACATCAACTTAGAAGCTTCATCTGTGTTCTACTATGCTGCTTTTAGTGTCTCCGCATACCGCAGCACGCGACATAGCTTCGCAGACGATAAGTACAACCGTTTCAGAGAGAAGAGCGGCCAATGAGACGATCTGGCTTTAAGTCGATTCGATAACAAATGACGAAAACGGACGGATTTCTCAGGTTTTTACTACATATGAACACTTTTCACATTCTCCCGTGCAACTCGGCTGCTAGTCCTCCTTACATGCAGAATCTTAAGGTCCTAGCTCATGTCCAAGGCACCAAAGCCAGCTAAAAAGTCAATAATCGATACCTAAAACTAGAATTGTACTACTTCTTACTGGCTATTACATCAACTTAGAAGCTTCATCTGTGTTCTACTATGGTGCTTTTACTGTCTCCGCATACCGCAGAACGCCACATAGCTTTGCAGACGATAAGTACAACCGTTTCAGAGAGAAGAGCGGCCAATGTGACGATCTGGCTTTAAGTCGATTCGATAACAAGTGACGAAAACGGACCGATTTCTCTGGTTTTTACTACTTATAAACACTTTTCACATTCTCCCGTGCAACTTGGCTCCTCGTCCTCCTTTCATGCAGAATCTTAAGGTCCTAGCTCATGTCCAAGGCACCAAAGCCAGCTAAAAAGTCAATATTCAATACCTAAAACTTGAATTGTACTACTTCTTACTGGCTATTACATCAACTTAGAAGCTTCATCTGTGTTCTACTATGCTGCTTTTAGTGTCTCCGCATACCGCAGCACGCGACATAGCTTCGCAGACGATAAGTACAACCGTTTCAGAGAGAAGAGCGGCCAATGAGACGATCTGGCTTTAAGTCGATTCGATAACAAATGACGAAAACGGACGGATTTCTCAGGTTTTTACTACATATGAACACTTTTCACATTCTCCCGTGCAACTCGGCTGCTAGTCCTCCTTACATGCAGAATCTTATGGTCCTAGCACATGTCCAAGGCACCAAAGCCAGCTAAAAAGTCAATAATCGATACCTAAAACTAGAATTGTACTACTTCTTACTGGCTATTACATCAACTTAGAAGCTTCATCTGTGTTCTACTATGGTGCTTTTACTGTCTCCGCATACCGCAGAACGCCACATAGCTTTGCAGACGATAAGTACAACCGTTTCAGAGAGAAGAGCGGCCAATGTGACGATCTGGCTTTAAGTCGATTCGATAACAAATGACGAAAACGGACGGATGTGTCAGGTTTATACTATATATGAACACTATTCACATTCTCCCGTGCAACTCGGCTGCTAGTCCTACTTCATGCAAAATCTTAATTTCCTAGCTGATGTCCAAGGCACCAAAGATGGGTAAAAAGTCAATAACCGATACCTAAAACTTGAATTGTACTACTTCTTCCTGGCTATTACATCAACTTAGAAGCTTCATCTGTGTTCTACTATGCTGCTTTTAGTGTCTCCGCATACCGCAGCACGCGACATAGCTTCGCAGACGATAAGTACAACCGTTTCAGAGAGAAGAGCGGCCAATGAGACGATCTGGCTTTAAGTCGATTCGATAACAAATGACGAAAACGGACGGATTTCTCAGGTTTTTACTACATATGAACACTTTTCACATTCTCCCGTGCAACTCGGCTGCTAGTCCTCCTTACATGCAGAATCTTAAGGTCCTAGCTCATGTCCAAGGCACCAAAGCCAGCTAAAAAGTCAATAATCGATACCTAAAACTAGAATTGTACTACTTCTTACAGGCTATTACATCAACTTAGAAGCTTCATCTGTGTTCTACTATGCTGCTTATAGTGTCTCCGCATACCGCAGCACGCGACATAGCTTTTCAGACGATAAGTACAACCGTTTCAGAGAGAAGAGCGGCCAATGTGACGATCTGGCTTTAAGTAGATTCGATAACAAATGACGTAAACGGACGGATGTCTCAGATTTTTACTACATATGAACATGTTTCACATTCTCCCGTGCAACACGGCTGCTAGTCCTCCTTTCATGCAGAATCTTAAGGTCCTAGCTCATGTCCAAGGTACCAAAGCCAGCTAAAAAGTCAATAATCGATACCTAAAACTTGAATTGTACTACTTCTTACTGGCTATTACATCAACTTATAAGCTTCATCTGCGTTCTACTATGGTTATTTTAGTGTCTCCGCATACCGCAGCACGCGACATAGCTTTGCAGACGATAAGTACAACCGTTTCAGAGAGAAGAGCGACCAATGAGACGATCTGGCTTTAAGTCGATTCGATAACAAATGACGAAAACGGACCGATTTCTCGGGTTTTTACTACATATGAACACTTTTCACATTCTCCCGAGCAACTTGGCTCCACGTCCTCCTTTCATGCAGAATCTTAAGGTCCTAGCTCATGTCCAAGGCACCAAAGCCAGCTAAAAAGTCAATATTCAATACCTAGAACTTGAATTGTACTACTTCTTACTGGCTATTACATCAACTTAGAAGCTTCATCTGTGTTCTACTATGGTGCTTTTAGTGTCTCAGCATACCGCAGCACGCGGCATAGCTTCGCAGACGATAAGTACAAGTGTTTCAGAGAGAAGAGCGACCAATGTGACGATCTGGCTTTAAGTCGATTCGATAACAAATGAGGAAAATGGACGGATTTCTCAGGTTTTTACTACATATGAACACTTTTCACATTCTCCCGTGCAACTCGGCTGCTAGTCCTCCTTACATGCAGAATCTTATGGTCCTAGCACATGTCCAAGGCACCAAAGCCAGCTAAAAAGTCAATAATCGATACCTAAAACTAGAATTGTACTACTTCTTACTGGCTATTACATCAACTTAGAAGCTTCATCTGTGTT
Organism: Schistocerca gregaria; assembly: GCF_023897955.1. Lineage (NCBI taxonomy): Eukaryota > Metazoa > Arthropoda > Insecta > Orthoptera > Acrididae > Schistocerca > Schistocerca gregaria. Next base: position 2,040,234 of record NW_026061711.1, on the reverse strand, counting down.
CTACTATAGTGCTTTTAGTGTCTCAGCATACTGCAGCACGCGACATAGCTTTGCAGACGATAAGTACAACCGTTTCAGAGAGAAGAGCCCCCAATGTGACGATCTGGCTTTAAGTAGATTCGATAACAAATGACGAAAACGGATGGATTTCTCAGGTTTTTACTACATATGAACACTTTTCACATTCTCCCGTGCAACTTGGCTCCTCGTCCTCCTTTCATGCAGAATCTTAAGGTCCTAGCTCATGTCCAAGGCACCAAAGCCAGCTAAAAAGTTAATATTCAATACCTAAAACTTGAATTGTACTACTTCTTACTGGCTATTACATCAACTTAGAAGCTTTATCTGTGTTCTACTATGGTGCTCTTAGTGTCTCAGAATACCGCAGCACGCGACATAGCTTTGCAGACGATAAGTACAACCGTTTCAGAGAGAAGAGCGGCCAATGTGACGATCTGGCTTGAAGAAGATTCGATAACAAATGACGAAAACGGACGGATTTCTAGGTTTTTAGTACATATGAACACTTTTCATATTCTCCCGTGCAACTCCGCTGCTAATCCTCCTTTCATGCAGAAGCTTAAGGTCCTAGCTCATGTCCAAGGCATCTGTGTTCTACTATGGTGCTTTTACTGTCTCCGCATACCGCAATACGCGACATAGGTTTGCACACGATAAGTACAACCGTTTCAGAGAAGAAGAGCGGCCAATGTGACGATCTGGCTTTAAGTAGATTCGATAACAAATGACGTAAACGGACGGATGTCTCAGGTTTTTACTACATATGAACATTTTTCACATTCTCCCGTGCAACGCGGCTGCTAGTCCTCCTTTCATGCAGAATCTTAAGGTCCTAACTCATGTCCAAGGTACCAAAGCCAGCTGAAAAGTCAATAATCGATACCTAAAACTTGAATTGTACTACATCTTACTGGCTATTACATCAACTTAGAAGCTTCATCTGTGTTCTACTATGGTGATTTTAGTGTCTCCGCATACCGCAGCACGCGACATAGCTTCGCAGACGATAAGTACAACCGTTTCAGAGAGAAGAGCGGCCAATGAGACGATCTGGCTTTAAGTCGATTCGATAACAAATGACGAAAACGGACGGATTTCTCAGGTTTTTACTACATATGAACACTTTTCACATTCTCCCGTGCAACTCGGCTGCTAGTCCTCCTTACATGCAGAATCTTAAGGTCCTAGCTCATGTCCAAGGCACCAAAGCCAGCTAAAAAGTCAATATTCAATACCTAAAACTTGAAATGTACTACTTCTTACTGGCTATTACATCAACTTAGAAGCTTCATCTGTGTTCTACTAAAGTGCTTTTAGTGTCTCAGCATACTGCAGCACGCGACATAGCATTGCAGACGATAAGTACAACCGTTTCAGAGAGAAGAGCGGCCAATGTGACGATCTGGCTTTAAGACGGTTCGATAACAAATGACGAAAACGGACCGATTTCTCAGGTTTTTACTACATATGAACACTATTCACATTCTCCAGTGCAACTCGGCTGCTAGTCCTCCTTTCATGCAGAATCGTAAGGTCCTAGCTCATGTCCAAGGCACCAAAGCCAGCTAAAAAGTCAATATTCAATACCTAAAACTTGAATTGTACTAATTCTTACTGGCTATTACATCAACTTAGAAGCTTCATCTGTGTTCTACTATAGTGCTTTTAGTGTCTCAGCATACTGCAGCACGCGACATAGCTTTGCAGACGATAAGTACAACCGTTTCAGAGAGAAGAGCCCCCAATGTGACGATCAGGCTTTAAGTAGATTCGATAACAAATGACGAAAACGGATGGATTTCTCTGGTTTTTACTACATATGAACACTTTTCACATTCTCCCGTGCAACTTGGCTCCTCGTCCTCCTTTCATGCAGAATCTTAAGGACCTAGCTCATGTCCAAGGCACCAAAGCCAGCTAAAAAGTCAATATTCAATACCTAAAACTTGAATTGTACTACTTCTTACTGGCTATTACATCAACTTAGAAGCTTCATCTGTGTTCTACTATGGTGCTTTTAGTGTCTCAGCATACCGCAGCACGCGACATAGCTTTGCAGACGATAAGTACAAGTGTTTCAGAGAGAAGAGCGGCCAATGTGACGATCTGGCTTTAAGTCGATTCGATAACAAATGACGAAAACGGACGGATTTATCGGGTTTTTACTACATATAAACACTTTTCACATTCTCCCATGCAAATCGGCGCTACTCCTCCTTTCATGCAGAATGTTAAGGTCCTAGCTCATGTCCAAGGCTCCAAAGCCAGCTAAAAAGTCAATAAACGATATCTAAAACTTGAATTGTACTACTTCTTCCTGGCTATTACATCAAATTAGAAGCTTTATCTGTGTTCTACTTTGGTGCTTTTAGTGTCAATAATCGATACCTAAAACTTGAATTGTACTACTTCTTACTGGCTATTACATCAACTTAGAAGCTTCATCTGTGTTCTACTATGGTGCTTTTAGTGTCTCCGCATACCGCAGCACGCGACATAGCTTTGCAGACGATAAGTACTACCGTTTCAGAGAGAAGAGCGGCCAATGTGATGATCTGGCTTTACGTCGATTCGATAACAAATGACGAAAACGGAAGGATTTCTCAGGTTTTTACTACATATGAACACTTTTCACATTCTCCCGTGCAAATCGGCTGCTAGTCCTCCTTTCATGCAGAATCATAAGGTCCTAGCTCATGTCCAAGGCACCAAAGCCAGCTAAAAAGTCAATAATCGATACCTAAAACTTGAATTGTACTAGTTCTTACTGGCTATTACATCAACTTAGAAGCTTTATCTGTGTTCTACTATGGTGCTCTTAGTGTCTCAGAATACCGCAGCACGCGACATAGCTTTGCAGACGATAAGTACAACCGTTTCAGAGAGAAGAGCGGCCAATGTGACGATCTGGCTTGAAGAAGATTCGATAACAAATGACGAAAACGGACGGATTTCTGGGTTTTTAGTACTTATGAACACTTTTCATATTCTCCCGTGCAACTCCGCTGCTAATCCTCCTTTCATGCAGAAGCTTAAGGTCCTAGCTCATGTCCAAGGCACCAAAGCCAGCTAAAAAGTCAATAATCGATACCTGAAACTTGAATTGTACTACTTCTTACTGGCTATTACATCAACTTAGAAGCTTCATCTGTGTTCTACTATGGTGCTTTTACTGTCTCCGCATACCGCAATACGCGACATAGGTTTGCACACAATAAGTACAACCGTTTCAGAGAAGAAGAGCGGCCAATGTGACGATCTGGCTTTAAGTAGATTCGATAACAAATGACGTAAACGGACGGATGTCTCAGGTTTTTACTACATATGAACATTTTTCACATTCTCCCGTGCAACGCGGCTGCTAGTCCTCCTTTCATGCAGAATCTTAAGGTCCTAACTAATGTCCAAGGTACCAAAGCCAGCTGAAAAGTCAATAATTGATACTTAAAATTTGAATTGTACTACATCTTACTGGCTATTACATCAACTTAGAAGCTTCATCTGTGTTCTACTATGGTGATTTTAGTGTCTCCGCATACCGCAGCACGCGACATAGCTTCGCAGACGATAAGTACAACCGTTTCAGAGAGAAGAGCGGCCAATGAGACGATCTGGCTTTAAGTCGATTCGATAACAAATGACGAAAACGGACGGATTTCTCAGGTTTTTACTACATATGAGCACTTTTCACATTCTCCCGTGCAACTCGGCTGCTAGTCCTCCTTACATGCAGAATCTTAAGGTCCTAGCTCATGTCCAAGGCACCAAAGCCAGCTAAAAAGTCAATAATCGATACCTAAAACTTGAATTGTACTACTTCTTACTGGCTATTACATCAACTTAGAAGCATCATCTGTGTTCTACTATGGTGCTTTTACTGTCTCCGCATACCGCAGAACGCCACATAGCTTTGCAGACGATAAGTACAACCGTTTCAGAGAGAAGAGCGGCCAATGTGACGATCTGGCTTTAAGTCGATTCGATAACAAATGACGAAAATGGACGGATGTCTCAGGTTTATACTACATATGAACACTATTCACATTCTCCCGTGCAACTCGGCTGCTAGTCCTACTTCATGCAAAATCTTAATTTCCTAGTTGATGTCCAAGGCACCAAAGAAGGGTAAAAAGTCAATAACCGATACCTAAAACTTGAATTGTACTACTTCTTACTGGCTATTACATCAACTTAGAAGCTTCATCTGTGTTCTACTATGCTGCTTTTAGTGTCTCCGCATACCGCAGCACGCGACATAGCTTTGCAGACGATAAGTACAACCGTTTCAGAGAGAAGAGCGACCAATGAGACGATCTGGCTTTAAGTCGATTCGATAACAAATGACGAAAACGGACGGATTTCTCGGGTTTTTACTACATATGAACACTTTTCACATTCTCCCGAGCAACTTGGCTCCACGTCCTCCTTTCATGCAGAATCTTAAGGTCCTAGCTCATGTCCAAGGCACCAAAGCCAGCTAAAAAGTCAATATTCAATACCTAAAACTTGAATTGTACTACTTCTTACTGGCTATTACATCAACTTAGAAGCTTCATCTGTGTTCTACTATGGTTCTTTTAGTGTCTCAGCATACCGCAGCACGCGGCATAGCTTTGCAGACGATAAGTACAAGTGTTTCAGAGAGAAGAGCGACCAATGTGACGATCTGGCTTTAAGTCGATTCGATAACAAATGAGGAAAATGGACGGATTTCTCAGGTTTTTACTACATATGAACACTTTTCACATTCTCCCGTGCAACTCGGCTGCTAGTCCTCCTTTCATGCAGAATGTTAAGGTCCTAGCTCATGTCCAAGGCACTAAAGCCAGCTAAAAAGTCAATAATCGATACCTAAAACTTGAATTGTACTACTTCTTCCTGGCTATTACATCAACTTAGAAGCTTCATCTGTGTTCTACTTTGGTGCTTTTAGTGTCAATAATCGATACCTAAAACTTGAATTGTACTACTTCTTACTGGCTATTACATCAACTTAGAAGTTTCATCTGTGTTCTACTATGGTGCTTTTAGTGTCTCCGCATACCGCAGCACGCGACATAGCTTTGCAGACGATAAGTACTACCGTTTCAGAGAGAAGAGCGGCCAATGTGATGATCTGGCTTTACGTCGATTCGATAACAAATGACGAAAACGGAAGGATTTCTCAGGTTTTTACTACATATGAACACTTTTCACATTCTCCCGTGCAAATCGGCTGCTAGTCCTCCTTTCATGGAGAATCATAAGGTCCTAGCTCATGTCCAAGGCACCAAAGCCAGCTAAAAAGGCAATAATCGATACCTAAAACTTGAATTGTACTACTTCTTACTGGCTATTACATCAACTTAGAAGCTTTATCTGTGTTCTACTATGGTGCACTTAGTGTCTCAGAATACCGCAGCACGCGACATAGCTTTGCAGACGATAAGTACAACCGTTTCAGAGAGATGAGCGGCCAATGTGACGATCTGGCTTGAAGAAGATTCGATAACAAATGACGAAAACGGACGGATTTCATGGTTTTTAGTACTTATGAACACTTTTCATATTCTCCCGTGCAACTCCGCTGCTAATCCTCCTTTCATGCAGAATCTTAAGGTCCTAACTAATGTCCAAGGTACCAAAGCCAGCTGAAAAGTCAATAATTGATACCTAAAATTTGAATTGTACTACATCTTACTGGCTATTACATCAACTTAGAAGCTTCATCTGTGTTCTACTATGGTGATTTTAGTGTCTCCGCATACCGCAGCACGCGACATAGCTTCGCAGACGATAAGTACAACCGTTTCAGAAAGAAGAGCGGCCAATGAGACGATCTGGCTTTAAGTCGATTCGATAACAAATGACGAAAACGGACGGATTTCACAGGTTTTTACTACATATGAACACTTTTCACATTCTCCCGTGCAACTCGGCTGCTAATCCTCCTTACATGCAGAATCTTAAGGTCCTAGCTCATGTCCAAGGCACCAAAGCCAGCTAAAAAGAAAATAATCGATACCTAAAACTTGAATTGTACTACTTCTTACTGGCTATTACATCAACTTAGAAGCATCATCTGTGTTCTACTATGGTGCTTTTACTGTCTCCGCATACCGCAGAACGCCACTTAGCTTTGCAGACGATAAGTACAACCGTTTCAGAGAGAAGAGCGGCCAATGTGACGATCTGGCTTTAAGTCGATTCGATAACAAATGACGAAAACGGACGGATGTCTCAGGTTTATACTACATATGAACACTATTCACATTCTCCCGTGCAACTCGGCTGCTAGTCCTACTTCATGCAAAATCTTAATTTCCTAGTTGATGTCCAAGGCACCAAAGAAGGGTAAAAAGTCAATAACCGATACCTAAAACTTGAATTGTACTACTTCTTACTGGCTATTACATCAACTTAGAAGCTTCATCTGTGTTCTACTATGCTGCTTTTAGTGTCTCCGCATACCGCAGCACGCGACATAGCTTTGCAGACGATAAGTACAACCGTTTCAGAGAGAAGAGCGACCAATGAGACTATCTGGCTTTAAGTCGATTCGATAACAAATGACGAAAACGGACGGATTTCTCGGGTTTTTACTACATATGAACACTTTTCACATTCTCCCGAGCAACTTGGCTCCACGTCCTCCTTTCATGCAGAATCTTAAGGTCCTAGCTCATGTCCAAGGCACCAAAGCCAGCTAAAAAGTCAATATTCAATACCTAAAACTTGAATTGTACTACTTCTTACTGGCTATTACATCAACTTAGAAGCTTCATCTGTGTTCTACTATGGTTCTTTTAGTGTCTCAGCATACCGCAGCACGCGGAATAGCTTTGCAGACGATAAGTACAAGTGTTTCAGAGAGAAGAGCGACCAATGTGACGATCTGGCTTTAAGTCGATTCGATAACAAATGAGGAAAATGGACGGATTTCTCAGGTTTTTGCTACATATGAACACTTTTCACATTCTCCCGTGCAACTCGGCTGCTAGTCCTCCTTTCATGCAGAATGTTAAGGTCCTAGCTCATGTCCAAGGCACTAAAGCCAGCTAAAAAGTCAATAATCGATACCTAAAACTTGAATTGTACTACTTCTTACTGGCTATTACATCAACTTAGAAGCTTCATCTGTGTTCTACTATGGTGCTTTTAGTGTCTCCGCATACCGCAGCACGCGACGTAGCTTTGCAATCGATAAGTACAACCGTTTCAGAGAGAAGAGCGGCCAATGTGACGATCTAGCGTTAAGTCGATTCAATAACAAATGACGCAACCGACGGATTTCTCAGGTTTTTACTACATATGAACACTTTTCACATTCTCCCGTGCAAATCGGCTGCTAGTCCTCCTTTCATGTAGAATCATAAGGTCCCAGCTCATGTCCAAGGCACCATAGCCAGCTAAAAAGTCAATAATCGATACCTATAACTTGAATTGTACTACTTCTTCCTGGCTATTACATCAACTTAGAAGCTTCATCTGTTTTCCACTATGGTGCTTTTAGTGTCTCCGCATACCGCAGCACGCGACATAGCTTTGCAGACGATAAGTACAACCGTTTCAGAGAGAAGAGCGGCCAATGTGACGATCTGGCTTTAAGTCGGTTCGATAACAAATGACGAAAACGGACCGATTTCTCAGGTTTTTACTACATATGAACATTTTTCACATTCTCCAGTGCAACTCGGCTGCTAGTCCTCCTTTCATGCAGAATCGTAAGGTCCTAGCTCATGTCCAAGGCACCAAAGCCAGCTAAAAAGTCAATATTCAATACCTAAAACTTGAATTGTACTACTTCTTACTGGCTATTACATCAACTTAGAAGCTTCATCTGTGTTCTACTATAGTGCTTTTAGTGTCTCAGCGTACTGCAGCACGCGACATAGCTTTGCAGACGATAAGTACTACCGTTTCAGAGAGAAGAGCCCCCAATGTGACGATCTGGCTTTAAGTAGATTCGATAACAAATGACGAAAACGGATGGATTTCTCAGGTTTTTACTACATATGAACACTTTTCACATTCTCCCGTGAAACTCGGCTGCTAGTACTCCTTTCATGCAAAATCTTAATTTCCTAGCTCATGTTCAAGGCACCAAAGAAGGGTAAAAACTCAATAACCGATACCTAAAACTTTAATTGTACTACTTCTTACTGGCTATTACATCAACTTAGAAGCTTCACCTGTGTTCTATTATGGTGCTTTTAGTGTGTCCGCATACCGCAGCACGCGACATAGCTTTGCAGACGATAAGTACAACCGTTTCAGAGAGAAGAGCGGCCAATGTGACGACCTGGCTTGAAGAAGATTCGATAACAAATGACGAAAACGGACGGAATTCTTGGTTTTTACTACATATGAACACTTTTCGTATTCTCCCGTGCAACTCCGCTGCTAATCCTCCTTTCATGCAGAAGCTTAAGGTCCTAGCTCATGTCCAAGGCACCAAAGCCAGCTAAAAAGTCAATATTCAATACCTAAAACTTGAATTGTACTACTTCTTACTGGCTATTACATCAAATTAGAAGCTTCATCTGTGTTCTACTATGGTTCTTTTAGTGTCTCAGCATACCGCAGCACGCGACATAGCTTTGCAGACGATAAGTACAAGTGTTTCAGAGAGAAGAGCGGCCAATGTGACGATCTGGCTTTAAGTCGATTCGATAACAAATGACGAAAACGGACGGATTTATCGGGTTTTTACTACATATAAACACTTTTCACATTCTCCCATGCAAATCGGCGCTACTCCTCCTTTCATGCAGAATGTTAAGGTCCTAGCTCATGTCCAAGGCTCCAAAGCCAGCTAAAAAGTCAATAAACGATATCTAAAACTTGAATTGTACTACGTCTTCCTGGCTATTACATCAACTTAGAAGCTTCATCTGTGTTCTACTTTGGTGCTTTTAGTGTCGATAATCGATACCTAAAACTTGAATTGTACTACTTCTTACTGGCTATTACATCAACTTAGAAGCTTCATCTGTGTTCTACTATGGTGCTTTTAGTGTCTCCGCATACCGCAGCACGCGACATAGCTTTGCAGACGATAAGTACTACCGTTTCAGAGAGAAGAATGGCCAATGTGATGATCTGGCTTTACGTCGATTCGATAACAAATGACGAAAACGGAAGGATTTCTCAGGTTTTTACTACATATGAACACTTTTCACATTCTCCCGTGCAAATCGGCTGCTAGTCCTCCTTTCATGCAGAATCATAAGGTCCTAGCTCATGTCCAAGGCACCAAAGCCAGCTAAAAAGTCAATAATCGATACCTAAAACTTGAATTGTACTACTTCTTACTGGCTATTACATCAACTTAGAAGCTTTATCTGTGTTCTACTATGGTGCTCTTAGTGTCTCAGAATACCGCAGCACGCGACATAGCTTTGCAGACGATAAGTACAACCGTTTCAGAGAGAAGAGCGGCCAATGTGACGATCTGGCTTGAAGAAGATTCGATAACAAATGACGAAAACGGACGGATTTCTGGGTTTTTAGTACTTATGAACACTTTTCCTATTCTCCCGTGCAACTCCGCTGCTAATCCTCCTTTCATGCAGAAGCTTAAGGTCCTAGCTCATGTCCAAGGCACCAAAGCCAGCTAAAAAGTCAATAATCGATACCTGAAACTTGAATTGTACTACTTCTTACTGGCTATTACATCAACTTAGAAGCTTCATCTGTGTTCTACTATGGTGCTTTTACTGTCTCCGCATACCGCAATACGCGACATAGGTTTGCACACAATAAGTACAACCGTTTCAGAGAAGAAGAGCGGCCAATGTGACGATCTGGCTTTAAGTAGATTCGATAACAAATGACGTAAACGGACGGATGTCTCAGGTTTTTACTACATATGAACATTTTTCACATTCTCCCGTGCAACGCGGCTGCTAGTCCTCCTTTCATGCAGAATCTTAAGGTCCTAACTAATGTCCAAGGTACCAAAGCCAGCTGAAAAGTCAATAATTGATACCTAAAATTTGAATTGTACTACATCTTACTGGCTATTACATCAACTTAGAAGCTTCATCTGTGTTCTACTATGGTGATTTTAGTGTCTCCGCATACCGCAGCACGCGACATAGCTTCGCAGACGATAAGTACAACGGTTTCAGAGAGAAGAGCGGCCAATGAGACGATCTGGCTTTAAGTCGATTCGATAACAAATGACTAAAACGGACGGATTTCTCAGGTTTTTACTACATATGAACACTTTTCACATTCTCCCGTGCAACTCGGCTGCTAGTCCTCCTTACATGCAGAATCTTAAGGTCCTAGCTCATGTCCAAGGCACCAAAGCCAGCTAAAAAGTCAATAATCGATACCTAAAACTTGAATTGTACTACTTCTTACTGGCTATTACATCAACTTAGAAGCATCATCTGTGTTCTACTATGGTGCTTTTACTGTCTCCGCATACCGCAGAACGCCACATAGCTTTGCAGGCGATAAGTACAACCGTTTCAGAGAGAAGAGCGGCCAATGTGACGATCTGGCTTTAAGTCGATTCGATAACAAATGACGAAAACGGACGGATGTCTCAGGTTTATACTACATATGAACACTATTCACATTCTCCCGTGCAACTCGGCTGCTAGTCCTACTTCATGCAAAATCTTAATTTCCTAGTTGATGTCCAAGGCACCAAAGAAGGGTAAAAAGTCAATAACCGATACCTAAAACTTGAATTGTACTACTTCTTACTGGCTATTACATCAACTTAGAAGCTTCATCTGTGTTCTACTATGCTGCTTTTAGTGTCTCCGCATACCGCAGCACGCGACATAGCTTTGCAGACGATAAGTACAACCGTTTCAGAGAGAAGAGCGACCAATGAGACGATCTGGCTTTAAGTCGATTCGATAACAAATGACGAAAACGGACGGATTTCTCGGGTTTTTACTACATATGAACACTTTTCACATTCTCCAGAGCAACTTGGCTCCACGTCCTCCTTTCATGCAGAATCTTAAGGTCCTAGCTCATGTCCAAGGCACCAAAGCCAGCTAAAAAGTCAATATTCAATACCTAAAACTTGAATTGTACTACTTCTTACTGGCTATTACATCAACTTAGAAGCTTCATCTGTGTTCTACTATGGTTCTTTTAGTGTCTCAGCATACCGCAGCACGCGGCATAGCTTTGCAGACGATAAGTACAAGTGTTTCAGAGAGAAGAGCGACCAATGTGACGATCTGGCTTTAAGTCGATTCGATAACAAATGAGGAAAATGGACGGATTTCTCAGGTTTTTACTACATATGAACACTTTTCACATTCTCCCGTGCAACTCGGCTGCTAGTCCTGCTTTCATGCAGAATGTTAAGGTCCTAGCTCATGTCCAAGGCACTAAAGCCAGCTAAAAAGTCAATAATCGATACCTAAAACTTGAATTGTACTACTTCTTACTGGCTATTACATCAACTTAGAAGCTTCATCTGTGTTCTACTATGGTGCTTTTAGTGTCTCCGCATACCGCAGCGCGCGACGTAGCTTTGCAATCGATAAGTACAACCGTTTCAGAGAGAAGAGCGGCCAATGTGACGATCTAGCGTTAAGTCGATTCAATAACAAATGACGAAACCGACGGATTTCTCAGGTTTTTACTACATATGAACACTTTTCACATTCTCCCGTGCAAATCGGCTGCTAGTCCTCCTTTCATGTAGAATCATAAGGTCCCAGCTCATGTCCAAGGCACCATAGCCAGCTAAAAAGTCAATAATCGATACCTATAACTTGAATTGTACTACTTCTTCCTGGCTATTACATCAACTTAGAAGCTTCATCTGTTTTCTACTATGGTGCTTTTAGTGTCTCCGCATACCGCAGCACGCGACATAGCTTTGCAGACGATAAGTACAACCGTTTCAGAGAGAAGAGCGGCCAATGTGACGATCTGGCTTTAAGTCGATTCGATAACGAATGACGAAAACGTGCGGATTTCTCAGGTTTTTACTACATATGAACACTTTTCACATTCTCCCGTGCAACTCGGCTGCTAGTCCTCCTTTCATGCAGAATGTTAAGGTCCTAGCTCATGTCCAAGGCACCAAAGCCAGCTAAAAAGTCAATAATCGATACCTAAAACTTGAACTGTACTACTTCTTACTGGCTATTACATCAACGTAGAAGCTTCATCTGTGTTCTACTATGGTGCTTTTAGTGTCTCCGCATACCGCAGCACGCGACATAGCTTTGCAATCGATGAGTACAACCGTTTCAGAGAGAAGAGCAGCTAATTTGACGATCTGGCTTTAAGTCGATTCGATAACAAATGACGAAAACGGACGGATTTCTCGGGTTTTTACTACATATGAACACTTTTCACATTCTCCCGTGCAACTCGGCTGCTAGTCCTCCTTTCATGCAGAATGTTAAGGTCCTAGCTCATGTCCAAGGCACTAAAGCCAGCTAAAAAGTCAATAATCGATACCTAAAACTTGAATTGTACTACTTCTTACTGGCTATTACATCAACTTAGAAGCTTCATCTGTGTTCTACTATGGTGCTTTTAGTGTCTCCGCATACCGCAGCACGCGACGTAGCTTTGCAATCGATAAGTACAACCTTTTCAGTGAGAAGAGCGGCCAATGTGACGATCTAGCGTTAAGTCGATTCAATAACAAATGACGAAACCGACGGATTTCTCAGGTTTTTACTACATATGAACACTTTTCACATTCTCCCGTGCAATTCGGCTGCTAGTCCTCCTTTCATGTAGAATCATAAGGTCCCAGCTCATGTCCAAGGCACCATAGTAAGCTAAAAAGTCAATAATCGATACCTATAACTTGAATTGTACTACTTCTTCCTGGCTATTACATCAACTTAGAAGCTTCATCTGTTTTCTACTATGGTGCTTTTAGTGTCTCCGCATACCGCAGCACGCGACATAGCTTTGCAGACGATAAGTACAACCGTTTCAGAGAGAAGAGCGGCCAATGTGACGATCTGGCTTTAAGTCGATTCGATAACGAATGACGAAAACGTACGGATTTCTCAGGTTTTAACTACATATGAACACTTTTCACATTCTCCCGTGCAACTCGGCTGCTAGTCCTCCTTTCATGCAGAATGTTAAGGTCCTAGCTCATGTCCAAGGCACCAAAGCCAGCTAAAAAGTCAATAATCGATACCTAAAACTTGAACTGTACTACTTCTTACTGGCTATTACATCAACGTAGAAGCTTCATCTGTGTTCTACTATGGTGCTTTTAGTGTCTCCGCATACCGCAGCACGCGACATAGCTTTGCAATCGATGAGTACAACCGTTTCAGAGAGAAGAGCAGCTAATTTCACGATCTGGCTTTAAGTCGATTCGATAACAAATGACGAAAACGGACGGATTTCTCGGGTTTTTACTACATATGAACACTTTTCACATTCTCCCGTGCAACTCGGCTGCTAGTCCTCCTTTCATGCAGAATGTTAAGGTCCTAGCTCATGTCCAAGGCACTAAAGCCAGCTAAAAAGTCAATAATCGATACCTAAAACTTGAATTGTACTACTTCTTACTGGCTATTACATCAACTTAGAAGCTTCATCTGTGTTCTACTATGGTGCTTTTAGTGTCTCCGCATACCGCAGCACGCGACGTAGCTTTGCAATCGATAAGTACAACCTTTTCAGTGAGAAGAGCGGCCAATGTGACGATCTAGCGTTAAGTCGATTCAATAACAAATGACGAAACCGACGGATTTCTCAGGTTTTTACTACATATGAACACTTTTCACATTCTCCCGTGCAAATCGGCTGCTAGTCCTCCTTTCATGTAGAATCATAAGGTCCCAGCTCATGTCCAAGGCACCATAGCCAGCTAAAAAGTCAATAATCGATACCTATAACTTGAATTGTACTACTTCTTCCTGGCTATTACATCAACTTAGAAGCTTCATCTGTTTTCTACTATGGTGCTTTTAGTGTCTCCGCATACCGCAGCACGCGACATAGCTTTGCAGACGATAAGTACAACCGTTTCAGAGAGAAGAGCGGCCAATGTGACGATCTGGCTTTAAGTCGGTTCGATAACAAATGACGAAAACGGACCGATTTCTCAGGTTTTTACTACATATGAACATTTTTCACATTCTCCAGTGCAACTCGGCTGCTAGTCCTCCTTTCATGCAGAATCGTAAGGTCCTAGCTCATGTCCAAGGCACCAAAGCCAGCTAAAAAGTCAATATTCAATACCTAAAACTTGAATTGTACTACTTCTTACTGGCTATTACATCAACTTAGAAGCTTCATCTGTGTTCTACTATAGTGCTTTTAGTGTCTCAGCATACTGCAGCACGCGACATAGCTTTGCAGACGATAAGTACAACCGTTTCAGAGAGAAGAGCCCCCAATGTGACGATCTGGCTTTAAGTCGATTCGATAACAAATGACGAAAACGGACCGATTTCTCGGGTTTTTACTACATATGAACACTTTTCACATTCTCCCGTGCAACTTGGCTCCTCGTCCTCCTTTCATGCAGAATCTTAAGGTCCTAGCTCATGTCCAAGGCACCAAAGCCAGCTAAAAAGTCAATATTCAATAACTAAAACTTGAATTGTACTACTTCTTACTGGCTATTACATCAACTTAGAAGGTTCACCTGTGTTCTATTATGGTGCTTTTAGTGTGTCCGCATACCGCAGCACGCGACATAGCTTTGCAGACGATAAGTACAACCGTTTCAGAGAGAAGAGCGGCCAATGTGACGACCTGGCTTGAAGAAGATTCGATAACAAATGACGAAAACGGACGGAATTCTTGGTTTTTACTACATATGAACACTTTTCGTATTCTCCCGTGCAACTCCGCTGCTAATCCTCCTTTCATGCAGAAGCTTAAGGTCCTAGCTCATGTCCAAGGCACCAAAGCCAGCTAAAAAGTCAATAATCGATACCTAAAACTTGAATTGTACAACTTCTTACTGGCTATTACATCAACTTGTAAGCTTCATCTGTGTTCTACTATGGAGCTTTTACTGTCTCCGCATACCGCAGCACGCGACATAGCTTTGCAGACGATAAGTACAACCGTTTCAGAGAGAAGAGCGGCCAATGAGACGATCTGGCTTTAAGTCGATTCGATAACAAGTGACGAAAATAGACCGATATCTCAGGTTTTTACTACATATGAACACTTTTCACATTCTCCCGTGCAACTTGGCTCCTCGTCCTCCTTTCATGCAGAATCTTAAGGTCCTAGCTCATGTCCAAGGCACCAAAGCCATCTAAAAAGTCAATATTCAATACCTAAAACTTGAATTGTACTACTTCTTACTGGCTATTACATCTACTTAGAAGCTTCATCTGTGTTCTACTATGGTGCTTTTAGTGTCTCAGCATACCGCAGCACGCGACATAGCTTTGCAGACGATAAGTACAAGTGTTTCAGAGAGAAGGGCGGCCAATGTGACGATCTGGCTTTAAGTCGATTCGATAACGAATGACGAAAACGTACGGATTTCTCAGGTTTTTACTACATATGAACACTTTTCACATTCTCCCGTGCAACTCGGCTGCTAGTCCTCCTTTCATGCAGAATGTTAAGGTCCTAGCTCATGTCCAAGGCACCAAAGCCAGCTAAAAAGTCAATAATCGATACCTAAAACTTGAACTGTACTACTTCTTACTGGCTATTACATCAACGTAGAAGCTTCATCTGTGTTCTACTATGGTGCTTTTAGTGTCTCCGCATACCGCAGCACGCGACATAGCTTTGCAATCGATGAGTACAACCGTTTCAGAGAGAAGAGCAGCTAATTTGACGATCTGGCTTTAAGTCGATTCGATAACAAATGACGAAAACGGACGGATTTCTCGGGTTTTTACTACATATGAACACTTTTCACATTCTCCCATGCAAATCGGCTGCTAGTCCTCCTTTCATGCAGAATGTTAAGGTCCTAGCTCATGTCCAAGGCACCAAAGCCAGCCAAAAAGTCAATAAACGATATCTAAAACTTGAATTGTACTACTTCTTCCTGGCTATTACATCAACTTAGAAGCTTCATCTGTGTTCTACTATGCTGCTTTTAGTGTCTCCGCATACCGCAGCACGCGACATAGCTTTGCAGACGATAAGTACAAATGTTTCAAAGACAAGAGCGGCCAATGTGACGATCTGGCTTTGAGTCGATTCGATAACAAATGACGAAAACGGACGGATTTCTCAGGTTTTTACTACATATGAACACTTTTCACATTCTCCCGTGCAACTCGGCTGCTAGTCCTCCTTTCATGCAGAATCTTAAGGTCCTAGCTCATGTCCAAGGCACCAAAGCCAGCTAAAAAGTCAATAATCGATACCTAAAACTTGAATTGTACTACTTCTTACTGGCTATTACATCAACTTAGAAGCTTTATCTGTGTTCTACTATGGTGCTTTTAGTGTCTCAGGATACCGCAGCACGCGACATAGCTTTGCAGACGATAAGTACAACGGTTTCAGAGAGAAGAGCGGCCAATGTGACGATCTGGCTTGAAGAAGATTCGATAACAAATGACGAAAACGGACGGATTTCTAGGTTTTTACTACATATGAACACTTTTCATATTCTCCCGTGCAACTCCGCTGCTAATCCTCCTTTCATGCAGAAGCTTAAGGTCCTAGCTCATGTCCAAGGCACCAAAGCCAGCTAAAAAGTCAATAATCGATACCTAAAACTTGAATTGTACTACTTCTTACTGGCTATTACATCAACTTAGAAGCTTCATCTATGTTCTACTATGGTGCTTTTACTGTCTCCGCATACCGCAATACGCGACATAGGTTTGCACACGATAAGTACAACCGTTTCAGAGAAGAAGAGCGGCCAATGTGACGATCTGGCTTTAAGTAGATTCGATAACAAATGACGTAAACGGACGGATGTCTCAGATTTTTACTACATATGAACATTTTTCACATTCTCCCGTGAAACTCGGCTGCTAGTCCTCCTTTCATGCAAAAGCTTAAGGTCCTAGCTGATGTCCAAGGCGCCAAAAAAGGGTAAAAAGTCAATAACCGATACCTAAAACTTGAATTGTACTACTTCTTACTGGCTATTACAGCAACTTAGAAGCTTCATCTGTGTTCTACTATGGTGCTTTTAGTGTCTATACATACCGCAGCACGCGACATAGCTTTGCAGACGATAAGTACAACCGTTTCAGAGAGAAGAGCGGCCAAAGTGACGATCTGGCTTTAAGTAGATTCGATAACAAATGACGTAAACGGACGGATGTCTCAGATTTTTACTACATATGAACATTTTTCACATTCTCCCGTGCAACTCGGCTGCTAGTCCTCCTTTCATGCGGAATCTTAATGTCCTAGCTCATGTCCAAGGTACCAAAGCCAGCTACAAAGTCAATAATCGATACCTAAAACTTGTATTGTACTACTTCTTACTGGCTATTACATCAACTTATAAGCTTCATCTGTGTTCTACTATGGTGATTTTAGTGTCTCCGCATACCGCAGCACGCGACATAGCTTTGCAGACGATAAGTACAACCGTTTCAGAGAGAAGAGCGGCCAATGAGACGATCTGGCTTTAAGTCGATTCGATAACAAATGACGAAAACGGACCGATTTCTCGGGTTTTTACTACATATGAACACTTTTCACATTCTCCCGTGCAACTTGGCTCCTCGTCCTCCTTTCATGCAGAATCTTAAGGTCCAAGCTCATGTCCAAGGCACCAAAGCCAGCTAAAAAGTCAATATTCAATACCTAAAACTTGAATTGTACTACTTCTTACTGGCTATTACATCAACTTAGAAGCTTCATCTGTGTTCTACTATGGTGCTTTTAGTGTCTCCGCATACCGCAGCACGCGATATAGCTTTGCAATCGATAAGTACAACCGTTTCAGAGAGAAGAGCGGCCAATGTGACGATCTAGCTTTAAGTCGATGCAATAACAAATGACGAAACCGACGGATTTCTCAGGTTTTTACTACATATGAACACTTTTCACATTCTCCCGTGCAACTCGGCTGCTAGTCCTCCTTTCATGTAGAATCATAAGGTCCTAGCCCATGTCCAAGGCACCAAAGCCAGCTAAATAGTCAATAATCGATACCTAAAGCTTGTATTGTACTACTTCTTCCTGGCTATTACATCAACTTAGAAGCTTCATCTGTGTTCTACTATGGTGCTTTTAGTGTCTCAGCATACCGCAGCACGCGACATAGCTTTGCAGACGATAAGTACATCCGTTTCAGAGAGAAGAGCGGCCAATGTGACGATCTGGCTTTAAGTCGGTTCGATAACAAATGACGAAAACGGACCGATTTCTCAGGTTTTTACTACATATGAACACTATTCACATTCTCCCGTGCAACTCGGCTGCTAGTCCTCCTTTCATGCAGAATCGTAGGAATCGTAAGGTCCTAGCTCATGTCCAAGGCACCAAAGCCAGCTAAAAAGTCAATATTCAATACCTAAAACTTGAATTGTACTACTTCTTACTGGCTATTACATCAACTTAGAAGCTTCATCTGTGTTCTACTATAGTGCTTTTAGTGTCTCAGCATACTGCAGCACGCGACATAGCTTTGCAGACGATAAGTACAACCGTTTCAGAGAGAAGAGCCCCCAATGTGACGATCTGGCTTTAAGTAGATTCGAAAACAAATGACGAAAACGGACGGATTTCTCAGGTTTTTACTACATATGAACACTTTTCACATTCCCCCGTGCAACTCGGCTGCTAGTCCTCCTTTCATGCAAAATCTTAATTTCCTAGCTCATGTTCAAGGCACCAAAGAAGGGTAATAAGTCAATAACCGATACCTAAAACTTTAATTGTACTACTTCTTACTGGCTATTACATCAACTTAGAAGCTTCATCTGTGTTCTACTATGGTGCTTTTAGTGTGTCCGCATACCGCAGCACGCGACATAGCTTTGCAGACGATAAGTACAACTTTTTCAGAGAGAAGAGCGGCCAATGTGACGATCTGGCTTTAAGTCGATTCGATAACAAATGACGAAAACGGACGGATTTCTCAGGTTTTTACTACATATGAACACTTTTCTCATTCTCCCGTGCAATTCGGCTGCTAGTCCTCCTTACATGCAGAATCTTAAGGTCCTAGCTCATGTCCAAGGCACCAAAGCCAGCTAAAAAGTCAATAATCGATACCGAACACTTGAGTTGTACTACTTCTTACTGGCTATTACATCAACTTAGAAGCTTCATCTGTGTTCTACTATGGTGCTTTTAGTGTCTCCGCATACCGCAGCACGCGACATAGCTTTGCAGACGATAAGTACAAGCGTTTCAGAGAGAAGAGCGGCCAATGTGACGATCTGGCTTTACGTCGATTCGATAACAAATGACGAAAACGGACGGATTTCTCAGGTTTTTACTACATATGAACACTTTTCACATTCTCCCGTGCAAATCGGCTGCTAGTCCTCCTTTCATGCAGAATCATAAGGTCCTAGCTCATGTCCAAGGCACCAAAGCCAGCTAAAAAGTCAATAATCGATACCTAAAACTTGAGTTGTACTACTTCTTACTGGCTATTACATCAACTTAGAAGCTTCATCTGTGTACTACTATGGTGCTTTTAGTGTCTCCGCATACCGCAGCACGCGACATAGCTTTGCAGACGATAAGTACAACCGTTTCAGAGAGAAGAGCGGCCAATGTGACGATCTGGCTTTAAGAAGATTCGATAACAAATGACGAAAACGGACGGATTTCTGGGTTTTTACTACATATGAACACTTTTCATATTCTCCCGTGCAACTCCGCTGCTAATCCTCCTTTCATGCAGAAGTTTAAGGTCCTAGCTAATGTCCAAGGCACCAAAGCCAGCTAAAAAGTCAATAATCGATACCTATAACTTGAATTGTACTACTTCTTACTGGCTATTACATCAACTTAGAAGCTTTATCTGTGTTCTACTATGGTGCTCTTAGTGTCTCAGAATACCGCAGCACGCGACATAGCTTTGCAGACGATAAGTACAACCGTTTCAGAGAGGAGAGCCCCCAATGTGACGATCTGGCTTGAAGAAGATTCGATAACAAATGACGAAAACGGACGGATTTCTAGGTTTTTAGTACATATGAACACTTTTCATATTCTCCCGTGCAACTCCGCTGCTAATCCTCCTTTTATGCAGAAGCTTAAGGTCCTAGCTCATGTCCAAGGCACCAAAGCCAGCTAAAAAGTCAATAATCGATACCTGAAACTTGAATTGTACTACTTCTTACTGGCTATTACATCAACTTAGAAGCTTCATCTGTGTTCTACTATGGTGCTTTTACTGTCTCCGCATACCGCAATACGCGACATAGGTTTGCACACGATAAGTACAACCGTTTCAGAGAAGAAGAGCGGCCAATGTGACGATCTGGCTTTAAGTAGATTCGATAACAAATGACGTAAACGGACGGATGTCTCAGGTTTTTACTACATATGAACATTTTTCACATTCTCCCGTGCAACGCGACTGCTAGTCCTCCTTACATGCAGAATCTTAAGGTCCTAGCTCATGTCCAAGGCACCAAAGCCAGCTAAAAAGTCAATAATCGATACCTAAAACTTGAATTGTACTACTTCTTACTGGCTATTACATCAACTTAGAAGCATCATCTGTGTTCTACTATGGTGCTTTTACTGTCTCCGCATACCGCAGAACGCCACATAGCTTTGCAGACGATAAGTACAACCGTTTCAGAGAGAAGAGCGGCCAATGTGACGATCTGGCTTTAAGTCGATTCGATAACAAATGACGAAAACGGACGGATGTCTCAGGTTTATACTACATATGAACACTATTCACATTCTCCCGTGCAACTCGGCTGCTAGTCCTACTTCATGCAAAATCTTAATTTCCTAGCTGATGTCCAAGGCACCAAAGAAGGGTAAAAAGTCAATAACCGATACCTAAAACTTGAATTGTACTACTTCTTACTGGCTATTACATCAACTTAGAAGCTTCTTCTGTGTTCTACAATGCTGCTTTTAGTGTCTCCGCATACCGCAGCACGCGACATAGCTTTGCAGACTATAAGTACAACCGTTTCAGAGAGAAGAGCGACCAATGAGACGATCTGGCTTTAAGTCGATTCGATAACAAATGACGAAAACGGACGGATTTCTCGGGTTTTTACTACATATGAACACTTTTCACATTCTCCCGAGCAACTTGGCTCCACGTCCTCCTTTCATGCAGAATCTTAAGGTCCTAGCTCATTTCCAAGGCACCAAAGCCAGCTAAAAAGTCAATATTCAATACCTAAAACTTGAATTGTACTACTTCTTACTGGCTATTACATCAACTTAGAAGCTTCATCTGTGTTCTACTATAGTGCTTTTAGTGTCTCAGCATACCGCAGCACGCGGCATAGCTTTGCAGACGATAAGTACAAGTGTTTCAGAGAGAAGAGCGACCAATGTGACGATCTGGCTTTAAGTCGATTCGATAACAAATGAGGAAAATGGACGGATTTCTCAGGTTTTTACTACATATGAACACTTTTCACATTCTCCCGTGCAACTCGGCTGCTAGTCCTCCTTTCATGTAGAATTTTAAGGTCCTAGCTCATGTCCAAGGCACCAAAGCCAGCTAAAAAGTCAATAATCGATACCTAAAACTTAAATTGTACTACTTCTTACTGGCTATTACATCAACTTAGAAGCTTCATCTGTGTTCTACTATGGTGCTTTTAGTGTCTCCGCATACCGCAGCACGCGACGTAGCTTTGCAATCGATAAGTACAACCGTTTCAGAGAGAAGAGCGGCCAATGTGACGATCTAGCGTTAAGTCGATTCGATAACAAATGACGAAAACGGACCGATTTCTCGGGTTTTTACTACATATGAACACTTTTCACATTCTCCCGTGCAACTTGGCTCCTCGTCCTCCTTTCATGCAGAATCTTAAGGTCCTAGCTCATGTCCAAGGCACCAAAGCCAGCTAAAAAGTCAATATTCAATACCTAAAACTTGAATTGTACTACTTCTTACTGGCTATTACATCAACTTAGAAGCTTCATCTGTGTTCTACTATGGTGCTTTTAGTGTCTCCGCATACCGCAGCACGCGACATAGCTTTGCAGACGATAAGTACAAGCGTTTCAGAGAGAAGAGCGCCCAATGTGACGATCTGGCTTTACGTCGATTCGATAACAAATGACGAAAACGGACGGATTTCTCAGGTTTTTACTACATATGAACACTTTTCACATTCTCCCGTGCAAATCGGCTGCTAGTCCTCCTTTCATGCAGAATCATAAGGTCCTAGCTCATGTCCAAGGCACCAAAGCCAGCTAAAAAGTCAATAATCGATACCTAAAACTTGAGTTGTACTACTTCTTACTGGCTATTACATCAACTTAGAAGCTTCATCTGTGTACTACTATGGTGCTTTTAGTGTCTCCGCATACCGCAGCACGCGACATAGCTTTGCAGACGATAAGTACAAGCGTTTCAGAGAGAAGAGCGGCCAATGTGACGATCTGGCTTTAAGTCGGTTCGATAACAAATGACGAAAACGGACCGATTTCTCAGGTTTTTACTACATATGAACACTATTCACATTCTCCCGTGCAACTCGGCTGCTAGTCCTCCTTTCATGCAGAATCGTAAGAATCGTAAGGTCCTAGCTCATGTCCAAGGCACCAAAGCCATCTAAAAAGTCAATATTCAATACCTAAAACTTGAATTGTACTACTTCTTACTGGCTATTACATCAACTTAGAAGCTTCATCTGTGTTCTACTATGGTGCTATTAGTGTCTCCGCATACCGCAGCACGCGATATAGCTTTGCAATCGATAAGTACAACCGTTTCAGAGAGAAGAGCGGCCAATGTGACGATCTAGCTTTAAGTCGATGCAATAACAAATGACGAAACCGACGGATTTCTCAGGTTTTTCTACATATGAACACTTTTCACATTCTCCCGTGCAACTCGGCTGCTAGTCGTCCTTACATGCAGAATCTTAAGGTCCTAGCTCATGTGCAAGGCACCAAAGCCAGCTAAAAAGTCAAAAATCGATACCGAAAACTTGAGTTGTACTACTTCTTACAGGCTATTACATCAACTTAGAAGCTTCATCTGTGTTCTACTATGGTGCTTTTAGTGTGTCCGCATACCGCAGCACGCGACATAGCTTTGCAGACGATAAGTACAACTTTTTCAGAGAGAAGAGCGGCCAATGTCACGATCTGGCTTTAAGTCGATTCGATAACAAATGACGAAAACGGACGGATTTCTCAGGTTTTTACTACATATGAACACTTTTCTCGTTCTCCCGTGCAACTCGGCTGCTAGTCCTCCTTACATGCAGAATCTTAAGGTCCTAGCTCATGTCCAAGGCACCAAAGCCAGCTAAAAAGTCAATAATCGATACCGAAAACTTGAGTTGTACTACTTCTTACTGGCCATTACATCAACTGAGAAGCTTCATCTGTGTTCTACTATGGTGCTTTTAGTGTCTCCGCATACCGCAGCACGCGACATAGCTTTGCAGACGATAACTACAAGCGTTTCAGAGAGAAGAGCGGCCAATGTGACGATCTGGCTTTACGTCGATTCGATAACAAATGACGAAAACGGACGGATTTCTCAGGTTTTTACTACATATGAACACTTTTCACATTCTCCCGTGCAAATCGGCTGCTAGTCCTCCTTTCATGCAGAATCATAAGGTCCTAGCTCATGTCCAAGGCACCAAAGCCAGCTAAAAAGTCAATAATCGATACCTAAAATTTGAGTTGTACTACTTCTTACTGGTTATTACATCAACTTAGAAGCTTCATCTGTGTACTACTATGATGCTTTTAGTGTCTCCGCATACCGCAGCACGCGACATAGCTTTGCAGACGATAAGTACAAGCGTTTCAGAGAGAAGAGCGGCCAATGTGACGATCTGGCTTTAAGAAGATTCGATAACAAATGACGAAAACGGACGGATTTCTAGGTTTTTACTACATATGAACACTTTTCATATTCTCCCGTGCAACTCCGCTGCTAATCCTCCTTTCATGCAGAAGCTTAAGGTCCTAGCTAATGTCCAAGGCACCAAAGCCAGCTAAAAAGTCAATAATCGATACCTAAAACTTGAATTGTACTACTTCTTACTGGCTATTACATCAACTTAGAAGCTTTATCTGTGTTCTACTATGGTGCTCTTAGTGTCTCAGAATACCGCAGCACGCGACATAGCTTTGCAGACGATAAGTACAACCGTTTCAGAGAGAAGAGCGGCCAATGTGACGATCTGGCTTGAAGAAGATTCGATAACAAATGACGAAAACGGACGGATTTCTAGGTTTTTAGTACATATGAACACTTTTCATATTCTCCCGTGCAACTCCGCTGCTAATCCTCCTTTCATGCAGAAGCTTAAGGTCCTAGCTCATGTCCAAGGTACCAAAGCCAGCTGAAAAGTCAATAATCGATACCTAAAACTTGAGTTGTGCTACTTCTTACTGGCTATTACATCAACATAGAAGCTTCATCTGTGTACTACTATGGTGCTATTACTGTCTCCGCATACCGCAATACGCGACATAGGTTTGCACACGATAAGTACAACCGTTTCACAGAAGAAGAGCGGCCAATGTGACGATCTGGCTTTAAGTCGATTCGATAACAAATGACGAAAACGGACGGATGTCTCAGGTTTATACTACATATGAACAGTATTCACATTCTCCCGTGCAACTCGGCTGCTAGTCCTACTTCATGCAAAATCTTAATTTCCTAGCTGATGTCCAAGGCACCAAAGAAGGGTAAAAAGTCAATAACCGATACCTAAAACTTGAATTGTACTACTTCTTACTGGCTATTACATCAACTTAGAAGCTTCTTCTGTGTTCTACTATGCTGCTTTTAGTGTCTCCGCATACCGCAGCACGCGACATAGCTTTGCAGACGATAAGTACAACCGTTTCAGAGAGAAGAGCGACCAATGAGACGATCTGGCTTTAAGTCGATTCGATAACAAATGACGAAAACGGACGGATTTCTCGGGTTTTTACTACATATGAACACTTTTCACATTCTCCCGAGCAACTTGGCTCCACGTCCTCCTTTCATGCAATATCTTAAGGTCCTAGCTCATGTCCAAGGCACCAAAGCCAGCTAAAAAGTCAATATTCAATACCTAAAACTTGAATTGTACTACTTCTTACTGGCTATTACATCAACTTAGAAGCTTCATCTGTGTTCTACTATGGTGCTTTTAGTGTCTCAGCATACCGCAGCACGCGGCATAGCTTTGCAGACGATAAGTACAAGTGTTTCAGAGAGAAGAGCGACCAATGTGACGATCTGGCTTTAAGTCGATTCGATAACAAATGAGGAAAATGGACGGATTTCTCAGGTTTTTACTACATATGAACACTTTTCACATTCTCCCGTGCAACTCGGCTGCTAGTCCTCCTTTCATGCAGAATGTTAAGGTCCTAGCTCATGTCCAAGGCACCAAAGCCAGCTAAAAAGTCAATAATCGATACCTAAAACTTAAATTGTACTACTTCTTACTGGCTATTACATCAACTTAGAAGCTTCATCTGTGTTCTACTATGGTGCTTTTAGTGTCTCCGCATACCGCAGCACGCGACGTAGCTTTGCAATCGATAAGTACAACCGTTTCAGAGAGAAGAGCGGCCAATGTGACGATCTAGCGTTAAGTCGATTCGATAACAAATGACGAAAACGGACCGATTTCTCGGGTTTTTACTACATATGAACACTTTTCACATTCTCCCGTGCAACTTGGCGCCTCGTCCTCCTTTCATGCAGAATCTTAAGGTCCTAGCTCATGTCCAAGGCACCAAAGCCAGCTAAAAAGTCAATATTCAATACCTAAAACTTGAATTGTACTACTTCTTACAGGCTATTACATCAACTTAGAAGCTTCATCTGTGTTCTACTATGGTGCTTTTAGTGTCTCCGCATACCGCAGCACGCGACATAGCTTTGCAGACGATAAGTACAAGCGTTTCAGAGAGAAGAGCGCCCAATGTGACGATCTGGCTTTACGTCGATTCGATAACAAATGACGAAAACGGACGGATTTCTCAGGTTTTTACTACATATGAACACTTTTCACATTCTCCCGTGAAAAGAGGCTGCTAGTCCTCCTTTCATGCAGAATCATAAGGTCCTAGCTCATGTCCAAGGCACCAAAGCCAGCTAAAAAGTCAATAATCGATACCTAAAACTTGAGTTGTACTACTTCTTACTGGCTATTACATCAACTTAGAAGCTTCATCTGTGTACTACTATGGTGCTTTTAGTGTCTCCGCATACCGCAGCACGCGACATAGCTTTGCAGACGATAAGTACAAGCGTTTCAGAGAGAAGAGCGGCCAATGTGACGATCTGGCTTTAAGTCGGTTCGATAACAAATGACGAAAACGGACCGATTTCTCAGGTTTTTACTACATATGAACACTATTCACATTCTCCCGTGCAACTCGGCTGCTAGTCCTCCTTTCATGCAGAATCGTAAGAATCGTAAGGTCCTAGCTCATGTCCAAGGCACCAAAGCCATCTAAAAAGTCAATATTCAATACCTAAAACTTGAATTGTACTACTTCTTACTGGCTATTACATCAACTTAGAAGCTTCATCTGTGTTCTACTATGGTGCTATTAGTGTCTCCGCATACCGCAGCACGCGATATAGCTTTGCAATCGATAAGTACAACCGTTTCAGAGAGAAGAGCGGCCAATGTGACGATCTAGCTTTAAGTCGATGCAATAACAAATGACGAAACCGACGGATTTCTCAGGTTTTTCTACATATGAACACTTTTCACATTCTCCCGTGCAACTCGGCTGCTAGTCCTCCTTACATGCAGAATCTTAAGGTCCTAGCTCATGTGCAAGGCACCAAAGCCAGCTAAAAAGTCAATAATCGATACCGAAAACTTGAGTTGTACTACTTCTTACTGGCTATTACATCAACTTAGAAGCTTCATCTGTGTTCTACTATGGTGCTTTTAGTGTGTCCGCATACCGCAGCACACGACATAGCTTTGCAGACGATAAGTACAACTTTTTCAGAGAGAAGAGCGGCCAATGTCACGATCTGGCTTTAAGTCGATTCGATAACAAATGACGAAAACGGACGGATTTCTCAGGTTTTTACTACATATGAACACTTTTCTCATTCTCCCGTGCAACTCGGCTGCTAGTCCTCCTTACATGCAGAATCTTAAGGTCCTAGCTCATGTCCAAGGCACCAAAGCCAGCTAAAAAGTCAATAATCGATACCGAAAACTTGAGTTGTACTACTTCTTACTGGCCATTACATCAACTGAGAAGCTTCATCTGTGTTCTACTATGGTGCTTTTAGTGTCTCCGCATACCGCAGCACGCGACATAGCTTTGCAGACGATAACTACAAGCGTTTCAGAGAGAAGAGCGGCCAATGTGACGATCTGGCTTTACGTCGATTCGATAACAAATGACGAAAACGGACGGATTTCTCAGGTTTTTACTACATATGAACACTTTTCACATTCTCCCGTGCAAATCGGCTGCTAGTCCTCCTTACATGCAGAATCTTAAGGTCCTAGCTCATGTGCAAGGCACCAAAGCCAGCTAAAAAGTCAATAATCGATACCGAAAACTTGAGTTGTAGTACTTCTTACTGGCTATTACATCAACTTAGAAGCTTCATCTGTGTTCTACTATGGTGCTTTTAGTGTCTCCGCATACCGCAGCACGCGACATAGCTTTGCAGACGATAAGTACAAGTGTTTCAGAGAGAAGAGCGGCCAATGTGACGATCTGGCTTTACGTCGATTCGATAACAAATGACGAAAACGGACGGATTTCTCAGGTTTTTACTACATATGAACACTTTTCACATTCTCCCGTGCAAATCGGCTGCTAGTCCTCCTTTCATGCAGAATCATAAGGTCCTAGCTCATGTCTAAGGCACCAAAGCCAGCTAAAAAGTCAATAATCGATACCTAAAATTTGAGTTGTACTACTTCTTACTGGCTATTACATTAACTTAGAAGCTTCATCTGTGTACTACTATGATGCTTTTAGTGTCTCCGCATACCGCAGCACGCGACATAGCTTTGCAGACGATAAGTACAAGCGTTTCAGAGAGAAGAGCGGCCAATGTGACGATCTGGCTTTAAGAAGATTCGATAACAAATGACGAAAACGGACGGATTTCTAGGTTTTTACTACATATGAACACTTTCCATATTCTCCCGTGCAACTCCGCTGCTAATCCTCCTTTCATGCAGAAGCTTAAGGTCCTAGCTAATGTCCAAGGCACCAAAGCCAGCTAAAAAGTCAATAATCGATACCTAAAACTTGAATTGTACTACTTCTTACTGGCTATTACATCAACTTAGAAGCTTTATCTGTGTTCTACTATGGTGCTCTTAGTGTCTCAGAATACCGCAGCACGCGACATAGCTTTGCAGACGATAAGTACAACCGTTTCAGAGAGAAGAGCGGCCAATGTGACGATCTGGCTTGAAGAAGATTCGATAACAAATGACGAAAACGGACTGATTTCTAGGTTTTTAGTACATATGAACACTTTTCATATTCTCCCGTGCAACTCCGCTGCTAATCCTCCTTTCATGCAGAAGCTTAAGGTCCTAGCTCATGTCCAAGGTACCAAAGCCAGCTGAAAAGTCAATAATCGATACCTAAAACTTGAGTTGTACTACTTCTTACTGGCTATTACATCAACATAGAAGCTTCATCTGTGTACTACTATGGTGCTATTACTGTCTCCGCATACCGCAATACGCGACATAGGTTTGCACACGATGAGTACAACCGTTTCACAGAAGAAGAGCGGCCAATGTGACGATCTGGCTTTAAGTCGATTCGATAACAAATGACGAAAACGGACGGATGTCTCAGGTTTATACTACATATGAACAGTATTCACATTCTCCCGTGCAACTCGGCTGCTAGTCCTACTTCATGCAAAATCTTAATTTCCTAGCTGATGTCCAAGGCACCAAAGAAGGGTAAAAAGTCAATAACCGATACCTAAAACTTGAATTGTACTACTTCTTACTGGCTATTACATCAACTTAGAAGCTTCTTCTGTGTTCTACTATGCTGCTTTTAGTGTCTCCGCATACCGCAGCACGCGACATAGCTTTGCAGACGATAAGTACAACCGTTTCAGAGAGAAGAGCGACCAATGAGACGATCTGGCTTTAAGTCGATTTGATAACAAATGACGAAAACGGACGGATTTCTCGGGTTTTTACTACATATGAACACTTTTCACATTCTCCCGAGCAACTTGGCTCCACGTCCTCCTTTCATGCAGAATCTTAAGGTCCTAGCTCATGTCCAAGGCACCAAAGCCAGCTAAAAAGTCAATATTCAATACCTAAAACTTGAATTGTACTACTTCTTACTGGCTATTACATCAACTTAGAAGCTTCATCTGTGTTCTACTATGGTGCTTTTAGTGTCTCAGCATACCGCAGCACGCGGCATAGCTTTGCAGACGATAAGTACAAGTGTTTCAGAGAGAAGAGCGACCAATGTGACGATCTGGCTTTAAGTCGATTCGATAACAAATGAGGAAAATGGACGGATTTCTCAGGTTTTTACTACATATGAACACTTTTCACATTCTCCCGTGCAACTCGGCTGCTAGTCCTCCTTTCATGCAGAATGTTAAGGTCCTAGCTCATGTCCAAGGCACCAAAGCCAGCTAAAAAGTCAATAATCGATACCTAAAACTTAAATTGTACTACTTCTTACTGGCTATTACATCAACTTAGAAGCTTCATCTGTGTTCTACTATGGTGCTTTTAGTGTCTCCGCATACCGCAGCACGCGACGTAGCTTTGCAATCGATAAGTACAACCGTTTCAGAGAGAAGAGCGGCCAATGTGACGATCTAGCGTTAAGTCGATTCAATAACTAATGACGAAACCGACGGATTTCTCAGGTTTTTACTACATATGAACACTTTTCAAATTCTCACGTGCAAATCGGCTGCTAGTCCTTTTTTCATGTAGAATCATAAGGTCCCAGCTCATGTCCAAGGCACCATAGCCAGCTAAAAAGTCAATAATCGATACCTATAACTTGAATTGTACTACTTCTTCCTGGCTATTACATCAACTTAGAAGCTTCATCTGTTTTCTACTATGGTGCTTTTAGTGTCTCCGCATACCGCAGCACGCGACATAGCTTTGCAGACGATAAGTACAACCGTTTCAGAGAGAAGAGCGGCCAATGAGACGATCTGGCTTTAAGTCGATTCGATAACAAATGACGAAAACGGACCGATTTCTCGGGTTTTTACTACATATGAACACTTTTCACATTCTCCCGTGCAACTTGGCTCCTCGTCCTCCTTTCATGCAGAATCTTAAGGTCCTAGCTCATGTCCAAGGCACCAAAGCCAGCTAAAAAGTCAATATTCAATACCTAAAACTTGAATTGTACTATTTCTTACTGGCTATTACATCAACTTAGAAGCTTCATCTGTGTTCTACTATGGTGCGATTAGTGTCTCCGCATACCGCAGCACGCGATATAGCTTTGCAATCGATAAGTACAATCGTTTCAGAGAGAAGAGGGGCCAATGTGACGATCTAGCTTTAAGTCGATGCAATAACAAATGTCGAAACCGACGGATTTCTCAGGTTTTTACTACATATGAACACTTTTCACATTCTCCCGTGCAACTCGGCTGCTAGTCCTACTTCATGCAAAATCTTAATTTCCTAGCTGATGTCCAAGGCACCAAAGAAGGTTAAAAAGTCAATAACCGATACCTAAAACTTGAATTGTACTACTTCTTACTGGCTATTACATCAACTTAGAAGCTTCTTCTGTGTTCTACTATGCTGCTTTTAGTGTCTCCGCATACCGCAGCACGCGACATAGCTTTGCAGACGATAAGTACAACCGTTTCAGAGAGAAGAGCGACCAATGAGACGATCTGGCTTTAAGTCGATTCGATAACAAATGACGAAAACGGACGGATTTCTCGGGTTTTTACTACATATGAACACTTTTCACATTCTCCCGAGCAACTTGGCTCCACGTCCTCCTTTCATGCAGAATCTTAAGGTCCTAGCTCATGTCCAAGGCACCAAAGCCAGCTAAAAAGTCAATATTCAATACCTAAAACTTGAATTGTACTACTTCTTACTGGCTATTACATCAACTTAGAAGCTTCATCTGTGTTCTACTATGGTGCTTTTAGTGTCTCCGCATACCGCAGCACGCGACAGAGCTTTGCAGACGATAAGTACAACCGTTTCAGAGAGAAGAGCGGCCAATGAGACGATCTGGCTTTAAGTCGATTCGATAACAAATGACGAAAACGGACCGATTTCTCGGGTTTTTACTACATATGAACACTTTTCACATTCTCCCGTGCAACTTGGCTCCTCGTCCTCCTTTCATGCAGAATCTTAAGGTCCTAGCTCATGTCCAAGGCACCAAAGCCAGCTAAAAAGTCAATATTCAATACCTAAAACTTGAATTGTACTACTTCTTACTGGCTATTACATCAACTTAGAAGCTTCATCTGTGTTCTACTATGGTGCTTTTAGTGTCTCAGCATACCGCAGCACGCGGCATAGCTTTGCAGACGATAAGTACAAGTGTTTCAGAGAGAAGAGCGACCAATGTGACGATCTGGCTTTAAGTCGATTCGATAACAAATGAGGAAAATGGACGGATTTCTCAGGTTTTTACTACATATGAACACTTTTCACATTCTCCCGTGCAACTCGGCTGCTAGTCCTCCTTTCATGCAGAATGTTAAGGTCCTAGCTCATGTCCAAGGCACCAAAGCCAGCTAAAAATTCAATAATCGATACTTAAAACTTAAATTGTACTACCTCTTACTGGCTATTACATCAACTTAGAAGCTTCATCTGTGTACTACTATGGTGCTTTTAGTGTCTCCGCATACCGCAGCACGCGACATAGCTTTGCAGACGATAAGTACAAGCGTTTCAGAGAGAAGAGCGGCCAATGTGACGATCTGGCTTTAAGAAGATTCGATAACAAATGACGAAAACGGACGGATTTCTAGGTTTTTACTACATATGAACACTTTTCATATTCTCCCGTGCAACTCCGCTGCTAATCCTCCTTTCATGCAGAAGCTTAAGGTCCTAGCTAATGTCCAAGGCACCAAAGCCAGCTAAAAAGTCAATAATCGATACCTAAAACTTGAATTGTACTACTTCTTACTGGCTATTACATCAACTTAGAAGCTTTATCTGTGTTCTACTATGGTGCTCTTAGTGTCTCAGAATACCGCAGCACGCGACATAGCTTTGCAGACGATAAGTACAACCGTTTCAGAGAGAAGAGCGGCCAATGTGACGATCTTGCTTGAAGAAGATTCGATAACAAATGACGAAAACGGACGGATTTCTAGGTTTTTAGTACATATGAACACTTTTCATATTCTCCCGTGCAACTCCGCTGCTAATCCTCCTTTCATGCAGAAGCTTAAGGTCCTAGCTCATGTCCAAGGTACCAAAGCCAGCTGAAAAGTCAATAATCGATACCTAAAACTTGAGTTGTACTACTTCTTACTGGCTATTACACCAACATAGAAGCTTCATCTGTGTACTACTATGGTGCTATTACTGTCTCCGCATACCGCAATACGCGACATAGGTTTGCACACGATAAGTACAACCGTTTCACAGAAGAAGAGCGGCCAATGTGACGATCTGGCTTTAAGTAGATTCGATAACAAATGACGTAAACGGACGGATGCCTCTGGTTTTTACTACATATGAACATTTTTCACATTCTCCCGTGCAACGCGGCTGCTAGTCCTCCTTTCATGCAGAATCTTAAGGTCCTAACTCATGTCCAAGGTACCAAAGCCAGCTGAAAAGTCAATAATCGATACCTAAAACTTGAATTGTACTACATCTTACAGGCTATTACATCAACTTAGAAGCTTCATCTGTGTTCTACTATGGTGATTTTAGTGTCTCCGCATACCGCAGCACGCGACATAGCTTTGCAGACGATAAGTACAACCGTTTCAGAGAGAAGAGCGGCCAATGAGACGATCTGGCTTTAAGTCGATTCGATAACAAATGACGAAAACGGACGGATTTCTCAGGTTTTTACTACATATGAACACTATTCACATTCTCCCGTGCAACTCGGCTGCTAGTCCTACTTCATGCAAAATCTTAATTTCCTAGCTGATGTCCAAGGCACCAAAGAAGGGTAAAAAGTCAATAACCGATACCTAAAACTTGAATTGTACTACTTCTTACTGGCTATTACATCAACTTAGAAGCTTCATCTGTGTTCTACTATGCTGCTTTTAGTGTCTCCGCATACCGCAGCACGCGACATAGCTTTGCAGACGATAAGTACAACCGTTTCAGAGAGAAGAGCGACCAATGAGACGATCTGGCTTTAAGTCGATTCGATAACAAATGACGAAAACGGACGGATTTCTCGGGTTTTTACTACATATGAACACTTTTCACATTCTCCCGAGCAACTTGGCTCTACGTCCTCCTTTCATGCAGAATCTTAAGGTCCTAGCTCATGTCCAAGGCACCAAAGCCAGCTAAAAAGTCAATATTCAATACCTAAAACTTGAATTGTACTACTTCTTACTGGCTATTACATCAACTTAGAAGCTTCATCTGTGTTCTACTATGGTGCTTTTAGTGTCTCAGCATACCGCAGCACGCGGCATAGCTTTGCAGACGATAAGTACAAGTGTTTCAGAGAGAAGAGCGACCAATGTGACGATCTAGCTTTAAGTCGATTCGATAACAAATGAGGAAAATGGACGGATTTCTCAGGTTTTTACTACATATGAACACTTTTCACATTCTCCCGTGCAACTCGGCTGCTAGTCCTCCTTTCATGCAGAATGTTAAGGTCCTAGCTCATGTCCAAGGCACCAAAGCCAGCTAAAAAGCCAATAATCGATTCCTAAAACTTAAATTGTACTACTTCTTACTGGCTATTACATCAACTTAGAAGCTTCATCTGTGTTCTACTATGGTGCTTAAAGTGTCTCCGCATACCGCAGCACGCGACGTAGCTTTGCAATCGATAAGTACAACCGTTTCAGAGAGAAGTGCGGCCAATGTGACGATCTAGCGTTAAGTCGATTCAATAACAAATGACGAAACCGACGGATTTCTCAGGTTTTTACTACATATGAACACTTTTCACATTCTCCCGTGCAAATCGGCTGCTAGTCCTCCTTTCATGTAGAATCATAAGGTCCCAGCTCATGTCCAAGGCACCATAGCCAGCTAAAAAGTCAATAATCGATACCTATAACTTGAATTGTACGACTTCTTCCTGGCTATTACATCAACTTAGAAGCTTCATCTGTTTTCTACTATGGTGCTTTTAGTGTCTCCGCATACCGCAGCACGCGACATAGCTTTGCAGACGATAAGTACAACCGTTTCAGAGAAGAAGAGCGGCCAATGTGACGATCTGGCTTTAAGTCGGTTCGATAACAAATGACGAAAACGGACCGATTTCTCAGGTTTTTACTACATATGAACACTATTCACATTCTCCAGTGCAACTCGGCTGCTAGTCCTCCTTTCATGCAGAATCGTAAGGTCCTAGCTCATGTCCAAGGCACCAAAGCCAGCTAAAAAGTCAATATTTAATACCTAAAACTTGAATTGTACTACTTCTTACTGGCTATTACATCAACTTAGAAGCTTCATCTGTGTTCTACTATAGTGCTTTTAGTGTCTCAGCATACTGCAGCACGCGACATAGCTTTGCAGACGATAAGTACAACCGTTTCAGAGAGGAGCCCCCAATGTGACGATCTGGCTTTAAGTAGATTCGATAACAAATGACGAAAACGGACCGATTTCTCAGGTTTTTACTACATATGAACACTTTTCACATTGTCCCGTGCAACTCGGCTGCTAGTCCTCCTTTCATGCAAAATCTTAATTTCCTAGCTCATGTTCAAGGCACCAAAGAAGGGTAAAAACTCAATAACCGATACCTAAAACTTTAATTGTACTACTTCTTACTGGCTATTACATCAACTTAGAAGCTTCATCTGTGTTGTACTGTGGTGCTTTTACTGTCTCCGCATACCGCAATACGCGACATAGGTTTGCACACGATAAGTACAACCGTTTCAGAGAAGAAGAGCGGCCAATGTGACGATCTGGCTTTAAGTAGATTCGATAACAAATGACGTAAACGGACGGATGTCTCAGGTTTATACTACATATGAACACTATTCACATTCTCCCGTGCAACTCGGCTGCTAGTCCTACTTCATGCAAAATCTTAATTTCCTAGCTGATGTCCAAGGCACCAAAGAAGGGTAAAAAGTCAATAACCGATACCTAAAACTTGAATTGTACTACTTCTTACTGGCTATTACATCAACTTAGAAGCTTCTTCTGTGTTCTACTATGGTGATTTTAGTGTCTCCGCATACCGCAGCATGCGACATAGCTTTGCAGACGATAAGTACAACCGTTTCAGAGAGAAGAGCGACCAATGAGACGATCTGGCTTTAAGTCGATTCGATAACAAATGACGAAAACGGACGGATTTCTCGGGTTTTTACTACATATGAACACTTTTCACATTCCCCCGAGCAACTTGGCTCCACGTCCTCCTTTCATGCAGAATCTTAAGGTCCTAGCTCATGTCCAAGGCACCAAAGCCAGCTAAAAAGTCAATATTCAATACCTAAAACTTGAATTGTACTACTTCTTACTGGCTATTACATCAACTTAGAAGCTTCATCTGTGTTCTACTATGGTGCTTTTAGTGTCTCAGCATACCGCAGCAAGCGGCATAGCTTTGCAGACGATAAGTACAAGTGTTTCAGAGAGAAGAGCGACCAATGTGACGATCTGGCTTTAAGTCGATTCGATAACAAATGAGGAAAATGGACGGATTTCTCAGGTTTTTACTACATATGAACACTTTTCACATTCTCCCGTGCAACTCGGCTGCTAGTCCTCCTTTCATGCAGAATGTTAAGGTCCTAGCTCATGTCCAAGGCACCAAAGCCAGCTAAAAAGTCAATAATCGATACCTAAAACTTAAATTGTACTACTTCTTACTGGCTATTACATCAACTTAGAAGCTTCATCTGTGTTCTACTATGGTGCTTTTAGTGTCTCCGCATACCGCAGCACGCGACGTAGCTTTGCAATCGATAAGTACAACCGTTTCAGAGAGAAGAGCGGCCAATGTGACGATCTAGCGTTAAGTCGATTCAATAACAAATGACGAAACCGACGGATTTCTCAGGTTTTTACTACATATGAACACTTTTCACATTCTCCCGTGCAAATCGGCTGCTAGTCCTCCTTTCATGTAGAATCATAAGGTCCCAGCTCATGTCCAAGGCACCATAGCCAGCTAAAAAGTCAATAATCGATACCTA
This sequence comes from Schistocerca gregaria, assembly GCF_023897955.1. Taxonomy (NCBI): domain Eukaryota; kingdom Metazoa; phylum Arthropoda; class Insecta; order Orthoptera; family Acrididae; genus Schistocerca; species Schistocerca gregaria. The sequence goes on along the minus strand of NW_026061711.1, from coordinate 2,003,837 downwards.
TAACTTGAATTGTACTACTTCTTCCTGGCTATTACATCAACTTAGAAGCTTCATCTGTTTTCTACTATGGTGCTTTTAGTGTCTCCGCATACCGCAGCACGCGACATAGCTTTGCAGACGATAAGTACAACCGTTTCAGAGAGAAGAGCGGCCAATGAGACGATCTGGCTTTAAGTCGATTCGATAACAAATGACGAAAACGGACCGATTTCTCGGGTTTTTACTACATATGAACACTTTTCACATTCTCCCGTGCAACTTGGCTCCTCGTCCTCCTTTCATGCAGAATCTTAAGGTCCTAGCTCATGTCCAAGGCACCAAAGCCAGCTAAAAAGTCAATATTCAATACCTAAAACTTGAATTGTACTACTTCTTACTGGCTATTACATCAACTTAGAAGCTTCATCTGTGTTCTACTATGGTGCTTTTAGTGTCTCCGCATACCGCAGCACGCGCTATATCTTTGCAATCGATAAGTACAACCGTTTCAGAGAGAAGAGCGGCCAATGTGACGATCTAGCTTTAAGTCGATGCAATAACAAATGACGAAACTGACGGATTTCTCAGGTTTTTACTACATATGAACACTTTTCACATTCTCCCGTGCAACTCGGCTGCTAGTCCTCCTTACATGCAGAATCTTAAGGTTCTAGCTCATGTGCAAGGCACCGAAGCCAGCTAAAAATTCAATAATCGATATCGAAAACTTGAGTTGTACTACTTCTTACTGGCTATTACATCAACTTAGAAGCTTCATCTGTGTTCTACTATGGTGCTTTTAGTGTCTCCGCATACCGCAGCACGCGACATAGCTTTGCAGACGATAAGTACAAGCGTTTCAGAGAGAAAAGCGGCCAATGTGACGATCTGGCTTTACGTCGATTCGATAACAAATGACGAAAACGGACGGATTTCTCAGGTTTTTACTACATATGAACACTTTTCACATTCTCCCGTGCAAATCGGCTGCTAGTCCTCCCTTCATGCAGAATCATAAGGTCCTAGCTCATGTCCAAGGCACCAAAGCCAGCTAAAAAGTCAATAATCGATACCTAAAACTTGAGTTGTACTACTTCTTACTGGCTATTACATCAACTTAGAAGCTTCATCTGTGTACTACTATGGTGCTTTTAGTGTCTCCGCATACCGCGGCACGCGACAAAGCTTTGCAGACGATAAGTACAACTTTTTCAGAGAGAAGAGCGGCCAATGTGACGATCTGGCTTTAAGAAGATTCGATAACAAATGACGAAAACGGACGGATTTCTAGGTTTTTACTACATATGAACACTTTTCATATTCTCCCGTGCAACTCCGCTGCTAATCCTCCTTTCATGCAGAAGCTTAAGGTCCTAGCTCATGTCCAAGGTACCAAAGACAGCTGAAAAGTCAATAATCTATACCTAAAACTTGAGTTGTACTACTTCTTACTGGCTATTACATCAACTTAGAAGCTTCATCTGTGTACTACTATGGTGCTTTTACTGTCTTCGCATACCGCAATACGCGACATAGGTTTGCACACGATAAGTACAACCGTTTCAGAGAAGAAGAGCGGCCAATGTGACGATCTGGCTTTAAGTAGATTCGATAACAAATGACGTAAACGGACGGATGTCTCAGGTTTTTACTACATATGAACATTTTTCACATTCTCCCGTGCAACGCGGCTGCTTGTCCTCCTTACATGCAGAATCTTAAGGTCCTAACTCATGTCCAATGTACCAAAGCCAGCTGAAAAGTCAATAATCGATACCTAAAACTTGAATTGTACTACATCTTACTGGCTATTACATCAACTTAGAAGCTTCATCTGTGTTCTACTATGGTGATTTTAGTGTCTCCGCATACCGCAGCACGCGACATAGCTTCGCAGACGATAAGTACAACCGTTTCAGAGAGAAGAGCGGCCAATGAGACGATCTGGCTTTAAGTCGATTCGATAACAAATGACGAAAACGGACGGATTTTTCAGGTTTTTACTACATATGAACACTTTTCACATTCTCCCGTGCAACTCGGCTGCTAGTCCTCCTTACATTCAGAATCTTAAGGTCCTAGCTCATGTCCAAGGCACCAAAGCCAGCTAAAAAGTCAATAATCGATACCTAAAACTTGAATTGTACTACTTCTTACTGGCTATTACATCAACTTAGAAGCATCATCTGTGTTCTACTATGGTGCTTTTACTGTCTCCGCATACCGCAGAACGCCACATAGTTTTGCAGACGATAAGTACAACCGTTTCAGAGAGAAGAGCGGCCAATGTGACGATCTGGCTTTAAGTCGATTCGATAACAAATGACGAAAACGGACGGATGTCTCAGGTTTATACTACATATGAACACCTTTCACATTCTCCCGTGCAACTCGGCTGCTAGTCCTCCTTTCATGTAGAATCATAAGGTCCCAGCTCATGTCCATGGCACCATAGCCAGCTAAAAAGTCAATAATCGATACCTATAACTTGAATTGTACTACTTCTTCCTGGCTATTACATCAACTTAGAAGCTTCATCTGTTTTCTACTATGGTCCTTTTAGTGTCTCCGCATACCGCAGCACGCGACATAGCTTTGCAGACGATAAGTACAACCGTTTCAGAGAAGAAGAGCGGCCAATGTGACGATCTGGCTTTAAGTCGGTTCGATAACAAATGACGAAAACGGACCGATTTCTCAGGTTTTTACTACATATGAACACTATTCACATTCTCCAGTGCAACTCGGCTGCTAGTCCTCCTTTCATGCAGAATCGTAAGGTCCTAGCTCATGTCCAAGGCACCAAAGCCAGCTAAAAAGTCAATATTTAATACCTAAAACTTGAATTGTACTACTTCTTACTGGCTATTACATCAACTTAGAAGCTTCATCTGTGTTCTACTATAGTGCTTTTAGTGTCTCAGCATACTGCAGCACGCGACATAGCTTTGCAGACGATAAGTACAACCGTTTCAGAGAGAAGAGCCCCCAATGTGACGATCTGGCTTTAAGTAGATTCGATAACAAATGACGAAAACGGATGGATTTCTCAGGTTTTTACTACATATGAACACTTTTCACATTCTCATGTGCAACTCGGCTGCTAGTCCTCCTTTCATGCAAAATCTTAATTTCCTAGCTCATGTTCAAGGCACCAAAGAAGGGTAAATACTCAATAACCGATACCTAAAACTTTAATTGTACTACTTCTTACTGGCTATTACATCAACTTAGAAGCTTCACCTGTGTTCTACTATGGTGCTTTTAGTGTGTCCGCATACCGCAGCACGCGACATAGCTTTGCAGACGATAAGTACAACCGTTTCAGAGAGAAGAGCGGCCAATGTGACGATCTGGCTTTAAGTCGATTCGATAACAAATGACGAAAACGGACGGATTTCTCAGGTTTTTACTACATATGAACACTTTTCACATTCTCCCGTGCAACTTGGCTGCTAGTCCTCCTTTCATGCAGAATCTTAAGGTCCTAGCTCATGTCCAAGGCACCAAAGCCAGCTAAAAAGTCAATAATCGATACCTATAACTTGAATTGTACTACTTCTTCCTGGCTATTACATCAACTTAGAAGCTTCATCTGTTTTCTACTATGGTGCTTTTAGTGTCTCCGCATACCGCAGCACGCGACATAGCTTTGCAGACGATAAGTACTACCGTTTCAGAGAGAAGAGCGGCCAATGTGACGATCTGGCTTTACGTCGATTCGATAACAAATGACGAAAACGGAAGGATTTCTCAGGTTTTTACTACATATGAACACTTTTCATATCCTCCCGAGCAACTCCGCCGCTAATCCTCCTTTCATGCAGAAGCTTAAGGTCCTAGCTCATGTCCAAGGCACCAAAGCCAGCTAAAAAGTCAATAATCGATACCTAAAACTTGAATTGTACTACTTCTTACTGGCTATTACATCAACTTAGAAGCTTCATCTATGTTCTACTATGGTGCTTTTACTGTCTCCGCATACCGCAATACGCGACATAGGTTTGCACACGATAAGTACAACCGTTTCAGAGAAGAAGAGCGGCCAATGTGACGATCTGGCTTTAAGTAGATTCGATAACAAATGACGTAAACGGACGGATGTCTCAGATTTTTACTACATATGAACATTTTTCACATTCTCCCGTGCAACTCGGCTGCTAGTCCTCCTTTCATGCAGAAGCTTAAGGTCCTAGCTGATGTCCAAGGCACCAAAGAAGGGTAAAAAGTCAATAACCGATACCTAAAACTTGAATTGTACTACTTCTTACTGGCTATTACAGCAACTTAGAAGCTTCATCTGTGTTCTACTATGGTGCTTTTAGTGTCTATACATACCGCAGCACGCGACATAGCTTTGCAGACGATAAATACAACCGTTTCAGAGAGAAGAGCGGCCAACGTGACGATCTGGCTTTAAGTAGATTCGATAACAAATGCCGTAAACGGACGGATGTCTCAGATTTTTACTACATATGAACATTTTTCACATTCTCCCGTGCAACTCGGCTGCTAGTCCTCCTTTCATGCGGAATCTTAAGGTCCTAGCTCATGTCCAAGGCACCAAAGCCAGCTAAAAAGTCAATATTCAATACTTAAAACTTGAATTGTACTACTTCTTACTGGCTATTACATCAACGTATAAGCTTCATCTGTGTTCTACTATGGTGCTTTTAGTGTCTCCGCATACCGCAGCACGCGATATAGCTTTGCAATCGATAAGTACAACCGTTTCAGAGAGAAGAGCGGCCAATGTGACGATCTAGCTTTAAGTCGATGCAATAACAAATGACGAAACCGACGGATTTCTCAGGTTTTTACTACATATGAACACTTTTCACATTCTCCCGTGCAACTCGGCTGCTAGTCCTCCTTTCATGTAGAATCATAAGGTCCTAGCTCATGTCCAAGGCACCAAAGCCAGCTAAAAAGTCAATAATCGATACCTAAAACTTGTATTGTACTACTTCTTCCTGGCTATTACATCAACTTAGAAGCTTCATCTGTGTCCTACTATGGTGCTTTCAGTGTCTCAGCATACCGCAGCACGCGACATAGCTTTGCAGACGATAAGTACAACCGTTTCAGAGAGAAGAGCGGCCAATGTGACGATCTGGCTTCAAGTCGGTTCGATAACAAATGACGAAAACGGACCGATTTCTTAGGTTTTTACTACATATGAACACTTTTCACATTCTCCCGAGCAACTTGGCTCTACGTCCTCCTTTCATGCAGAATCTTAAGGTCCTAGCTCATGTCCAAGGCACCAAAGCCAGCTAAAAAGTCAATATTCAATACCTAAAACTTGAATTGTACTACTTCTTACTGGCTATTACATCAACTTAGAAGCTTCATCTGTGTTCTACTATGGTGCTTTTAGTGTCTCAGCATACCGCAGCACGCGGCATAGCTTTGCAGACGATAAGTACAAGTGTTTCAGAGAGAAGAGCGACCAATGTGGCGATCTACCTGTAAGTCGATTCGATAACAAATGAGGAAAATGGACGGATTTCTCAGGTTTTTACTACATATGAACACTTTTCACATTCTCCCGTGCAACTCGGCTGCTAGTCCTCCTTTCATGCAGAATGTTAAGGTCCTAGCTCATGTCCAAGGCACCAAAGCCAGCTAAAAAGCCAATAATCGATACCTAAAACTTAAATTGTACTACTTCTTACTGGCTATTACATCAACTTAGAAGCTTCATCTGTGTTCTACTATGGTGCTTTTAGTGTCTCCGCATACCGCAGCACGCCACGTAGCTTTGCAATCGATAAGTACAACCGTTTCAGAGAGAAGTGCGGCCAATGTGACGATCTAGCGTTAAGTCGATTCAATAACAAATGACGAAACCGACGGATTTCTCAGGTTTTTACTACATATGAACACTTTTCACATTCTCCCGTGCAAATCGGCTGCTAGTCCTCCTTTCATGTAGAATCATAAGGTCCCAGCTCATGTCCAAGGCACCATAGCCAGCTAAAAAGTCAATAATCGATACCTATAACTTGAATTGTACGACTTCTTCCTGGCTATTACATCAACTTAGAAGCTTCATCTGTTTTCTACTATGGTGCTTTTAGTGTCTCCGCATACCGCAGCACGCGACATAGCTTTGCAGACGATAAGTACAACCGTTTCAGAGAAGAAGAGCGGCCAATGTGACGATCTGGCTTTAAGTCGGTTCGATAACAAATGACGAAAACGGACCGATTTCTCAGGTTTTTACTACATATGAACACTATTCACATTCTCCAGTGCAACTCGGCTGCTAGTCCTCCTTTCATGCAGAATCGTAAGGTCCTAGCTCATGTCCAAGGCACCAAAGCCAGCTAAAAAGTCAATATTTAATACCTAAAACTTGAATTGTACTACTTCTTACTGGTTATTACATCAACTTAGAAGCTTCATCTGTGTTCTACTATAGTGCTTTTAGTGTCTCAGCATACTGCAGCACGCGACATAGCTTTGCAGACGATAAGTACAACCGTTTCAGAGAGGAGCCCCCAATGTGACGATCTGGCTTTAAGTAGATTCGATAACAAATGACGAAAACGGACCGATTTCTCAGGTTTTTACTACATATGAACACTTTTCACATTGTCCCGTGCAACTCGGCTGCTAGTCCTCCTTTCATGCAAAATCTTAATTTCCTAGCTCATGTTCAAGGCACCAAAGAAGGGTAAAAACTCAATAACCGATACCTAAAACTTTAATTGTACTACTTCTTACTGGCTATTACATCAACTTAGAAGCTTCATCTGTGTTGTACTGTGGTGCTTTTACTGTCTCCGCATACCGCAATACGCGACATAGGTTTGCACACGATAAGTACAACCGTTTCAGAGAAGAAGAGCGGCCAATGTGACGATCTGGCTTTAAGTAGATTCGATAACAAATGACGTAAACGGACGGATGTCTCAGGTTTATACTACATATGAACACTATTCACATTCTCCCGTGCAACTCGGCTGCTAGTCCTACTTCATGCAAAATCTTAATTTCCTAGCTGATGTCCAAGGCACCAAAGAAGGGTAAAAAGTCAATAACCGATACCTAAAACTTGAATTGTACTACTTCTTACTGGCTATTACATCAACTTAGAAGCTTCTTCTGTGTTCTACTATGGTGATTTTAGTGTCTCCGCTTACCGCAGCATGCGACATAGCTTTGCAGACGATAAGTACAACCGTTTCAGAGAGAAGAGCGACCAATGAGACGATCTGGCTTTAAGTCGATTCGATAACAAATGACGAAAACGGACGGATTTCTCGGGTTTTTACTACATATGAACACTTTTCACATTCCCCCGAGCAACTTGGCTCCACGTCCTCCTTTCATGCAGAATCTTAAGGTCCTAGCTCATGTCCAAGGCACCAAAGCCAGCTAAAAAGTCAATATTCAATACCTAAAACTTGAATTGTACTACTTCTTACTGGCTATTACATCAACTTAGAAGCTTCATCTGTGTTCTACTATGGTGCTTTTAGTGTCTCAGCATACCGCAGCAAGCGGCATAGCTTTGCAGACGATAAGTACAAGTGTTTCAGAGAGAAGAGCGACCAATGTGACGATCTGGCTTTAAGTCGATTCGATAACAAATGAGGAAAATGGACGGATTTCTCAGGTTTTTACTACATATGAACACTTTTCACATTCTCCCGTGCAACTCGGCTGCTAGTCCTCCTTTCATGCAGAATGTTAAGGTCCTAGCTCATGTCCAAGGCACCAAAGCCAGCTAAAAAGTCAATAATCGATACCTAAAACTTAAATTGTACTACTTCTTACTGGCTATTACATCAACTTAGAAGCTTCATCTGTGTTCTACTATGGTGCTTTTAGTGTCTCCGCATACCGCAGCACGCGACGTAGCTTTGCAATCGATAAGTACAACCGTTTCAGAGAGAAGAGCGGCCAATGTGACGATCTAGCGTTAAGTCGATTCAATAACAAATGACGAAACCGACGGATTTCTCAGGTTTTTACTACATATGAACACTTTTCACATTCTCCCGTGCAAATCGGCTGCTAGTCCTCCTTTCATGTAGAATCATAAGGTCCCAGCTCATGTCCAAGGCACCATAGCCAGCTAAAAAGTCAATAATCGATACCTATAACTTGAATTGTACTACTTCTTCCTGGCTATTACATCAACTTAGAAGCTTCATCTGTTTTCTACTATGGTGCTTTTAGTGTCTCCGCATACCGCAGCACGCGACATAGCTTTGCAGACGATAAGTACAACCGTTTCAGAGAGAAGAGCGGCCAATGAGACGATCTGGCTTTAAGTCGATTCGATAACAAATGACGAAAACGGACCGATTTCTCGGGTTTTTACTACATATGAACACTTTTCACATTCTCCCGTGCAACTTGGCTCCTCGTCCTCCTTTCATGCAGAATCTTAAGGTCCTAGCTCATGTCCAAGGCACCAAAGCCAGCTAAAAAGTCAATATTCAATACCTAAAACTTGAATTGTACTACTTCTTACTGACTATTACATCAACTTAGAAGCTTCACCTGTGTTCTACTATGGTGCTTTTAGTGTGTCCGCATACCGCAGCACGCGACATAGCTTTGCAGACGATAAGTACAACCGTTTCAGAGAGAAGAGCGGCCAATGTGACGATCTGGCTTTAAGTCGATTCGATAACAAATGACGAAAACGGACGGATTTCTCAGGTTTTTACTACATATGAACACTTTTCACATTCTCCCGTGCAACTCGGCTGCTAGTCCTCCTTTCATGCAGAATCTTAAGGTCCTAGCTCATGTCCAAGGCACCAAAGCCAGCTAAAAAGTCAATAATCGATACCTATAACTTGAATTGTACTACTTCTTCCTGGCTATTACATCAACTTAGAAGCTTCATCTGTTTTCTACTATGGTGCTTTTAGTGTCTCCGCATACCGCAGCACGCGACATAGCTTTGCAGACGATAAGTACTACCGTTTCAGAGAGAAGAGCGGCCAATGTGACGATCTGGCTTTACGTCGATTCGATAACAAATGACGAAAACGGAAGGATTTCTCAGGTTTTTACTACATATGAACACTTTTCATATTCTCCCGAGCAACTCCGCTGCTAATCCTCCTTTCATGCAGAAGCTTAAGGTCCTAGCTCATGTCCAAGGCACCAAAGCCAGCTAAAAAGTCAATAATCGATACCTAAAACTTGAATTGTACTACTTCTTACTGGCTATTACATCAACTTAGAAGCTTCATCTATGTTCTACTATGGTGCTTTTACTGTCTCCGCATACCGCAATACGCGACATAGGTTTGCACACGATAAGTACAACCGTTTCAGAGAAGAAGAGCGGCCAATGTGACGATCTGGCTTTAAGTAGATTCGATAACAAATGACGTAAACGGACGGATGTCTCAGATTTTTACTACATATGAACATTTTTCACATTCTCCCGTGCAACTCGGCTGCTAGTCCTCCTTTCATGCAGAAGCTTAAGGTCCTAGCTGATGTCCAAGGCACCAAAGAAGGGTAAAAAGTCAATAACCGATACCTAAAACTTGAATTGTACTACTTCTTACTGGCTATTACAGCAACTTAGAAGCTTCATCTGTGTTCTACTATGGTGCTTTTAGTGTCTATACATACCGCAGCACGCGACATAGCTTTGCAGACGATAAGTACAAGCGTTTCAGAGAGAAAAGCGGCCAATGTGACGATCTGGCTTTACGTCGATTCGATAACAAATGACGAAAACGGACGGATTTCTCAGGTTTTTACTACATATGAACACTTTTCACATTCTCCCGTGCAAATCGGCTGCTAGTCCTCCCTTCATGCAGAATCATAAGGTCCTAGCTCATGTCCAAGGCACCAAAGCCAGCTAAAAAGTCAATAATCGATACCTAAAACTTGAGTTGTACTACTTCTTACTGGCTATTACATCAACTTAGAAGCTTCATCTGTGTACTACTATGCTGCTTTTAGTGTCTCCGCATACCGCGGCACGCGACAAAGCTTTGCAGACGATAAGTACAACTTTTTCAGAGAGAAGAGCGGCCAATGTGACGATCTGGCTTTAAGAAGATTCGATAACAAATGACGAAAACGGACGGATTTCTAGGTTTTTACTACATATGAACACTTTTCATATTCTCCCGTGCAACTCCGCTGCTAATCCTCCTTTCATGCAGAAGCTTAAGGTCCTAGCTAATGTCCAAGGCACCAAAGCCAGCTAAAAAGTCAATAATCGATACCTAAAACTTGAATTGAACTACTTCTTACTGGCTATTACATCAACTTAGAAGCTTTATCTGTGTTCTACTATGGTGCTCTTAGTGTCTCAGAATACCGCAGCACGCGACATAGCTTTGCAGACGATAAGTACAACCGTTTCAGAGAGAAGAGCGGCCAATGTGACGATCTGGCTTGAAGAAGATTCGATAACAAATGACGAAAACGGACGGATTTCTAGGTTTTTAGTACATATGAACACTTTTCATATTCTCCCGTGCAACTCCGCTGCTAATCCTCCTTTCATGCAGAAGCTTAAGGTCCTAGCTCATGTCCAAGGTACCAAAGACAGCTGAAAAGTCAATAATCTATACCTAAAACTTGAGTTGTACTACTTCTTACTGGCTATTACATCAACTTAGAAGCTTCATCTGTGTACTACTATGGTGCTTTTACTGTCTTCGCATACCGCAATACGCGACATAGGTTTGCACACGATAAGTACAACCGTTTCAGAGAAGAAGAGCGGCCAATGTGACGATCTGGCTTTAAGTAGATTCGATAACAAATGACGTAAACGGACGGATGTCTCAGGTTTTTACTACATATGAACATTTTTCACATTCTCCCGTGCAACGCGGCTGCTTGTCCTCCTTACATGCAGAATCTTAAGGTCCTAACTCATGTCCAATGTACCAAAGCCAGCTGAAAAGTCAATAATCGATACCTAAAACTTGAATTGTACTACATCTTACTGGCTATTACATCAACTTAGAAGCTTCATCTGTGTTCTACTATGGTGATTTTAGTGTCTCCGCATACCGCAGCACGCGACATAGCTTCGCAGACGATAAGTACAACCGTTTCAGAGAGAAGAGCGGCCAATGAGACGATCTGGCTTTAAGTCGATTCGATAACAAATGACGAAAACGGACGGATTTTTCAGGTTTTTACTACATATGAACACTTTTCACATTCTCCCGTGCAACTCGGCTGCTAGTCCTCCTTACATGCAGAATCTTAAGGTCCTAGCTCATGTCCAAGGCACCAAAGCCAGCTAAAAAGTCAATAATCGATACCTAAAACTTGAATTGTACTACTTCTTACTGGCTATTACATCAACTTAGAAGCATCATCTGTGTTCTACTATGGTGCTTTTACTGTCTCCGCATACCGCAGAACGCCACATAGTTTTGCAGACGATAAGTACAACCGTTTCAGAGAGAAGAGCGGCCAATGTGACGATCTGGCTTTAAGTCGATTCGATAACAAATGACGAAAACGGACGGATGTCTCAGGTTTATACTACATATGAACACCTTTCACATTCTCCCGTGCAACTCGGCTGCTAGTCCTCCTTTCATGTAGAATCATAAGGTCCCAGCTCATGTCCATGGCACCATAGCCAGCTAAAAAGTCAATAATCGATACCTATAACTTGAATTGTACTACTTCTTCCTGGCTATTACATCAACTTAGAAGCTTCATCTGTTTTCTACTATGGTGCTTTTAGTGTCTCCGCATACCGCAGCACGCGACATAGCTTTGCAGACGATAAGTACAACCGTTTCAGAGAAGAAGAGCGGCCAATGTGACGATCTGGCTTTAAGTCGGTTCGATAACAAATGACGAAAACGGACCGATTTCTCAGGTTTTTACTACATATGAACACTATTCACATTCTCCAGTGCAACTCGGCTGCTAGTCCTCCTTTCATGCAGAATCGTAAGGTCCTAGCTCATGTCCAAGGCACCAAAGCCAGCTAAAAAGTCAATATTTAATACCTAAAACTTGAATTGTACTACTTCTTACTGGCTATTACATCAACTTAGAAGCTTCATCTGTGTTCTACTATAGTGCTTTTAGTGTCTCAGCATACTGCAGCACGCGACATAGCTTTGCAGACGATAAGTACAACCGTTTCAGAGAGAAGAGCCCCCAATGTGACGATCTGGCTTTAAGTAGATTCGATAACAAATGACGAAAACGGATGGATTTCTCAGGTTTTTACTACATATGAACACTTTTCACATTCTCATGTGCAACTCGGCTGCTAGTCCTCCTTTCATGCAAAATCTTAATTTCCTAGCTCATGTTCAAGGCACCAAAGAATGGTAAATACTCAATAACCGATACCTAAAACTTTAATTGTACTACTTCTTACTGGCTATTACATCAACTTAGAAGCTTCACCTGTGTTCTACTATGGTGCTTTTAGTGTGTCCGCATACCGCAGCACGCGACATAGCTTTGCAGACGATAAGTACAACCGTTTCAGAGAGAAGAGCGGCCAATGTGACGATCTGGCTTTAAGTCGATTCGATAACAAATGACGAAAACGGACGGATTTCTCAGGTTTTTACTACATATGAACACTTTTCACATTCTCCCGTGCAACTCGGCTGCTAGTCCTCCTTTCATGCAGAATCTTAAGGTCCTAGCTCATGTCCAAGGCACCAAAGCCAGCTAAAAAGTCAATAATCGATACCTAAAACTTGAATTGTACTACTTCTTACTGGCTATTACATCAACTTAGAAGCTTCATCTGTGTTCTACTATGGTGCTTTTAGTGTCTCCGCATACCGCAGCACGCGACATAGCTTTGCAGACGATAAGTACTACCGTTTCAGAGAGAAGAGCGGCCAATGTGACGATCTGGCTTTACGTCGATTCGATAACAAATGACGAAAACGGAAGGATTTCTCAGGTTTTTACTACATATGAACACTTTTCATATTCTCCCGAGCAACTCCGCTGCTAATCCTCCTTTCATGCAGAAGCTTAAGGTCCTAGCTCATGTCCAAGGCACCAAAGCCAGCTAAAAAGTCAATAATCGATACCTAAAACTTGAATTGTACTACTTCTTACTGGCTATTACATCAACTTAGAAGCTTCATCTATGTTCTACTATGGTGCTTTTACTGTCTCCGCATACCGCAATACGCGACATAGGTTTGCACACGATAAGTACAACCGTTTCAGAGAAGAAGAGCGGCCAATGTGACGATCTGGCTTTAAGTAGATTCGATAACAAATGACGTAAACGGACGGATGTCTCAGATTTTTACTACATATGAACATTTTTCACATTCTCCCGTGCAACTCGGCTGCTAGTCCTCCTTTCATGCAGAAGCTTAAGGTCCTAGCTGATGTCCAAGGCACCAAAGAAGGGTAAAAAGTCAATAACCGATACCTAAAACTTGAATTGTACTACTTCTTACTGGCTATTACAGCAACTTAGAAGCTTCATCTGTGTTCTACTATGGTGCTTTTAGTGTCTATACATACCGCAGCACGCGACATAGCTTTGCAGACGATAAATACAACCGTTTCAGAGAGAAGAGCGGCCAACGTGACGATCTGGCTTTAAGTAGATTCGATAACAAATGCCGTAAACGGACGGATGTCTCAGATTTTTACTACATATGAACATTTTTCACATTCTCCCGTGCAACTCGGCTGCTAGTCCTCCTTTCATGCGGAATCTTAAGGTCCTAGCTCATGTCCAAGGCACCAAAGCCAGCTAAAAAGTCAATATTCAATACTTAAAACTTGAATTGTACTACTTCTTACTGGCTATTACATCAACGTATAAGCTTCATCTGTGTTCTACTATGGTGCTTTTAGTGTCTCCGCATACCGCAGCACGCGATATAGCTTTGCAATCGATAAGTACAACCGTTTCAGAGAGAAGAGCGGCCAATGTGACGATCTAGCTTTAAGTCGATGCAATAACAAATGACGAAACCGACGGATTTCTCAGGTTTTTACTACATATGAACACTTTTCACATTCTCCCGTGCAACTCGGCTGCTAGTCCTCCTTTCATGTAGAATCATAAGGTCCTAGCTCATGTCCAAGGCACCAAAGCCAGCTAAAAAGTCAATAATCGATACCTAAAACTTGTATTGTACTACTTCTTCCTGGCTATTACATCAACTTAGAAGCTTCATCTGTGTCCTACTATGGTGCTTTCAGTGTCTCAGCATACCGCAGCACGCGACATAGCTTTGCAGACGATAAGTACAACCGTTTCAGAGAGAAGAGCGGCCAATGTGACGATCTGGCTTCAAGTCGGTTCGATAACAAATGACGAAAACGGACCGATTTCTTAGGTTTTTACTACATATGAACACTATTCACATTCTCCCGTGCAACTCGGCTGCTAGTCCTCCTTTCGTGCAGAATCGTAAGAATCGTAGGGTCCTAGCTCATGTCCAAGGCACCAAAGCCAGCTAAAAAGTCAATATTCAATACTTAAAACTTGAATTGTACTACTTCTTACTGGCTATTACATCAACTTAGAAGCTTCATCTGTGTTCTACTATAGTGCTTTTAGTGTCTCAGCATACTGCAGCACGCGACATAACTTTGCAGACGATAAGTACAACCGTTTCAGAGAGAAGAGCCCCCAATGTGACGATCTGGCTTTAAGTCGATTCGATAACAAATGACGAAAACGGACGGATTTCTCAGGTTTTTACTACATATGAACACTTTTCTCATTCTCCCGTGCAACTCGGCTGCTAGTCCTCCTTACATGCAGAATCTTATGGTCCTAGCTCATGTCCAAGGCACCAAAGCCAGCTAAAAAGTCAATAATCGATAGCGAAAACTTGAGTTGTACTACATCTTACTGGCTATTACATCAACTTAAAAGCTTCATCTGTGTTCTACTATGGTGCTTTTAGTGTCTCCGCATACCGCAGCACGCGACATAGCTTTGCAGACGATAAGTACAAGCGTTTCAGAGAGATGAGCGGCCAATGTGACGATCTGGCTTTACGTGGATTCGATAACAAATGACGAAAACGGACGGATTTCTCAGTTTTTTACTACATATGAACACTTTTCACATTCTCCCGTGAAAACCGGCTGCTAGTCCTCCTTACATGCAGAATCATAAGGTACTAGCTCATGTCCAAGGCACCAAAGAAGGGTAAAAAGTCAATAACCGATACCTAAAACTTTAATTGTACTACTTCTTACTGGCTATTACATCAACTTAGAAGGTTCATCTGTGTTCTACTATGGTGCTTTTAGTGTGTCCGCATACCGCAGCACGCGACATAGCTTTGCAGACGATAAGTACAACCGTTTCAGAGAGAAGAGCGGCCAATGTGACGATCTGGCTTTAAGTCGATTCGACAACAAATGACGAAAACGGACGGATTTCTCAGGTTTTTACTACATATGAACACTTTTCTCATTCTCCCGTGCAACTCGGCTGCTAGTCCTCCTTACATGCAGAATCTTAAGGTCCTAGCTCATGTCCAAGTCACCAAAGCCAGCTAAAAAGTCAATAATCGATACCGAAAACTTGAGTTGTACTACTTCTTACTGGCTATTACATCAACTTAGAAGCTTCATCTGTGTTCTACTATGGTGCTTTTAGTGTCTCCGCATACCGCAGCACGCGACATAGCTTTGCAGACGATAAGTACAACCGTTTCAGAGAGAAGAGCTGCAAATGTGACGATCTGGCTTGAAGTAGATTCGATAACAAATGACGTAAATGGACGGATGTCTCAGGTTTTTACTACATATTAACATTTTTCACATTCTCCCGTGAAACTCGGCTGCTAGTCCTCCTTTCATGCAGAATCTTAAGGTCCTAGCTCATGTCCAAGGTACCAAAGCCAGCTGAAAAGTCAATAATCGATACCTAAAACTTGAATTGTACTACTTCTTACCGGCTATTACATCAACTTAGAAGCTTCATCTGTGTTCTACTATGGTGATTTTAGTGTCTCCGCATACCCCAGCACGCGACATAGCTTTGCAGACGATAAGTACAACCGTTTCAGAGAGAAGAGCGGCCAATGAGACGATCTGCTTTAAGTCGATTCGATAACAAGTGACGAAAACGGACCGATTTCTCAGGTTTTTACTACATATGAACACTTTTCACATTCTCCCGTGCAACTTGGCTCCTCGTCCTCCTTTCATGCAGATTCTTAAGGTCCTAGCTCATGTCCAAGGCACCAAAGCCAGCTAAAAAGTCAATATTCAATACCTAAATCTTGAATTGTACTACTTCTTACTGGCTATTACATCAACTCAGAAGCTTCATCTGTGTTCTACTATGGTGCTTTTAGTGTCTCAGCATACCGCAGCACGCGACATAGCTTTGCAGACGATAAGTACAACCGTTTCAGAGAGAAGAGCGGCCAATGTGACGATCTGGTTTTAAGTCGATTCGATAACAAATGACGAAAACGGACGTGTTTCTCAGGTTTTTACTACATTTGAACACCTTTCACATTTTCCCGTGCAACTCGGCTGCTAGTCCTACTTTCATGCAGAATATTAAGGTCCTAGCTCATGTCCAAGGCACCAAAGCCAGCTAAAAAGTCAATAATCGATACCTAAAACTTGAATTGTACTACTTCTTACTGGCTATTACATAAACTTAGAAGCTTCATCTGTGTTCTGCTATGGTGCTTTTAGTGTCTCCGCATACCGCAGCACGCGACATAGCTTTGCAGACGATAAGTACTACCGTTTCAGAGAGAAGAGCGGCCAATGTGGCGATCTGGCTTGAAGTCGATTCGATAACAAATGACGAAAACGGACCGACTTCTCAGTTTTTTACTACATATGAACACTTTTCACATTCTCTCGTGCGAATCGGCTGCTAGCCCTCCTTTCATGCAGAATCATAAGGTCCTAGCTCATGTCCAAGGCACCAAAGCCAGCTAAAAAGTAAATAATCGTTACCTAAAACCTGAATTGTACTACTTCTTACTGGCTATTACATCAACTTAGAAGCTTCATCTGTGTTCTACTATGGTGCTTTTAGTGTCTCCGCATACCGCAGCACGCGACATAGCTTTGCAGACGTTAAGTACAACCGTTTCAGAGAGAAGAGCGGCCAATGTGACGATCTGGCTTTAAGTAGATTCGATAACAAATGACGAAAACGGACGGATTTCTCAGGTTTTTACTACATATGAACACTTTTCACATTCTCCCGTGCAACTCGGCTGCTAGTCCTCCTTTCATGCAAAATCTTAATTTCCTAGCTCATGTTCAAGGCACCAAAGAAGTGTAAAAAGTCAATAACCAATACCTAAAACTTTAATTGTACTACTTCTTACTGGCTATTACATCAACTTAGAAGCTTCATCTGTGTACTACTATGGTGCTTTTAGTGTGTCCGCATACCGCAGCACTCGACATAGCTTTGCAGACGATAAGTACAACTTTTTCAAAGAGAAGAGCGGCAAATGTGACGATCTGGCTTTAAGTCGATTCGATAACAAATGACGAAAACGGACGGATTTCTCAGGTTTTTACTACATATGAACACTTTTCACATTCTCCCGTGCAACTCGGCTGCTAGTCCTCCTTACATGCAGAATCTTAAGGTCCTAGCTCATGTCCAAGGCACCAAAGCCAGCTAAAAAGTCAATAATCGATACCTAAAACTTGAGTTGTACTACTTCTTACTGGCTATTACATCAACTTAGAAGCTTCATCTGTGTACTACTATGGTGCTTTTAGTGTCTCCGCATACCGCAGCACGCGACATAGCTTTGCAGACGATAAGTACAAGCGTTTCAGAGAGAAGAGCGGCCAATGTGACGATCTGGCTTTACGTCGATTCGATAACAAATGACGAAAACGGACGGATTTCTCAGGTTTTTACTACATATGAACACTTTTCACATTCTCCCGTGCAACTTGGCTCCTCGTCCTCCTTTCATGCAGATTCTTAAGGTCCTAGCTCATGTCCAAGGCACCAAAGCCAGCTAAAAAGTCAATATTCAATACCTAAATCTTGAATTGTACTACTTCTTACTGGCTATTACATCAACTTAGAAGCTTCATCTGTGTTCTACTATGGTGCTTTTAGTGTCTCAGCATACCGCAGCACGCGACATAGCTTTGCAATCGATAAGTACAACCGTTTCAGAGAGAAGAGCGGCCAATGTGACGATCTGGTTTTAAGTCGATTCGGTAACAAATGACGAAAACGGACGTGTTTCTCAGGTTTTTACTACATTTGAACACTTTTCACATTGTCCCGTGCAACTCGGCTGCTAGTCCTACTTTCATGCAGAATATTAAGGTCCTAGCTCATGTCCAAGGCACCAAAGCCAGCTAAAAAGTCAATAATCGATACCTAAAACTTGAATTGTACTACTTCTTACTGGCTATTACATAAACTTAGAAGCTTCATCTGTGTTCTGCTATGGTGCTTTTAGTGTCTCCGCATACCGCAGCACGCGACATAGCTTTGCAGACGATAAGTACTACCGTTTCAGAGAGAAGAGCGGCCAATGTGGCGATCTGGCTTGAAGTCGATTCGATAACAAATGACGAAAACGGACCGACTTCTCAGTTTTTTACTACATATGAACACTTTTCACATTCTCTCGTGCGAATCGGCTGCTAGCCCTCCTTTCATGCAGAATCATAAGGTCCTAGCTCATGTCCAAGGCACCAAAGCCAGCTAAAAAGTAAATAATCGTTACCTAAAACCTGAATTGTACTACTTCTTACTGGCTATTACATCAACTTAGAAGCTTCATCTGTGTTCTACTATGGTGCTTTTAGTGTCTCCGCATACCGCAGCACGCGACATAGCTTTGCAGACGTTAAGTACAACCGTTTCAGAGAGAAGAGCCCCCAATGTGACGATCTGGCTTTAAGTAGATTCGATAACAAATGACGAAAACGGACGGATTTCTCAGGTTTTTACTACATATGAACACTTTTCACATTCTCCCGTGCAACTCGGCTGCTAGTCCTCCTTTCATGCAAAATCTTAATTTCCTAGCTCATGTTCAAGGCACCAAAGAAGTGTAAAAAGTCAATAACCAATACCTAAAACTTTAATTGTACTACTTCTTACTGGCTATTACATCAACTTAGAAGCTTCATCTGTGTACTACTATGGTGCTTTTAGTGTGTCCGCATACCGCAGCACTCGACATAGCTTTGCAGACGATAAGTACAACTTTTTCAAAGAGAAGAGCGGCAAATGTGACGATCTGGCTTTAAGTCGATTCGATAACAAATGACGAAAACGGACGGATTTCTCAGGTTTTTACTACATATGAACACTTTTCACATTCTCCCGTGCAACTCGGCTGCTAGTCCTCCTTACATGCAGAATCTTAAGGTCCTAGCTCATGTCCAAGGCACCAAAGCCAGCTAAAAAGTCAATAATCGATACCTAAAACTTGAATTGTACTACTTCTTACTGGCTATTACATCAACTTAGAAGCTTCATCTGTGTACTACTATGGTGCTTTTAGTGTCTCCGCATACCGCAGCACGCGGTATAGCTTTGCAGACGATAAGTACAAGCGTTTCAGAGAGAAGAGCGGCCAATGTGACGATCTGGCTTTACGTCGATTCGATAACAAATGACGAAAACGGACGGATTTCTCAGGTTTTTACTACATATGAACACTTTTCACATTCTCCCGTGCAAATCGGCTGCTAGTCCTCCTTTCATGCAGAATCATAAGGTCCTAGCTCATGTCCAAGGCACCAAAGCCAGCTAAAAAGTCAATAATCGATACGTAAAACTTGAATTGTACTACTTCTTACTGGCTATTACATCAACTTAGAAGCTTTATCTGTGTTCTACTATGGTGCTTTTAGTGTCTCAGAATACCGCAGTACGCGACATAGCTTTGCAGACGATAAGTACAACCGTTTCAGAGAGAAGAGCGGCCAATGTGACGATCTGGCTAATGTCGATTGGATAACAAATGACGAAAACGGACGGATTTCTCAGGTTTTTACTACATATGAACACTTTTCACATTCTCCCGTGCAAATCGGCTGCTAATCCTCCTTTCATGCAGAAGCTTAAGGTCCTAGCTCATGTCCAAGGCACCAAAGCCAGCTAAAAAGTCAATAATCGATACCTATAACTTGAATTGTACTACTTCATACTGACTATTACATGAACTTAGAAGCTTCATCTGTGTTCTACTATGGTGCTTTTACTGTCTCCGCATACCGCAGCACGCGACATAGCTTTGCAGACGATAAGTACAAGTGTTTCAGAGAGAAGAGCGGCCAATGGGACGATCTGGCTTTAAGTCGGTTCGATAACAAATGACGAAAACGGACCGATTTCTCAGGTTTTTACTACATATGAACACTATTCACATTCTCCCGTGCACCTCGGCTGCTAGTCCTCCTTTCATGCAGAATCGTAAGGTCCTAGCTCATGTCCGAGGCACCAAAGCCAGCTAAAGAGTCAATATTCAATACCTAAAACTTGAATTGCACTACTTCTTACTGGCTATTACATCAACTTAGAAGCTTCATCTGTGATCTATTATAGTGCTTTTAGTGTCTCAGCATACTGCAGCACGCGACATAGCTTTGCAGACGATAAGTACCACCGTTTCAGACAGAAGAGGCCCCAATGTGACGATCTGGCTTTAAGTAGATTCGATAACAAATGACGAAAACGGACTGATTTCTCAGGTTTTTACTACATATGAACACTTTTCACATTCTCCCGTGCAACTCGGCTGCTAGTCCTCCTTCATGCAAAATTTTAATTTCCTAGCTCATGTCCAAGGCACCAAAGAAGGGTAAAAAGTCAATAATCATTACCTAAAACTTGAGTTGTACTACTTCTTACTGGCTATTACATCAACTTAGAAGCTTCATCTGTGTCCTACTATGGTGCTTTTAGTGTCTCCTCATACCGCAGCACGCGACATAGCTTTGCAGACGATAAGTACAAGCGTTTCAGAGAGAAGAGCGGACAATGTGACGATCAGGCTTTACGTCGATTCGATAACAAATGACGAAAACGGACGGATTTCTCAGGTTTTTACTAAATATGAACACTTTTCACATTCTCCCGTGCAAATCGGCTGCTAGTCCTCCTTTCATGCAGAATCATATGGTCCTAGCTCATGTCCAAGGCACCAAAGCCAGCTAAAAAGTCAATAATCGATACCTAAAACTTGAATTGTACTACTTCTTACTGGCTATTACATCAACTTATAAGCTTCATCTGTGTTCTACTATGGTGATTTTAGTGTCTCCGCATACCCCAGCACGCGACATAGCTTTGCAGACGATAAGTACAACCGTTTCAGAGAGAAGAGCGGCCAATGAGACGATCTGCTTTAAGTCGATTCGATAACAAGTGACGAAAACGGACCGATTTCTCAGGTTTTTACTACATATGAACACTTTTCACATTCTCCCGTGCAACTTGGCTCCTCGTCCTCCTTTCATGCAGAATCTTAAGGTACTATATCATGTCCAAGGCACCAAAGAAAGCTAAAAAGTCAATATTCAATACCTAAAACTTGAATTGTACTACTTCTTACTGGGTATTACATCAACTTAGAAGCTTCATCTGTGTTCTACTATGGTGCTTTTAGTGTCTCAGCATACCGCAGCACGCGACATAGCTTTGCAGACGATAAGTACAAGTGTTTCAGAGAGAAGAGCGGCAAATGTGACGATCTGGCTTTAAGTCGATTCGATAACAAATGACGAAAACGGACGTATTTCTCAGGTTTTTACTACATTTGAACAGTTTTCACATTTTCCCGTGTAACTCGGCTGCTAGTCCTCCTTTCATGCAGAATCATAAGGTCCTAGCTCATGTCCAAGGCACCAAAGCCCGCTAAAAAGTCAATAATCGATACCTAAAACTTGAATTGTACTACTTCTTACTGGCTATTACATCAACTTAGAAGCTTCATCTGAGTTCTAATATGTTGCTTTTAGTGTCTCCGCATACCGCAGCACGCGACATAGCTTTGCAATCGATAAGTACAAAAGTTTCAGAGAGAAGAGCGGCCAATGTGTCGATCTGGCTTTAAGTCGATTCGATAACAAATGACGAAAACGGACGGATTTCTAGGTTTTTACTACATATGACCACTTTTCATATTCTCCCGTGCAACTCCGCTGCTAATCCTGCTTACATGTAGAATCATAAGGTCCTAGCTCATGTCCAAGGCACCAAAGCCAGCTAAAAAGTCAATAATCGATACCTAAAACTTGAATTGTACTACTTCTTCCTGGCTATTACATCAACTTAGAAGCTTCATCTGTGTTGTACTATGGTGCTTTTAGTGTCTCAGCATACCGCAGCACGCGACATAGCTTTGCAGACGATAAGTACAACCGTTTCAGAGAGAAGAGCGGCCAATGTGACGATCTGGCTTTAAGTCGGTTCGATAACAAATGACGAAAACGGACCGATTTCTCAGGTTTTTACTACATATGAACACTATTCACATTCTCCCGTGCACCTCGGCTGCTAGTCCTCCTTTCATGCAGAATCGTAAGGTCCTAGCTCATGTCCGAGGCACCAAAGCCAGCTAAAGAGTCAATATTCAATACCTAAAACTTGAATTGCACTACTTCTTACTGGCTATTACATCAACTTAGAAGCTTCATCTGTGATCTACCATAGTGCTTTTAGTGTCTCAGCATACTGCAGCACGCGACATAGCTTTGCAGACGATAACTACCACCGTTTCAGAGAGAAGAGCCCCCAATGTGACGATCTGGCTTTAAGTAGATTCGATAACAAATGACGAAAACGGACTGATTTCTCAGGTTTTTACTACATATGAACACTTTTCACATTCTCCCGTGCAACTCGGCTGCTAGTCCTCCTTCATGCAAAATTTTAATTTCCTAGCTCATGTCCAAGGCACCAAAGAAGGGTAAAAAGTCAATAATCATTACCTAAAACTTGAGTTGTACTACTTCTTACTGGCTATTACATCAACTTAGAAGCTTCATCTGTGTCCTACTATGGTGCTTTTAGTGTCTCCTCATACCGCAGCACGCGACATAGCTTTGCAGACGATAAGTACAAGCGTTTCAGAGAGAAGAGCGGACAATGTGACGATCAGGCTTTACGTCGATTCGATAACAAATGACGAAAACGGACGGATTTCTCAGGTTTTTACTAAATATGAACACTTTTCACATTCTCCCGTGCAAATCGGCTGCTAGTCCTCCTTTCATGCAGAATCATATGGTCCTAGCTCATGTCCAAGGCACCAAAGCCAGCTAAAAAGTCAATAATCGATACCTAAAACTTGAATTGTACTACTTCTTACTGGCTATTACATCAACTTATAAGCTTCATCTGTGTTCTACTATGGTGATTTTAGTGTCTCCGCATACCCCAGCACGCGACATAGCTTTGCAGACGATAAGTACAACCGTTTCAGAGAGAAGAGCGGCCAATGAGACGATCTGCTTTAAGTCGATTCGATAACAAGTGACGAAAACGGACCGATTTCTCAGGTTTTTACTACATATGAACACTTTTCACATTCTCCCGTGCAACTTGGCTCCTCGTCCTCCTTTCATGCAGAATCTTAAGGTCCTATATCATGTCCAAGGCACCAAAGAAAGCTAAAAGTCAATATTCAATACCTAAAACTTGAATTGTACTACTTCTTACTGGGTATTACATCAACTTAGAAGCTTCATCTGTGTTCTACTATGGTGCTTTTAGTGTCTCAGCATACCGCAGCACGCGACATAGCTTTGCAGACGATAAGTACAAGTGTTTCAGAGAGAAGAGCGGCCAATGTGACGATCTGGCTTTAAGTCGATTCGATAACAAATGACGAAAACGGACGTATTTCTCAGGTTTTTACTACATTTGAACACTTTTCACATTTTCCCGTGTAACTCGGCTGCTAGTCCTCCTTTCATGCAGAATCATAAGGTCCTAGCTCATGTCCAAGGCACCAAAGCCCGCTAAAAAGTCAATAATCGATACCTAAAACTTGAATTGTACTACTTCTTACTGGCTATTACATCAACTTAGAAGCTTCATCTGAGTTCTAATATGTTGCTTTTAGTGTCTCCGCATACCGCAGCACGCGACATAGCTTTGCAATCGATAAGTACAAAAGTTTCAGAGAGAAGAGCGGCCAATGTGTCGATCTGGCTTTAAGTCGATTCGATAACAAATGACGAAAACGGACGGATTTCTAGGTTTTTACTACATATGACCACTTTTCATATTCTCCCGTGCAACTCCGCTGCTAATCCTGCTTACATGTAGAATCATAAGGTCCTAGCTCATGTCCAAGGCACCAAAGCCAGCTAAAAAGTCAATAATCGATACCTAAAACTTGAATTGTACTACTTCTTCCTGGCTATTACATCAACTTAGAAGCTTCATCTGTGTTCTACTATGGTGCTTTTAGTGTCTCAGCATACCGCAGCACGCGACATAGCTTTGCAGACGATAAGTACAACCGTTTCAGAGAGAAGAGCGGCCAATGTGACTATCTGGCTTTAAGTCGGTTCGATAACAAATGACGAAAACGGACCGATTTCTCAGGTTTTTACTACATATGAACACTATTCACATTCTCCCGTGCACCTCGGCTGCTAGTCCTCCTTTCATGCAGAATCGTAAGGTCCTAGCTCATGTCCGAGGCACCAAAGCCAGCTAAAGAGTCAATATTCAATACCTAAAACTTGAATTGCACTACTTCTTACTGGCTATTACATCAACTTAGAAGCTTTATCTGTGATCTACCATAGTGCTTTTAGTGTCTCAGCATACTGCAGCACGCGACATAGCTTTGCAGACGATAAGTACCACCGTTTCAGAGAGAAGAGCCCCCAATGTGACGATCTGGCTTTAAGTAGATTCGATAACAAATGACGAAAACGGACTGATTTCTCAGGTTTTTACTACATATGAACACTTTTCACATTCTCCCGTGCAACTAGGCTGCTAGTCCTCCTTCATGCAAATTTTAATTTCCTAGCTCATGTCCAAGGCACCAAAGAAGGGTAAAAAGTCAATAATCATTACCTAAAACTTGAGTTGTACTACTTCTTACTGGCTATTAGATCAACTTAGAAGCTTCATCTGTGTTCTACTATGGTGCTTTTAGTGTCTCCGCGTACCGCAGCACGCGACATAGCTTTGCAGACGATAAGTACAAGCGTTTCAGAGAGAAGAGCGGACAATGTGACGATCAGGCTTTACGTCGATTCGATAACAAATGACGAAAACGGACGGATTTCTCAGGTTTTTACTACATATGAACACTTTTCACATTCTCCCGTGCAAATCGGCTGCTAGTCCTCCTTTCATGCAGAATCGTAAGGTCCTAGCTCATGTCCAAGGCACCAAAGCCAGCTAAAAAGTCAATAATCGATACCTAAAACTTGAATTGTACTACTTCTTACTGGCTATTACATCAACTTAGAAGCTTCATCTGAGTTCTAATATGTTGCTTTTAGTGTCTCCGCATACCGCAGCACGCGACATAGCTTTGCAATCGATAAGTACAAAAGTTTCAGAGAGAAGAGCGGACAATGTGACGATCTGGCTTTAAGTCGATTCGATAACAAATGACGAAAACGGACGGATTTCTAGGTTTTTACTACATATGACCACTTTTCATATTCTCCCGTGCAACTCCGCTGCTAATCCTCCTTTCATGTAGAATCATAAGGTCCTAGCTCATGTCCAAGGCACCAAAGCCAGCTAAAAAGTCAATAATCGATACCTAAAACTTGAATTGTACTACTTATTCCTGGCTATTACATCAACTTAGAAGCTTCATCTGTGTTCTACTATGGTGCTTTTAGTGTCTCAGCATACCGCAGCACGCGACATAGCTTTGCAGACGATAAGTACAACCGTTTCAGAGAGAAGAGCGGCCAATGTGACGATCTGGCTTTAAGTCGGTTCTATAACAAATGACGAAAACGGACCGATTTCTCAGGTTTTTACTACATATGGACACTATTCACATTCTCCCGTGCACCTCGGCTGCTAGTCCTCCTTTCATGCAGAATCGTAAGGTCCTAGCTCATGTCCGAGGCACCAAAGCCAGCTAAAGAGTCAATATTCAATACCTAAAACTTGAATTGCACTACTTCTTACTGGCTATTACATCAACTTAGAAGCTTCATCTGTGATCTACCATAGTGCTTTTAGTGTCTCAGCATACTGCAGCACGCGACATAGCTTTGCAGACGATAAGTACCACCGTTTCAGACGATCTGGCTTTAAGTAGATTCGATAACAAATGACGAAAACGGACTGATTTCTCAGGTTTTTACTACATATGAACACTTTTCACATTCTCCCGTGCAACTCGGCTGCTAGTCCTCCTTCATGCAAAATTTTAATTTCCTAGCTCATGTCCAAGGCACCAAAGAAGGGTAAAAAGTCAATAATCATTACCTAAAACTTGAGTTGTACTACTTCTTACTGGCTATTACATCAACTTAGAAGCTTCATCTGTGTTCTACTATGGTGCTTTTTGTGTCTCCGCGTACCGCAGCACGCGACATAGCTTTGCAGACGATAAGTACAAGCGTTTCAGAGAGAAGTGCGGACAATGTGACGATCTGGCTTTACGTCGATTCGATAACAAATGACGAAAACGGACGGATTTCTAGGTTTTTACTACATATGAACACTTTTCATATTCTCCCGTGCAACTCCGCTGCTAATCCTCCTTTCATGCAGAAGCTTAAGGTCCTAGCTCATGTCCAAGGCACCAAAGCCAGCTAAAAAGTCAATAATCGATACCTAAAACTTGAATTGTAGTACTTCTTACTGGCTATTACATCAACTTAGAAGCTTCATCTGTGTTCTACTATGGTGCTTTTAGTGTCTCAGCATACCGCAGCACGCGACATAGCTTTGCAGACGATAAGTACAAGTGTTTCAGAGAGAAGAGCGGATAATGTGACGATCTGGCTTTAAGTCGATTCGATAACAAATGACGAAAACGGACGTATTTCTCAGGTTTTTACTACATTTGAACACTTTTCACATTTTCCCGTGTAACTCGGCTGCTAGTCCTCCTTTCATGCAGAATCATAAGGTCCTAGCTCATGTCCAAGGCACCAAAGCCAGCTAAAAAGTCAATAATCGATACCTAAAACTTGAATTGTACTACTTCTTACTGGCTATTACATCAACTTAGAAGCTTCATCTGAGTTCTAATATGTTGCTTTTAGTGTCTCCGCATACCGCAGCACGCGACATAGCTTTGAAATCGATAAGTACAAAAGTTTCAGAGAGAAGAGCGGACAATGTGACGATCTGGCTTTAAGTCGATTCGATAACAAATGACGAAAACGGACGGATTTCTAGGTTTTTACTACATATGACCACTTTTCATATTCTCCCGTGCAACTCCGCTGCTAATCCTCCTTTCATGTAGAATCATAAGGTCCTAGCTCATGTCCAAGGCACCAAAGCCAGCTAAAAAGTCAATAATCGATACCTAAAACTTGAATTGTACTACTTCTTCCTGGCTATTACATCAACTTAGAAGCTTCATCTGTGTTCTACTATGGTGCTTTTAGTGTCTCAGCATACCGCAGCACGCGACATAGCTTTGCAGACGATAAGTACAACCGTTTCAGAGAGAAGAGCGGCCAATGTGACGATCTGGTTTAAGTAGATTCGATAACAAATGACGTAAACGGACGGATGTCTCAGGCTTTTACTACATATGAACACTTTTCACATTCTCCCGTGCAACTCGGCTGCTAGTCCTCCTTCATGCAAAATTTTAATTTCCTAGCTCATGTCCAAGTCACCAAAGAAGGGTAAAAAGTCAATAATCATTACCTAAAACTTGAGTTGTACTACTTCTTACTGGCTATTACATCAACTTAGAAGCTTCATCTGTGTTCTACTATGGTGCTTTTAGTGTCTCCGCATACCGCAGCACGCGACATAGCTTTGCAGACGATAACTACAAGCGTTTCAGAGAGAAGAGCGGCCAATGTGACGATGTGGCTTTACGTCGAATCGATAACAAATGACGAAAACGGACGGATTTCTCAGGTTTTTACTACATATGAACACTTTTCACATTCTCCCGAGCAAATCGGCTGCTAGTCCTCCTTTCATGCAGAATCATAAGGTCCTAGCTCATGTCCAAGGCACCAAAGCCAGCTAAAAAGTCAATAATCGATACCTAAAACTTGAATTGTACTAATTCTTACCGGCTATTACATCAACTTAAAAGCTTTATCTGTGTTCTACTATGGTGCTTTTAGTGTCTCCGCATACCGCAGCACGCGACATAGCTTTGCAGACGATAAGTACAACCGTTTCAGAGAGAAGAGCGGCCAATGTGACGATCTGGTTTAAGTAGATTCGATAACAAATGACGTAAACGGACGGATGTCTCAGGTTTTTACTACATATGAACACTTTTCACATTCTCCCGTGCAACTGCGCTGCTAATCCTCCATTCATGCAGAATCTTAAGGTCCTAGCTCATGTCCAAGGCACCAAAGTCAGCTAAAAAGTCAATAATCAATACCTAAAACTTGTATTGTACTACTTCTTACTAGCTATTACATCAACTTAGAAGCTTCATCTGTGTTCTACTATGGTGATTTTAGTGTCTCCGCATACCCCAGCACGCGACATAGCTTTGCAGACGATAAGTACAACCGTTTCAGAGGGAAGAGCGGCCAATGAGACGATCTGGCTTTAAGTCGATTCGATAACAAGTGACGAAAACGGACCGATTTCTCAGGTTTTTACTACATATGAACACTTTTCACATTCTCCCGTGCAACTTGGCTCCTCGTCCTCCTTTCATGCAAAATCTTAAGGTCCTAGCTCATGTCCAAGGCACCAAAGCCAGCTAAAAAGTCAATATTCAATACCTAAAACTTGAATTGTACTACTTCTTACTGGCTATTACATCAACTTATAAGCTTCATCTGTTTTCTACTATGGTGCTTTTAGTGTCTCAGCATACCGCAGCACGCGACATAGGTTAGCAGACGACAAGTACAAGTGTTTCAGAGAAAAGAGCGGCCAATGTTACGATCTGGCTTTAAGTCGATTCGATAACAAATGACCAAAACGGACGGATTTCTCAGGTTTTTACTACATATGAACACTTTTCACATTTTCCCGTGCAACTCGGCTGCTAGTCCTCTTTTCATGCAGAATCTTAAGGTCCTAGCTCATGTCCAAAGCAACAAAGCCAGCTAAAAAGTCAATAATCGATACCTAAAACTTGAATTGTACTACTTCTTACTGGCTATTACATCAACTTAGAAGCTTCATCTGTGTTCTACTAAGGTGCTTTTAGTGTCTCAGCATACCGCAGCACGCGACATAGCTTTGCAGACGATAATTACAACCGTTTCAGAGAGAAGACCGGCCAATGTGACGATCTGGCTTGAAGTCGATTCGATAACAAATGACGAAAACGGACGGATTTCTAGGTTTTTACTACATTAGAACACTTTTCATATACTCCCGTGCAACTCCGCTGCTAATCCTCCTTTCATGCAGAATCTTAAGGTCCTAGCTCATGTCCAAGGCACCAAAGCCAGCTAAAAGTCAATAATCGATACCTAAAACTTGAATTGTACTACTTCTTACTGGCTATTAGATCAACTTAGAAGCTTCATCTGTTTTCTACTATGGTGCTTTTACTGTCTCCGCATACCGCAGCACGCGACATAGGTTTGCAGACGATAAGTACAACCGTTTCAGAGAGAAGAGCGGGCAATGTGACGATCTGGCTTTAAGTAGATTCGATAACAAATGACGAAAACGGACGGATTTCTCATGTTTTTACTACATATGAACACTCTTCACATTCTCCCGTGCAAATCGGCTGCTAGTCCTCCTTTCATGCAGAATCATAAGGTCCTAGCTCATGTCCAAGGCACCAAAGCCAGCTAAAAAGTCAATAATCGATACCTAAAACTTGAATTGTACTACTTCTTCCTGGCTACTACATAACTTAGAAGCTTCATCTGTGTTCTACTATGGCGCTTTTAGTGTCTCAGCATACCGCAGCACGCGACATAGCTTTGCAGACGGTAAGTACAACCGTTTCAGAGAGAAGATCGGCCAATGTGACGATCTGGCTTTAAGTCGATTCGATAACAAATGACGAAAACGGACGGATTTCTCAGGATTTTACTACATATGAACACTTTTCGCATTCTCCCGTGCAAATCGGCTGCTAGTCCTCCTTTCATGCAGAATCATAAGGTCCTAGCTCATGTCCAAGGCACCAAAGCCAGCTAAAAAGTCAATAATCGATACCTAAAACTTGAATTGTACTACTTCTTCCTGGCTATTACATCAACTTAGAAGCTTCATCTGTGTTCTACTATGGTGCTTTTAGTGTCTCAGCATACCGCAGCACGCGACATAGCTATGCAGACGATAAGTACAACCGTTTCAGAGAGAAGAGCGGCCAATGTGACGATCTGGCTTTAAGTCGATTCGAGAACAAATGACGAAAACGGACGGATTTCTAGGTTTTTACTACATATGAACACTTTTTATATTCTCCCGCGCAACTCCGCTGCCAATCCTCCTTTCATGCAGAATCTTAAGGTCCTAGCTCATGTCCAAGGCACCAAAGCCAGCTAAAAAGTCAATAATCGATTCCTAAAACTTGAATTGTACTTCTTCTTCCTGGCTATTACATCAACTTAGAAGCCTCATCTGTGTTCTACTATGGTGCTTTTAGTGTCTCAGAATACCGCAGCACGGGACATAGCTTTGCAGACGATAAGTACTACCGTTTCAGAGAGAAGAGCGGCCAATGTGACGATCTGGCATTACGTCGATTCGATAACAAATGACGAAAACGGACGGATTTCTCAGGTTTTTACTACGTATGAACACTTTTCACATTCTCCCGTGCAAATCGTTTGCTAGTCCTCCTTTCATGCAGAATCTTAAGGTCCTAGCTCATGTCCAAGGCACCAAAGCCAGCTAAAAAGTCAATATTCGATACCTAAAACTTGAATTGCACTATTTCTTACTGGCTATTACATCAACTTAGAAGCTTCATCTGTGTTCTACTATGGTGCTTTTCGTGTCTCCGCATACCGCAGCACGCGACGTAGCTTTGCAATCGATAAGTACAACCGTTTCAGAGAGAGGAGCGGCCAATGTGACGATCTGGCTTTACGTCGATTCGATAACAAATGACGAAAACGGACGGATTTCTCAGGTTTTTACTACATATGAACACTTTTCACATTCTCCTATGCAAATTTTCTGCTAGTCCTCCTTTCATGCAGAATGTTAAGGTCCTGGCTCATGTCCAAGGCACCAAAGCCAGCTAAAAAGTCAATAATCGATACCTAAAACTTGAATTTTAATACTTCTTACTGGCTATTACATCTACTTAGAAGCTACATCTGTGTTCTACTATGGTGCTTTTACTGTCTCCGCATTCCGCAGCACGCGACATAGCTTTGCAGACGATAAGTACAAGCGTTTCAGAGAAAAGAGCGGGGACTGTGACGATCTGGCTTTAAGTCGATTCGATAACAAATGACGAAAACGGACGGATTTCTCAGGTTTTTACTACATATGAACACTTTTCACATTCTCCCGTGCAACTCGGCTGCTAGTCCTCCTTTCATGCAGAATGTTAAGTTCCTAGCTCATGTCCAAGACACCAAAGAAGGGTGAAAAGTCAATAACCGATACCTAAAACTTTAATTGTACTACTTCTTACTGGCTATTACATCAACTTAGAAGCTTCATCTGTGTTCTACTATGGTGCTTTTAGTGTGTCCGCATACCGCAGCACGCGACATAGCTTTGCAGACGATAAGTACAACTCTTGCAGAGAGAAGAGTTGCCAATGAGACGATCTGGCTTGAAGTCGATTCGATAACAAATGACCAAAACGGACGGATTTCTCAGGTTTTTACTACATATGAACACTTTTCACATTCTCCCGTGCAACTCGGCTGCTAGTCCTCCTTTCATGCAGAATCTTAAGGTCCTAGCTCATGTCCAAGGTACCAAAGCCAGCTAAAAAGTCAATAATCGATACCTAAAACTTGAATTGTACTACTTCTTACTGGCTATTACATCAACTTAGAAGCTTCATCTGTGTTCTACTATGGTGCTTTTAGTGTCTCCGCATACCGCAGCACGCGACATAGCTTTGCAATCGATAAGTACAACCGTTTCAGAGAGAAGAGCGGCCAATGTGACGATCTGGCTTTAAGTCGATTCGATAACAAATGACGAAAACGGACGTATTTCTCAGGTTTTTACTACATATGAACACAATTCACATTCTCCCGTGCAACTCGGCTGCTAGTCCTCCTTTCATGTAGAATCTTAAGGTCCTAGCTCATGTCCAAGGTACCAAAGCCAGCTAAAAAGTCAATAATCGATACCTGATACTAGAATTGTATTATTTCTTACTGGCTATTACATCAACTTAGAAGCCTCATCTGTGTTCTACTATGGTGATTTTAGTGTCTCCGCATACCGCAGCACGCGACATAGCTTTGCAGACGATAAGTACAACCGTTTCAGAGAGAAGAGCGGCCAATGTGACGATCTTGCTTTAAGTCGGTTCGATAACAAATGACGAAAACGGACCGATTTCTCAGGTTTTTACTACATATGAACACTTTTCACATTCTCCCATGCAACTCGGCGGCTAGTCCTCCTTTTATGCAGAATCTTAAGGTGATAGCTCATGTCCAAGGCACCAAAGCCAGCTAAAAAGTCAATATTCAATACCTAAAACTTGAATTGTACTACTTCTTACTGGCTATTACATCGACTTAGAAGCTTCATATGTGTTCTACTATGGTGCTTTTAGTGTCTCCGCATACCGCAGCACGCGACATAGCTTTGCAGACGATAAGTACAAGCGTTTCAGAGAAAAGAGCGGCCACTGTGACAATCTGGCTTTAAGTAGATTCGATAACAAATGACGAAAAGGACGGATTTCTCAGGTTTTTACTACATATGAACACTTTTCACATTCTCCCGTGCAAATCGGCTGCTAGTCCTCCTTTCATGCAGAATCTTAAGGTCCTAGCTCATGTCCAAGGCACCAAAGCCAGCTAAAAAGTCAATAATCGATACCTAAAACTTGAATTGGATTACCTCTTACTGGCTATTACATCAACTTAGAAGCCTCATCTGTGTTCTACTATTGTGATTTTAGTGTCTCCGCATACCGCAGCACGCGACATAGCTTTGCAGACGATAAGTACAACCGTTTCAGAGACAAGAGCGGCCAATGTGACGATCTGGCTTTAAGTCGATTCGATAACAAATGACGAAAACTGACGGATTTCTCAGGTTAATACTACATATGAACACTTTTCACATTCTCCCGTGCAAATCGGCTGCTAGTCCTCCTTTCATGCAGAATCATAAGGTCCTAGCTCATGTCCAAGGCACCAAAGCCAGCTAAAAAGTCAATAATCGATACCTAAAACTTGAATTGTACTACTTCTTCCTGGCTATTACATCAACTTAGAATCTTCATCTGTGTTCTACTATGGTGCTTTTAGTGTCTCAGCATACCGCAGCACGCGACATAGCTTTGCAGACGAGAAGTACAACCGTTTCAGAGAGAAGAGCGGCCAATGTGACGATCTGGCTTTAAGTCGATTCGATAACAAATGACGAAAACGGACGGATGTCTCAGGTTTTTACTACATATGAACACTATTCACATTCTCCCGTGCAACTCGGCTGCTAGTCCTCCTTTCATGCAGAATCTTCAGGTCCTAGCTCATGTCCAAGGTACCAAAGCCAGTTAAAAAGTCAATAATCGATAACAAAAACTTGAATTGGATTACTTCTTACTGGCTATTACATCAACTTAGAAGCCTCATCTGTTTTCTACTATGGTGATTTTAGTGTCTCCGCATACCGCAGCACGCGACATAGCTTTGCAGACGATAAGTACAACCGTTTCAGAGAGGAGAGCGGCCAATGTGACGATCTGGCTTTAAGTCGGTTCGATAACAAATGACGAAAACGGACGGATGTCTCAGGTTTTTACTACATATTAACACTTTTCATATTCTCCCGTGTAACTCCGCTGCTAATCCTCCTTTCATGCAGAATCTTAAGGTCCTAGCTCATGTCGAGGGCACCAAAGCCAGCTAAAACGTCAATAATCGATACCTAAAACTTGAATTGTACTACTTCTTCCTGGCTATTACATCAACATAGAAGCTTCATCTGTGTTCTACTATGGTGCTTTTACTGTCTCCGCATACCGCAGCACGCGACATAGCTTTGCAGACGAGAAGTACAACCGTTTCAGAGAGAAGAGCGGCCAATGTGACGATCTGGCTTTAAGTCGATTCGATAACAAATGACGAAAACGGACGGATGTCTCAGGTTTTTACTACATATGAATACTATTCACATTCTCCCGTGCAACTCGGCTGCTAGTAATCCTTTCATGCAGAATCTTAAGGTCCTATCTCATGTCCAAGGTACCAAAGCCAGCAAAAAAGTCAATAATCGATACCTAAAACTTGAGTTGTATTACTTCTTACTGGCTATTACATCAACTTAGTAGCCTCATCTGTGTTCTACTATGGTGATTTTAGTGTCTCCGCACACCGCAGCACGCGACATAGCTTTGCAGACGATAAGTACAAGCGTTTCAGAGAGGAGAGCGGCCAATGTGACGATCTGGCTTTAAGTCGGTTCGATAACAAATGTCGAAAACGGACCGATTTCTCAGGTTTTTACTACATCTGAACACTTTTCACATTCTCCCGTGCAACTCGGCTGCTAGTCCTCCTTTCATGCAGAATCTTAAGGTCCTAGCTCATGTCCAAGGCACCAAAGCCAGCTAAAAAGTCAATAATCGATACCTAAAACTTGAATTGTACTACTTCTTCCTGGCTATTACATCAACTTAGAAGCTTCATCTGTGTTCTACTGTGGTGCTCTTACTGTGTCCGCATACCGCAGCACGCGACATAGCTTTGCAGACGATAAGTACAACCGTTTCAGAGAGAAGAGCGGCCAATGTGACGATTTGGTTTTACGTCGATTCGATAACAAATGACGAAAACGGACGGATGTCTCGGGTTTTTACTACATATGAAAACTTTTCATATTCTCCCGTGTAACTCCGCTGCTAATCCTCCTTTCATGCAGAATCTTAAGGTCCTAGCTCATGTCCAAGGCACCAAAGCCAGCTAAAAAGTAAACAATCGATACGTAAAACATGAATTGTACTATATCTTCCAGGCTATTACATCAACTTAGAAGCTTCAACTGTGTTCTACTATGGTGCTTTTACTGTCTCCGCATACCGCAGCACGCCACATAGCTTTGCAGACGATAAGTACAACCGTTTCAGAGAGAAGAGCGGCCAATGTGACGATCTGGCTTTAAGTCGATTCGATAACAAATGACGAAAACGGACGGATGTCTCAGGTTTTTACTACATATGAACACTATTCACATTCTCCCGTGCAACTCGGCTGCTAGTCCTCCTTTCATGGAGAATCTTATGGTCCTAGCTCATGTCCAATGTACCAAAGCCAGCTAAAATGTCAATAATCGATACATAATACTTGAATTGTATTACTTCTTACTGGCTATTACATCAACTTAGAAGCCTCATCTGTGTTCTACTATGGTGATTTTAGTGTCTCCGCATACCGCAGCACGCGACATAGCTTTGCAGACGATAAGTACAACCGTTTCAGAGAGAAGAGCGGCCAATGTGACGATCTGACTTTAAGTCGGTTCGATACCAAATAACGAAAACGGACCGATTTCTCAGGTTTTTACTACATATGAACACTTTTCACATTCTCCCGTGCAACTCGGCTGCTAGTCCTCCTTTCATGCAGAAACCTAAGGTCCTGTGTCATGTCCAAGGCACCAAAGCCAGCTAAAAAGTCAATAATCGATACCTAAAACTTGAATTGGACTACTTCTTACTGAGTATTACATCAACATAGAAGCTTCATCTGTCTTCTACTATGGTGCTTTTACTGTCTCCGCATACCGCATCACGCGACTTAGCTTTGCGCACGATACCTACAACCGTTTCAGAGAGAAGAGCGGCCAATGTGACGATCTGGCTTTAAGTCGATTTGATAACAAATGACGAAAACGGACGGATTTCTCAGGTTTTTACTACATATGAACACTTTTCACATTCTCCCGTGCAACTCGGCTGCTAGTCCTCCTTCATGCAAAATCTTAATTTCCTAGCTCATGTCCAAGGCACCAAAGAAGGGTAAAAAGTCAATAACCGATACGTAAAACTTTAATTGTACTACTTCTTACTGGCTATTACATCAACTTAGAAGCTTCATCTGTGTTCTACTATGGTGCTTTTAGTGTGTCCGCATACCGCAGCACGCGACATAGCTTTGCAGACGATAAGTACAACTCTTGCAGAGAGAAGAGTGGCCAATGAGGCGATCTGGCTTGAAGTCGATTCGATAACAAATGACCAAAACGGACGGATTTCTCAGGTTTTTACTACATATGAACACTTTTCACATTCTCCTGTGCAACTCGGCTGCTAGTCCTCCTTTCATGCAGAATCTTAAGGTCCTAGCTCATGTCCAAGGCACCAAAGCCAGCTAAAAAGTCAATAATCGATACCTAAAACTTGAATTGTACTACTTCTTACTGGCTATTACATCAACTTAGAAGCTTCATCTGTGTTCTACTATGGTGCTTTTAGTGTCTCCGCATACCGCAGCACGCGACATAGCTTTGCAATCGATAAGTACAACCGTTTCAGAGAGAAGAGCGGCCAATGTGACGATCTGGCTTTAAGTCGATTCGATAACAAATGACGAAAACGGACGTATTTCTCAGGTTTTTACTACATATGAACACAATTCACATTCTCCCGTGCAACTCGGCTGCTAGTCCTCCTTTCATGTAGAATCTTAAGGTCCTAGCCCATGTCCAAGGTACCAAAGCCAGTTAAAAAGTCAATAATCGATAGCAAAAACTTGCATTGGATTACTTCTTACTGGCTATTACATCAACTTAGAAGCCTCATCTGTTTTCTACTATGGTGATTTTAGTGTCTCCGCAAACCGCAGCACGCGACATAGCTTTGCAGACGATAAGTACAACCGTTTCAGAGAGGAGAGCGGCCAATGTGTCGATCTGGCTTTAAGTCGGTTCGATAACAAATGACGAAAACGGACAGATGTCTCAGGTTTTTACTACATATGAACACTTTTCATATTCTCCCGTGTAACTCCGCTGCTAATCCTCCTTTCATGCAGAATCTTAAGGTCCTAGCTCATGTCCAAGGCACCAAAGCCAGCTAAAAAGTCAATAATCGATACCTAAAACTTGAATTGTACTACTTCTTACTGGCTATTACATCAACTTAGAAGCTTCATCTGTGTTCTACTATGGTGCTTTTAGTGTCTCCGCATACCGCAGCACGCGACATAGCTTTGCAGACGATAAGTACAAGCGTTTCAGAGAAAAGAGCGGCCACTGTGACGATCTGGCTTTAAGTCGATTCGATAACCAATGACGAAAACGGACGGATTTCTCAGGTTTTTACTACATATGAACACTTTTCACATTCTCCCGTGCAAATCGGCTGCTAGTCCTCCTTTCATGCAGAATCTTAAGGTCCTAGCTCATGTCCAAGGCACCAAAGCCAGCTAAAAAGTCAATAATCGATACCTAAAACTTGAATTGGATTACTTCTTACTGGCTATTACATCAACTTAGATGCTTCATCTGTGTTCTACTATGGTGATTTTAGTGTCTCCGCATACCGCAGCACGCGACATAGCTTTGCAGACGATAGGTACAAGCGTTTCAGAGAGAAGAGCGGCCAATGTGACAATCTGGCTTTAAGTCGATTCGATAACAAATGACGAAAACGGACGGATTTCTAAGGTTTTTACTACATATGAACACTTTTCACATTCTCCCGTGCAACTCGGCTGCTAGTCCTCCTTTCATGCAGAATGTTAAGTTCAAAGCTCATGTCCAAGGCACCAAAGAAGGGTGAAAAGTCAATAACCGATACCTAAAACTTTAATTGTACTACTTCTTACTGGCTATTACATCAACTTAGAAGCTTCATCTGTGTTCTACTATGGTGCTTTTAGTGTGTCCGCATACCGCAGCACGCGACATAGCTTTGCAGACGATAAGTACAACTTTTTCAGAGAGAAGAGCGGCCAATGTGACGAGCTGGCTTTAAGTCGATTCGATAACGGATTTCTCAGGTTTTTACTACATATGAACACATTTCACATTCTCCCGTGCAACTCGGCTGCTAGTCCTCCTTTCATGCAGAATGTTAATGTCCGAGCTCATGTCCAACGCACCAAAGCCATCTAAAAAGTCAATAATCGGTACGTAAAACTTGAATTGTACTATATCTTACTGGCTATTACATCAACTTAGAAGCTTCATCTGTGTTCTACTATGGTGCTTTTACGGTCTCCGCATATCGCAGAGCGCGACATAGCTTTGCAGACGAGAAGTACAACCGTTTCAGAGAGAAGAGCGGCCAATGTGACGATCTGGCTTTAAGTCGATTCGATAACAAATGACGAAAACGGACGGATTTCTCAGGATTTTTACTACATTTGAACACTTTTCACATTTTCCCGTGCAACTCGACTGCTAGTCCTCCTTTCATGCAGAATCATAAGGTCCTAGCTCACGTCCAAGGCACCAAAGCCGGCTAAAACGTCATTAATCGATACCTAACATTTGAATTGTACTACTTCTTACTGCCTATTACATCAACTTAGAAGCTTCATCTGTGTTCTACTATGGTGCTTTTAGTGTCTCCGCATACCGCAGCACGCGACATAGCTTTGCAATCGATAAGTACAACCGTTTCAGAGAGAATAGCGGCCAATGTGACGATCTGGCTTTAAGACGATTCGATAACAAATGAAGAAAACGGACGGATTTCTCAGGTTTTTACTACATATTAACACTTTTCACATTCTCCCATGCAAATCGGCTGCTAGTCCTCCTTTCATTCAGAATCTTAAGGTCCTAGCTCATGTCCAAGGAATCAAAGCCAGCTAAAAAGTCAATAATCGATACCTAAAACTTGAATTGTACTACTACTTACTGGCTATTACATCAACATAGAAGCTTCATCTGTGTTCTACTATGGTGATTTTAGTGTCTCCGCATACCGCAGCACGCGACATAGCTTTGCAGCCGATAAGTACAACCGTTTCAGAGAGAAGAGCGGCCAATGTGACGACCTGGCTTTAAGTCGATTCGATAACAAATGACGAAAACGGACGGATTTCTAGGTTTTTACTACATATGAACACTTTTCGTATTCTCCCGTGCAACTCCGCTGCTAATCCTCCTTCCATGCAGAATCTTAAGGTCCTAGCTCATGTCCAAGGCACCAAAGCCAGCTAAAAAGTCAATAATCGATACCTAAAACTTGAATTCTACTATAGCTTACTGGCTATTACATCGACTTAGAAGCTTCATATGTGTTCTACTATGGTGCTTTTTTGTCTCCGCATACCGCAGCACGCGACATAGCTTTGCAGACGATAAGTACAACCGTTTCAGAGAGAAGAGCGGCCAATGTGACGATCTGGCTTTAAGTCGATTCGATAACAAATGACGAAAACGGACGGATGTCTCAGGTTTTTACTTCATATGAACACTTTTCACATTCTACCGTGCAACTCCGCTGCTAATCCTCCTTTCATGCAGAATCTAAAGGTCCTAGCTCATGTCCAAGGCACCAAAGCCAGCTAAAAAGTCAATAATCGATACCTAAAACTTGAATTGTACTACTACTTACTGGCTATTACATCAACTTAGAAGCTTCATCTGTGTTCTACTATGGTGATTTTAGTGTCTCCGCATACCGCAGCACGCGACATAGCTTTGCATACGATAAGTACAACCGTTTCAGAGAGTAGAGCGGCCAATGTGACGATCTGGCTTTAAGTCGATTCGATAACAAATGACGAAAACGGACGGATTTCTCATGTTTTTACTACATATGAACACATTTCACATTCTCCCGTGCAACTCGGCAGCTAGTCTTCCTTTCATGCAGAATGTTAAGGTCCGAGCTCATTTCCAAGGCACCAAAGCCAGCTAAAAAGTCAATAATCGATACCTAAAACTTGAATTGTACTACTTCTTACTGGCTATTACATCAACTTAGAAGCTTCATCTGTGTTCTATTATGCTGCTTTTAGTGTCTCCGCATACCGCAGCACGCGGCATAGCTACGAAATCGATTAGTACAACCGTTTCAGAGAGAAGAGCGGCCAATGTGACGATCTGGCTTTAAGTCGATTCGATAACAAATGACGAAAACTGACGTGTTTCTCAGGTTTTTACTACATATGAACACTTTTCACATTCTCCCGTGCAAATAAGCTGCTAGTCCTCCTTTCATGCAGAATGTTAAGGTCCTAGCTCATGTCGAGGGCACCAAAGCCAGCTATAAAGTCTTAAACCATACCTAAAACTTGAATTATACTACTTCTTCCTGGCTATTACATCAACTTAGAAGCTTCATCTGTGTTCTACTATGGTGCTTTTAGTGTTTCAGAATACCGCAGCACGCGACATAGCTTTGCAGACGATAAGTACAACCGTTTCAGAGAGAATAGCGGCCAATGTGACGATCTGGCTATAAGTCGATTCGATAACAAATGACGAAAACGGACGGATTTCTAGGTTTTTACTACATATGAACACTTTTCATATTCTCCCGTGCAACTCCGCTGCTAATCCTTCTTTCATGCACAATCTTAAGGTCCTAGCTCATGTCCAACGCACCAATGCCATCTAAAAAGTCAATAATCGATACCTAAAACTTGGATTGTACTATTTCTTACTGGCTAATACATCAACTTAGAAGATTCATCTGTGTTCTACTATGGTGCTTTTACTGTCTCCGCATATCGCAGCACGCGACATAGCTTTGCAGACGATAAGTACAACCGTTTCAGAGAGAAGAGCGGCCAATGTGACGATCTGGCTTTAAGTAGATTCGATAACAAATGACGTAAACGGACGGATGTCTCAGGTTTTTACTACATACTAACATTTTTCACATTCTCCCGTGCAACTTTGCTGCTATTCCTCCTTTCATGCAGAATCTTAAGGTCCTAGCTCATGTCC
Source organism: Schistocerca gregaria (assembly GCF_023897955.1). Classification (NCBI taxonomy): domain Eukaryota; kingdom Metazoa; phylum Arthropoda; class Insecta; order Orthoptera; family Acrididae; genus Schistocerca; species Schistocerca gregaria. The sequence goes on along the minus strand of NW_026061711.1, from coordinate 1,962,751 downwards.
AAGCTACCAAAGCCAGCTAAAAAGTCAATAATCGATACCTAAAACTTTAATTGTACTACTTCTTACTGGCTATTACATCAACTTAGAAGCTTCATCTGTGTTCTACTATGGTGCTTTTAGTGTCTCCGCATACCGCAGCACGCGACAAAGCTTTGCAATCGATAAGTACAACCGTTTCAGAGAGAAGAGCGGCCAATATGACGATCTAGCTTTAAGTCGATTCGATAACAAATGACGAAAACGGACGGATTTCTCATGTTTTTACTACATATGAACACTCTTCACATTCTCCCGTGCAAATCGGCTGCTAGTCCTCCTTTCATGCAGAATCATAAGGTCCTAGCTCATGTCCAAGGCACCAAAGCCAGCTAAAAAGTCAATAATCGATACCTAAAACTTGAATTGTACTACTTCTTCCTGGCTACTACATAACTTAGAAGCTTCATCTGTGTTCTACTATGGTGCTTTTAGTGTCTCAGCATACCGCAGCACGCGACATAGCTTTGCAGACGGTAAGTACAACCGTTTCAGAGAGAAGATCGGCCAATGTGACGATCTGGCTTTAAGTCGATTCGATAACAAATGACGAAAACGGACGGATTTCTCAGGATTTTACTACATATGAACACTTTTCGCATTCTCCCGTGCAAATCGGCTGCTAGTCCTCCTTTCATGCAGAATCTTAAGGTCCTAGCTCATGTCCAAGGCACCAAAGCCAGCTAAAAAGTCAATAATCGATACCTAAAACTTGAATTGTACTACTTCTTCCTGGCTATTACATCAACTTAGAAGCTTCATCTGTGTTCTACTATGGTGCTTTTAGTGTCTCAGCATACCGCAGCACGCGACATAGCTTTGCAGACGATAAGTACCACCGTTTCAGAGAGAAGAGCGGCCAATGTGACGATCTGGCATTACGTCGATTCGATAACAAATGACGAAAACGGACGGATTTCTCAGGTTTTTACTACATATGAACACTTTTCACATTCTCCCGTGCAAATCGTCTGCTAGTCCTACTTTCATGCAGAATCTTAAGGTCCTAGCTCATGTCCAAGGCACCAAAGCCAGCTAAAAAGTCAATAATCGATACCTAAAACTTGAATTGCACTATTTCTTACTGGCTATTACATCAACTTACAAGCTTCATCTGTGTTCTACTATGGTGCTTTTAGTGTCTCCGCATGCCGCAGCACGCGACATAGCTTTGCAGACGATAAGTACAACCGTTTCAGAGAGAAGAGCGGCCAATGTGACGATCTGGATTTAAGTCGATTCGATAACAAATGACGAAAACTGACGGATTTCTCAGGTTAATACTACATATGAACACTTTTCACATTCTCCCGTGCAAATCGGCTGCTAGTCCTCCTTTCATGCAGAATCATAAGGTCCTAGCTCATGTCCAAGGCACCAAAGCCAGCTAAAAAGTCAATAATCGATACCTAAAACTTGAATTGTACTACTTCTTCCTGGCTATTACATCAACTTAGAAGCTTCATCTGTGTTCTACTATGGTGCTTTTAGTGTCTCAGCATACCGCAGCACGCGACATAGCTTTGCAGACGAGAAGTACAACCGTTTCAGAGAGAAGAGCGGCCAATGTGACGATCTGGCTTTAAGTCGATTCGATAACAAATGACGAAAACGGACGGATGTCTCAGGTTTTTACTACATATGAACACTATTCACATTCTCCCGATGCAACTCGGCTGCTAGTCCTCCTTTCATGCAGAATCTTAAGGTCCTAGCTCATGTCCAAGGTACCAAAGCCAGTTAAAAAGTCAATAATCGATAACAAAAACTTGAATTGGATTACTTCTTACTGGCTATTACATCAACTTAGAAGCCTCATCTGTTTTCAACTATGGTGATTTTAGTGTCTCCGCATACCGCAGCACGTGACATAGCTTTGCAGACGATAAGTACAACCGTTTCAGAGAGGAGAGCGGCCAATGTGACGATCTGGCTTTAAGTCGGTTCGATAACAAATGACGAAAACGGACGGATGTCTCAGGTTTTTACTACATATGAACACTATTCACATTCTCCCGTGCAACTCGGCTGCTAGTCCTCCTTTCATGCAGAATCTTAAGGTCCTATCTCATGTCCAAGGTACCAAAGCCAGCAAAAAAGTCAATAATCGATACCTAAAACTTGAGTTGTATTACTTCTTACTGGCTATTACATCAACTTAGAAGCCTCATCTGTGTTCTACTATGGTGATTTTAGTGTCTCCGCATACCGCAGCACGCGACATAGCTTTGCAGACGATAAGTACAAGCGTTTCAGAGAGGAGAGCGGCCAATGTGACGATCTTGCTTTAAGTCGGTTCGATAACAAATGACGAAAACGGACCGATTTCTCAGGTTTTTACTACATCTGAACACTTTTCACATTCTCCCGTGCACAACGGCTGCTAGTCCTCCTTTCATGCAGAATCTTAAGGTCCTAGCTCATGTCGAAGGCACCAAAGCCAGCTAAAAAGTCAATAATCGATACCTAAAACTTGAATTGTACTACTTCTTCCTGGCTATTACATCAACTTAGAAGCTTCATCTGTGTTCTACTGTGGTGCTTTTACTGTCTCCGCATACCGCAGCACGCGACATAGCTTTGCAGACGATAAGTACAACCGTTTCAGAGAGAAGAGCGGCCAATGTGACGATTTGGTTTTACGTCGATTCGATAACAAATGACGAAAACGGACGGATATCTCAGGTTTTTACTACATCTGAACACTTTTCACATTCTCCCGTGCACAACGGCTGCTAGTCCTCCTTTCATGCAGAATCATAAGGTCCTAGCTCATGTCCAAGGCACCAAAGCCAGCTAAAAAGTCAATAATCGATACCTAAAACTTGAATTGTACTACTTCTTACTGGCTATTACATCAACTTAGAAGCTTCATCTGTGTTCTACTATGGTGCTTTTAGTGTCTCAGCATACCGCAGCACGCGACATAGCTTTGCAGACGAGAAGTACAACCGTTTCAGAGAGAAGAGCGGCCAATGTGACGATCTGGCTTTAAGTCGATTCGATAACAAATGACGAAAACGGACGGATGTCTCAGGTTTTTACTACATATGAATACTATTCACATTCTCCCGTGCAACTCGGCTGCTAGTCCTCCTTTCATGCAGAATCTTAAGGTCCTAGCTCATGTCCAAGGTACCAAAGCCAGTTAAAAAGTCAATAATCGATAGCAAAAACTTGAATTGGATTACTTCTTACTGGCTATTACATCAACTTAGAAGCCTCATCTGTTTTCTACTATGGTGATTTTAGTGTCTCCGCATACCGCAGCACGCGACATAGCTTTGCAGACGATAAGTACAACCGTTTCAGAGAGGAGAGCGGCCAATGTGTCGATCTGGCTTTAAGTCGGTTCGATAACAAATGACGAAAACGGACGGATGTCTCAGGTTTTTACTACATATGAACACTTTTCATATTCTCCCGTGTAACTCCGCTGCTAATCCTCCTTTCATGCAGAATCTTAAGGTCCTAGCTCATGTCCTAGGCACCAAAGCCAGCTAAAAAGTCAATAATCGATACCTAAAACTTGAATTGTACTACTTCTCCCTGGCTATTACATCAACATAGAAGCTTCATCTGTGTTCTACTGTGGTGCTTTTGCTGTCTCCGCATACCGCAGCACGCGACATAGCTTTGCAGACGAGAAGTACAACCGTTTCAGAGAGAAGAGCGGCCAATGTGACGATCTGGCTTTAAGTCGATTCGATAACAAATGACGAAAACGGACGGATGTCTCAGGTTTTTACTATATATGAACACTTTTCACATTCTCCCGTGCAACTCGGCTGCTAGTCCTCCTTTCATGCAGAATCTTAAGGTCCTAGCTCTTGTCCAAGACACCAAAGCCAGCTAAAAAGTCAATAATCGATACCTAAAACTTGAATTGTACTACTTCTTACTGGCTATTACATCAACTTAGAAGCTTCATCTGTGTTCTACTATGGTGCTTTTAGTGTCTCCGCATACCGCAGCACGCGACATAGCTTTGCAGACGATAAGTACAAGCGTTTCAGAGAAAAGAGCGGCCACTGTGACGATCTGGCTTTAAGTCGATTCGATAACAAATGACGAAAACGGACGGATTTCTCAGGTTTTTACTACATATGAACACTTTTCACATTCTCCCGTGCAAATCGGCTGCTAGTCCTCCTTTCATGCAGGATCTTAAGGTCCTAGCTCATGTCCAAGGCACCAAAGCCAGCTAAAAAGTCAATAATCGATACCTAAAACTTGAATTGGATTTCTTCTTACTGGCTATTACATCAACTTAGATGCTTCATCTGTGTTCTACTATGGTGATTTTAGTGTCTCCGCATACCGCAGCACGCGACATAGCTTTGCAGACGATAGGTACAAGCGTTTCAGAGAGAAGAGCGGCCAATGTGACAATCTGGCTTTAAGGCGATTCGATAACAAATGACGAAAACGGACGGATTTCTAAGGTTTTTACTACATATGAACATTTTTCACATTCTCCCGTGCAACTCGGCTGCTAGTCCTCCTTTCATGCAGAATGTTAAGTTCGTAGCTCATGTCCAAGGCACCAAAGAAGGGTAAAAAGTCAATAACCGATACCTAAAACTTTAATTGTACTACTTCTTACTGGCTATTACATCAACTTAGAAGCTTCATCTGTGTTCTACTATGGTGCTTTTAGTGTGTCCGCATACCGCAGCACGCGACATAGCTTTGCAGACGAGAAGTACAACCGTTTCAGAGAGAAGAGCGGCCAATGTGACGATCTGGCTTTAAGTCGATTCGATAACAAATGACGAAAACGGACGGATTTCTCAGGTTTTTACTACATTTGAACACTTTTCACATTTTCCCGTGCAACTCGGCTGCTAGTCCTCCTTTCATGCACAATCATAAGGTCCTAGCTCACGTCCAAGGCACCAAAGCCGGCTAAAACGTCATTAATCGATACCTAACATTTGAATTGTACTACTTCTTACTGCCTATTACATCAACTTAGAAGCTTCATCTGTGTTCTACTATGGTGCTTTTAGTGTCTCCGCATACCGCAGCACGCGACATAGCTTTGCAATCGATAAGTACAACCGTTTCAGAGAGAAGAGCGGCCAATGTGACGATCTGGCTTTAAGTCGATTCGATAACAAATGAAGAAAACGGACGGATTTCTCAGGTTTTTACTACATATGAACACTTTTCACATTCTCCCATGCAAATCGGCTGCTAGTCCTCCTTTCATGCAGAATGTTAAGGTCCTAGCTCATGTCCAAGGAATCAAAGCCAGCTAAAAAGTCAATAATCGATACCTAAAACTTGAATTGTACTACTACTTACTGGCTATTACATCAACATAGAAGCTTCATCTGTGTTCTACTATGGTGATTTTAGTGTCTCCGCATACCGCAGCACGCGACATAGCTTTGCAGCCGATAAGTACAACCGTTTCAGAGAGAAGAGCGGCCAATGTGACGATCTGGGTTTAAGTCGATTCGATAACAAATGACGAAAACGGACGGATTTCTAGGTTTTTACTACATATGAACACTTTTCATATTCTCCCGTGCAACTCCGCTGCTAATCCTCCTTCCATGCAGAATCTTAAGGTCCGAGCTCATTTCCAAGGCACCAAAGCCAGCTAAAAAGTCAATAATCGATACCTAAAACTTGAATTGTACTACTTCTTACTGGCTATTACATCAACTTAGAAGCTTCATCTGTGTTCTATTATGCTGCTTTTAGTGTCTCCGCATACCGCAGCACGCGGCATAGCTACGAAATCGATTAGTACAACCGTTTCAGAGAGAAGAGCGGCCAATGTGACGATCTGGCTTTAAGTCGATTCGATAACAAATGACGAAAACTGACGTGTTTCTCAGGTTTTTACTACATATGAACACTTTTCACATTCTCCCGTGCAAATAAGCTGCTAGTCCTCCTTTCATGCAGAATGTTAAGTTCCTAGCTCATGTCGAGGGCACCAAAGCCAGCTATAAAGTCTTAAACCAAACCTAAAACTTGAATTATACTACTTCTTCCTGGCTATTACATCAACTTAGAAGCTTCATCTGTGTTCTACTATGGTGCTTTTAGTGTTTCAGAATACCGCAGCACGCGACATAGCTTTGCAGACGATAAGTACAACCGTTTCAGAGAGAAGAGCGGCCAATGTGACGATCTGGCTATAAGTCGATTCGATAACAAATGACGAAAACGGACGGATTTCTAGGTTTTTACTACATATGAACACTTTTCATATTCTCCCGTGCAACTCCGCTGCTAATCCTTCTTTCATGCACAATCTTAAGGTCCTAGCTCGTGTCCAACGCACCAATGCCATCTAAAAAGTCAATAATCGATACCTAAAACTTGGATTGTACTATATCTTACTGGTTAATACATCAACTTGGAAGCTTCATCTGTGTTCTACTATGGCGGTTTTACTGTCTCCGCATATCGCAGAGCGCGACATAGCTTTGCAGACGAGAAGTACAACCCTTTCAGAGAGAAGAGCGGCCAATGTGACGATCTGGCTTTAAGTCGATTCGATAACAAATGACGAAAATAGACGGCTATCTCAGGTTTTTACTACAGATGAACACTTTTCACATTCTCCCGTGCAACTCGGCTGCTAGTCCTCCTTTCATGCAGAATCATAAGGTCCTAGCTCATGTCCAAAGCACCAAAGCCAGCTAAAAAGTCAATAATCGATACCTACAACTTGAATTGTACTATATCTTACTGGCTATTACATTAACTTAGAAGCTTCATCTGTGTTCTAGTATGGTGCTTTTACTGTCTCCTTATACCGCAGCACGCGACATAGCTTTGCAGACGATAAGTACAACCGTTTCAGAGAGAAGAGCGACCAATGTGACGATCTGGCTTTAAGTCGATTCGATAACAAATGACGAAAACGGACGGATGTCTCAGGTTTTTACTTCATATGAACACTTTTCACATTCTCCCGTGCAACTCGGCTTCTAGTCCTCTTTCTTGCAGAATTTTAAGGTCCTAGCTCATGTCCAAGGTACCAAAGCCAGCTAAAGAGTCAATAATCGATACCTAAAACTTGAATTGTACTACTTCTTACTGGCTATTACATCAACTTAGAAGCTTCATCTGTGTTCTACTATGGTGATTTTAGTGTCTCCGCATACCGCAGCACGCGACATAGCTTTGCAGACGATAAGTAGAACCGTTTCAGAGAGAAGGGCGGCCAATGTGACGATCTGGTTTTAAGTCGATTCGATAGCAAATGACGAAAACGGACCGATTTCTCAGGTTTTTACTACATATGAACACTTTTCACATTCCCCCGTGCAACTCGGCTGCTAGTCCTCCTTTCATGCAGAATCTTAAGGTCCTAGCTCATGTCCAAGGCAACAAAGCCAGCTAAAAAGTCAATATTCAAAACCTAAAACTTGAATTGTACTACTTCTTACTGGCTATTACATCAACTTAGAAGCTTCATCTGTGTTCTACTATGGTGCTTTTAGTGTCTCCGCATACCGCAGCACGCGACATAACTTTGCAGACGATAAGTACAACCGTTTCAGAGAGAAGAGCGACCAATGTGACGATCTGGCTTTAAGTCGATTCGATAACAAATGACGAAAACGGACGGATGTCTCAGGTTTTTACTTCATATGAACACTTTTCACATTCTCCCGTGCAACTCCGCTGCTAATCCTCCTTTCATGCAGAATCTAAAGGTCCTAGCTCATGTCCAAGGCACCAAAGCCAGCTAAAAAGTGAATAATCGATACCTAAAACTTGAATTGTACTATATCTTACTGGCTATTACATCAACTTAGAAGCTTCATCTGTGTTCTACTATGGTGATTTTAGTGTCTCCGCATACCGCAGCACGCGACATAGCTTTGCAGACGATAAGTAGAACCGTTTCAGAGAGAAGAGCGGCCAATGTGACGATCTGGCTTTAAGTCGATTCGATAACAAATGACGAAAACGGACCGATTTCTCAGGTTTTTACTACATATGAACACTTTTCACATTCCCCCGTGCAACTCGGCTGCTAGTCCTCCTTTCATGCAGAATCTGAAGGTCCTAGCTCATGTCCAAGGCAACAAAGCCAGCTAAAAAGTCAATATTCAAAACCTAAAACTTGAATTGTACTACTTCTTACTGGCTATTACATCAACTTAGAAGCTTCATCTGTGTTCTACTATGGTGCTTTTATTGTCTCCGCATACCGCAGCACGCGACATAGCTTTGCAGACGATAAGTACAACCGTTTCAGAGAGAAGAGCGGCCAATGTGACGATCTGGCTATAAATCGATTCGATAACAAATGGCGAAATCGGACGTATTTCTCATGTTTTTACTACATATGAACACTTTTCACATTCTCCCGTGCAACTCGGCTGCTAGTCCTCCTTTCATGCAGAATCTTAAGGTCCTAGCTCATGTCCAAGGCACCAAAGACAGCTAAAAAGTCAATAATCGATACATAAAACTTGAATTGTACTACTTCTTACTGGCTATTACATCAACTTAGAAGCTTCATCTGTGTTCTACTATGGTTCTTTTACTGTCTCCGCATACCGCAGCACGCAACATAGCTTTGCAGACGAGAAGTACAACCGTTTCAGAGAGAAGAGCGGCCAGTTTGACGATCTGGCTTTAAGTCGATTCGATAACAAATGACGAAAACGGACAAATGTCTCAGGCTTTTACTACATATGAATACTTTTCACATTCTCCCGTGCAACTCGGCTGCTAGTCCTCCTTTAATGCAGAAACCTAAGGTCCTGTGTCATGTCCAAGGCACCAAAGCCAGCTAAAAAGTCAATAATCGATACCTAAAACTTGAATTGGACTACTTCTTACTGAGTATTACATCAACATAGAAGCTTCATCTGTCTTCTACTATGGTGCTTTTACTGTCTCCGCATACCGCATCACGCGACTTAGCTTTGCGCACGATACCTACAACCGTTTCAGAGAGAAGAGCGGCCAATGTGACGATCTGGCTTTAAGTCGTTTCGATAACAAATGACGAAAACGGACGGATTTCTCAGGTTTTTACTACATATGAACACTTTTCACATTCTCCTGTGCAAATTGGCTGCTAGTCCTCCTTTCATGCAGAATGTTAAGGTCCTGGCTCATGTCCAAGGCACCAAGCCAGCTAAAAAGTCAATAATCGATACCTAAAACTTGAATTGTACTACTTCTTACTGGCTATTACTTCAACTTAGAAGCTTCATCTGTGTTCTATTATGCTGCTTTTAGTGTCTCCGCATACCGCAGCACGCGACATAGCTATGAAACCGATTAGTACAACCGTTTCAGAGAGAAGAGCGGCCAATGTGACGATCTGGCTTTAAGTCGATTCGATAACAAATGACGAAAATGGACGGATTTCTCAGGTTTTTACTACAGATGAACACTTTTCACATTCTCCCGTGCAACTCGGCTGCTAGTCCTCCTTTCATGCAGAATCATAAGGTCCTAGCTCATGTCCAAAGCACCAAAGCCAGCTAAAAAGTCAATAATCGATACCTAGAACTTGAATTGTACTATATCTTACTGGCTATCACATTAACTTAGAAGCTTCATCTGTGTTCTACTATGGTGCTTTTACTGTCTCCGCATACCGCAGCACGCGACATAGCTTTGCAGACGATAAGTACAACCGTTTCAGAGAGAAGAGCGACCAATGTGACGATCTGGCTTTAAGTCGATTCGATAACAAATGACGAAAACGGACGGATTTCTAGAATTTTACTACATATGAACACTTTTCATATTCTCCCGTGCAACTCCGCTGCTAATCCTTCTTTCATGCACAATCTTAATTTCCTAGCTCATGTCCAACGCACCAAAGCCAACTAAAAAGTCAATAATCGATACCTAAAACTTGAATTGTACTATATCTTACTGGCTATTACATCAACTTAGAAGCTTCATCTGTGTTCTACTATGGTGCTTTTACTTAGTCCGCATATCGCAGAGCGCGACATAGCTTTGCAGACGAGAAGTACAACTGTTTCAGAGAGTAGAGCGGCCAATGTGACGATCTGGCTTTAAGTCGATTCGATAACAAATGACGAAAACGGACGGATGTCTCAGGTTTTTCTACATATGAACACTTTTCACATTCTCCCGTGCAACTCGGCTTCTAGTCCTCCTTTCTTGCAGAATTTTAAGGTCCTAGCTCATGTCCAAGGTACCAAAGCCAGCTAAAAAGTCAATAATCGAAACCTAAAACTTGAATTGTACTACTTCTTACTGGCTATTACATCATCTTAGAAGCTTCATCTGTGTTCTACTATGGTGATTTTAGTGTCTCCGCATACCGCAGCACGCGACATAGCTTTGCAGACGATAAGTAGAACCGTTTCAGAGAGAAGGGCGGCCAATGTGACGATCTGGTTTTAAGTCGATTCGATAACAAATGACGAAAACGGACCGATTTCTCAGGTTTTTACTACATATGAACACTTTTAACATTCTCCCGTGCAACTCGGCTGCTAGTCCTCCTTTCATGCAGAATCTAAAGGTCCTAGCTCATGTCCAAGGCAACAAAGCCAGCTAAATAGTCAATATTCAAAACCTAAAACTTGAATTGTACTACTTCTTACTGGCTATTACATCAACTTAGAAGCTTCATCTGTGTTCTACTATGGTGCTTTTAGTGTCTCCGCATACCGCAGCACGCGACATAGCTTTGCAGACGATAAGTACAACCGTTTCAGAGAGAAGAGCGGCCAATGTGACGATCTGGCTTTAAGTCGTTTCGATAACAAATGATGAAAACGGACGGATTTCTCAGGTTTTTACTACATATGAACACTTTTCACATTCTCCTGTGCAATTTGGCTGCTAGTCCTCCTTTCATGCAGAATGTTAAGGTCCTGGCTCTTGTCTAAGGCACCAAGCCAGCTATAAAGTCAATAATCGATACCTAAAACTTGAATTGTACTACTTCTTACTGGCTATTACATCAACTTAGAAGTTTTATCTGTGTTGTACTATGGTGCTTTTAGTGTCTCAGAATACCGCAGCACGCGACATAGCTTTGCAGACGATAAGTACAACCGTTTCAGAGAGAAGAGCGGCCAATGTGACGATCTGGCTTTAAGTCGATTCGATAACAAATGAGGAAAACGGACGGATTTCTAGGATTTTACTACATATGAGCACTTTTCATATTCTCCCGTGCAACTCCGCTACTAATTTCCTTTCATGCAGAATCTTAAGGTCCTAGCTCATGTCCAAGGCACCAAAGCCAGCTAAAAAGTCAATAATCGATACCTAAAACTTGAATTTTACTACTTCTTACTGGCTATTACATCAACTTAGAAGCTACATCTGTGTTCTACTATGGTGCTTTTACTGTCTCCGCATTCCGCAGCACGCGACATAGCTTTGCAGACGATAAGTACAACCGTTTCAGGGAGAAGAGCGCCCAATGTGACGATCTGGCTTTAAGTCTATTCGATAACAAATGACGAAAACAGCCGGATTTTCAGGTTTTTACTACATATGAACACTTTTCACATTCTCCCGTGCAACTCGGCTGCTAGTCCTCCTTTCATGAAAAATGTTAAGTTTCTAGCTCATGTCCAAGGCACCAAAGAAGGGTAAAAAGTCAATAACCGATACCTAAAACTTTAATTGTACTACTTTTTACTGGCTATTACATCAACTTAGAAGCTTCATCTGTGTTCTACTATGGTGCGTTTAGTGTGTCTGCATACCGCAGCACGCGACATAGCTTTCCAGACGATAAGTACAAATTTTTCAGAGAGAAGGGCGGCCAATGTGACGATCTGGCTTTAAGTCGATTCGATAACAAATGACGAAAACGGATGGATTTCTCATGTTTTTACTACATATGAACACATTTCACATTCTCCCGTGAAACTCGGCTGCTAGTCTTCCTTTCATGCTGAATGTTAAGGTCCGAGCTCATTTCCAAGGCACCAAAGCCAGCTAAAAAGTCAATAATCGATACCTAAAACTTGAATTGTACTACTTCTTACTGGCTATTACATCAACTTAGAAGCTTCATCTTTGTTCTATTATGCTGCTTTTAGTGTCTCCGCATACCGCAGCACGCGACATAGCTACGAAATCGATTAGTACAACCGTTTCAGAGAGAAGAGCGGCCAATGTGACGATCTGGCTTTAAGTCGATTCGATAACAAATGTCGAAAACTGACGTGTTTCTCAGGTTTTTACTACATATGAACACTTTTCACATTCTCCCGTGCAAATAAGCTGCTAGTCCTCCTTTCATGCAGAATGTTAAGGTCCTAGCTCATGTCGAGGGCACCAAAGCCAGCTAAAAAGTCAATAATCGATACCTAGAACTTGAATTGTACTACTGCTTACTGGCTATTACATCAACTTAGAAGCTTCATCTGTGTTCTACTATGGTGCTTTTAGTGTTTCAGAATACCGCAGCACGCGACATAGCTTTGCAGACGATAAGTACAACCGTTTCAGAGAGAATAGCGGCCAATGTGACGATCTGGCTTTAAGTCGATTCGATAACAAATGACGAAAACGGACGGATTTCTAGGTTTTTACTACATATGAACACTTTGCATATTCTCCCGTGCAACTCCGCTGCTAATCCTTCTTTCATGCACAATCTTAAGGTCCTAGCTCATGTCCAACGCATCAATGCCATCTAAAAAGTCAATAATCGATACCAAAAACTTGGATTGTACTATATCTTACTGGCTATTACATCAACTTAGAACCTTCATCTGTGTTCTACTATGGTGCTTTTACTGTCTCCGCATATCGCAGAGCGCGACATAGCTTTGCAGACGAGAAGTACAACCGTTTCAGAGAGAAGAGCGGCCAATGTGACAATCTGGCTTTAAGTCGATTCGATAACAAATGACAAAAATGGACGGATTTCTCAGGTTTTTACTACAGATGAACACTTTTCACATTCTCCCGTGCAACTCGGCTGCTAGTCCTCCTTTCATGCAGAATCTAAAGGTCCTAGCTCATGTCCAAGGCAACAAAGCCAGCTAAAAAGTCAATAATCGATACCTAAAACTTGAATTGGACTACTTCTTACTGAGTATTACATCAACTTAGAAGCTTCATCTGTCTTCTACTATGGTGCTTTTACTGTCTCCGCATACCGCAGTACGCGACATAGCTTTGCACACGATGCGTACAACCGTTTCAGAGAGAAGAGCGGCCAATGTGACGATCTGGCTTTAAGTCGTTTCGATAACAAATGATGAAAACGGACGGATTTCTCAGGTTTTTACTACATATGAACACTTTTCACATTCTCCTGTGCAATTTGGCTGCTAGTCCTCCTTTCATGCAGAATGTTAAGGTCCTGGCTCTTGTCTAAGGCACCAAGCCAGCTATAAAGTCAATAATCGATACCTAAAACTTGAATTGTACTACTTCTTACTGGCTATTACATCAACTTAGAAGTTTTATCTGTGTTGTACTATGGTGCTGAAAGTGTCTCAGAATACCGCAGCACGCGACATAGCTTTGCAGACGATAAGTACAACCGTTTCAGAGAGAAGAGCTGCCAATGTGACGATCTGGCTTTAAGTCGATTCGATAACAAATGACGAAAATGGACGGATTTCTCAGGTTTTTACTACAGATGAACACTTTTCACATTCTCCCGTGCAACTCGGCTGCTAGTCCTCCTTTCATGCAGAATCATAAGGTCCTAGCTCATGTCCAAAGCACCAAAGCCAGCTAAAAAGTCAACAATCGATACCTAGAACTTGAATTGTACTATATCTTACTGGCTATTACATTAACTTAGAAACTTCATCTGTGTTCTACTATGGTGCTTTTACTGTCTCCGCATACCGCAGCATGCGACATAGCTTTGCAGACGATAAGTACAACCGTTTCAGAGAGAAGAGCGACCAATGTGACGATCTGGCTTTAAGTCGATTCGATAACAAATGACGAAAACGGACGGATGTCTCAGGTTTTTACTACATATGAACACTTTTCACATTCTCCCGTGCAACTCCGCTGCTAATCGTCCTTTCATGCAGAATCTAAAGGTCCTAGCTCATGTATAAGGCACCAAAGCCAGCTAAAAAGTCAATAATCGATACCTAGAACTTGAATTGTACTACTGCTTACTGGCTATTACATCAACTTAGAAGCTTCATCTGTGTTCTACTATCTTGATTTTAATGTCTCCGCATACCGGAGCACGCGACATAGCTTTGCAGACGATAAGTACAACCGTTTCAGAGAGAAGAGCGGCCAATGTGATGATCTGGCTTTAAGTCCATTCGATAACAAATGACGAAAACGGACCGAATTCTCAGGTTTTTACTACATATGAACACTTTTCACATTCTCCCGTGCAACAGGGCTGCTAGTCCTCATTTCATGCAGAATCTTAAGGTCCTAGCTCATGTCCAAGGCACCAAAGCCAGCTAAAAATTCAATATTGAATACCTAAAACTTGAATTGTACTACTTCTTACTGGCTATTACATCAACTTAGAAGCTTCATCTGTGTTCTACTATGGTGCTTTTAGTGTCTCCGCATACAGCAGCACGCGACATAGCTATGAAATCGATTAGTACAACTGTTTCAGAGAGAAGAGCGGCCAATGTGACGATCTGGCTTTAAGTCGAATCGATAACAAATGACGAAAACTGACGTGTTTCTCAGGTTTTTACTACATTTGAACACTTTTCACATTCTCCCGTGCAAATAATCTGCTAGTCCTCCTTTCATGCAGAATGTTAAGGTCCTAGCTCATGTCGAGGGCACCAAAGCCAGCTATAAAGTCTTAATCCATACCTAAAACTTGAATTATACTACTTCTTCCTGGCTATTACATCAACTTAGAAACTTCATCTGTGTTCTACTATGGTGCTTTTAGTGTTTCAGAATACCGCAGCACACGACATAGCTTTGCAGACGATAAGTACAACCGTTTCAGAGAGAATAGCGGCCAATGTGACGATGTGGCTTTAAGTCGATTCGATAACAAATGACGAAAACGGACGGATTTCTAGGTTTTTACTACATATGAACACTTTTCATATTCTCCCGTGCAACTCCGCTGCTAATCCTTCTTTCATGCACAATCTTAAGGTCCTAGCTCATGTCCAACGCACCACAGCCAGCTAAAACGTCAATAATCGATACCTAAAACTTGAATTGTACTATATCTTACTGGCTATTACATCAACTTAGAAGCTTCATGTGTGTTCTACTATGGTGCTTTTACTTACTCCGCATATCGCAGAGCGCGACATAGCTTTGCAGACGAGAAGTACAACCGTTTCAGAGAGAAGAGCGGCCAATGTGACGATCTGGCTTTAAGTCGATTCGATAACAAATGACGAAAACGGACGGATGTCTCAGGTTTTTACTACATATGAACACTTTTCACATTCTCCCGTGCAACTCGGTTTCTAGTCCTCCTTTCTTGCAGAATTTTAAGGTCCTATCTCATGTCCAAGGTACCAAAGCCAGCTAAAAAGTCAATAATCGATACCTAAAACTTGAATTGTACTACTTTTTACTGGCTATTACATCAACTTAGAAGCTTCATCTGTGTTCTACTATGGTGATTTTAGTGTCTCCGCATACCGCAGCACGCGACATAGCTTTGCAGACGATAAGTAGAACCGTTTCAGAGAGAAGGGCGGCCAATGTGACGATCTGGTTTTAAGTCGATTCGATAACAAATGACGAAAACGGACCGATTTCTCAGGTTTTTACTACATATGAACACTTTTCACATTCTCCCGTGCAACTCGGCTGCTAGTCCTCTTTTCATGCAGAATCTTAAGGTCCTAGCTCATGTCCAAGGCAACAAAGCCAGCTAAAAAGTCAATATTCAAAACCTAAAAGTTGAATTGTACTACTTCTTACTGGCTATTACATCAACTTAGAAGCTTCATCTGTGTTCTACTATGGTGCTTTTAGTGTCTCCGCATACAGCAGCACGCGACATAGCTATGAAATCGATTAGTACAACTGTTTCAGAGAGAAGAGCGGCCAATGTGACGATCTGGCTTTAAGTCGAATCGATAACAAATGACGAAAACTGACGTGTTTCTCAGGTTTTTACTACATTTGAACACTTTTCACATTCTCCCGTGCAAATAATCTGCTAGTCCTCCTTTCATGCAGAATGTTAAGGTCCTAGCTCATGTCGAGGGCACCAAAGCCAGCTATAAAGTCTTAATCCATACCTAAAACTTGAATTATACTACTTCTTCCTGGCTATTACATCAACTTAGAAACTTCATCTGTGTTCTACTATGGTGCTTTTAGTGTTTCAGAATACCGCAGCACACGACATAGCTTTGCAGACGATAAGTACAACCGTTTCAGAGAGAATAGCGGCCAATGTGACGATGTGGCTTTAAGTCGATTCGATAACAAATGACGAAAACGGACGGATTTCTAGGTTTTTACTACATATGAACACTTTTCATATTCTCCCGTGCAACTCCGCTGCTAATCCTTCTTTCATGCACAATCTTAAGGTCCTAGCTCATGTCCAACGCACCACAGCCAGCTAAAACGTCAATAATCGATACCTAAAACTTGAATTGTACTATATCTTACTGGCTATTACATCAACTTAGAAGCTTCATGTGTGTTCTACTATGGTGCTTTTACTTACTCCGCATATCGCAGAGCGCGACATAGCTTTGCAGACGAGAAGTACAACCGTTTCAGAGAGAAGAGCGGCCAATGTGACGATCTGGCTTTAAGTCGATTCGATAACAAATGACGAAAACGGACGGATGTCTCAGGTTTTTACTACATATGAACACTTTTCACATTCTCCCGTGCAACTCGGTTTCTAGTCCTCCTTTCTTGCAGAATTTTAAGGTCCTATCTCATGTCCAAGGTACCAAAGCCAGCTAAAAAGTCAATAATCGATACCTAAAACTTGAATTGTACTACTTTTTACTGGCTATTACATCAACTTAGAAGCTTCATCTGTGTTCTACTATGGTGATTTTAGTGTCTCCGCATACCGCAGCACGCGACATAGCTTTGCAGACGATAAGTAGAACCGTTTCAGAGAGAAGGGCGGCCAATGTGACGATCTGGTTTTAAGTCGATTCGATAACAAATGACGAAAACGGACCGATTTCTCAGGTTTTTACTACATATGAACACTTTTCACATTCTCCCGTGCAACTCGGCTGCTAGTCCTCTTTTCATGCAGAATCTTAAGGTCCTAGCTCATGTCCAAGGCAACAAAGCCAGCTAAAAAGTCAATATTCAAAACCTAAAAGTTGAATTGTACTACTTCTTACTGGCTATTACATCAACTTAGAAGCTTCATCTGTGTTCTACTATGGTGCTTTTAGTGTCTCCGCATACAGCAGCACGCGACATAGCTATGAAATCGATTAGTACAACTGTTTCAGAGAGAAGAGCGGCCAATGTGACGATCTGGCTTTAAGTCGAATCGATAACAAATGACGAAAACTGACGTGTTTCTCAGGTTTTTACTACATTTGAACACTTTTCACATTCTCCCGTGCAAATAATCTGCTAGTCCTCCTTTCATGCAGAATGTTAAGGTCCTAGCTCATGTCGAGGGCACCGAAGCCAGCTATAAAGTCTTAATCCATACCTAAAACTTGAATTATACTACTTCTTCCTGGCTATTACATCAACTTAGAAACTTCATCTGTGTTCTACTATGGTGCTTTTAGTGTTTCAGAATACCGCAGCACGCGACATAGCTTTGCAGACGATAAGTACAACCGTTTCAGAGAGAATAGCGGCCAATGTGACGATGTGGCTTTAAGTCGATTCGATAACAAATGACGAAAACGGACGGATTTCTAGGTTTTTACTACATATGAACACTTTGCATATTCTCCCGTGCAACTCCGCTGCTAATCCTTCTTTCATGCACAATCTTAAGGTCCTAGCTCATGTCCAACGCACCACAGCCAGCTAAAACGTCAATAATCGATACCTAAAACTTGAATTGTACTATATCTTACTGGCTATTACATCAACTTAGAAGCTTCATGTGTGTTCTACTATGGTGCTTTTACTTACTCCGCATATCGCAGAGCGCGACATAGCTTTGCAGCCGATAAGTAGAACCGTTTCAGAGAGAAGAGCGGCCAATGTGACGATCTGGCTATAAATCGATTCGATAACAAATGGCGAAAACGGACGTATTTCTCATGATTTTACTACATATGAACACTTTTCACATTCTCCCGTGCAACTCGGCTGCTAGTCCTCCTTTAATGCAGAAACCTAAGGTCCTGTCTCATGTCCAAGTCACCAAAGCCAGCTAAAAAGTCAATAATCGATACCTAAAACTTGAATTGGACTACTTCTTACTCAGTATTACATCAACTTAGAAGCTTCATCTGTCTTCTACTATGGTGCTTTTACTGTCTCCGCATACCGCAGTACGCGACATAGCTTTGCACACGATGCGTACAACCGTTTCAGAGAGAAGAGCGGCCAATGTGACGATCTGGCTTTAAGTCGTTTCGATAACAAATGATGAAAACGGACGGATTTCTCAGGTTTTTACTACATATGAACACTTTTCACATTCTCCTGTGCAATTTGGCTGCTAGTCCTCCTTTCATGCAGAATGTTAAGGTCCTGGCTCTTGTCTAAGGCACCAAGCCAGCTATAAAGTCAATAATCGATACCTAAAACTTGAATTGTACTACTTCTTACTGGCTATTACATCAACTTAGAAGTTTTATCTGTGTTGTACTATGGTGCTTTTAGTGTCTCAGAATACCGCAGCACGCGACATAGCTTTGCAGACGATAAGTACAACCGTTTCAGAGAGAAGAGCGGCCAATGTGACGATCTGGCTTTAAGTCGATTCGATAACAAATGACGAAAATGGACGGATTTCTCAGGTTTTTACTACAGATGAACACTTTTCACATTCTCCCGTGCAACTCGGCTGCTAGTCCTCCTTTCATGCAGAATCATAAGGTCCTAGCTCATGTCCAAAGCACCAAAGCCAGCTAAAAAGTCAATAATCCATACCTAGAACTTGAATTGTACTATATCTTACTGGCTATTACATTAACTTAGAAGCTTCATCTGTGTTCTACTATGGTGCTTTTACTGTCTCCGCATACCGCAGCATGCGACATAGCTTTGCAGACGATAAGTACAACCGTTTCAGAGAGAAGAGCGACCAATGTGACGATCTGGCTTTAAGTCGATTCGAAAAACAAATGACGAAAACGGACGGATGTCTCAGGTTTTTACTACATATGAACACTTT
Organism: Schistocerca gregaria; assembly: GCF_023897955.1. Lineage (NCBI taxonomy): Eukaryota > Metazoa > Arthropoda > Insecta > Orthoptera > Acrididae > Schistocerca > Schistocerca gregaria. Next base: position 1,943,481 of record NW_026061711.1, on the reverse strand, counting down.
TCACATTCTCCCGTGCAACTCCGCTGCTAATCCTCCTTTCATGCAGAATCTAAAGGTCCTAGCTCATGTATAAGGCACCAAAGCCAGCTAAAAAGTCAATAATCGATACCTAAAACTTGAATTGTACTATATCTTACTGGCTATTACATCAACTTAGAAGCTTCATGTGTGTTCTACTATGGTGCTTTTACTTACTCCGCATATCGCAGAGCGCGACATAGCTTTGCAGACGAGAAGTACAACCGTTTCAGAGAGAAGAGCGGCCAATGTGACGATCTGGCTTTAAGTCGATTCGATAACAAATGACGAAAACGGACGGATGTCTCAGGTTTTTACTACATATGAACACTTTTCACATTCTCCCGTGCAACTCGGTTTCTAGTCCTCCTTTCTTGCAGAATTTTAAGGTCCTATCTCATGTCCAAGGTACCAAAGCCAGCTAAAAAGTCAATAATCGATACCTAAAACTTGAATTGTACTACTTTTTACTGGCTATTACATCAACTTAGAAGCTTCATCTGTGTTCTACTATGGTGATTTTAGTGTCTCCGCATACCGCAGCACGCGACATAGCTTTGCAGACGATAAGTAGAACCGTTTCAGAGAGAAGGGCGGCCAATGTGACGATCTGGTTTTAAGTCGATTCGATAACAAATGACGAAAACGGACCGATTTCTCAGGTTTTTACTACATATGAACACTTTTCACATTCTCCTGTGCAATTTGGCTGCTAGTCCTCCTTTCATGCAGAATGTTAAGGTCCTGGCTCTTGTCTAAGGCACCAAGCCAGCTATAAAGTCAATAATCGATACCTAAAACTTGAATTGTACTACTTCTTACTGGCTATTACATCAACTTAGAAGTTTTATCTGTGTTGTACTATGGTGCTTTTAGTGTCTCAGAATACCGCAGCACGCGACATAGCTTTGCAGACGATAAGTACAACCGTTTCAGAGAGAAGAGCGGCCAATGTGACGATCTGGCTTTAAGTCGATTCGATAACAAATGACGAAAATTGACGGATTTCTCAGGTTTTTACTACAGATGAACACTTTTCACATTCTCCCGTGCAACTCGGCTGCTAGTCCTCCTTTTATGCAGAATCATAAGGTCCTAGCTCATGTCCAAAGCACCAAAGCCAGCTAAAAAGTCAATAATCGATACCTAGAACTTGAATTGTACTATATCTTACTGGCTATTACATTAACTTAGAAGCTTCATCTGTGTTCTACTATGGTGCTTTTACTGTCTCCGCATACCGCAGCATGCGACATAGCTTTGCAGACGATAAGTACAACCGTTTCAGAGAGAAGAGCGACCAACGTGACGATCTGGCTTTAAGTCGATTCGATAACAAATGACGAAAACGGACGGATGTCTCAGGTTTTTACTACATATGAACACTTTTCACATTCTCCCGTGCAACTCCGCTGCTAATCCTCCTTTCATGCAGAATCTAAAGGTCCTAGCTCATGTATAAGGCACCAAAGCCAGCTAAAAAGTCAATAATCGATACCTAAAACTTGAATTGTACTATATCTTACTGGCTATTACATCAACTTAGAAGCTTCATGTGTGTTCTACTATGGTGCTTTTACTTACTCCGCATATCGCAGAGCGCGACATAGCTTTGCAGACGAGAAGTACAACCGTTTCAGAGAGAAGAGCGGCCAATGTGACGATCTGGCTTTAAGTCGATTCGATAACAAATGACGAAAACGGACGGATGTCTCAGGTTTTTACTACATATGAACACTTTTCACATTCTCCCGTGCAACTCGGTTTCTAGTCCTCCTTTCTTGCAGAATTTTAAGGTCCTATCTCATGTCCAAGGTACCAAAGCCAGCTAAAAAGTCAATAATCGATACCTAAAACTTGAATTGTACTACTTTTTACTGGCTATTACATCAACTTAGAAGCTTCATCTGTGTTCTACTATGGTGATTTTAGTGTCTCCGCATACCGCAGCACGCGACATAGCTTTGCAGACGATAAGTAGAACCGTTTCAGAGAGAAGGGCGGCCAATGTGACGATCTGGTTTTAAGTCGATTCGATAACAAATGACGAAAACGGACCGATTTCTCAGGTTTTTACTACATATGAACACTTTTCACATTCTCCCGTGCAACTCGGCTGCTAGTCCTCCTTTCATGCAGAATCTTAAGGTCCTAGCTCATGTCCAAGGCAACAAAGCCAGCTAAAAAGTCAATATTCAAAACCTAAAACTTGAATTGTACTACTTCTTACTGGCTATTACATCAACTTAGAAGCTTCATCTGTGTTCTACTATGGTGCTTTTAGTGTCTCCGCATACAGCAGCATGCGACATAGCTATGAAATCGATTAGTACAACTGTTTCAGAGAGAAGAGCGGCCAATGTGACGATCTGGCTTTAAGTCGATTCGATAACAAATGACGAAAACGGACCGATTTCTCAGGTTTTTACTACATATGAACACTTTTCATATTCTCCCGTGCAACTCCGCTGCTAATCCTTCTTTCATGCACAATCTTAAGGTCCTAGCTCATGTCCAACGCACCACAGCCAGCTAAAACGTCAATAATCGATACCTAAAACTTGAATTGTACTATATCTTACTGGCTATTACATCAACTTAGAAGCTTCATGTGTGTTCTACTATGGTGCTTTTACTTACTCCGCATATCGCAGAGCGCGACATAGCTTTGCAGACGAGAAGTACAACCGTTTCAGAGAGAAGAGCGGCCAATGTGACGATCTGGCTTTAAGTCGATTCGATAACAAATGACGAAAACGGACGGATGTCTCAGGTTTTTACTACATATGAACACTTTTCACATTCTCCCGTGCAACTCGGTTTCTAGTCCTCCTTTCTTGCAGAATTTTAAGGTCCTATCTCATGTCCAAGGTACCAAAGCCAGCTAAAAAGTCAATAATCGATACCTAAAACTTGAATTGTACTACTTTTTACTGGCTATTACATCAACTTAGAAGCTTCATCTGTGTTCTACTATGGTGATTTTAGTGTCTCCGCATACCGCAGCACGCGACATAGCTTTGCAGACGATAAGTAGAACCGTTTCAGAGAGAAGGGCGGCCAATGTGACGATCTGGTTTTAAGTCGATTCGATAACAAATGACGAAAACGGACCGATTTCTCAGGTTTTTACTACATATGAACACTTTTCACATTCTCCCGTGCAACTCGGCTGCTAGTCCTCTTTTCATGCAGAATCTTAAGGTCCTAGCTCATGTCCAAGGCAACAAAGCCAGCTAAAAAGTCAATATTCAAAACCTAAAAGTTGAATTGTACTACTTCTTACTGGCTATTACATCAACTTAGAAGCTTCATCTGTGTTCTACTATGGTGCTTTTAGTGTCTCCGCATACAGCAGCACGCGACATAGCTATGAAATCGATTAGTACAACTGTTTCAGAGAGAAGAGCGGCCAATGTGACGATCTGGCTTTAAGTCGAATCGATAACAAATGACGAAAACTGACGTGTTTCTCAGGTTTTTACTACATTTGAACACTTTTCACATTCTCCCGTGCAAATAATCTGCTAGTCCTCCTTTCATGCAGAATGTTAAGGTCCTAGCTCATGTCGAGGGCACCAAAGCCAGCTATAAAGTCTTAATCCATACCTAAAACTTGAATTATACTACTTCTTCCTGGCTATTACATCAACTTAGAAACTTCATCTGTGTTCTACTATGGTGCTTTTAGTGTTTCAGAATACCGCAGCACACGACATAGCTTTGCAGACGATAAGTACAACCGTTTCAGAGAGAATAGCGGCCAATGTGACGATGTGGCTTTAAGTCGATTCGATAACAAATGACGAAAACGGACGGATTTCTAGGTTTTTACTACATATGAACACTTTTCATATTCTCCCGTGCAACTCCGCTGCTAATCCTTCTTTCATGCACAATCTTAAGGTCCTAGCTCATGTCCAACGCACCACAGCCAGCTAAAACGTCAATAATCGATACCTAAAACTTGAATTGTACTATATCTTACTGGCTATTACATCAACTTAGAAGCTTCATGTGTGTTCTACTATGGTGCTTTTACTTACTCCGCATATCGCAGAGCGCGACATAGCTTTGCAGACGAGAAGTACAACCGTTTCAGAGAGAAGAGCGGCCAATGTGACGATCTGGCTTTAAGTCGATTCGATAACAAATGACGAAAACGGACGGATGTCTCAGGTTTTTACTACATATGAACACTTTTCACATTCTCCCGTGCAACTCGGTTTCTAGTCCTCCTTTCTTGCAGAATTTTAAGGTCCTATCTCATGTCCAAGGTACCAAAGCCAGCTAAAAAGTCAATAATCGATACCTAAAACTTGAATTGTACTACTTTTTACTGGCTATTACATCAACTTAGAAGCTTCATCTGTGTTCTACTATGGTGATTTTAGTGTCTCCGCATACCGCAGCACGCGACATAGCTTTGCAGACGATAAGTAGAACCGTTTCAGAGAGAAGGGCGGCCAATGTGACGATCTGGTTTTAAGTCGATTCGATAACAAATGACGAAAACGGACCGATTTCTCAGGTTTTTACTACATATGAACACTTTTCACATTCTCCCGTGCAACTCGGCTGCTAGTCCTCTTTTCATGCAGAATCTTAAGGTCCTAGCTCATGTCCAAGGCAACAAAGCCAGCTAAAAAGTCAATATTCAAAACCTAAAAGTTGAATTGTACTACTTCTTACTGGCTATTACATCAACTTAGAAGCTTCATCTGTGTTCTACTATGGTGCTTTTAGTGTCTCCGCATACAGCAGCACGCGACATAGCTATGAAATCGATTAGTACAACTGTTTCAGAGAGAAGAGCGGCCAATGTGACGATCTGGCTTTAAGTCGAATCGATAACAAATGACGAAAACTGACGTGTTTCTCAGGTTTTTACTACATTTGAACACTTTTCACATTCTCCCGTGCAAATAATCTGCTAGTCCTCCTTTCATGCAGAATGTTAAGGTCCTAGCTCATGTCGAGGGCACCAAAGCCAGCTATAAAGTCTTAATCCATACCTAAAACTTGAATTATACTACTTCTTCCTGGCTATTACATCAACTTAGAAACTTCATCTGTGTTCTACTATGGTGCTTTTAGTGTTTCAGAATACCGCAGCACGCGACATAGCTTTGCAGACGATAAGTACAACCGTTTCAGAGAGAATAGCGGCCAATGTGACGATGTGGCTTTAAGTCGATTCGATAACAAATGACGAAAACGGACGGATTTCTAGGTTTTTACTACATATGAACACTTTGCATATTCTCCCGTGCAACTCCGCTGCTAATCCTTCTTTCATGCACAATCTTAAGGTCCTAGCTCATGTCCAACGCACCACAGCCAGCTAAAACGTCAATAATCGATACCTAAAACTTGAATTGTACTATATCTTACTGGCTATTACATCAACTTAGAAGCTTCATGTGTGTTCTACTATGGTGCTTTTACTTACTCCGCATATCGCAGAGCGCGACATAGCTTTGCAGCCGATAAGTAGAACCGTTTCAGAGAGAAGAGCGGCCAATGTGACGATCTGGCTATAAATCGATTCGATAACAAATGGCGAAAACGGACGTATTTCTCATGATTTTACTACATATGAACACTTTTCACATTCTCCCGTGCAACTCGGCTGCTAGTCCTCCTTTAATGCAGAAACCTAAGGTCCTGTCTCATGTCCAAGTCACCAAAGCCAGCTAAAAAGTCAATAATCGATACCTAAAACTTGAATTGGACTACTTCTTACTCAGTATTACATCAACTTAGAAGCTTCATCTGTCTTCTACTATGGTGCTTTTACTGTCTCCGCATACCGCAGTACGCGACATAGCTTTGCACACGATGCGTACAACCGTTTCAGAGAGAAGAGCGGCCAATGTGACGATCTGGCTTTAAGTCGTTTCGATAACAAATGATGAAAACGGACGGATTTCTCAGGTTTTTACTACATATGAACACTTTTCACATTCTCCTGTGCAATTTGGCTGCTAGTCCTCCTTTCATGCAGAATGTTAAGGTCCTGGCTCTTGTCTAAGGCACCAAGCCAGCTATAAAGTCAATAATCGATACCTAAAACTTGAATTGTACTACTTCTTACTGGCTATTACATCAACTTAGAAGTTTTATCTGTGTTGTACTATGGTGCTTTTAGTGTCTCAGAATACCGCAGCACGCGACATAGCTTTGCAGACGATAAGTACAACCGTTTCAGAGAGAAGAGCGGCCAATGTGACGATCTGGCTTTAAGTCGATTCGATAACAAATGACGAAAATGGACGGATTTCTCAGGTTTTTACTACAGATGAACACTTTTCACATTCTCCCGTGCAACTCGGCTGCTAGTCCTCCTTTCATGCAGAATCATAAGGTCCTAGCTCATGTCCAAAGCACCAAAGCCAGCTAAAAAGTCAATAATCCATACCTAGAACTTGAATTGTACTATATCTTACTGGCTATTACATTAACTTAGAAGCTTCATCTGTGTTCTACTATGGTGCTTTTACTGTCTCCGCATACCGCAGCATGCGACATAGCTTTGCAGACGATAAGTACAACCGTTTCAGAGAGAAGAGCGACCAATGTGACGATCTGGCTTTAAGTCGATTCGAAAAACAAATGACGAAAACGGACGGATGTCTCAGGTTTTTACTACATATGAACACTTTTCACATTCTCCCGTGCAACTCCGCTGCTAATCCTCCTTTCATGCAGAATCTAAAGGTCCTAGCTCATGTATAAGGCACCAAAGCCAGCTAAAAAGTCAATAATCGATACCTAAAACTTGAATTGTACTATATCTTACTGGCTATTACATCAACTTAGAAGCTTCATGTGTGTTCTACTATGGTGCTTTTACTTACTCCGCATATCGCAGAGCGCGACATAGCTTTGCAGACGAGAAGTACAACCGTTTCAGAGAGAAGAGCGGCCAATGTGACGATCTGGCTTTAAGTCGATTCGATAACAAATGACGAAAACGGACGGATGTCTCAGGTTTTTACTACATATGAACACTTTTCACATTCTCCCGTGCAACTCGGTTTCTAGTCCTCCTTTCTTGCAGAATTTTAAGGTCCTATCTCATGTCCAAGGTACCAAAGCCAGCTAAAAAGTCAATAATCGATACCTAAAACTTGAATTGTACTACTTTTTACTGGCTATTACATCAACTTAGAAGCTTCATCTGTGTTCTACTATGGTGATTTTAGTGTCTCCGCATACCGCAGCACGCGACATAGCTTTGCAGACGATAAGTAGAACCGTTTCAGAGAGAAGGGCGGCCAATGTGACGATCTGGTTTTAAGTCGATTCGATAACAAATGACGAAAACGGACCGATTTCTCAGGTTTTTACTACATATGAACACTTTTCACATTCTCCTGTGCAATTTGGCTGCTAGTCCTCCTTTCATGCAGAATGTTAAGGTCCTGGCTCTTGTCTAAGGCACCAAGCCAGCTATAAAGTCAATAATCGATACCTAAAACTTGAATTGTACTACTTCTTACTGGCTATTACATCAACTTAGAAGTTTTATCTGTGTTGTACTATGGTGCTTTTAGTGTCTCAGAATACCGCAGCACGCGACATAGCTTTGCAGACGATAAGTACAACCGTTTCAGAGAGAAGAGCGGCCAATGTGACGATCTGGCTTTAAGTCGATTCGATAACAAATGACGAAAATGGACGGATTTCTCAGGTTTTTACTACAGATGAACACTTTTCACATTCTCCCGTGCAACTCGGCTGCTAGTCCTCCTTTTATGCAGAATCATAAGGTCCTAGCTCATGTCCAAAGCACCAAAGCCAGCTAAAAAGTCAATAATCGATACCTAGAACTTGAATTGTACTATATCTTACTGGCTATTACATTAACTTAGAAGCTTCATCTGTGTTCTACTATGGTGCTTTTACTGTCTCCGCATACCGCAGCATGCGACATAGCTTTGCAGACGATAAGTACAACCGTTTCAGAGAGAAGAGCGACCAACGTGACGATCTGGCTTTAAGTCGATTCGATAACAAATGACGAAAACGGACGGATGTCTCAGGTTTTTACTACATATGAACACTTTTCACATTCTCCCGTGCAACTCCGCTGCTAATCCTCCTTTCATGCAGAATCTAAAGGTCCTAGCTCATGTATAAGGCACCAAAGCCAGCTAAAAAGTCAATAATCGATACCTAAAACTTGAATTGTACTATATCTTACTGGCTATTACATCAACTTAGAAGCTTCATGTGTGTTCTACTATGGTGCTTTTACTTACTCCGCATATCGCAGAGCGCGACATAGCTTTGCAGACGAGAAGTACAACCGTTTCAGAGAGAAGAGCGGCCAATGTGACGATCTGGCTTTAAGTCGATTCGATAACAAATGACGAAAACGGACGGATGTCTCAGGTTTTTACTACATATGAACACTTTTCACATTCTCCCGTGCAACTCGGTTTCTAGTCCTCCTTTCTTGCAGAATTTTAAGGTCCTATCTCATGTCCAAGGTACCAAAGCCAGCTAAAAAGTCAATAATCGATACCTAAAACTTGAATTGTACTACTTTTTACTGGCTATTACATCAACTTAGAAGCTTCATCTGTGTTCTACTATGGTGATTTTAGTGTCTCCGCATACCGCAGCACGCGACATAGCTTTGCAGACGATAAGTAGAACCGTTTCAGAGAGAAGGGCGGCCAATGTGACGATCTGGTTTTAAGTCGATTCGATAACAAATGACGAAAACGGACCGATTTCTCAGGTTTTTACTACATATGAACACTTTTCACATTCTCCTGTGCAATTTGGCTGCTAGTCCTCCTTTCATGCAGAATGTTAAGGTCCTGGCTCTTGTCTAAGGCACCAAGCCAGCTATAAAGTCAATAATCGATACCTAAAACTTGAATTGTACTACTTCTTACTGGCTATTACATCAACTTAGAAGTTTTATCTGTGTTGTACTATGGTGCTTTTAGTGTCTCAGAATACCGCAGCACGCGACATAGCTTTGCAGACGATAAGTACAACCGTTTCAGAGAGAAGAGCGGCCAATGTGACGATCTGGCTTTAAGTCGATTCGATAACAAATGACGAAAATGGACGGATTTCTCAGGTTTTTACTACAGATGAACACTTTTCACATTCTCCCGTGCAACTCGGCTGCTAGTCCTCCTTTCATGCAGAATCATAAGGTCCTAGCTCATGTCCAAAGCACCAAAGCCAGCTAAAAAGTCAATAATCCATACCTAGAACTTGAATTGTACTATATCTTACTGGCTATTACATTAACTTAGAAGCTTCATCTGTGTTCTACTATGGTGCTTTTACTGTCTCCGCATACCGCAGCATGCGACATAGCTTTGCAGACGATAAGTACAACCGTTTCAGAGAGAAGAGCGACCAATGTGACGATCTGGCTTTAAGTCGATTCGAAAAACAAATGACGAAAACGGACGGATGTCTCAGGTTTTTACTACATATGAACACTTTTCACATTCTCCCGTGCAACTCCGCTGCTAATCCTCCTTTCATGCAGAATCTAAAGGTCCTAGCTCATGTATAAGGCACCAAAGCCAGCTAAAAAGTCAATAATCGATACCTAAAACTTGAATTGTACTATATCTTACTGGCTATTACATCAACTTAGAAGCTTCATGTGTGTTCTACTATGGTGCTTTTACTTACTCCGCATATCGCAGAGCGCGACATAGCTTTGCAGACGAGAAGTACAACCGTTTCAGAGAGAAGAGCGGCCAATGTGACGATCTGGCTTTAAGTCGATTCGATAACAAATGACGAAAACGGACGGATGTCTCAGGTTTTTACTACATATGAACACTTTTCACATTCTCCCGTGCAACTCGGTTTCTAGTCCTCCTTTCTTGCAGAATTTTAAGGTCCTATCTCATGTCCAAGGTACCAAAGCCAGCTAAAAAGTCAATAATCGATACCTAAAACTTGAATTGTACTACTTTTTACTGGCTATTACATCAACTTAGAAGCTTCATCTGTGTTCTACTATGGTGATTTTAGTGTCTCCGCATACCGCAGCACGCGACATAGCTTTGCAGACGATAAGTAGAACCGTTTCAGAGAGAAGGGCGGCCAATGTGACGATCTGGTTTTAAGTCGATTCGATAACAAATGACGAAAACGGACCGATTTCTCAGGTTTTTACTACATATGAACACTTTTCACATTCTCCTGTGCAATTTGGCTGCTAGTCCTCCTTTCATGCAGAATGTTAAGGTCCTGGCTCTTGTCTAAGGCACCAAGCCAGCTATAAAGTCAATAATCGATACCTAAAACTTGAATTGTACTACTTCTTACTGGCTATTACATCAACTTAGAAGTTTTATCTGTGTTGTACTATGGTGCTTTTAGTGTCTCAGAATACCGCAGCACGCGACATAGCTTTGCAGACGATAAGTACAACCGTTTCAGAGAGAAGAGCGGCCAATGTGACGATCTGGCTTTAAGTCGATTCGATAACAAATGACGAAAATGGACGGATTTCTCAGGTTTTTACTACAGATGAACACTTTTCACATTCTCCCGTGCAACTCGGCTGCTAGTCCTCCTTTTATGCAGAATCATAAGGTCCTAGCTCATGTCCAAAGCACCAAAGCCAGCTAAAAAGTCAATAATCGATACCTAGAACTTGAATTGTACTATATCTTACTGGCTATTACATTAACTTAGAAGCTTCATCTGTGTTCTACTATGGTGCTTTTACTGTCTCCGCATACCGCAGCATGCGACATAGCTTTGCAGACGATAAGTACAACCGTTTCAGAGAGAAGAGCGACCAACGTGACGATCTGGCTTTAAGTCGATTCGATAACAAATGACGAAAACGGACGGATGTCTCAGGTTTTTACTACATATGAACACTTTTCACATTCTCCCGTGCAACTCCGCTGCTAATCCTCCTTTCATGCAGAATCTAAAGGTCCTAGCTCATGTATAAGGCACCAAAGCCAGCTAAAAAGTCAATAATCGATACCTAAAACTTGAATTGTACTATATCTTACTGGCTATTACATCAACTTAGAAGCTTCATGTGTGTTCTACTATGGTGCTTTTACTTACTCCGCATATCGCAGAGCGCGACATAGCTTTGCAGACGAGAAGTACAACCGTTTCAGAGAGAAGAGCGGCCAATGTGACGATCTGGCTTTAAGTCGATTCGATAACAAATGACGAAAACGGACGGATGTCTCAGGTTTTTACTACATATGAACACTTTTCACATTCTCCCGTGCAACTCGGTTTCTAGTCCTCCTTTCTTGCAGAATTTTAAGGTCCTATCTCATGTCCAAGGTACCAAAGCCAGCTAAAAAGTCAATAATCGATACCTAAAACTTGAATTGTACTACTTTTTACTGGCTATTACATCAACTTAGAAGCTTCATCTGTGTTCTACTATGGTGATTTTAGTGTCTCCGCATACCGCAGCACGCGACATAGCTTTGCAGACGATAAGTAGAACCGTTTCAGAGAGAAGGGCGGCCAATGTGACGATCTGGTTTTAAGTCGATTCGATAACAAATGACGAAAACGGACCGATTTCTCAGGTTTTTACTACATATGAACACTTTTCACATTCTCCCGTGCAACTCGGCTGCTAGTCCTCCTTTCATGCAGAATCTTAAGGTCCTAGCTCATGTCCAAGGCAACAAAGCCAGCTAAAAAGTCAATATTCAAAACCTAAAACTTGAATTGTACTACTTCTTACTGGCTATTACATCAACTTAGAAGCTTCATCTGTGTTCTACTATGGTGCTTTTAGTGTCTCCGCATACAGCAGCATGCGACATAGCTATGAAATCGATTAGTACAACTGTTTCAGAGAGAAGAGCGGCCAATGTGACGATCTGGCTTTAAGTCGATTCGATAACAAATGACGAAAACGGACCGATTTCTCAGGTTTTTACTACATATGAACACTTTTCACATTCCCCCGTGCATCTCGGCTGCTAGTCCTCCTTTCATGCAGAATCTGAAGGTCCTAGCTCATGTCCAAGGCAACAAAGCCAGCTAAAAAGTCAATATTCAAAACCTAAAACTTGAATTGTACTACTTCTTACTGGCTATTACATCAACTTAGAAGCTTCATCTGTGTTCTACTATGGTGCTTTTATTGTCTCCGCATACCGCAGCACGCGACATAGCTTTGCAGACGATAAGTACAACCATTTCAGAGAGAAGAGCGGCCAATGTGACGATCTGGCTATAAATCGATTCGATAACAAATGGCGAAAACGGACGTATTTCTCATGTTTTTACTACATATGAACACTTTTCACATTCTCCCGTGCAACTCGGCTGCTAGTCCTCCTTTCATGCAGAATCTTAAGGTCCTAGCTCATGTCCAAGGCACCAAAGACAGCTAAAAAGTCAATAATCGATACATAAAACTTGAATTGTACTACTTCTTACTGGCTATTACATCAACTTAGAAGCTTCATCTGTGTTCTACTATGGTTCTTTTACTGTCTCCGCATACCGCAGCACGCAACATAGCTTTGCAGACGAGAAGTACAACCGTTTCAGAGAGAAGAGCGGCCAGTTTGACGATCTGGCTTTAAGTCGATTCGATAACAAATGACGAAAACGGACAAATGTCTCAGGTTTTTACTACATATGAATACTTTTCACATTCTCCCGTGCAACTCGGCTGCTAGTCCTCCTTTAATGCAGAAACCTAAGGTCCTGTGTCATGTCCAAGGCACCAAAGCCAGCTAAAAAGTCAATAATCGATACCTAAAACTTGAATTGGACTACTTCTTACTGAGTATTACATCAACTTAGAAGCTTCATCTGTCTTCTACTATGGTGCTTTTACTGTCTCCGCATACCGCATCACGCGACTTAGCTTTGCGCACGATACGTACAACCGTTTCAGAGAGAAGAGCGGCCAATGTGACGATCTGGCTTTAAGTCGTTTCGATAACAAATGACGAAAACGGACGGATTTCTCAGGTTTTTACTACATATGAACACTTTTCACATTCTCCTGTGCAAATTGGCTGCTAGTCCTCCTTTCATGCAGAATGTTAAGGTCCTGGCTCATGTCCAAGGCACCAAGCCAGCTAAAAAGTCAATAATCGATACCTAAAACTTGAATTGTACTACTTCTTACTGGCTATTACATCAACTTAGAAGCTTCATCTGTGTTCTATTATGCTGCTTTTAGTGTCTCCGCATACCGCAGCACGCGACATAGCTATGAAATCGATTAGTACAACCGTTTCAGAGAGAAGAGCGGCCAATGTGACGATCTGGCTTTAAGTCGATTCGATAACAAATGACGAAAATGGACGGATTTCTCAGGTTTTTACTACAGATGAACACTTTTCACATTCTCCCGTGCAACTCGGCTGCTAGTCCTCCTTTCATGCAGAATCATAAGGTCCTAGCTCATGTCCAAAGCACCAAAGCCAGCTAAAAAGTCAATAATCGATACCTAGAACTTGAATTGTACTATATCTTACTGGCTATTACATCAACTTAGAAGCTTCATCTGTGTTCTACTATGGTGCTTTTACTTAGTCCGCATATCGCAGAGCGCGACATAGCTTTGCAGACGAGAAGTACAACTGTTTCAGAGAGTAGAGCGGCAAATGTGACGATCTGGCTTTAAGTCGATTCGATAACAAATGACGAAAACGGACGGATGTCTCAGGTTTTTCTACATATGAACACTTTTCACATTCTCCCGTGCAACTCGGCTTCGAGTCCTCCTTTCTTGCAGAATTTTAAGGTCCTAGCTCATGTCCAAGGTACCAAAGCCAGCTAAAAAGTCAATAATCGAAACCTAAAACTTGAATTGTACTACTTCTTACTGGCTATTACATCATCTTAGAAGCTTCATCTGTGTTCTACTATGGTGATTTTAGTGTCTCCGCATACCGCAGCACGCGACATAGCTTTGCAGACGATAAGTAGAACCGTTTCAGAGAGAAGGGCGGCCAATGTGACGATCTGGTTTTAAGTCGATTCGATAACAAATGAGGAAAACGGACCGATTTCTCAGGTTTTTACTACATATGAACACTTTTAACATTCTCCCGTGCAACTCGGCTGCTAGTCCTCCTTTCATGCAGAATCTAAAGGTCCTAGCTCATGTCCAAGGCAACAAAGCCAGCTAAATAGTCAATATTCAAAACCTAAAACTTGAATTGTACTACTCCTTACTGGCTATTACATCAACTTAGAAGCTTCATCTGTGTTCTACTATGGTGCTTTTAGTGTCTCCGCATACCGCAGCACGCGACATAGCTTTGCAGACGATAAGTACAACCGTTTCAGAGAGAAGAGCGGCCAATGTGACGATCTGGCTATAAATCGATTCGATAACAAATGGCGAAAACGGACGTATATCTCATGTTTTTACTACATATGAACACTTTTCACATTCTCCCGTGCAACTCGGCTGCTAGTCCTCCTTTAATGCAGAAACCTAAGGTCCTGTCTCATGTCCAAGGCACCAAAGCCAGCTAAAAAGTCAATAATCGATACCTAAAACTTGAATTGGACTACTTCTTACTGAGTATTACATCAACTTAGAAGCTTCATCTGTCTTCTACTATGGTGCTTTTACTGTCTCCGCATACCGCAGTACGCGACATAGCTTTGCACACGATGCGTACAACCGTTTCAGAGAGAAGAGCGGCCAATGTGACGATCTGGCTTTAAGTCGTTTCGATAACAAATGATGAAAACGGACGGATTTCTCAGGTTTTTACTACATATGAACACTTTTCACATTCTCCTGTGCAATTTGGCTGCTAGTCCTCCTTTCATGCAGAATGTTAAGGTCCTGGCTCTTGTCTAAGGCACCAAGCCAGCTATAAAGTCAATAATCGATACCTAAAACTTGAATTGTACTACTTCTTACTGGCTATTACATCAACTTAGAAGTTTTATCTGTGTTGTACTATGGTGCTTTTAGTGTCTCAGAATACCGCAGCACGCGACATAGCTTTGCAGACGATAAGTACAACCGTTTCAGAGAGAAGAGCGGCCAATGTGACGATCTGGCTTTAAGTCGATTCGATAACAAATGAGGAAAACGGACGGATTTCTAGGATTTTACTACATATGAGCACTTTTCATATTCTCCCGTGCAACTCCGCTACTAATTTCCTTTCATGCAGAATCTTAAGGTCCTAGCTCATGTCCAAGGCACCAAAGCCAGCTAAAAAGTCAATAATCGATACCTAAAACTTGAATTTTACTACTTCTTACTGGCTATTACATCAACTTAGAAGCTACATCTGTGTTCTACTATGGTGCTTTTACTGTCTCCGCATTCCGCAGCACGCGACATAGCTTTGCAGACGATAAGTACAACCGTTTCAGAGAGAAGAGCGCCCAATGTGACGATCTGGCTTTAAGTCTATTCGATAACAAATGACGAAAACAGCCGGATTTTCAGGTTTTTACTACATATGAACACTTTTCACATTCTCCCGTGCAACTCGGCTGCTAGTCCTCCTTTCATGAAAAATGTTAAGTTTCTAGCTCATGTCCAAGGCACCAAAGAAGGGTAAAAAGTCAATAACCGATACCTAAAACTTTAATTGTACTACTTTTTACTGGCTATTACATCAACTTAGAAGCTTCATCTGTGTTCTACTATGGTGCGTTTAGTGTGTCTGCATACCGCAGCACGCGACATAGCTTTCCAGACGATAAGTACAAATTTTTCAGAGAGAAGGGCGGCCAATGTGACGATGTGGCTTTAAGTCGATTCGATAACAAATGACGAAAACGGATGGATTTCTCATGTTTTTACTACATATGAACACATTTCACATTCTCCCGTGCAACTCGGCTGCTAGTCTTCCTTTCATGCAGAATGTTAAGGTCCGAGCTCATTTCCAAGGCACCAAAGCCAGCTAAAAAGTCAATAATCGATACCTAAAACTTGAATTGTACTACTTCTTACTGGCTATTACATCAACTTAGAAGCTTCATCTTTGTTCTATTATGCTGCTTTTAGTGTCTCCGCATACCGCAGCACGCGACATAGCTACGAAATCGATTAGTACAACCGTTTCAGAGAGAAGAGCGGCCAATGTGACGATCTGGCTTTAAGTCGATTCGATAACAAATGACGAAAACTGACGTGTTTCTCAGGTTTTTACTACATATGAACACTTTTCACATTCTCCCGTGCAAATAAGCTGCTAGTCCTCCTTTCATGCAGAATGTTAAGGTCCTAGCTCATGTCGAGGGCACCAAAGCCAGCTAAAAAGTCAATAATCGATACCTAGAACTTGAATTGTACTACTGCTTACTGGCTATTACATCAACTTAGAAGCTTCATCTGTGTTCTACTATGGTGCTTTTAGTGTTTCAGAATACCGCAGCACGCGACATAGCTTCGCAGACGATAAGTACAACCGTTTCAGAGAGAATAGCGGCCAATGTGACGATCTGGCTTTAAGTCGATTCGATAACAATTGACGAAAACGGACGGATTTCTAGGTTTTTACTACATATGAACACTTTTCATATTCTCCCGTGCAACTCCGCTGCTAATCCTTCTTTCATGCACAATCTTAAGGTCCTAGCTCATGTCCAACGCATCAATGCCATCTAAAAAGTCAATAATCGATACCAAAAACTTGGATTGTACTATATCTTACTGGCTATTACATCAACTTAGAAGCTTCATCTGTGTTCTACTATGGTGCTTTTACTGTCTCCGCATATCGCAGAGCGCGACATAGCTTTGCAGACGAGAAGTACAACCGTTTCAGAGAGAAGAGCGGCCAATGTGACGATCTGGCTTTAAGTCGATTCGATAACAAATGACGAAAATGGACGGATTTCTCAGGTTTTTACTACAGATGAACACTTTTCACATTCTCCCGTGCAACTCGGCTGCTAGTCCTCCTTTCATGCAGAATCTAAAGGTCCTAGCTCATGTCCAAGGCAACAAAGCCAGCTAAATAGTCAATATTCAAAACCTAAAACTTGAATTGTACTACTCCTTACTGGCTATTACATCAACTTAGAAGCTTCATCTGTGTTCTACTATGGTGCTTTTAGTGTCTCCGCATACCGCAGCACGCGACATAGCTTTGCAGACGAGAAGTACAACCGTTTCAGAGAGAAGAGCGGCCAATGTGACGATCTGGCTATAAATCGATTCGATAACAAATGGCGAAAACGGACGTATTTCTCATGTTTTTACTACATATGAACACTTTTCACATTCTCCCGTGCAACTCGGCTGCTAGTCCTCCTTTAATGCAGAAACCTAAGGTCCTGTCTCATGTCCAAGGCACCAAAGCCAGCTAAAAAGTCAATAATCGATACCTAAAACTTGAATTGGACTACTTCTTACTGAGTATTACATCAACTTAGAAGCTTCATCTGTCTTCTACTATGGTGCTTTTACTGTCTCCGCATACCGCAGTACGCGACATAGCTTTGCACACGATGCGTACAACCGTTTCAGAGAGAAGAGCGGCCAATGTGACGATCTGGCTTTAAGTCGTTTCGATAACAAATGATGAAAACGGACGGATTTCTCAGGTTTTTACTACATATGAACACTTTTCACATTCTCCTGTGCAATTTGGCTGCTAGTCCTCCTTTCATGCAGAATGTTAAGGTCCTGGCTCTTGTCTAAGGCACCAAGCCAGCTATAAAGTCAATAATCGATACCTAAAACTTGAATTGTACTACTTCTTACTGGCTATTACATCAACTTAGAAGTTTTATCTGTGTTGTACTATGGTGCTGAAAGTGTCTCAGAATACCGCAGCACGCGACATAGCTTTGCAGACGATAAGTACAACCGTTTCAGAGAGAAGAGCGGCCAATGTGACGATCTGGCTTTAAGTCGATTCGATAACAAATGACGAAAATGGACGGATTTCTCAGGTTTTTACTACAGATGAACACTTTTCACATTCTCCCGTGCAACTCGGCTGCTAGTCCTCCTTTCATGCAGAATCATAAGGTCCTAGCTCATGTCCAAAGCACCAAAGCCAGCTAAAAAGTCAATAATCGATACCTAGAACTTGAATTGTACTACTGCTTACTGGCTATTACATCAACTTAGAAGCTTCATCTGTGTTCTACTATGGTGATTTTAATGTCTCCGCATACCGGAGCACGCGACATAGCTTTGCAGACGATAAGTACAACCGTTTCAGAGAGAAGAGCGGCCAATGTGATGATCTGGCTTTAAGTCCATTCGATAACAAATGACGAAAACGGACCGAATTCTCAGGTTTTTACTACATATGAACACTTTTCACATTCTCCCGTGCAACAGGGCTGCTAGTCCTCATTTCATGCAGAATCTTAAGGTCCTAGCTCATGTCCAAGGCACCAAAGCCAGCTAAAAATTCAATATTGAATACCTAAAACTTGAATTGTACTACTTCTTACTGGCTATTACATCAACTTAGAAGCTTCATCTGTGTTCTACTATGGTGCTTTTAGTGTCTCCGCATACAGCAGCACGCGACATAGCTATGAAATCGATTAGTACAACTGTTTCAGAGAGAAGAGCGGCCAATGTGACGATCTGGCTTTAAGTCGAATCGATAACAAATGACGAAAACTGACGTGTTTCTCAGGTTTTTACTACATTTGAACACTTTTCACATTCTCCCGTGCAAATAATCTGCTAGTCCTCCTTTCATGCAGAATGTTAAGGTCCTAGCTCATGTCGAGGGCACCAAAGCCAGCTATAAAGTCTTAATCCATACCTAAAACTTGAATTATACTACTTCTTCCTGGCTATTACATCAACTTAGAAACTTCATCTGTGTTCTACTATGGTGCTTTTAGTGTTTCAGAATACCGCAGCACACGACATAGCTTTGCAGACGATACGTACAACCGTTTCAGAGAGAATAGCGGCCAATGTGACGATGTGGCTTTAAGTCGATTCGATAACAAATGACGAAAACGGACGGATTTCTAGGTTTTTACTACATATGAACACTTTTCATATTCTCCCGTGCAACTCCGCTGCTAATCCTTCTTTCATGCACAATCTTAAGGTCCTAGCTCATGTCCAACGCACCACAGCCAGCTAAAACGTCAATAATCGATACCTAAAACTTGAATTGTACTATATCTTACTGGCTATTACATCAACTTAGAAGCTTCATGTGTGTTCTACTATGGTGCTTTTACTTACTCCGCATATCGCAGAGCGCGACATAGCTTTGCAGACGAGAAGTACAACCGTTTCAGAGAGAAGAGCGGCCAATGTGACGATCTGGCTTTAAGTCGATTCGATAACAAATGACGAAAACGTACGGATGTCTCAGGTTTTTACTACATATGAACACTTTTCACATTCTCCCGTGCAACTCGGTTTCTAGTCCTCCTTTCTTGCAGAATTTTAAGGTCCTATCTCATGTCCAAGGTACCAAAGCCAGCTAAAAAGTCAATAATCGATACCTAAAACTTGAATTGTACTACTTTTTACTGGCTATTACATCAACTTAGAAGCTTCATCTGTGTTCTACTATGGTGATTTTAGTGTCTCCGCATACCGCAGCACGCGACATAGCTTTGCAGACGATAAGTAGAACCGTTTCAGAGAGAAGGGCGGCCAATGTGACGATCTGGTTTTAAGTCGATTCGATAACAAATGACGAAAACGGACCGATTTCTCAGGTTTTTACTACATATGAACACTTTTCACATTCTCCCGTGCAACGCGGCTGCTAGTCCTCCTTTCATGCAGAATCTTAAGGTCCTAGCTCATGTCCAACGCACCACAGCCAGCTAAAACGTCAATAATCGATACCTAAAACTTGAATTGTACTATATCTTACTGGCTATTACATCAACTTAGAAGCTTCATGTGTGTTGTACTATGGTGCTTTTACTTACTCCGCATATCGCAGAGCGCGACATAGCTTTGCAGACGATAAGTACAACCGTTTCAGAGAGAAGAGCGGCCAATGTGACGATCTGGCTATAAATCGATTCGATAACAAATGGCGAAAACGGACGTATTTCTCATGTTTTTACTACATACGAACACTTTTCACATTCTCCCGTGCAACTCGGCTGCTAGTCCTCCTTTAATGCAGAAACCTAAGGTCCTGTCTCATGTCCAAGGCACCAAAGCCAGCTAAAAAGTCAATAATCGATACCTAAAACTTGAATTGGACTACTTCTTACTCAGTATTACATCAACTTAGAAGCTTCATCTGTCTTCTACTATGGTGCTTTTACTGTCTCCGCATACCGCAGTACGCGACATAGCTTTGCACACGATGCGTACAACCGTTTCAGAGAGAAGAGCGGCCAATGTGACGATCTGGCTTTAAGTCGTTTCGATAACAAATGATGAAAACGGACGGATTTCTCAGGTTTTTACTACATATGAACACTTTTCACATTCTCCTGTGCAATTTGGCTGCTAGTCCTCCTTTCATGCAGAATGTTAAGGTCCTGGCTCTTGTCTAAGGCACCAAGCCAGCTATAAAGTCAATAATCGATACCTAAAACTTGAATTGTACTACTTCTTACTGGCTATTACATCAACTTAGAAGTTTTATCTGTGTTGTACTATGGTGCTGAAAGTGTCTCAGAATACCGCAGCACGCGACATAGCTTTGCAGACGATAAGTACAACCGTTTCAGAGAGAAGAGCGGCCAATGTGACGATCTGGCTTCAAGTCGATTCGATAACAAATGACGAAAATGGACGGATTTCTCAGGTTTTTAGTACAGATGAACACTTTTCACATTCTCCCGTGCAACTCGGCTGCTAGTCCTCCTTTCATGCAGAATCATAAGGTCCTAGCTCATGTCCAAAGCACCAAAGCCAGCTAAAAAGTCAATAATCGATACCTAGAACTTGAATTGTACTATATCTCACTGGCTATTACATTAACTTAGAAGCTTCATCTGTGTTCTACTATGGTGCTTTTACTGTCTCCGCATACCGCAGCATGCGACATAGCTTTGCAGACGATAAGTACAACCGTTTCAGAGAGAAGAGCGACCAATGTGACGATCTGGCTTTAAGTCGATTCGATAACAAATGACGAAAACGGACGGATGTCTCAGGTTTTTACTACATATGAACACTTTTCACATTCTCCCGTGCAACTCCGCTGCTAATCCTCCTTTCATGCAGAATCTAAAGGTCCTAGCTCATGTATAAGGCACCAAAGCCAGCTAAAAAGTCAATAATCGATACCTAGAACTTGAATTGTACTACTGCTTACTGGCTATTACATCAACTTAGAAGCTTCATCTGTGTTCTACTATGGTGATTTTAATGTCTCCGCATACCGGAGCACGCGACATAGCTTTGCAGACGATAAGTACAACCGTTTCAGAGAGAAGAGCGGCCAATGTGATGATCTGGCTTTAAGTCCATTCGATAACAAATGACGAAAACGGACCGAATTCTCAGGTTTTTACTACATATGAACACTTTTCACATTCTCCCGTGCAACAGGGCTGCTAGTCCTCATTTCATGCAGAATCTTAAGGTCCTAGCTCATGTCCAAGGCACCAAAGCCAGCTAAAAATTCAATATTGAATACCTAAAACTTGAATTGTACTACTTCTTACTGGCTATTACATCAACTTAGAAGCTTCATCTGTGTTCTACTATGGTGCTTTTAGTGTCTCCGCATACAGCAGCACGCGACATAGCTATGAAATCGATTAGTACAACTGTTTCAGAGAGAAGAGCGGCCAATGTGACGATCTGGCTTTAAGTCGAATCGATAACAAATGACGAAAACTGACGTGTTTCTCAGGTTTTTACTACATTTGAACACTTTTCACATTCTCCCGTGCAAATAATCTGCTAGTCCTCCTTTCATGCAGAATGTTAAGGTCCTAGCTCATGTCGAGGGCACCAAAGCCAGCTATAAAGTCTTAATCCATACCTAAAACTTGAATTATACTACTTCTTCCTGGCTATTACATCAACTTAGAAACTTCATCTGTGTTCTACTATGGTGCTTTTAGTGTTTCAGAATACCGCAGCACACGACATAGCTTTGCAGACGATACGTACAACCGTTTCAGAGAGAATAGCGGCCAATGTGACGATGTGGCTTTAAGTCGATTCGATAACAAATGACGAAAACGGACGGATTTCTAGGTTTTTACTACATATGAACACTTTTCATATTCTCCCGTGCAACTCCGCTGCTAATCCTTCTTTCATGCACAATCTTAAGGTCCTAGCTCATGTCCAACGCACCACAGCCAGCTAAAACGTCAATAATCGATACCTAAAACTTGAATTGTACTATATCTTACTGGCTATTACATCAACTTAGAAGCTTCATGTGTGTTCTACTATGGTGCTTTTACTTACTCCGCATATCGCAGAGCGCGACATAGCTTTGCAGACGAGAAGTACAACCGTTTCAGAGAGAAGAGCGGCCAATGTGACGATCTGGCTTTAAGTCGATTCGATAACAAATGACGAAAACTTACGGATGTCTCAGGTTTTTACTACATATGAACACTTTTCACATTCTCCCGTGCAACGCGGCTGCTAGTCCTCCTTTCATGCAGAATCTTAAGGTCCTAGCTCATGTCCAAGGCAACAAAGCCAGCTAAAAAGTCAATATTCAAAACCTAAAACTTGAATTGTACTACTTCTTACTGGCTATTACATCAACTTAGAAGCTTCATCTGTGTTCTACTATGGTGCTTTTAGTGTCTCCGCATACAACAGCACGCGACATAGCTATGAAATCGATTAGTACAACTGTTTCAGAGAGAAGAGCGGCCAATGTGACGATCTGGCTTTAAGTCGAATCGATAACAAATGACGAAAACTGACGTGTTTCTCAGGTTTTTACTACATTTGAACACTTTTCACATTCTCCCGTGCAAATAATCTGCTAGTCCTCCTTTCATGCAGAATGTTAAGGTCCTAGCTCATGTCGAGGGCACCAAAGCCAGCTATAAAGTCTTAATCCATACCTAAAACTTGAATTATACTACTTCTTCCTGGCTATTACATCAACTTAGAAACTTCATCTGTGTTCTACTATGGTGCTTTTAGTGTTTCAGAATACCGCAGCACGCGACATAGCTTTGCAGACGATAAGTACAACCGTTTCAGAGAGAATAGCGGCCAATGTGACGATGTGGCTTTAAGTCGATTCGATAACAAATGACGAAAACGGACGGATTTCTAGGTTTTTACTACATATGAACACTTTTCATATTCTCCCGTGCAACTCCGCTGCTAATCCTTCTTTCATGCACAATCTTAAGGTCCTAGCTCATGTCCAACGCACCACAGCCAGCTAAAACGTCAATAATCGATACCTAAAACTTGAAATGTACTATATCTTACTGGCTATTACATCAACTTAGAAGCTTCATCTGTGTTCTACTATGGTGCTTTTAGTGTCTCCGCATACCGCAGCACGCGACATAGCTTTGCAGACGAGAAGTACAACCGTTTCAGAGAGAAGAGCGGCCAATGTGACGATCTGGCTATAAATCGATTCGATAACAAATGGCGAAAACGGACGTATTTCTCATGTTTTTACTACATATGAACACTTTTCACATTCTCCCGTGCAACTCGGCTGCTAGTCCTCCTTTAATGCAGAAACCTAAGGTCCTGTCTCATGTCCAAGGCACCAAAGCCAGCTAAAAAGTCAATAATCGATACCTAAAACTTGAATTGGACTACTTCTTACTCAGTATTACATCAACTTAGAAGCTTCATCTGTCTTCTACTATGGTGCTTTTACTGTCTCCGCATACCGCAGTACGCGACATAGCTTTGCACACGATGCGTACAACCGTTTCAGAGAGAAGAGCGGCCAATGTGACGATCTGGCTTTAAGTCGTTTCGATAACAAATGATGAAAACGGACGGATTTCTCAGGTTTTTACTACATATGAACACTTTTCACATTCTCCCGTGCAACTCGGCTGCTAGTCCTCCTTTCATGCAGAATCATAAGGTCCTAGCTCATGTCCAAAGCACCAAAGCCAGCTAAAAAGTCAATAATCGATACCTAGAACTTGAATTGTACTATATCTTACTGGCTATTACATTAACTTAGAAGCTTCATCTGTGTTCTACTATGGTGCTTTTACTGTCTCCGCATACCGCAGCATGCGACATAGCTTTGCAGACGATAAGTACAACCGTTTCAGAGAGAAGAGCGACCAATGTGACGATCTGGCTTTAAGTCGATTCGATAACAAATGACGAAAACGGACGGATGTCTCAGGTTTTTACTACATATGAACACTTTTCACATTCTCCCGTGCAACTCCGCTGCTAATCCTCCTTTAATGCAGAATCTAAAGGTCCTAGCTCATGTATAAGGCACCAAAGCCAGCTAAAAAGTCAATAATCGATACCTAGAACTTGAATTGTACTACTGCTTACTGGCTATTACATCAACTTAGAAGCTTCATCTGTGTTCTACTATGGTGATTTTAATGTCTCCGCATACCGGAGCACGCGACATAGCTTTGCAGACGATAAGTACAACCGTTTCAGAGAGAAGAGCGGCCAATGTGATGATCTGGCTTTAAGTCGATTCGATAACAAATGACGAAAACGGACGGATGTCTCAGGTTTTTACTACATATGAACACTTTTCACATTCTCCCGTGCAACAGGGCTGCTAGTCCTCATTTCATGCAGAATCTTAAGGTCCTAGCTCATGTCCAAGGCACCAAAGCCAGCTAAAAATTCAATATTGAATACCTAAAACTTGAATTGTACTACTTCTTACTGGCTATTACATCAACTTAGAAGCTTCATCTGTGTTCTACTATGGTGCTTTTAGTGTCTCCGCATACAGCAGCACGCGACATAGCTATGAAATCGATTAGTACAACTGTTTCAGAGAGAAGAGCGGCCAATGTGACGATCTGGCTTTAAGTCGAATCGATAACAAATGACGAAAACTGACGTGTTTCTCAGGTTTTTACTACATTTGAACACTTTTCACATTCTCCCGTGCAAATAATCTGCTAGTCCTCCTTTCATGCAGAATGTTAAGGTCCTAGCTCATGTCGAGGGCACCAAAGCCAGCTATAAAGTCTTAATCCATACCTAAAACTTGAATTATACTACTTCTTCCTGGCTATTACATCAACTTAGAAACTTCATCTGTGTTCTACTATGGTGCTTTTAGTGTTTCAGAATACCACAGCACACGACATAGCTTTGCAGACGATAAGTACAACCGTTTCAGAGAGAATAGCGGCCAATGTGACGATGTGGCTTTAAGTCGATTCGATAACAAATGACGAAAACGGACGGATTTCTATGTTTTTACTACATATGAACACTTTTCATATTCTCCCGTGCAACTCCGCTGCTAATCCTTCTTTCATGCACAATCTTAAGGTCCTAGCTCATGTCCAACGCACCACAGCCAGCTAAAACGTCAATAATCGATACCTAAAACTTGAATTGTACTATATCTTACTGGCTATTACATCAACTTAGAAGCTTCATGTGTGTTCTACTATGGTGCTTTTACTTACTCCGCATATCGCAGAGCGCGACATAGCTTTGCAGACGAGAAGTACAACCGTTTCAGAGAGAAGAGCGGCCAATGTGACGATCTGGCTTTAAGTCAATTCGATAACAAATGACGAAAACGGACGGATGTCTCAGGTTTTTACTACATATGAACACTTTTCACATTCTCCCGTGCAACTCGGTTTCTAGTCCTCCTTTCTTGCAGAATTTTAAGGTCCTATCTCATGTCCAAGGTACCAAAGCCAGCTAAAAAGTCAATAATCGATACCTAAAACTTGAATTGTACTACTTTTTACTGGCTATTACATCAACTTAGAAGCTTCATCTGTGTTCTACTATGGTGATTTTAGTGTCTCCGCATACCGCAGCACGCGACATAGCTTTGCAGACGATAAGTAGAACCGTTTCAGAGAGAAGGGCGGCCAATGTGACGATCTGGTTTTAAGTCGATTCGATAACAAATGACGAAAACGGACCGATTTCTCAGGTTTTTACTACATATGAACACTTTTCACATTCTCCCGTGCAACTCGGCTGCTAGTCCTCCTTTCATGCAGAATCTTAAGGTCCTAGCTCATGTCCAAGGCAACAAAGCCAGCTAAAAAGTCAATATTCAAAACCTAAAACTTGAATTGTACTACTTCTTACTGGCTATTACATCAACTTAGAAGCTTCATCTGTGTTCTACTATGGTGCTTTTAGTGTCTCCGCATACAGCAGCATGCGACATAGCTATGAAATCGATTAGTACAACTGTTTCAGAGAGAAGAGCGGCCAATGTGACGATCTGGCTTTAAGTCGAATCGATAGCAAATGACGAAAACTGACGTGTTTCTCAGGTTTTTACTACATTTGAACACTTTTCACATTCTCCCGTGCAAATAATCTGCTAGTCCTCCTTTCATGCAGAATGTTAAGGTCCTAGCTCCTGTCGAGGGCACCAAAGCCAGCTATAAAGTCTTAATCCATACCTAAAACTTGAATTATACTACTTCTTCCTGGTTATTACATCAACTTAGAAACTTCATCTGTGTTCTACTATGGTGCTTTTAGTGTTTCAGAATACCGCAGCACGCGACATAGCTTTGCAGACGATAAGTACAACCGTTTCAGAGAGAATAGCGGCCAATGTGACGATGTGGCTTTAAGTCGATTCGATAACAAATGACGAAAACGGACGGATTTCTAGGTTTTTACTACATATGAACACTTTTCATATTCTCCCGTGCAACTCCGCTGCTAATCCTTCTTTCATGCACAATCTTAAGGTCCTAGCTCATGTCCAACGCACCACAGCCAGCTAAAACGTCAATAATCGATACCTAAAACTTGAATTGTACTATATCTTACTGGCTATTACATCAACTTAGAAGCTTCATGTGTGTTCTACTATGGTGCTTTTACTTACTCCGCATATCGCAGAGCGCGACATAGCTTTGCAGACGATAAGTAGAACCGTTTCAGAGAGAAGAGCGGCCAATGTGACGATCTGGCTATAAATCGATTCGATAACAAATGGCGAAAACGGACGTATTTCTCAGGTTTTTACTACATATGAACACTTTTCACATTCTCCCGTGCAACTCGGCTGCTAGTCCTCCTTTCATGCAGAATCTTAAGGTCCTAGCTCCTGTCCAAGGCACCAAAGACAGCTAAAAAGTCAATAATCGATACATAAAACTTGAATTGTACTACTTCTTACTGGCTATTACATCAACTTAGAAGCTTCATCTGTGTTCTACTATGGTTCTTTTACTGTCTCCGCATACCGCAGTACGCAATATAGCTTTGCAGACGAGAAGTACAACCGTTTCAGAGAGAAGAGCGGCCAGTTTGACGATCTGGCTTTACGTCGATTCGATAACAAATGACGAAATGGACAAATGTCTCAGGTTTTTACTACATATGAATACTTTTCACATTCTCCCGTGCAACTCGGCTGCTAGTCCTCCTTTAATGCAGAAACCTAAGGTCCTGCCTCATGTCCAAGGCACCAAAGACAGCTAAAAAGTCAATAATCGATACCTAAAACTTGAATTGGACTACTTCTTACTGAGTATTACATCAACTTAGAAGCTTCATCTGTGTTCTACTATGGTGCTTTTACTGTCTCCGCATACCGCAGCACGCGACATAGCTTTGCACACGATACGTACAACCGTTTCAGAGAGAAGAGCGGCCAATGTGACGATCTGGCTTTAAGTCGTTTCGATAACAAATGACGAAAACGGACGGATATCTCAGGATTTTACTACATATGAACACTTTTCACATTCTCCTGTGCAAATTGGCTGCTAGTCCTCCTTTCATGCAGAATGTTAAGGTCCTGGCTCATGTCCAAGGCACCAAACCAGCTATAAAGTCAATAATCGATACCTAAAACTTGAATTGTACTACTTCTTACTGGCTATTACATCAACTTAGAAGTTTTATCTGTGTTGTACTATGGTGCTTTTAGTGTCTCAGAATACCGCAGCACGCGACATAGCTTTGCAGACGATAAGTACAACCGTTTCAGAGAGAAGAGCGGCCAATGTGACGATCTGGCTTTAAGATGATTCGATAACAAATGACGAAAACGGACGGATTTCTTGGTTTTTACTACATATGAGCACTTTTCATATTCTCCCGTGCAACTCCGCTGCTAATTTCTTTTCATGCAGAATCTTAAGGTCCTAGCTCATGTCCAAGGCACCAAAGCCAGCTAAAAACTCAATAATCGATACCTAATACTTGAATTTTACTACTTCTTACTGGCTATTACATCAACTTAGAAGCTACATCTGTGTTCTACTATGGTGCTTTTACTGTCTCCGCATTCCGCAGCACGCGACATAGCTTTGCAGACGATAAGTACAACCGTTTCAGAGAGAAGAGCGCCCAATGTGACGATCTGGCTTTAAGTCTATTCGATAACAAATGACGAAAACGGACGGATGTCTCAGGTTTTTACTACATATGAACACTTTTCACATTCTCCCGTGCAACTGCGCTGCTAATCTTCCATTCATGCAGAATGTTAAGGTCCTAGCTCATGTCCAAGGCACCAAAGCCAGCTAAAAAGTCAATAATCAATACCTAAAACTTGAATTGTACTACTTCTTACTGGCTATTACATCAACTTAGAAGCTTCATCTGTGTTCTACTATGGTGAATTTAGTGTCTCCGCATACCGCAGCACGCGACATAGCTTTGCAGACGAGAAGTACAACCCTTTCAGAGAGAAGAGCGGCCAATGTGACGATCTGGCTTTAAGTCGATTCGATAACAAATGACGAAAACGGACGGATTTCTCAGGTTAATACTACATATGAACACTTTTCACATTCTCCCGTGCAAATCGGCTGCTAGTCCTCCTTTCATGCAGAATCATAAGGTCCTAGCTCATGTCCAAGGCACCAAGGCCAGCTAAAAAGTCAATAATCGATACCTAAAACTTGAATTGTACTACTTCTTACTGGCTATTACATCAACTTAGAAGCTTCATCTGTGTTCTACTATGGTGCTTTTAGTGTCTCCGCATACCGCAGCACGCGACATAGCTTTGCAGACGATAAGTACAACCGTTTCAGAGAGCAGAGCGGCCAATGTGACGATATGCCTTAAGTCGATTCGATAACAAATGACGAAAATGGACGGATTTCTCAGGTTTTTACTACATATGAACACTTTTCACATTCTCCCGTGCAACTCGGTTGCTAATCCTCCTTTCATGCAGAATCTTAAGTTCCTAGCTCATGTCCAAGGCACCAAAGCCAGCTAAAAAGTCAATAATCGATCCTAAAACTTGAATTGTACTACTTCTTACTGGCTATTACATCAACTTAGAAGCTTCATCTGTGTTCTACTATGGCGCATTTAGTGTCTCCACTAACCGCAGCACGTGACATAGCTTTGCAGACGATAAGTACAACCGTTTCAGAGAGAAGAGCGGCCAATGTGACTATCTGCCTTTACGTCGATTCGATAACAAATGACGAAACGGACGGATTTCTCAGGTTTTTACTACATATGAACACTTTTCACATTCTCAAGTGCAACTCGGCAGCTAGTCCTCCTTTAATGCAGAATCTTAAGGTCCTAGCTCATGTCCAAGGCACCAAAGCCAGCTAAAAAGCCAATAATCGATAGCTAAAACTGGAATTGTACTACTTCTTACTGGTTATTACATCAACTTAGAAGCTTCATCTGTGTTCTGCTATGGTGCTTTTAGTGTCTCCGCATAACGCAGCACGCGACATAGCTTTGCAGACGATAAGTAGAACCGTTTCAGAGAGAAGAGCGGCCAATGTCACGATCTGGCTTTAAGTCGATTCGATAACAAATGACCAAAACGAACGGATTTCTCAGGTTTTTACTACATATGAACACACTTCACATTCTCCCGTGCAACTCGGCTGTTAATCCACCTTTCGTGCAGAATCTTAAGGTCCTAGCTCATGTCCAAGGCACCAAAGCCAGCTAAAATGTCAATAATCGATACCTAAAACTTGAATTGCACTACTTCTTACTGGCTATTACATCAACTTAGAAGCTTCATCTGTGTTCTACTATGGCGCTTTTAAAGTCTCCACATACCGCAGCACGTGGCATACCTTCGCAGACGATAAGTACAACCGTTTCAGAGAGAATAGCGGCCAATGTGACGATCTGGCTTTACGTCGATTCGATAACAAATGACGAAAACGGACGGATTTCTCAGGTTTTTACTACATATGAACACTTTTCACATTCTCCCGTGCAACTCGGCTGCTAGTCCTCCGTTCATGCAGAATTTTGAGGTCCTAGCTCATGTCCAAGGCATCAAAGAATGGTAAAAAGTCAATAATCGATACCTAAGACTTGAATTGTACTACATCTTACTGGATATTACTTCAACTTAGAAACTTCATCTGTGTTCTACTACGGTGATTTTAGTGTCTCCGCATACCGCAGCACGCGACATAGCTTTGCAGACAATAAGTACAACCGTTTCAGAGAGAAGAGCGGCCAATGTGACGATCTGGCTTTCAGTCGCTTCGATAACAAATGACGATAACGGACGGATTTCTCAGGTTTTTACCACATATGAACACTTTTCACATTCTCCCGTGCAACTCGGCTGCTAGTCCTCCTTTCATGCAGAATGTTAAGGCACCAAAGCTAGCTATAAAGTCAATAATCGATACTTATAACATGAATTGTACTACTTCTTACTGGCTATTACATTAGCTTAGAAGCTTCATCTGTGTTCTACTATGGTGCTTTTAGTGTCTCCGCATCTCGGAGCACGCGACATAGCTTTGCAGACGATAAGTAGAACCGTTTCAGAGAGAATAGCGGCCAATGTGACGATCTGGCTTTAAGTCGATTCGATAACAAATGACGAAAACGGACGGATTTCTCAGGTTTTTACTACATATGAACACTTTTCACATTCTCCCGTACAACTCGGGTGCTAGTCCTCCTTTCATGCAGAATCTTAAAGTCCTAGCTCATGTCCAAGGCACCAAAGCCAGCTAAAAAGTCAATAATCGATACCTAAAACTTGAATTGTACTACTTCTTACAGGCTATTACATCAAATTAGAGCCTTCATCTGTGTTCTACTATGGTGCTTTCAGTGTCTCCGCATACCGCAGCACGCGACATAGCTTTGCAGACGATAAGTACAACCGTTTCAGAGAGAAGAGCGGCCAATGTGACGATCTGGCTTTAAGTCGATTCGATAACAAATGGCGGAAACGGACGGATTTCTCAGGTTTTTACTACATATGAACACTTTTCACATTCTCACGTGCAACGCGGCTGCTAGACCTCCTATCATGCAAAATCTTAAGTTCCTAGCTCATGCCCAAGGCACCAAAGAAGGGTAAAAAGTCAACAATCGATACCTAAAACTTGAATTGTACTACTTCTTACTGGCTATTACATCAACTTAGAAGCTTCATCTGTGTTCTACTATGGTGCTTTTAGTATCTCCACATACCGCAGCACGCGACATAGCTTTGCAGACGATAAGTACACCCGCTTTAGAGAGTAGAGCGCCGAATTTGACGATCTGGCTTTAAGTCGATTCGATAACAAATGACGAACACGGACGGATTTCTCTGGTTTTTACTACATATGAACACTTTTCACATTCTCAAGTGCAACTCGGCAGCTAGTCCTCCTTTAATGCAGAATCTTAAGTTCCTAGCTCATGTCCAAGCCACCAAAGAATTGTAAAAAGTCAATTATCGATACCTAAGACTTGAATTGTACTACATCTTACTTTCTATTACATCATCTTAGAAGCTTCATCTGTGTTCTACAATGGTGATTTTAGTGTCTCCGCATACCGCAGCACGCGACATAGCTTTGCAGACGATAAGTACAACCGTTTCAGAGAGAAGAGCGGCCAATGTGACGATCTGGCTTTAAGTCGATTCGATAACAAATGGCGGAAACGGACGGATTTCTCAGGTTTTTACTACATATGAACACTTTTCACATTCTCACGTGCAACGCGGCTGCTAGACCTCCTATCATGCAAAATCTTAAGTTCCTAGCTCATGCCCAAGGCACCAAAGAAGGGTAAAAAGTCAACAATCGATACCTAAAACTTGAATTGTACTACTTCTTACTGGCTATTACATCAACTTAGAAGCTTCATCTGTGTTCTACTATGGTGCTTTTAGTGTCTCCACATACCGCAGCACGCGACATAGCTTTGCAGACGATAAGTACAACCGCTTTAGAGAGTAGAGCGCCGAATTTGACGATCTGGCTTTAAGTCGATTCGATAACAAATGACGAACACGGACGGATTTCTCTGGTTTTTACTACATATGAACACTTTTCACATTCTAACGTGCAACTCGGCTGCTAGTCCTCCTTTAATGCAGAATCTTAAGGTCCTAGCTCATGTCCAAGGCACCAAAGCCAGCTAAAAAGTCAATAGTCGATACCTAAAACTTGAATTGTACTACTTCTTACAGGCTATTACATCAAATTAGAGCCTTCATCTGTGTTCTACTATGGTGCTTTCAGTGTCTCCGCATACCGCAGCACGCGACATAGCTTTGCAGACGATAAGGAGAACCGTTTCAGAGAGAAGAGCGGCCAATGTGACGATCTGGCTTTAAGTCGATTCGATAACAAATGACGAAAACGGAAGGATTTCTCAGGTTTTTACTACATATGAACATTGTCCTCATTCTCCCTTGCAACTCGCCTGCTAGTAATCCTTTCATGCAGAATCTTAAGGTCCTATCTCATGTCCAAGACACCAAAGCCAGCTAAAAAGTCAATAATCAGTACCTAAAACTTGAATTGTACTACTTCTTACTGACTATTACATCAACTTAGAAGCTTCATCTGTGTTCTACTATGGTGCATTTAGTGTCTCTGCATACCGCAGCGCGCGACATAGCTTTGCACAAGATAAGTACAACCGTTTCAGAACGAAGAGCGGCGAATGTGACGATCTGGATTTAAGTCGATTCGATAACAAATGACGAAAACGGACGGATTTCTCAGGTTTTTACTACATATGAACACTTTTCACATTCTCCCTTGCAACTCGGCTGCTACTCCTCCTTTCATGCAGAATCTTATGGTCCTAGCTCATGTCCAAGGCACCAAAGCCAGCTGAAAAGTCAATAATCGATACCAAAAACTTGAATTGTACTACTTCTTACTGGCTATTACATCATCTTAGAAGCTTCATCTGTGTTCTACTATGGTGCTTTTAGTGTCTCCGCATCTCGGAGCACGCGACATAGCTTTGAAGTCGATAAGTACAACCGTTTCAAAGTGAAGGGCGGCTATTGTGACGATCTGGCTTTAAGTCGATTCGATAACAATGACGATAACGAACGGATTTCTAAGGTTTTTACTACATATGAACACTTTTCACATTCTCCCGTGCAACTCGGCTGCTAGTCCTCCGTTCATGCAGAATTTTAAGGTCCTAGCTCATGTCCAAGGCACCAAAGAATGGTAAAAAGTCAATAATCGATACCTATAACTTGAATTGTACTACTTCTTACTGGCTATTACATCAACTTATAAGCTTCATCGGTATTCTACTATGGTGCTTTTAGTGTCTCCGCATACCGCAGCGCGCGACATAGCTTTGCAGACGATAAGTACAACCGTTTTAGAGAGTAGAGCGCCTAATGTGACGATCTGGCTTTAAGTCGATTCGATAACAAATGAGGAAAACGGACGGATTTCTCAGGTTTTTACTACATATGAACACTTTTCACATTCTCCCGTACAACTCGGCTTCTAGACCTCCTTTCATGCAGAATCTTAAGGTCCTAACTCATGTCCAATGCACCAAAGCCAGCTAAAAAGTCAATAATCGATACCTAAAACTGGAATTGTACTACTTCTTAATGACAATTACATCATCTTAGAAGCTTCATCTGCGTTCTACTATGGTGCTTTTAGTGTCTCCGCATACCGCAGCACTCGACATAGCTATGCAGTCGATAAGTACAACCGTTTCAGGGAGAAGAGCGGCTAATGTGACGATCTGGCTTTAAGTCGATTCGATAACAAATGACGATAACGAACGGATTTCTCAGGTTTTTACGACATAGGAACACTTTTCACATTCTTCCGTTCAACTCGGGTGCTAGTCCTCCTTCCATGCAGAATCTTAAAGTCCTAGCTCATGTCCAAGGCACCAAAGCCAGCTAGAAAGTCAATAATCGATACCCACAACTTGAATTGTACTACTTCTTACTGGCTATTACATCAACTTACAAGCTTCATCTGTGTTCTACTATGGTGCTTTTAGTGTCTCCGCATACCGCAGCACGACACGTAGCTTTGCAGACGATAAGTACCACCGTTTCAAAGAGAAGAGCGGCCAATGTGACGATCTGGCTTTAAGTCGATTCGACAACAAATGACGAAAACGGACGGATATCTCACGTTTTTACTACATATGAACACTTTTCACATTCTCACGTGCAACGCGGCTGCTTGACCTCCTATCATGCAAAATCTTAAGTTCCTAGCTCATGCCCAAGGCACCAAAGAAGGGTAAAAAGTCAACAATCGATACTTAAAACTTGAATTGTACTACTTCTTACTGGCTATTACATCAACTTACAAGCTTCATCTGTGTTCTACTATGGTGCTTTTAGTGTCTCCGCATGCCGCAGCACTCGACATAGCTTTGCAGACGATAAGTACAACCGTTTCAGAGAGAAGAGCGGCCAATGTTACGATCTGGCTTTATGTCGATTCGATAACAAATGTCGAACACGGACGGATTTCTCTGGTTTTTACTACATATGAACACTTTTCATATTCTCCCGTGCAACTCGGCTGCTAGTCCTCCTTTCATGCAGAATCTTAAGGTCCTAGCTCATGTCCAAGGCACCAAAGCCAGCTGAAAAGTCAATAATCAATACCTAAAATTTGAATTGTACTACTTCTTACTGACTATTACATCAACTTAGAAGCTTCATCTGTGTTCTACTATGGTGCTTTTAGTGTCTCCGCATACCGCAGCACGCGACATAGCTTTGCAGTCGATAAGTACAACCGTTTGAGAGGGAAGAGCGGCCAATGTGACGATCTGGCTTTAAGTCGATTCGATAACAAATGTCGAACACGGACGGATTTCTCTGGATTTTACTACATATGAACACTTTTCACATTCTCCCGTGCAACTCGGCTGCTAGTCCTCCTTTCATGCAGAATCTTAAGGTCCTAGCTCATGTCCAAGGCACCAAAGCCAGCTAAAAAGTTAATAATCGATACCTAAAACTTGAATGGTACTACTTCTTACTGGCTATTACATCATCTTAGAAGCTTCATCTGTGTTCTACTATGGTGCTTTTAGTGTCTCCGCATACCGCAGCACGCGACATAGCTTTGCAGTCGATAAGTACAACCGTTTCAGAGAGAAGAGCGGCTAATGTGACGATCTGGCTTTAAGTCGATTCGATAACAAATGACAATAACGAACGGATTTCTCAGGTTTTTACTACATATGAACACTTTTCACATACTCCCGTGCAACGCGGCTACTAGTCCTCCATTCATGCAGAATGTTAAGGTCCTAACTCATGTCCAAGGCACCAAAGTCAGCTAAAAAGTCAATAATCGATACTTAAAACTGGAATTGTACTACTTCTTACTGACTATTACATCATCTTAGAAGCTTCATCTGTGTTCTACTATGGTGCTTTTAGTGTCTCCGCATACCGCAGCACGACACGTAGCTTTGCAGACGATAAGTACCACCGTTTCAAAGAGAAGAGCGGCCAATGTGACGATCTGGCTTTAAGTCGATTCGACAACAAATGACGAAAACGGACGGATTTCTCAGGTTTTTACTACATATGAACACTTTTCACATTCTCACGTGCAACGCGGCTGCTAGACCTCCTATCATGCAAAATCTTAAGTTCCTAGCTCATGCCCAAGGCACCAAAGAAGGGTAAAAAGTCAACAATCGATACCTAAAACTTGAATTGTACTACTTCTTACTGGCTATTACATCAACTTAGAAGCTTCATCTGTGTTCTACTATGGTGCTTTTAGTGTCTCCACATACCGCAGCACGCGACATAGCTTTGCAGACGATAAGTACAACCGCTTTAGAGAGTAGAGCGCCGAATTTGACGATCTGGCTTTAAGTCGATTCGATAACAAATGACGAACACGGACGGATTTCTCTCTTTTTTACTACATATGAACACTTTTCACATTCTAACGTGCAACTCGGCTGCTAGTCCTCCTTTAATGCAGAATCTTAAGGTCCTAGCTCATGTCCAAGGCACCAAAGCCAGCTAAAAAGTCAATAGTCGATACCTAAAACTTGAATTGTACTACTTCTTACAGGCTATTACATCAAATTAGAGCCTTCATCTGTGTTCTACTATGGTGCTTTCAGTGTCTCCGCATACCGCAGCACGCGACATAGCTTTGCAGACGATAAGGAGAACCGTTTCAGAGAGAAGAGCGGCCAATGTGACGATCTGGCTTTAAGTCGATTCGATAACAAATGACGAAAACGGAAGGATTTCTCAGGTTTTTACTACATATGAACATTTTCCTCATTCTCCCTTGCAACTCGCCTGCTAGTAATCCTTTCATGCAGAATCTTAAGGTCCTATCTCATGTCCAAGACACCAAAGCCAGCTAAAAAGTCAATAATCAGTACCTAAAACTTGAATTGTACTACTTCTTACTGACTATTACATCAACTTAGAAGCTTCATCTGTGTTCTACTATGGTGCATTTAGTGTCTCTGCATACCGCAGCGCGCGACATAGCTTTGCACAAGATAAGTACAACCGTTTCAGAACGAAGAGCGGCGAATGTGACGATCTGGATTTAAGTCGATTCGATAACAAATGACGAAAACGGACGGATTTCTCAGGTTTTTACTACATATGAACACTTTTCACATTCTCCCTTGCAACTCGGCTGCTACTCCTCCTTTCATGCAGAATCTTATGGTCCTAGCTCATGTCCAAGGCACCAAAGCCAGCTGAAAAGTCAATAATCGATACCAAAAACTTGAATTGTACTACTTCTTACTGGCTATTACATCATCTTAGAAGCTTCATCTGTGTTCTACTATGGTGCTTTTAGTGTCTCCGCATCTCGGAGCACGCGACATAGCTTTGAAGTCGATAAGTACAACCGTTTCAAAGTGAAGGGCGGCTATTGTGACGATCTGGCTTTAAGTCGATTCGATAACAATGACGATAACGAACGGATTTCTAAGGTTTTTACTACATATGAACACTTTTCACATTCTCCCGTGCAACTCGGCTGCTAGTCCTCCGTTCATGCAGAATTTTAAGGTCCTAGCTCATGTCCAAGGCACCAAAGAATGGTAAAAAGTCAATAATCGATACCTATAACTTGAATTGTACTACTTCTTACTGGCTATTACATCAACTTATAAGCTTCATCGGTATTCTACTATGGTGCTTTTAGTGTCTCCGCATACCGCAGCGCGCGACATAGCTTTGCAGACGATAAGTACAACCGTTTTAGAGAGTAGAGCGCCTAATGTGACGATCTGGCTTTAAGTCGATTCGATAACAAATGAGGAAAACGGACGGATTTCTCAGGTTTTTACTACATATGAACACTTTTCACATTCTCCCGTACAACTCGGCTTCTAGACCTCCTTTCATGCAGAATCTTAAGGTCCTAACTCATGTCCAAGGCACCAAAGCCAGCTAAAAAGTCAATAATCGATACCTAAAACTGGAATTGTACTACTTCTTAATGACAATTACATCATCTTAGAAGCTTCATCTGCGTTCTACTATGGTGCTTTTAGTGTCTCCGCATACCGCAGCACTCGACATAGCTATGCAGTCGATAAGTACAACCGTTTCAGGGAGAAGAGCGGCTAATGTGACGATCTGGCTTTAAGTCGATTCGATAACAAATGACGATAACGAACGGATTTCTCAGGTTTTTACGACATAGGAACACTTTTCACATTCTTCCGTTCAACTCGGGTGCTAGTCCTCCTTCCATGCAGAATCTTAAAGTCCTAGCTCATGTCCAAGGCACCAAAGCCAGCTAGAAAGTCAATAATCGATACCTACAACTTGAATTGTACTACTTCTTACTGGCTATTACATCAACTTACAAGCTTCATCTGTGTTCTACTATGGTGCTTTTAGTGTCTCCGCATACCGCAGCACGACACGTAGCTTTGCAGACGATAAGTACCACCGTTTCAAAGAGAAGAGCGGCCAATGT
This sequence comes from Schistocerca gregaria, assembly GCF_023897955.1. Classification (NCBI taxonomy): domain Eukaryota; kingdom Metazoa; phylum Arthropoda; class Insecta; order Orthoptera; family Acrididae; genus Schistocerca; species Schistocerca gregaria. The sequence goes on along the minus strand of NW_026061711.1, from coordinate 1,905,249 downwards.
GACGATCTGGCTTTAAGTCGATTCGACAACAAATGACGAAAACGGACGGATATCTCAGGTTTTTACTACATATGAACACTTTTCACATTCTCACGTGCAACGCGGCTGCTTGACCTCCTATCATGCAAAATCTTAAGTTCCTAGCTCATGCCCAAGGCACCAAAGAAGGGTAAAAAGTCAACAATCGATACTTAAAACTTGAATTGTACTACTTCTTACTGGCTATTACATCAACTTACAAGCTTCATCTGTGTTCTACTATGGTGCTTTTAGTGTCTCCGCATGCCGCAGCACTCGACATAGCTTTGCAGACGATAAGTACAACCGTTTCAGAGAGAAGAGCGGCCAATGTTACGATCTGGCTTTATGTCGATTCGATAACAAATGTCGAACACGGACGGATTTCTCTGGTTTTTACTACATATGAACACTTTTCATATTCTCCCGTGCAACTCGGCTGCTAGTCCTCCTTTCATGCAGAATCTTAAGGTCCTAGCTCATGTCCAAGGCACCAAAGCCAGCTGAAAAGTCAATAATCAATACCTAAAATTTGAATTGTACTACTTCTTACTGACTATTACATCAACTTAGAAGCTTCATCTGTGTTCTACTATGGTGCTTTTAGTGTCTCCGCATACCGCAGCACGCGACATAGCTTTGCAGTCGATAAGTACAACCGTTTGAGAGGGAAGAGCGGCCAATGTGACGATCTGGCTTTAAGTCGATTCGATAACAAATGTCGAACACGGACGGATTTCTCTGGATTTTACTACATATGAACACTTTTCACATTCTCCCGTGCAACTCGGCTGCTAGTCCTCCTTTCATGCAGAATCTTAAGGTCCTAGCTCATGTCCAAGGCACCAAAGCCAGCTAAAAAGTTAATAATCGATACCTAAAACTTGAATGGTACTACTTCTTACTGGCTATTACATCATCTTAGAAGCTTCATCTGTGTTCTACTATGGTGCTTTTAGTGTCTCCGCATACCGCAGCACGACACGTAGCTTTGCAGACGATAAGTACCACCGTTTCAAAGAGAAGAGCGGCCAATGTGACGATCTGGCTTTAAGTCGATTCGACAACAAATGACGAAAACGGACGGATTTCTCAGGTTTTTACTACATATGAACACTTTTCACATTCTCACGTGCAACGCGGCTGCTAGACCTCCTATCATGGAAAATCTTAAGTTCCTAGCTCATACCCAAGGCACCAAAGAAGGGTAAAAAGTCAACAATCGATACTTAAAACTTGAATTGTACTACTTCTTACTGGCTATTACATCAACATAGAAGCTTCATCTGTGTTCTACTATGGTGCTTTTAGTGTCTCCGCATGCCGCAGCACTCGACATAGCTTTGCAGACGATAAGTACAACCGTTTCAGAGAGAAGGGCAGCCAATGTGACGATCTGGCTTAAAGTCGATTCGATTACAAATGTCGAACACGGACGGATTTCTCTGGTTTTTACTACATATGAACACTTTTCACATTCTCCCGTGCAACTCGGCTGCTAGTCCTCCTTTCATGCAGAATTTTAAGGTCCTAGCTCATGTCCAAGGCACCAAAGCCAGCTAAAAAGTCAATAATCGATACCTAAAACTTGAATGGTACTACTTCTTACTGGCTATTACATCAACTTAGAAGCTTCATCGGTATTCTACTATGGTGCTTTTAGTGTCTCCGCATACCGCAGCACGCGACATAGCTTTGCAGTCGATAAGTACAACCGTTTCAGAGAGAATTGCGGCCAATGTGACGATCTGGCTTTAAGTCGATTCGATAACAAATGACGAAAACGGACGGATTTCTCAGGTTTTTACTACATATGAACACTTTTCACATTCTCCCGTACAACTCGGCTGCTAGACCTCCTTTCATGCAGAATCTTAAGGTCCTAACTCATGTCCAAGGCACCAAAGTCAGCTAAAAAGTCAATAATCGATACTTAAAACCTGAATTGTACTACTTCTTACTGACTATTACATCATCTTAGAAGCTTCATCTGTGTTCTACTATGGTGCTTTTAGTGTCTCAGCATACCGCAGCACGCGACATAGCTTTGCAGTCGATAAGTACAACCGTTTCAGAGAGAAGAGCGGCTAATGTGACGATCTGGCTTTAAGTCGATTCGATAACAAATGACGGTAACGGACGGATTTCTCAGGTTTTTACTACATATGAACACTTTTTACATTCTCCCGTGCAACTCGGCTGCTAGTCCTCCTTTCATGCAGAATCTTAAGGTCCTAGCTCATGTCCAAGGCACCAAAGCCAGCTGAAAAGTCAATAATCGATACCAAAAACTTGAATTGTACTACTTCTTACTGGCTATTACATCATCTTAGAAGCTTCATCTGTGTTCTACTATGGTGCTTTTAGTGTCTCCGCATCTCGGAGCACGCGACATAGCTTTGAAGTCGATAAGTACAACCGTTTCAGAGTGAAGGGCGGCTATTGTGACGATCTGGCTTTAAGTCGATTCGATAACAATGACGATAACGAACGGATTTCTAAGGTTTTTACTACATATGAACACTTTTCACATTCTCCCGTTTAACGCGGCTGCTAGTCCTCCGTTCATGCAGAATTTTAAGGTCCTAGCTCATGTCCAAGGCACCAAAGAATGGTAAAAAGTCAATAATCGATACCTATAACTTGAATTGTACTACTTCTTACTGGCTATTATATCAACTTAGAAGCTTCATCGGTATTCTACTATGGTGCTTTTAGTGTCTCCGCATACCGCAGCGCGCGACATAGCTTTGCAGACGATAAGTACAACCGTTTTAGAGAGTAGAGCGCCCAATGTGACGATCTGGCTTTAAGGCGATTCGATAACAAATGACGATAACGAACGGATTTCTCAGGCTTTTAATACATATGAACACTTTTTACATTCTCCCCTGCAACTCGGCTGCTAGTCCTCCTTTCATGCAGAATCTTAAGGTCCTAGCTCATGTCCAAGGCACCAAAGCCAGCTAGAAAGTCAATAATCGATACCTACAACTTGAATTGTACTACTTCTTACTGGCTATTACATCAACTTAGAAGCTTCATCTGTGTTCTACTATGGTGCTTTTAGTGTCTCCGCATACCGCAGCACGACACGTAGCTTTGCAGACGATAAGTACCACCGTTTCAAAGAGAAGAGCGGCCAATGTGACGATCTGGCTTTAAGTCGATTCGACAACAAATGACGAAAACGGACGGATATCTCAGGTTTTTACTACATATGAACACTTTTCACATTCTCACGTGCAACGCGGCTGCTTGACCTCCTATCATGCAAAATCTTAAGTTCCTAGCTCATGCCCAAGGCACCAAAGAAGGGTAAAAAGTCAACAATCGATACTTAAAACTTGAATTGTACTACTTCTTACTGGCTATTACATCAACTTAGAAGCTTCATCTGTGTTCTACTATGGTGCTTTTAGTGTCTCCGCATGCCGAAGCACTCGACATAGCTTTACAGACGATAAGTACAACCGTTTCAGAGAGAAGAGCGGCCAATGTTACGATCTTGCTTTATGTCGATTCGATAACAAATGTCGAACACGGACGGATTTCTCTGGTTTTTACTACATATGAACACTTTTCATATTCTCCCGTGCAACTCGGCTGCTAGTCCTCCTTTCATGCAGAATCTTAAGGTCCTAGCTCATGTCCACGGCACCAAAGCCAGCTAAAAAGTCAATAATCAATACCTAAAACTTGAATTGTACTACTTCTTACTGACTATTACATCAACTTAGAAGCTTCATCTGTGTTCTACTATGGTGCTTTTAGTGTCTCCGCATACCGCAGCACGCGACATAGCTTTGCAGTCGATAAGTACAACCGTTTGAGAGGGAAGAGCGGCCAATGTGACGATCTGGCTTTAAGTCGATTCGATAACAAATGTCGAACACGGACGGATTTCTCTGGATTTTACTACATATGAACACTTTTCACATTCTCCCGTGCAACTCGGCTGCTAGTCCTCCTTTCATGCAGAATCTTAAGGTCCTAGCTCATGTCCAAGGCACCAAAGCCAGCTAAAAAGTTAATAATCGATACCTAAAACTTGAATGGTACTACTTCTTACTGGCTATTACATCATCTTAGAAGCTTCATCTGTGTTCTACTATGGTGCTTTTGGTGTCTCCGCATACCGCAGCACGCGACATAGCTTTGCAGTCGATAAGTACAACCGTTTCAGAGAGAAGAGCGGCTAATGTGACGATCTGGCTTTAAGTCGATTCGATAACAAATGACGATAACGAACGGATTTCTCAGGTTTTTACTACATATGAACACTTTTCACATACTCCCGTGCAACGCGGCTACTAGTCCTCCATTCATGCAGAATGTTAAGGTCCTAACTCATGTCCAAGGCACCAAAGTCAGCTAAAAAGTCAATAATCGATACCTAAAACTTGAATGGTACTACTTCTTACTGGCTATTACATCATCTTAGAAGCTTCATCTGTGTTCTACTATGGTGCTTTTAGTGTCTCCGCATACCGCAGCACGACACGTAGCTTTGCAGACGATAAGTACAACCGTTTCAAAGAGAAGAGCGGCCAATGTGACGATCTGGCTTTAAGTCGATTCGACAACAAATGACGAAAACGGACGGATTTCTCAGGTTTTTACTACATATGAACACTTTTCACATTCTCACGTGCAACGCGGCTGCTAGACCTCCTATCATGGAAAATCTTAAGTTCCTAGCTCATGCCCAAGGCACCAAAGAAGGGTAAAAAGTCAACAATCGATACTTAAAACTTGAATTGTACTACTTCTTACTGACTATTACATCATCTTAGAAGCTTCATCTGTGTTCTACTATGGTGCTTTTAGTGTCTCAGCATACCGCAGCACGCGACATAGCTTTGCAGTCGATAAGTACAACCGTTTCAGAGAGAAGAGCGGCTAATGTGACGATCTGGCTTTAAGTCGATTCGATAACAAATGACGATAACGGACGGATTTCTCAGGTTTTTAATACATATGAACACTTTTTACATTCTCCCGTGAAACTCGGCTGCTAGTCCTCCTTTCATGCAGAATCTTATGGTCCTAGCTCATGTCCAAGGAACCAAAGCCAGCTAAAAAGTGAATAATCGATACCTAAAACTTGAATGGTACTACTTCTTACTGGCTATTACATCAACTTAGAAGCTTCATCTGTGTTCTACTATGGTGCTTTTAGTGTCTCCACATACCGCAGCACGCGATATAGCTTTGCAGAAGATAAGTACAAATGTTTCAGAGAGAAGAGCGGCCAATGTGACGATCTGGCATTAAGTCGATTCGATAACAAATGACGAAAACGGACGGATTTCTCAGGTTTTTACTACATATGAACACTTTTCACATTCTCCCGTACAACTCGGCTTCTAGACCTCCTTTCATGCAGAATCTTAAGGTCCTAACTCATGTCCAAGGCACCAAAGCCAGCTAGAAAGTCAATAATCGATACCTACAACTTGAATTGTACTACTTCTTACTGGCTATTACATCAACTTAGAAGCTTCATCTGTGTTCTACTATGGTGCTTTTAGTGTCTCCGCATACCGCAGCACGACACGTAGCTTTGCAGACGATAAGTACCACCGTTTCAAAGAGAAGAGCGGCCAATGTGACGATCTGGCTTTAAGTCGATTCAACAACAAATGACGAAAACGGACGGATTTCTCAGGTTTTTACTACATATGAACACTTTTCACATTCTCACGTGCAACGCGGCTGCTAGACCTCCTATCATGCAAAATCTTAAGTTCCTAGCTCATGCCCAAGGCACCAAAGAAGGGTAAAAAGTCAACAATCGATACTTAAAACTTGAATTGTACTACTTCTTACTGGCTATTACATCAACTTAGAAGCTTCATCTGTGTTCTACTATGGTGCTTTTAGTGTCTCCGCATGCCGCAGCACTCGACATAGCTTTGCAGACGATAAGTACAACCGTTTCAGAGAGAAGAGCGGCCAATGTGACGATCTGGCTTTAAGTCGATTTGATAACAAATGTCGAACACGGACGGATTTCTCTGGTTTTTACTACATATGAACACTTTTCACATTCTCCCGTGCAACTCGGCTGCTAGTCCTCCTTTCATGCATAATCTTAAGGTCCTATCGCATGTCCAAGGAACCAAGGGCAGCTAAAAAGTCAATAATCGATAACTAAAACTTGAATTGTACTACTTCTTACTGGCTATTACATCAATTACAAGCTTCATCTGTGTTCTAGTATGATGCTTCTAGTGTCTCCGCATACCGCAGCACGCGACATAGCTTTGCAGACGATAAGTACAACCGTTTCAGAGAGAAGAGCGGCCAATGTGACGATCTGGCTTTAAGTCGATTCGATAACAAATGACGAAAACGGACGGATTTCTCAGGTTTTTACTACATATGAACACTTTTCACATTCTCCCGTGCAACTCGGCTGCTAGTCCTCCTTTCATGCAGAATCTTAAGGTCCTAGCTCATGTCCAAGGCACCAAAGCCAGCTAAAAAGTGAATAATCGATACCTAAAACTTGAATGGTACTACTTCTTACTGGCTATTACATCAACTTAGAAGCTTCATCTGTGTTCTACTATGGTGCTTTTAGTGTCTCCGCATGCCGCAGCACTCGACATAGCTTTGCAGACGATAAGTACAACCGTTTCAGAGAGAAGAGCGCCCAATGTTACGATCTGGCTTTAAGTCGATTCGATAACAAATGTCGAACACGGACGGATTTCTCTGGTTTTTACTACATATGAACACTTTTCATATTCTCCCGTGCAACTCGGCTGCTAGTCCTCCTTTCATGCAGAATCTTAAAGTCCTAGCTCATGTCCAAGGCACCAAAGGCAGCTAAAAAGTGAATAATCGATACCTAAAACTTGAATTGTACTACTTCTTACTGGCTATTACATCAACTTAGAAGCTTCATCTGTGTTCTACTATGGTGCTTTTAGTGTCTCCGCATATCGCAGCACGCTACATAGCTTTGCAGTCGATAAGTACAACCGTTTCAGAGAGAAGAGCGGCTAATGTGACGATCTGGCTTTAAGGCGATTCGATAACAAATGACGATAACGAACGGATTTCTCAGGTTTTTACTACATATGAACACTTTTTACATTCTCCCCTGCAACTCGGCTGCTAGTCCTCCGTTCATGCAGAATTTTAAGGTCCTAGCTCATGTCCAAGGCACCAAAGAATGGTAAAAAGTCAATAATCGATACCTAAGACTTGAATTTTACTACATCTTTCTGGATATTACTTCAACTTAAAAGCTTCATCTGTGTTCTACTATGGTGATTTTAGTGTCTCCGCATACCGCAGCACGCGACATAGCTTTGCAGACGATAAGTACAACCGTTTCAGAGAGAAGAGCGGCCAATGTGACGATCTGGCTTTCAGTCGATTCGATAACAAATGACGATAACGGACGGATTTCTCAGGTTTTTACTACATATGAACACTTTTCACATTCTCCCGTGCAACTCGGCTGCTAGTCCTCCTTTCATGCAGAATCTTAAGGTCCTAGCTCCTCTCCAAGGCACCAAAGCCAGCTAAAAAGTCAATAATCGATACCTAAAACTTGAATTGTACTACTTCATACTGCCTATTACATCAACTTAGAAGCTTCATCTGTGATCTACTATGGTGCTTTTAGTGTCTCCGCATACCGCAGCACGCGACATAGCTTTGCAGACGATAAGTACAACTGTTTCAGAGAGAAGAGCGGCCAATGTGACGATCTGGCTTATGTCGATTCGATAACAAATGACGAAAACGGACGGATTTCTCAGGTTTTTACTACATATGAACACTTTTCACTTTCTCCCTCGCAACTCGGCTGCTAGTCCTCCTTTTATGCAGAATCTTAAGGCCCTAGCTCATGTCCAAGACACCAAAGCCAGCTAAAAAGTCAATAATCGATACCTAAAACTTGAATTGGACTACTTCTTACTGGCTATTACATCAACTAAGAAGCTTCATCTGTGTTCTACTATGGTGCTTTTAGTGTCTCCGCATACCGCAGCACGCGACATAGCTTTGCAGACGATAAGTACAACCGTTTCAGAGAGAAGAGCGGCCAATGTTACGATCTGGCTTTAAGTCGATTCGATAACAAATGTCGAAAACGGACGGATTTCTCAGGTTTTTACTACATATGAACACTTTTCACTTTCTCCCTCGCAACTCGGCTGCTAGTCCTCCTTTTATGCAGAATCTTAAGCCACTAGCTCATGGCCAAGACACCAAAGGCAGCTAAAAAGTCAATAATCGATACTTAAAACTTGAATTGTACTACTTCTTACTGGCTATTACATCAGCTTAGAAGCTTCATCTGTGTTCTACTATGGTGCTTTTAGAGTCTCCACATACCGCAGCACGCGACATAGCTTTGCAGTCGATAAGTACAACCGTTTCAGAGAGAAGAGCGGCTAATGTGACGATCTGGCTTTAAGTCGATTCGATAACAAATGACGATAACGAACGGATTTCTCAGGTTTTTACTACATATGAACACTTTTTACATTCTCCCCTGCAACTCGGCTGCTAGTCCTCCTTTCATGCACAATCTTAAAGTCCTAGCTCATGTCCAAGGCACCAAAGCCAGCTAAAAAGTCAATAATCGATACCTAAAACTTGAATTGTACTACTTCTTACTGGCTATTACATCAACTTAGAAGCTTCATCTGTGTTCTACTATGGTGCTTTTTGTGTCTCCACATACCGCAGCACGCGACATAGCTTTGCAGACGATAAGTACAACCGTTTTAGAGAGAAGAGCGGCCAATGTGACGATCTGGCTTTAAGTCGATTCGATAACAAATGACGAAAACGGACGGATTTCTCAGGTTTTTACTACATATGAACACTTTTCACATTCTCCCGTTTAACTCGGCTGCTAGTCCTCCTTTCATGCAGAATCTTAAGGTCGTAACTCATGTCCAAGGCACCAAAGCCAGCTAAAAAGTCAATAATCGATACCTAAAACTTGAATGGTACTACTTCTTACTGGCTATTACATCAACTTAGAAGCTTCATCTGTGTTCTACTATGGTGCTTTTAGTGTCTCCGCATGCCGCAGCACTCGACATAGCTTTGCAGACGATAAGTACAACCGTTTCAGAGAGAACAGCGGCCAATGTGACGATCTGGCTTTAAGTCGATTCGATTACAAATGACGAAAACGGACGGATTTCTCAAAAATGGTTCAAATGGCTCTGAGCACTATGGGACTCAACATCTTAGGTCATAAGTCCCCTAGAACTTAGAACTACTTAAATCTAACTAACCTAAGGACATCACACACACCCATGCCCGAGGCAGGATTCGAACCTGCGACCGTAGCAGCCACGCGGTTCCGGACTGCAGCGCCAGAACCGCACGGCCAACGCGGCCGGCGGGATTTCTCAGGTTTTTACTACATATGAACACTTTTCACATTCTCCCGTACAACTCGGCTGCTAGACATCCTTTCATGCGGAATCTTAAGGTCCTAACTCATGTCCAAGGCACCAAAGACAGCTTAAAAGTCAATAAACGATACCTAAAACTTAAATTGTACTACATTTTACTGACTATTACATCATCTTAGAAGCTTCATCTGTGTTCTACTATGGTGCTTTTAGTGTCTCCGCATATCGCAGCACGCGACATAGCTTTGCAGTCGATAAGTACAACCGTTTCAGAGAGAAGAGCGGCTAATGTGACGATCTGGCTTTAAGGCGATTCGATAACAAATGACGATAACGAACGGATTTCTCAGGTTTTTACTACATATGAACACTTTTTACATTCTCCCCTGCAACTCGGCTGCTAGTCCTCCGTTCATGCAGATTTTTAAGGTCCTAGCTCATGTCCAAGGCACCAAAGAATGGTAAAAAGTCAATAATCGATACCTAAGACTTGAATTTTACTACATCTTTCTGGATATTACTTCAACTTAGAAGCTTCATCTGTGTTCTACTATGGTGATTTTAGTGTCTCCGCATACCGCAGCACGCGACATAGCTTTGCAGACGATAAGTACAACCGTTTCAGAGAGAAGAGCGGCCAATGTGACGATCTGGCTTTCAGTCGATTCGATAACAAATGACGTTTACGGACGGATTTCTCAGGTTTTTACTACATATGAAAACTTTTCACATTCTCCCGTGCAACTCGGCTGCTAGTCCTCCTTTCATGCAGAATCTTAAAGTCCTAGCTCCTCTCTAAGGCACCAAAGCCAGCTAAAAACTCAAAAATCGATACCTAAAACTTGAATTGTACTACTTCTTACTGCCTATTACATCAACTTAGAAGCTTCATCTGTGATCTACTATGGTGCTTTTAGTGTCTCCGCATACAGCAGCACGCGACATAGCTTTGCAGACGATAAGTACAACTGTTTCAGAGAGAAGAGCGGCCAATGTGACGATCTGGCTTATGTCGATTCGATAACAAATGACGAAAACGGACGGATTTCTCAGGTTTTTACTACATATGAACACTTTTCACTTTCTCCCTCGCAACTCGGCTGCTAGTCCTCCTTTCATGCAGAATCTTAAGGCCCTAGCTCATGTCCAAGACACCAAAGCCAGCTAAAAAGTCAATAATCGATACCTAAAACTTAAATTGTACTACTTCTTACTGGCTATTACATCAACTTAGAAGCTTCATCTGTGTTCTACTATGGTGCTTTTAGTGTCTCCGCATACCGCAGCACGCGACATAGCTTAGCAGACGATAAGTACAACCGTTTCAGAGAGAAGAGCGGCCAATGTGACGATCTGGCTTTAAGTCGATTCGATAACAAATGGCGGAAACGGACGGATTTCTTAGGTTTTTACTACATATGAACACTTTTCACATTCTCCCACGCAACTGGGCTGCTAGTCCTCCTTTCATGCAGAATCATAAGGTCCTAGCTCATGTCCAAGGTACCAAAGCCAGCTAAAAAGTCAATAATCGATACTTACAACTTGAATTGTACTACTTCTTACTGACTATTACATCATCTTAGAAGCTTCATCTGTGTTCTACTATGGTGCTTTTAGTGTCTCCGCATACCGAAGCACGCGACATAGCTTTGCAGTCGATAAGTACAACCGTTTCAGAGAGAAGAGCGGCTAATGTGACGATCTGGCTTTAAGTCGATTCGATAACAAATGACGATAACGAACGGATTTCTCAGGTTTTTACTACATATGAACACTTTTTACATTCTCCCCTGCAACTCGGCTGCTAGTCCTCCTTTCATGCAGAATCTTAAGGTCCTAGCTCATGTCCAAGGCACCAAAGCCAGCTAAAAAGTCAATAATCGATACCTAAAACTTGAATTGTACTACTTCTTACTGGCTATTACATCAACTTAGAAGCTTCATCTGTGTTCTACTATGATGCTTTTAGTGTCTCCGCATACCGCAGCACGCGACATAGCTTTGCAGACGATAAGTACAACCGTTTCAGAGAGAAGAGCGGCCAATGTAACGATCTGGCTTTAAGTCGATTCGATAACAAATGACGAAATTGACGGATTTCTCAGGTTTTTACTACATATGAACACTTTTCACATTCTCCCGTGCAACTCGGCTGCTAGTCCTCCTTTCATGCAGAATCTTAAGGTCCTAGCTCATGTCCAAGGCACCAAGGGCAGCTAAAAAGTCAATAATCGATACCTATAACTTGAATTGTACTACTTCTTACTGGCTATTACATCAACTTAGAAGCTTCATCTGTGTTCTACTATGGTGCTTTTAGTGTCTCCACATACCGGAGCACGCGACATAGCTTTGCAGAAGATAAGTACAACCGTTTCAGAGAGAAGAGCGGCCAATGTGACGATCTGGCTTTAAGTCGATTCGATAACAAATGACGAAAACGGACGGATTTCTCAGGTTTTTACTACATATGAACACTTTTCACATTCTCCCGTACAACTCGGCTGCTAGACCTCCTTTCATGCGGAATCTTAAGGTCCTAACTCATGTCCAAGGCACCAAAGACAGCTTAAAAGTCAATAAACGTTACCTAAAACTTGAATTGTACTACATTTTACTGACTATTACATCATCTTAGAAGGTTCATCTGTGTTCTACTATGGTGATTTTAGTGTCTCCGCATACCGCAGCACGCGACATAGCTTTGCAGACGATAAGTACAACCGTTTCAGAGAGAAGAGCGGCCAATGTGACGATCTGGCTTTAAGTCGATTCGATAACAAATGACGATTACGGACGGATTTCTCAGGTTTTTACTACATATGAACACTTTTCACATTCTCCCGTGCAACTCGGCTGCTAGTCCTCCTTTCATGCAGAATCTTAAGGTCCTAGCTGCTCTCCAAGGCACCAAAGCCAGCTAAAAACTCAATAATCGATACCTAAAACTTGAATTGTACTACTTCTTACTGCCTATTACATCAACTTAGAAGCTTCATCTGTGTTCTACTATGGTGCTTTTAGTGTCTCCACATACCGGAGCACGCGACATAGCTTTGCAGAAGATAAGTACAACCGTTTCAGAGAGAAGAGCGGCCAATGTGGCGATCTGGCTTTAAGTCGATTCGATAACAAATGGCGGAAACGGACGGATTTCTTAGGTTTTTACTACATATGAACACTTTTCACATTCTCCCATGCAACTGGGCTGCTAGTCCTCCTTTCATGCAGAATCGTAACGTCCTAGCTCATGTCCAAGGTACCAAAGCCAGCTAAAAAGTCAATAATCGATACTTAAAACTTGAATTGTACTACTTCTTACTGACTATTACATCATCTTAGAAGCTTCATCTGTGTTCTACTATGGTGCTTTTAGTGTCTCCGCATACCGCAGCACGCGACATAGCTTTGCAGTCGATAAGTACAACCGTTTCAGAGAGAAGAGCGGCTAATGTGACGATCTGGCTTTAAGTCGATTCGATAACAAATGACGATAACGAACGGATTTCTCAGGTTTTTACTACATATGAACACTTTTTACATTCTCCCCTGCAACTCGGCTGCTAGTCCTCCTTTCATGCAGAATCTTAAGTTCCTAGCTCATGTCCAAGGCACCAAAGCCACCTAAAAAGTCAATAATCGATACCTAAAACTTGAATTGTACTACTTCTTACTGGCTATTACATCAACTTAGAAGCTTCGTCTGTGTTCTACTATGGTGCTTTTAGTGTCTCCGCATACCGCAGCACGCGACATAGCTTTGCAGACGATAAGTACAACCGTTTTAGAGAGTAGAGCGCACAATGTGACGATCTGGCTTTAAGTCGATTCGATAACAAATGAGGAAAACTGACGGATTTCTCTGGTTTTTACTACATATGAACACTTTTCACATTCTCCCGTGCAACTCGGCTGCTAGTCCTCCTTTCATGCAGAATCTTAAGGTCCTAGCTCATGTCCAAATCACCAAAGCCAGCTAAAAAGTCAATAATCAATACCTAAAACTTGAATTGTACTACTTCTTACTGAATATTACATCAACTTAGAAGTTTCATCTGTGTTCTACTATGGTGCTTTTACTTACTCCGCATATCGCAGCACGCGACATAGCTTTGCAGACGATAAGTACAACCGTTTCAGAGAGAAGAGCGGCCAATGTGACAATCTGGCTTTAAGTCGATTCGATAACAAATGGCGGAAACAGCCGGATTTCTTAGGTTTTTACTACATATGAACACTTTTCACATTCTCCCGTGCAACTGGGCTGATAGTCCTCCTTTCATGCAGAATCATAAGGTCCTAGCCCATGTTTAAGGTACCAAAGCCAGCTATAAAGTCAATAATCGATACCTATAACATGAATTGTACTACTTCCTACTGGCTATTACATCAACTTAGAAGCTTCATCTGTGTTCTACTATGTTGCTTTTAAAGTCTCCGCATACAGCAGCACTCGACATAGCTTTGCAGACAATAAGTACAACCGTTGCAGAGAGAAGAGCGGCAAATGTGACGATCTGGCTTTAAGTCGATTCGATAACAAATGTCGAACACGGACGGATTTCTCAGGCTTTTACTACATATGAACACTTTTCACATTCTCCCGCGCAACTCGGCTGCTAGTCCTCCATTAATGAAGAATCTTAAGGTCCTAGCTCATGTCCAAGGCACCAAAGACAGCTAAAAAGTCAATAATCGATACATAAAACTTGAATTTTACTACTTCTTACTGGCTATTACATCAACTTGGAAGCTTCATCTGTCTTCTACTATGGTGCTTTTAGTGTCTCCACATACCGCAGCATGCGACATAGCTTTGCAGTCGATAAGTACAATCGTTTCAGAGAGAAGAGCGGCTAAGGTGACGATCTGGCTTTAAGTCGATTCGATAACAAATGACGATAACGAACGGATTTCTCAGGCTTTTACTACATATGAACACTTTTTACATTCTCCCCTGCAACTCGGCTGCTAGTCCTCCATTAATGAAGAATCTTAAGGTCCTAGCTCATGTCCATGGCACCAAAGACAGCTAAAAAGTCAATAATCGATACCTAAAACTTGAATTGTACTACTTCTTACTGGCTATTACTTCAACTTGGAAGCTTCATCCGTCTTCTACTATGGTGCTTTTAGTGTCTCCACATACCGCAGTACGCGACATAGCTTTGCAGACGATAAGTACAACCGTTTCAGAGAGAAGAGCGGCCAATGTGACGATCTGGCTTTAAGTCGATTCGATAACAAATGACGAAAACGGACGTATTTCTCAGGTTTTTACTATATATGAACACTTTTCTCATTCTTCCGTGCAACTTGGCTGTTAGTCGTCCTTTCATGCAGAATTTTAAGGTCCTAGCTCATGTCCAAGGCACCAAAGCTAGCTAAAAGTCAATAATCGATACCTAAAACTTGAATTGTACTACTTCTTACTGGCTATTACATCAACTTAGAAGCTTCATCTGTGTTCTACTATGGTGCTTTTAGTGTCTCCGCATACCGCAGCACGCGACATAGCTTTGCAGACGATAAGTACAACCGTTTAAGAGAGTAGAGCGCCCAATGTGACGATCTGGCTTTAAGTCGATTCGATAACAAATGAGGAAAACGGACGGATTTCTCAGGTTTTTACTAAATATGAACACTTTTCACATTCTCACGTGCAACGCGGCTGCTAGACCTCCTATCATGCAAAATCTGAAAGTCCTAGCTCATGCCCAAAGCACCAAAGAAGGGTAAAAAGTCAACAAGCGATACCTAAAACTTGAATTGTACTACTTCTTACTGGCTATTACATCAACTTAGAAGCTTCATCTGTGTTCTACTATGGTGCTTTTAGTGTCTCCGCATGCCGCAGCACTCGACATAGCTTTTCAGACGATAAGTACAACCGTTTCAGAGAGAAGTGCGGCCAATGTTACGATCTGGCTTTAAGTCGATTCGATAACAAATGTCGAACACGGACGGATTTCTCTGGTTTTTACTACATATGAACACTTTTCATATTTTCCCGTGCAACTCGGCTGCTAGTCCTCCTTTCGTGCAGAATCTTAAGGTCCTAGCTCATGTCCAAGGCACCAAAGCCAGCTAAAAAGTCAATAATCAATACCTAAAACTTGAATTGTACTACTTCTTACTGACTATTACATCAACTTAGAAGCTTCATCTGTGTTCTACTATGGTGCTTTTTGTGTCTCCGCATACCGCAGCACGCGACATAGCTTTGCAGTCGATAAGTACAACCGTTTGAGAGAGAAGAGAGGCCAATGTGACGATCTGGCTTTAAGTCGATTCGATAACAATGACGATAACGAACGGATTTTTAAGGTTTTTACTACATATGAACACTTTTCACATTCTCCAGTGCAACTCGGCTGCTAGTCCTCCTTTCATGCAGAATCTTAAGGTCCTAGCTCATGTTCAAGTCACCAAAGTCAGCTAAGAAGCCAATAATCAATACTTATAACATCAATTGTACTACTTCTTACTGGCTATTACATCAGCTTAGAAGCTTCATCTGTGTTCTACTATGGTGCTTTTAGTGTCTCCGCATACCGCAGCACGTGACATAGCTTTGCAGACGATAAGTACAACCGTTTCAGAGAGAAGAGCGGCCAATGTGACGATCTGGCTTTAAGTCGATTCGATAACAAATGGCGGAAACAGCCGGATTTCTTAGGTTTTTACTACATATGAACACTTTTCACATTCTCCCGTGCACCTGGGCTGCTAGTCCTCCTTTCATGCAGAATCATAAGGTCCTAGCTCATGTCCAAGGTACCAAAGCCAGCTAAAAAGTCAATAATCGATACCTATAACTTGAATTGTACTACTTCTTACTGGCCATTACATCAGCTTAGAAGCTTCATCTGTGTTCTACTATGGTGCTTTTAGTGTCTCCGCATACCGCAGCACGCGACATAGCTTTGCAGACGATAAGTACAACCGTTTTAGAGAGTAGAGCGCCCAATGTGACGATCTGACTTTAAGTCGATTCGATAACAAATGAGGAAAACGGACGGATTTCTCAGGTTTTTACTAAATATGAACACTTTTCACATTCTCACGTGCAACGCGGCTGCTAGACCTCCTATCATGCAAAATCTTAAGTTCCTAGCTCATGCCCAAGGCACCAAAGAAGGGATAAAAAGTCAACAATCGATACCTAAAACTTGAATTGTACTACTTCTTACTGGCTATTACATCAACTTAGAAGCTTCATCTGTGTTCTACTATGTTGCTTTTAGTGTCTCCGCATACAGCAGCACTCGACATAGCTTTGCAGACAATAAGTACAACCGTTGCAGAGAGAAGAGCGGCAAATGAGACGATCTGGCTTTAAGTCGATTCGATAACAAATGTCGAACACGGACGGATTTCTCAGGCTTTTACTACATATGAACACTTTTCACATTCTCCCGTGCAACTCGGCTGCTAGTCCTCCATTAATGAAGAATCTTAAGGTCCTAGCTCATGTCCAAGGCACCAAAGACAACTAAAAAGTCAATAATCGATACCTAAAACTTGAATTGTACTACTTCTTACTGGCTATTACATCAACTTGGAAGCTTCATCTGTCTTCTACTATGGTGCTTTTAGTGTCTCCACATACCGCAGCACGCGACATAGCTTTGCAGACGATAAGTACAACCGTTTCAGAGAGGAAAACGGACGGATTTCTCATTTTTTTACTAAATATGAACACTTTTCACATTCTCACGTGCAACGCGGCTGCTAGACCTCCTATCATGCAAAATCTTAAGTTCCTAGCTCATGCCCAAGGCACCAAAGAAGGGTAAAATGTCAACAATCGATACCTAAAACTTGAATTGTACTACTTCTTACTGGCTATTACATCAACTTAGAAGCTTCATCTGTGTTCTACTATGGTGCTTTTAGTGTCTCCGCATGCCGCAGCACTCGACATAGCTATGCAGACGATAAGTACAACCGTTTCAGAGAGAAGAGCGGTCAATGTGACGATCTGGCTTTAAGTCGATTCGATAACATATGACGAAAACGGACGTATTTCTCAGGTTTTTACTATATATGAACACTTTTCTCATTCTTCCGTGCAACTTGGATGTTAGTCGTCCTTTCATGCAGAATTTTAAGGCCCTAGCTCATGTCCAAGGCACCAAAGCCAGCTAAAAGTCAATAATCGATACCTAAAACTTGAATTGTACTACTTCTTACTGGCCATTACATCAACTTAGAAGCTTCATCTGTGTTCTACTATGGTGCTTTTAGTGTCTCCGCATACCGCAGCACGCGACATAGCTTTGCAGACGATAAGTACAACCGTTTTAGAGAGTAGAGCGCCCAATGTGACGATCTGACTTTAAGTCGATTCGATAACAAATGAGGAAAACGGACGGATTTCTCAGGTTTTTACTAAATATGAACACTTTTCACATTCTCACGTGCAACGCGGCTGCTAGACCTCCTATCATGCAAAATCTTAAGTTCCTAGCTCATGCCCAAGGCACGAAAGAAGGGATAAAAAGTCAACAATCGATACATAAAACTTGAATTGTACTACTTCTTACTGGCTATTACATCAACTTAGAAGCTTCATCTGTGTTCTACTATGTTGCTTTTAGTGTCTCCGCATACAGCAGCACTCGACATAGCTTTGCAGACAATAAGTACAACCGTTGCAGAGAGAAGAGCGGCAAATGAGACGATCTGGCTTTAAGTCGATTCGATAACAAATGTCGAACACGGACGGATTTCTCAGGCTTTTACTACATATGAACACTTTTCACATTCTCCCGTGCAACTCGGCTGCTAGTCCTCCATTAATGAAGAATCTTAAGGTCCTAGCTCATGTCCAAGGCACCAAAGACAACTAAAAAGTCAATAATCGATACCTAAAACTTGAATTGTACTACTTCTTACTGGCTATTACATCAACTTGGAAGCTTCATCTGTCTTCTACTATGGTGCTTTTAGTGTCTCCACATACCGCAGCACGCGACATAGCTTTGCAGACGATAAGTACAACCGTTTCAGAGAGGAAAACGGACGGATTTCTCATTTTTTTACTAAATATGAACACTTTTCACATTCTCACGAGCAACGCGGCTGCTAGACCTCCTATCATGCAAAATCTTAAGTTCCTAGCTCATGCCCAAGGCACCAAAGAAGGGTAAAATGTCAACAATCGATACCTAAAACTTGAATTGTACTACTTCTTACTGGCTATTACATCAACTTAGAAGCTTCATCTGTGTTCTACTATGGTGCTTTTAGTGTCTCCGCATGCCGCAGCACTCGACATAGCTTTGCAGACGATAAGTACAACCGTTTCAGAGAGAAGAGCGGCCATTGTTACGATCTGGCTTTAAGTCGATTCGATAACAAATGTCGAACACGGACGGATTTCTCTGGTTTTTACTACATATGAACACTTTTCATATTCTCCCGTGCAACTCGGCTGCTAGTCCTCCTTTCATGCAGAATCTTATGGTCCTAGCTCATGTCCAAGGCACCAAAGCCAGCAAAAAAGTCAATAATCAATACCTAAAACTCGAATTGTACTACTTCTTACTGACTATTACATCAACTTAGAAGCTTCATCTGTGTTCTACTATGGTGCTTTTAGTGTCTCCGCATACCGCAGCACGCGACATAGCTTTGCAGTCGATAAGTACAACCGTTTGAGAGAGAACAGAGGCCAATGTGACGATCTGGCTTTAAGTCGATTCGATAACAATGACGATAACGAACGGATTTTTAAGGTTTTTACTACATATGAACACTTTTCACATTCTCCCGTGCAACTCGGCTGCTAGTCCTCCTTTCATGCAGAATCTTAAGGTCCAAGCCATGTCCAAGGCACCAAAGCCAGCTAAAAAGTCAATAATCGATACCTAAAACTTGAATTATACTACTTCTTACTGGCTATTACATCAAATTAGAGGCTTCATCTGTGTTCTACTATAATGCTTTTAGTGTCTCCGCATACCGCAGCACGCGACATAGCTTTGCAGTCGATAAGTACAACCGTTTCAGAGAGAAGAGCGGCCAATGTGACGATCTGGCTTTAAGTCGATTCGATAACAAATGACGAAAACGGAAGGATTTCTCAGGTTGTTACTACATATGAACACTTTTCACTTTCTCCCTCGCAACTCGGCTGCTAGTCCTCCTTTCATGCAGAATCTTAAGGTCCTAGCTCATGGTCATGTCACCAAAGCAAGCTAAGAAGTCAATAATCGATACCTATAACACGAATTGTACTACTTCTTACTGGCTATTACATCAGCTTAGAAGCTTCATCTGTGTTCTACTATGGTGCTTTTAGTGTCTCCGCATACCGCAGCACGCGACATAGCTTTGCAGACGATAAGTACGACCGTTTCAGAGAGAAGAGCGGCCAATGTGACGATCTGGCTTTAAGTCGATTCGATAACAAATGGCGGAAACAGACGGATTTCTTTGGTTTTTACTACATATAAACACTTTTCACATTCTCCCGTGCAACTGGGCTGCTAGTCCTCCTTTCATGCAGAATCATAAGGTCCTAGCTCATGTACAAGGTACCAAAGCCAGCTAAAAAGTCAATAATCGATACCTATAACTTGAATTGTACTACATCTTATTGGCTATTACATCAACTTAGAAGCTTTTTCTGTGTTCTACTATGGTGCTATTAGTGTCTCCGCATACAGCAGCGCTCGACATAGCTTTGCAGACAATAAGTACAACCGTTTTAGAGAGAAGAGCGGCCAATGTGACGATCTGGCTTTAAGTCGATTCGATAACAAATGTCGAACACGGACGGATTTCTCAGGCTTTTACTACATATGAACACTTTTCACATCCTCCCGTGAAACTCGTCTGCTAGTCCTCCATTAATGAAGAATCTTAAGGTCCTAGCTCATGTCCAAGGCACCAAAGACAGCTAAAAAGTCAATAATCGATACCTAAAACTTGAATTTTACTACTTCTTACTGGCTATTACATCAACTTGGAAGCTTCATCTGTGTTCTACTATGGTGCTTTTAGTGTCTCCACATACCGCAGCACGCGACATAGCTTTGCAGACGATAAGTACAACCGTTTCAGAGAGAAGAGCGGCCAATGTGACGATCTGGCTTTAAGTCGATTCGATAACAAATGGCGGAAACAGCCGGATTTCTTAGGTTTTTACTACATATGAAGACTTTTCACATTCTCCCGTGCAACTGGGCTGCTAGTCCTCCTTTCATGCAGAATCATAAGGTCCTAGCTCATGTACAAGGTACCAAAGCCAGCTAAAAAGTCAATAATCGATACCTATAACTTGAATTGTACTACTTCTTACTGGCTATTACATCAACTTAGAAGCTTCATCTGTGTTCTACTATGTTGCTTTTAGTGTCTCCGCATACTGCAGCACTCGACATAGCTTTGCAGACAATAAGTACAACCGTTGCATAGAGAAGAGCGGCAAATGTGACGATCTGGCTTTAAGTCGATTCGATAACAAATGTCGAACACGGACGGATTTCTCAGGCTTTTACTACATATGAACACTTCTCACATTCTCCCGTGCAACTCTGCTGCTAGTCCTCCATTAAAGAAGAATCTTAAGGTCCTAGCTCATGTCCAAGGCACCAAAGACAGCTAAAAAGTCAATAATCGGTACCTAAAACTTGAATTGTACTACTTCTTACTGGCTATTACATCAACTTGGAAGCTTCATCTGTCTTCTACTATGGTGCTTTTAGTGTCTCCACATACCGCAGCACGCGACATAGCTTTGCAGACGATAAGTACAACCGTTTCAGAGAGAAGAGCGGCCAATGTGACGATCTGGCTTTAAGTCGATTCGATAACATATGACGAAAACGGACGTATTTCTCAGGTTTTTACTATATATGAACACTTTTCTCATTCTTCCGTGCAACTTGGATGTTAGTCGTCCTTTCATGCAGAATTTTAAGGTCCTAGCTCATGTCCAAGGCACCAAAGCCAGCTAAAAGTCAATAATCGATACCTAAAACTTGAATTGTACTACTTCTTACTGGCCATTACATCAACTTAGAAGCTTCATCTGTGTTCTACTATGGTGCTTTTAGTGTCTCCGCATACCGCAGCACGCGACATAGCTTTGCAGACGATAAGTACAACCGTTTTAGAGAGTAGAGCGCCCAATGTGACGATCTGACTTTAAGTCGATTCGATAACAAATGAAGAAAACGGACGGATTTCTCAGGTTTTTACTAAATATGAACACTTTTCACATTCTCACGTGCAACGCGGCTGCTAGACCTCCTATCATGCAAAATCTTAAGTTCCTAGCTCATGACCAAGGCACCAAAGAAGGGATAAAAAGGCAACAATCGATACCTAAAACTTGAATTGTACTACTTCTTACTGGCTATTACATCAACTTAGAAGCTTCATCTGTGTTCTACTATGTTGCTTTTAGTGTCTCCGCATACAGCAGCACTCGACATAGCTTTGCTGACAGTAAGTACAACCGTTGCAGAGAGAAGAGCGGCAAAGCGACGATCTGGCTTTAAGTCGATTCGATAACAAATGTCGAACACGGACGGATTTCTCAGGCTTTTACTACATATGAACACATTTCACATTCTCCCGTGCAACTCGGCTGCTAGTCCTCCATTAATGAAGAATCTTAAGGTCCTAGCTCATGTCCAAGGCACCAAAGACAACTAAAAAGTCAAAAATCGATACCTAAAACTTGAATTGTACTACTTCTTACTGGCTATTACATCAACTTAGAAGCTTCATCTGTGTTCTACTATGGTGCTTTTAGTGTCTCCACATACCGCAGCACGCGACATAGCTTTGCAGACGATAAGAACAACCGTTTCAGAGAGGAAAACGGACGGATTTCTCATTTTTTTACTAAATATGAACACTTTTCACATTCTCACGTGCAACGCGGCTGCGAGACCTCCTATCATGCAAAATCTTAAGTTCCTAGCTCATGCCCAAGGCACCAAAGAAGGGTAAAAAGTCAACAATCGATACCTAAAACTTGAATTGTACTACTTCTTACTGGCTATTACATCAACTTAGAAGCTTCATCTGTGTTCTACTATGGTGCTTTTAGTGTCTCCGCATGCCGCAGCACTCGACATAGCTCTGCAGACGATAAGTACAACCGTTTCAGAGAGAAGAGCGGCCAATGTTACGATCTGGCTTTAAGTCGATTCGATAACAAATGTCGAACACGGACGGATTTCTCTGGTTTTTACTACATATGAACGCTTTTCATATTCTCCCGTGCAACTCGGCTGCTAGTCCTCCTTTCATGCAGAATCTTAAGGTCCTAGCTCATGTCCAAGGCACCAAAGCCAGCAAAAAAGTCAATAATCAATACCTAAAACTTGAATTGTACTACTTCTTACTGGCTATTACATCAAATTAGAGGCTTCATCTGTGTTCTACTATAATGC
Organism: Schistocerca gregaria; assembly: GCF_023897955.1. Lineage (NCBI taxonomy): Eukaryota > Metazoa > Arthropoda > Insecta > Orthoptera > Acrididae > Schistocerca > Schistocerca gregaria. The sequence continues at coordinate 1,882,409 of NW_026061711.1, read as the reverse complement.
TTTTAGTGTCTCCGCATACCGCAGCACGCGACATAGCTTTGCAGTCGATAAGTACAACCGTTTCAGAGCGAAGAGCGGCCAATGTGACGATCTGGCTTTAAGTCAATTCGATAACAAATGACGAAAAATGAAGGATTTCTCAGGTTTTTACTACATATGAACATTTTCCACATTCTCCAGTTCAACTCGGCTGCTAGACCTCCTTTCATGCAGAATCTTAAGGACCTAGCTCATGTTCAAGTCACCAAAGCCAGCTAAGAAGCCAAAAATCGATACTTATAACATGAATTGTACTACATCTTACTGGCTATTACATCAGCTTAGAAGCTTCATCTGTGTTCTACTATGGTGCTTTTAGTGTCTCCGCATACCGCAGCACGCGACATAGCTTTGCAGACGATAAGTACAACCGTTTCAGAGAGAAGAGCGGCCAATGTGACGAACTGGCTTTATGTCGATTCCATAACAAATGGCGGAAACTGACGGATTTCTCAGGTTTTTACTACATATGAACACTTTTCACTTTCTCCCTCGCAACTCGGCTGCTAGTCCTCCTTTCATGCAGAATCTTAAGGTCCTAGCCATGTCCAAGGCACCAAAGCCAGCTAAAAAGTCAATAATCGATACCTAAAACTTGAATTATACTACTTCTTAATGGCTATTACATCAAATTAGAGGCTTCATCTGTGTTCTACTATGGTGCTTTTAGTGTCTCCGCATACCGCAACACGCGACATAGCTTTGCAGTCGATAAGTACAACCGTTTCAGAGAGAAGAGCGGCCAATGTGACGATCTGGCTTTAAGTCAATTCGATAACAAATGACGAAAACGGAAGGATTTCTCAGGTTTTTACTACATATGAACATTTTCCACATTCTCCAGTGCAACTCGGCTGCTAGTCCTCCTTTCATGCAGAATCTTAAGGTCCTAGCTCATGTTCAAGTCACCAAAGATAGCTATGAAGTCAATAATCGATACTTATAACATGAATTGTACTACTTCTTACTGGCTATTACATCAGCTTAGAAGCTTCATCTGTGTTCTACTATGGTGCTATTAGTGTCTCCGCATACAGCAGCGCTCGACATAGCTTTGCAGACAATAAGTACAACCGTTTCAGAGAGAAGAGCGGCCAATGTGACGATCTGGCTTTAAGTCGATTCGATAACAAATGTCGAACACGGACGGATTTCTCAGGCTTTTACTACATATGAACACTTTTCACATTCTCCCGTGCAACTCGGCTGCCAGTCCTCCTTTCATGCAGAATCTTAAGGTTCTAACCATGTCCAAGGCACCAAAGCCAGCTAAAAAGTCAATAATCGATACCTAAAACTTGAATTATACTACTTATTACTGGCTATTACATGAAATTGGAGGCTTTATCTGTATTCTACTATGGTGCTTTTAGTGTCTCCGCATACCGCAGCACGCGACATAGCTTTGCAGTCGATAAGTACAACCGTTTCAGAGAGAAGAGCGGCCAATGTGACGATCGGGCTTTAAGTCAATTCGATAACAAATGACGAAAACGGAAGGATTTTTCAGGTTTTTACTGCATATGAACATTTTAAACATTCTCCCGTGCAACTCGGCTGCTAGTCCTCCTTTCATGCAGAATCTTAAGGTCCTAGCTCATGTTCAAGTGACCAAAGCCAGCTAAGGAGTCAATAATCGATACCTATAACATGAATTGTACTACTTCTTACTGGCTATTACATCAGCTTAGAAGCCTCATCTGTGTTCTACTATGGTGCTTTTAGTGTCTCCGCATACCGCAGCACGCGACATAGCTTTGCAGACGATAAGTACAACCGTTTCAGAGAGAAGAGCGGCCAATGTGACGATCTGGCTTTAAGTCGATTCCATAACAAATGGCGGAAACGGACGGATTTCTCAGGTTTTTACTACATATGATCACTTTTCACAGTCTCCCGTGCAACTGGGCTGCTAGTCCTCCTTTCATGCAGAATCATAAGGTCCTAGCTCATGTCCAAGGCACCAAAGCCAGCTAAAAAGTCAATAATCGACATCTAAAATTTAAATTGTACTACTTCTTACTAGCTATTACATCAACTTAGAAGCTTCATCTGTGTTCTACTATGGTGCTCTTAGTGTCTCCGCATACCGCAGCACGCGACATAGCTTTGCATTCGATAAGTACAACCGTTTCAGAGAGAAGAGCGGCTAATGTGACGATCTGGCTTTAAGTCGATTCGATAACAATGACGATAACGAACGGATTTTTAACGTTTTTACTACATATGAACACTTTTCACATTCTCCCGTGCAACTCGGCTGCTAGTCCTCCTTTCATGCAGAATTTTAAGTTTCTAGCCATGTCCAAGGCACCAAAGCCAGCTAAATAGTCAATAATCGATACCTAAAACTTGAATTATACTACTTCTTACTGGCTATTACATCAAATTGGAGGCTTCATCTGTATTCTACTATGGTGCTTTTAGTGTCTCCGCATACCGCAGCACGCGACATAGCTTTGCAGTCGATAAGTACAACCGTTTCAGAGAGAAGAGCGGCCAATGTGACGATCTGGTTTAAGTCGATTCGATAACAAATGTCGAACACGGACGGATTTCTCAGGCTTTTACTACATATGAACACTTTTCACATTCTCCCGTGCAACTCGGCTGCTAGTCCTCCATTAATGAAGAATCTTAAGGTCCTAGCTCATGTCCAAGGCACCAAAGCCAGCTAAAAAGTCAATAAACGGTACCTGAAACTTGAATTGTACTACTTCTTACTGGCTATTACATCAACTTGGCAGCTTCATCTGTGTCCTACTATGGTGCTTTTAGTGTCTCTACATACCGCAGCACGCGACATAGCTTTGCAGACGATAAGTACAACCGTTTCAGAGAGAAGAGCGGCCAATGTGACGATCTGGCTTTAAGTCGATTCGATATCAAATGACGAAAACTGACGTATTTCTCAGGTTTTTACTATATATGAACACTTTTCAAATTCTTCCGTGCAACTTGGCTTTTAGTCCTCCTTTCATGCAGAATTTTAAGGTCCTAGCTCATGTCCAAGGCACCAAAGCCAGCTACAAAGTCAATAAACGGTACCTGAAACTTGAATTGTACTACTTCTTACTGGCTATTACATCAACTTAGAAGCTTCATCTGTGTTCTACTATGATGCTTTTAGTGTCTCCGCATACCGCAGCACGCGAAATAGCTTTGCAGACGATAAGTACAACCGTTTTAGAGAGTAGAGCCCCCAATGTGACGATCTGGCTTTAAGTCGATTCGATAACAAATGACGAAAACGGACGGATTTCTCAGGTTTTTACTAAATATGAACACTTTTCACATTCTCACGTGCAACGCGGCTGCTAGACCTCCTATCTTGCAAAATCTTAAGTTCCAAGCTCATGCCCAAGGCACCAAAGAAGGGTAAAAAGTCAACAATCGATACCTAAAACTTGAATTGTACTACTTCTTACTGGCTATTACATCAACTTGGAAGCTTCATCTGTGTTCTACTATGGTGCTTTTAGTTTCTCCGCATGCCGCAGCACTCGACATAGCTTTGCAGACGATAAGTACAACTGTTTCAGAGAGAAGAGCGGCCAATGTGACGATCTGGCTTTAAGTCGATTCGATAACAAATGTCGAACACGGACGGATTTCCCTGGTTTTTACTACATATGAACACTTTTCACATTCTCCCGTGCAACTCGGCTGCTAGTGCTCCTTTCATGCAGAATCGTAAGGTCCTAGCTCATATCCAAGGCACCAAAGCCAGCTATAAAGTCAATAATCGATATCTAAAATTTCAATTGTACTACTTCTTACTAGCTATTACATCAACATAGAAGCTTCATCTGTGTTCTACTATGCTGCTTTTAGTGTCTCCGCATAGTGCAGCACGCGACATAGCTTTGCAGACGATAAGTGCAACCGTTTCAGAGAAAAGAGCGCCCAATGTGACGATCAGGCTTTAAGTCGATTCGATAACAAACGACGAAAACGGACGGATTTCTCAGGTTTTTACTACATATGAACACTTTTCACATTCTCCCGTGCAACTCAGCTGCTAGCCCTCCTTTCATGCAGAATCTTAAGGTCCTAGCTCATGTCCAAGGCACCAAAGCCAGCTAAAAAGTCAATAATCAATACCTAAAACTGGTATTGTACTACTTCTTACTGGCTATTACATCATCTTAGAAGCTTCATCTGTGTTCTACTATGGTGCTTTTAGTGTCGCCGCAAACCGCAGCACGAAACATAGCTTTCACACGATTAGTACAACCGTTTCAGAGAGAAGAGCGGCCAATGCGACGATCTGGCTTTAAGTCGATTCGATAACAAATGCGGTCCACGGACGGATTTCTCTGGTTTTTACTACATATGAACACTTTTCACATTCTCCCGTGCAACTCGGCTGCTAGTCCTCCTTTCATGCAGAATCATAAGGTCCTAGCTCATGTTCAAGTGACCAAAGCCAGCTAAGGAGTCAATAATCGATACCTATAACATGAATTGTACTACTTCTTACTGGCTATTACATCAGCTTAGGAGCTTCATCTGTGTTCTACTATGGCGCTTTTAGTGTCTCCGCATACCGCAGCACGCGACATAGCTTTGCAGACGATAAGTACAACCGTTTCAGAGAGAAGAGCGGCCAATGTGACGATCTGGCTTTAAGTCGATTCCATAACAAGTGGCGGAAACGGACGGATTTCTCAGGTTTTTACTACATATGAACACTTTTCACAGTCTCCCGTGCAACTGGGCTGCTAGTCCTCATTTCATGCGGAATCATAAGGTCCTAGCTCATGTCCAAAACACCAAAGCCAGCTAAAAAGTAAATAATCAGTACCTAAACTTGAATTGTACTACTTCTTACTGGCTATTACATCAACTTGGAAGCTTCATCTGTGTTCTACTATGGTGCTATTAGTGTCTCCGCATACAGCAGCGCTCGACATAGCTTTGCAGACAATAAGTACAACCGTTTCAGAGAGAAGAGCGGCCAATGTGACGATCTGGCTTTAAGTCGATTCGATAACAAATGTCGAACACGGACGGATTTCTCAGGCTTTTACTACATATGAACACTTTTCACATTCTCCCGTGCAACTCGTCTGCTAGTCCTCCATTAATGAAGAATCTTAAGGTCCTAGCTCATGTCCAAGGCACCAAAGACAGCTAAAAAGTCAATAATCGATACCTAAAACTTGAATTTTACTACTTCTTACTGGCTATTACATCAACTTGGAAGCTTCATCTGTGTTCTACTATGGTGCTTTTAGTGTCTCCACATACCGCAGCACGCGACATAGCTTTGCAGACGATAAGTACAACCGTTTCAGAGAGAAGAGCGGCCAATGTGACGATCTGGCTTTAAGTCGATTAGATAACAAATGACCAAAACGGACGTATTTCTCAGGTTTTTACTACATATGAACACTTTTCACATTCTCCCGTGCAACTCGGCTGCTAGTCCTCCTTTCATGCAGAATCATAAGGTCCTAGCTCATGTACAAGGTACCAAAGCCAGCTAAAAAGTCAATAATCGACACCTATAACTTGAATTGTACTACTTCTTACTCGCTATTACATCAACTTAGAAGCTTCATCTGTGTTCTACTATGGTGCTTTTAGTGTCTCCGCATACAGCAGCGCTCGACATAGCTTTGCAGACAATAAGTACAACCGTTTCAGAGAGAAGAGCGGCCAATGTGACGATCTGGCTTTAAGTCGATTCGATAACAAATGTCGAACACGGACGGATTTCTCAGGCTTTTACTACATATGAACACTTTTCACATTCTCCCGTGCAACTCGTCTGCTAGTCCTCCATTAATGAAGAATCTTAAGGTCCTAGCTCATGTCCAAGGCACCAAAGACAGCTAAAAAGTCAATAATCGATACCTAAAACTTGAATTTTACTACTTCTTACTGGCTATTACATCAACTTGGAAGCTTCATCTGTGTTCTACTATGGTGCTTTAAGTGTCTCCACATACCGCAGCACGCGACATAGCTTTGCAGACGATAAGTAAAACCGTTTCAGAGAGAAGAGCGGCCAATGTGACGATCTGGCTTTAAGTCGATTCGATAACAAATGACTAAAACGGACGTATTTCTCAGGTTTTTACTATATATGAAAACTTTTCACATTCCTCCGTGCAACTTGGCTGTTAGTCGTCCTTTCATGCAGATTTTTAAGGTCCTAGCTCACGTCCAAGGCACCAAAGCCAGCTAAAAAGTCAATAATCGATACCTATAACTTGAATTGTACTTCTTCTTACTGGCTATTACATCAACTTAGAAGCTCCATCTGTGTTCTACTATGGTGCTTTTAGTGTCTCCGCATGCCGCAGCACTCGACATAGCTTTGCAGACGATAAGTGCAACCGTTTCAGAGAAAAGAGCGCCCAATGTGACGATCAGGCTTTAAGTCGATTCGATAACAAACGACGAAAACGGACGGATTTCTCAGGTTTTTACTACATATGAACACTTTTCACATTCTCCCGTGCAACTCAGCTGCTAGCCCTCCTTTCATGCAGAATCTTAAGGTCCTAGCTCATGTCCAAGGCACCAAAGCCAGCTAAAAAGTCAATAATCAATACCTAAAACTGGTATTGTACTACTTCTTACTGGCTATTACATCATCTTAGAAGCTTCATCTGTGTTCTACTATGGTGCTTTTAGTGTCTCCGCATACCGCAGCACGCGACATAGGTTTGCAGTCGATAAGTACAACCGTTTCAGAGAGAATAGCGGCTAATGTGACGATCTGGCTTTAAGTCGATTCGATAAAAATGACGATAACGAACGGATTTTTAAGGTTTTTACTACATATGAACACTTTTCACATTCTCCCGTGCAACTCGGCTGCTAGTCCTCCTTTCATGCAGAATCTTAAGGTCCTAGCCATGTCCAAGGCACCAAAGCCAGCTAAAAAGTCAATAATCGATACCTAAAACTTGAATTATACTACTTCTTAATGGCTATTACATCAAATTAGGGGCTTCATCTGTGTTCTACTATGGTGCTTTTAGTGTCTCCGCATACCGCAACACGCGACATAGCTTTGCAGTCGATAAGTACAACCGTTTCAGAGAGAAGAGCGGCCAATGTGACGATCTGGCTTTAAGTCAATTCGATAACAAATGACGAAAACGGAAGGATTTCTCAGGTTTTTACTACATATGAACATTTTCCACATTCTCCAATGCAACTCGGCTGCTAGTCCTCCTTTCATGCAGAATCTTAAGGTCCTAGCTCATGTTCAAGTCACCAAAGATAGCTATGAAGTCAATAATCGATACTTATAACATGAATTGTACTACTTATTACTGTCTATTACATCAGCTTAGAAGCTTCATCTGTGTTCTACTATGGTGCTTTTAGTGTCTCCGCATACCGCAGCACGCGACATAGCTTTGCAGACGATAAGTACAACCGTTTCAGAGAGAAGAGCGGCCAATGTGACGATCTGGCTTTAAGTCGATTCCATAACAAATGGCGGAAACGGACGGATTTCTCAGGTTTTTACTACATATGAACACTTTTCACATTCTCCCGTGCAACTGGGCTGCTAGTCCTCCTTTCATGCAGAATCATAAGGTCCTAGCTCATGTCCAAGGTACCAAAGCCAGCTAAAAAGTCAATAATCGATACCTATAACTACAATTGTACTACTTCTTACTGGCTATTACATCAACTTAGAAGCTTCATCTGTGTTCTACTATGGTGCTTTTAGTGTCTCCGCATACCGCAGCACTCGACATAGCTTTGCAGACAATAAGTACAACCGTTTCAGAGAGAAGAGCGGCCAATGTGACGATCTGGTTTAAGTCGATTCGATAACAAAAGTCGAACACGGACGGATTTCTCAGGTTTTTACTACATATGAACACTTTTCACATTCTCCCGTGCAACTCGGCTGCTAGTCCTTCTTTCATGCAGAATCATAAGGTCCTAGCTCATGTACAAGGTACCAAAGCCAGCTAAAAAGTCAATAATCGATACCTATAACTTGAATTGTACTACTTCTTACTCGCTATTACATCAACTTAGAAGCTTCATCTGTGTTCTACTATGGTGCTTTTAGTGTCTCCGCATACAGCAGCGCTCGACATAGCTTTGCAGACAATAAGTACAACCGTTTCAGAGAGAAGAGCGGCCAATGTGACGATCTGGCTTTAAGTCGATTCGATAACAAATGTCGAACACGGACGGATTTCTCAGGCTTTTACTACATATGAACACTTTTCACATTCTCCCGTGCAACTCGTCTGCTAGTCCTCCATTAATGAAGAATCTTAAGGTCCTAGCTCATGTCCAAGGCACCAAAGACAGCTAAACAGTCAATAATCGATACCTAAAACTTGAATTTTACTACTTCTTACTGGCTATTACATCAACTTGGAAGCTTCATCTGTGTTCTACTAAGGGGCTTTTAGTGTCTCCACATACCGCAGCACGCGACATAGCTATGCAGACGATAAGTACAACCGTTTCAGAGAGAAGAGCGGCCAATGTGACGATCTGGCTTTAAGTCGATTCGATAACAAATGTCGAACACGGACGGATTTCTCTGGTTTTTACTACATATGAACACTTTTCACATTCTCCCGTGCAACTCGGCTGCTAGTCCTCCTTTCATGCAGAATCTTAAGGTCCTAGCCATGTCCAAGGCACCAAACCCAGATAAAAAGTCAATAATCGATACCTAAAACTTGAATTATACTACATCTTAATGGCTATTACATCAAATTAGAGGCTTCATCTGTGTTCTACTATGGTGCTTTTAGTGTCTCCGCATACCGCAGCACGCGACATAGCTTTTCAGTCGATAAGTACAACCGTTTCAGAGAGAAGAGCGGCCAATGTGACGATCTGGCTTTAAGTCAATTCGATAACAAATGACGAAAACGGAAGGATTTCTCAGGTTTTTACTACATATGAACATTTTCCACATTCTCCAGTGGAACTCGGCTGCTAGTCCTCCTTTCATGCAGAATCTTAAGGTCCTAGCTCATGTTCAAGTCACCAAAGATAGCTATGAAGTCAATAATCGATACTTATAACATGAATTGTACTACTTCTTACTGGCTATTACATCAGCTTAGAAGCTTCATCTGTGTTCTACTATTTTGCTTTTAGTGTCTCCGCATACCGCAGCACGCGACATAGCTTTGCAGACGATAAGTACAACCGTTTCAGAGAGAAGAGCGGCCAATGTGACGATCTGGCTTTAAGTCGATACCATAACAAATGGCGGAAACGGACGGATTTCTCAGGTTTTTACTACATATGAACACTTTTCACATTCTCCCGTGCAACTGGGCTGCTAGTCCTCCTTTCATGCAGAATCATAAGGTCCTAGCTCATGTCCAAGGTACCAAAGATAGCTAAAAAGTCAATAATCGATACCTATAACTACAATTGTACTACTTCTTACTGGCTATTACATCAACTTAGAAGCTTCATCTGTGTTCTACTATGGTGCTTTTAGTGTCTCCGCATACCGCAGCACTCGACATAGCTTTGCAGACAATAAGTACAACCGTTTCAGAGAGAAGAGCGGCCAATGTGACGATCTGGTTTAAGTCGATTCGATAACAAATGTCGAACACGGACGGATTTCTCAGGCTTTTACTACATATGAACACTTTTCACATTCTCCCGTGCAACTCGGCTGCTAGTCTTCCATTAATGAAGAATCTTAAGGTCCTAGCTCATGTCCAAGGCACCAAAGCCAGCTAAAAAGTCAATAATCGATACCTGAAACTTGAATTGTACTACTTCTTACTGGCTATTACATCAACTTGGCAGCTTCATCTGTGTCCTACTATGGGGCTTTTAGTGTCTCCACATACCGCAGCACGCGACATAGCTTTGCAGACGATAAGTACAACCGTTTCAGAGAGAAGAGCGGCCAATGTGACGATCTGGCTTTAAGTCGATTCCATAACAAATGGCGGAAACTGACGGATTTCTCAGGTTTTTACTACATATGAACACTTTTCACATTCTCCCGTGCAACTGGGCTGCTAGTCCTCCTTTCATGCAGAATCATAAGGTCCTAGGTCATGTCCAAGGAACCAAAGCCAGCTAAAAAGTCAATAATCGATACCTATAACTTGAATTGTACTACTTCTTACTCGCTATTACATCAACTTAGAAGCTTCATCTGTGTTCTACTATGGTGCTTTTAGTGTCTCCGCATGCCGCAGCACTCGACATATCTTTGCAGACGATAAGTACAACCGTTTCAGAGAGAAGAGCGGCCAATGTGACGATCTGGCTTTAAGTCGATTCGATAACAAATGTCGTCCACGGACGGATTTCTCTGGTTTTTACTACATATGAACACTTTTCACATTCTCCCGTGCAACTCGGCTGCTAGTCCTCCTTTCATGCAGAATCTTAAGGTCCTAGCTCATGTCCAAGGCACCAAAGCCAGCTAAAAAGTCAATAATCAATACCTAAAACATGAATTCTACTACTTCTTACTGACTATTACATCAACTTAGAAGCCTTATCTGTGTTCTACTATGGTGCTTTTAGTGTCTCCGCATACCGCAGCACGCGACATAGCTTTGCAGTCGATAAGTACAACCGTTTCAGAGAGAAGAGCGGCCAATGTGACGATCTGGCTTTAAGTCAATTCGATAACAAATGACGAAAACGGAAGGATTTCTCAGGTTTTTACTACATATGAACATTTTCCACATTCTCCAGTGCAACTCGGCTGCTAGTCCTCCTTTCATGCAGAATCTTAAGGTCCTAGCTCATGTTCAAGTCACCAAAGATAGCTATGAAGTCAATAATCGATACTTATAACATGAATTGTACTACTTCTTACTGGCTATTACATCAGCTTAGAAGCTTCATCTGTGTTCTACTATTTTGCTTTTAGTGTCTCCGCATACCGCAGCACGCGACATAGCTTTGCAGACGATAAGTACAACCGTTTCAGAGAGAAGAACGGCCAATGTGACGATCTGGCTTTAAGTCGATTCCATAACAAATGGCGGAAACGGACGGATTTCTCAGGTTTTTACTACATATGAACACTTTTCACATTCTCCCGTGCAACTGGGCTGCTAGTCCTCCTTTCATGCAGAATCATAAGGTCCTAGCTCATGTCCAAGGTACCAAAGATAGCTAAAAAGTCAATAATCGATACCTATAACTACAATTGTACTACTTCTTACTGGCTATTACATCAACTTAAAAGCTTCATCTGTGTTCTACTATGGTGCTTTTAGTGTCTCCGCATACCGCAGCACTCGACATAGCTTTGCAGACAATAAGTACAACCGTTTCAGAGAGAAGAGCGGCCAATGTGACGATCTGGTTTAAGTCGATTCGATAACAAATGTCGAACACGGACGGATTTCTCAGGCTTTTACTACATATGAACACTTTTCACATTCTCCCGTGCAACTCGGCTGCTAGTCTTCCATTAATGAAGAATCTTAAGGTCCTAGCTCATGTCCAAGGCACCAAAGCCAGCTAAAAAGTCAATAATCGATACCTGAAACTTGAATTGTACTACTTCTTACTGGCTATTACATCAACTTGGCAGCTTCATCTGTGTCCTACTATGGGGCTTTTAGTGTCTCCACATACCGCAGCACGCGACATAGCTTTGCAGACGATAAGTACAACCGTTTCAGAGAGAAGAGCGGCCAATGTGACGATCTGGCTTTAAGTCGATTCGATAACAAATGTCGTCCACGGACGGATTTCTCAGGTTTTTACTACATATGAACACTTTTCACATTCTCCCGTGCAACTCGGCTGCTAGTCCTCCTTTCATGCAGAATCATAAGGTCCTAGGTCATGTCCAAGGAACCAAAGCCAGCTAAAAAGTCAATAATCGATACCTATAACTTGAATTGTACTACTTCTTACTCGCTATTACATCAACTTAGAAGCTTCATCTGTGTTCTACTATGGTGCTTTTAGTGTCTCCGCATGCCGCAGCACTCGACATATCTTTGCAGACGATAAGTACAACCGTTTCAGAGAGAAGAGCGGCCAATGTGACGATCTGGCTTTAAGTCGATTCGATAACAAATGTCGTCCACGGACGGATTTCTCTGGTTTTTACTACATATGAACACTTTTCACATTCTCCCGTGCAACTCGGCTGCTAGTCCTCCTTTCATGCAGAATCTTAAGGTCGTAGCTCATGTCCAAGGCACCAAAGCCAGCTAAAAAGTCAATAATCAATACCTAAAACATGAATTCTACTACTTCTTACTGACTATTACATCAACTTAGAAGCCTTATCTGTGTTCTACTATGGTGCTTTTAGTGTCTGCGCATACCGCAGCACGCGACATAGCTTTGCAGTCGATAAGTACAAATGTTTCAGAGAGAAGAGCGGCCAATGTGACGATCTGGCTTTAAGTCGATTCGATAACAATGACGATAACGAACGGATTTTTAACGTTTTTACTACATATGAACACTTTTCACATTCTCCCGTGCAACTCGGCTGCTAGTCCTCCTTTCATGCAGAATCTTAAGGTTCTAGCCATGTCCAAGGCACCAAAGCCAGCTAAAAAGTCAATAATCGATACCTAAAACTTGAATTATACTACTTATTACTGGCTATTACATGAAATTGGAGGCTTTATCTGTATTCTACTATGGTGCTTTTAGTGTCTCCGCATACCGCAGCACGCGACATAGCTTTGCAGTCGATAAGTACAACCGTTTCAGAGAGAAGAGCGGCCAATGTGACGATCGGGCTTTAAGTCAATTCGATAACAAATGACGAAAACGGAAGGATTTTTCAGGTTTTTACTGCATATGAACATTTTAAACATTCTCCCGTGCAACTCGGCTGCTAGTCCTCCTTTCATGCAGAATCTTAAGGTCCTAGCTCATGTTCAAGTGACCAAAGCCAGCTAAGGAGTCAATAATCGATACCTATAACATGAATTGTACTACTTCTTACTGGCTATTACATCAGCTTAGAAGCTTCATCTGTGTTCTACTATGGTGCTTTTAGTGTCTCCGCATACCGCAGCACGCGACATAGCTTTGCAGACGATAAGTACAACCGTTTCAGAGAGAAGAGCGGCCAATGTGACGATCTGGCTTTAAGTCGATTCCATAACAAATGGCGGAAACGGACGGATTTCTCAGGTTTTTACTACATATGATCACTTTTCACAGTCTCCCGTGCAACTGGGCTGCTAGTCCTCCTTTCATGCAGAATCATAAGGTCCTAGCTCATGTCCAAGGCACCAAAGCCAGCTAAAAAGTCAATAATCGACATCTAAAATTTAAATTGTACTACTTCTTACTAGCTATTACATCAACTTAGAAGCTTCATCTGTGTTCTACTATGGTGCTTTTAGTGTCTCCGCATACCGCAGCACGCGACATAGCTTTGCAGTCGATAAGTACAACCGTTTCAGAGAGAAGAGCGGCTAATGTGACGATCTGGCTTTAAGTCGATTCGATAACAATGACGATAACGAACGGATTTTTAACGTTTTTACTACATATGAACACTTTTCACATTCTCCCGTGCAACTCGGCTGCTAGTCCTCCTTTCATGCAGAATTTTAAGTTTCTAGCCATGTCCAAGGCACCAAAGCCAGCTAAATAGTCAATAATCGATACCTAAAACTTGAATTATACTACTTCTTACTGGCTATTACATCAAATTGGAGGCTTCATCTGTATTCTACTATGGTGCTTTTAGTGTCTCCGCATACCGCAGCACGCGACATAGCTTTGCAGTCGATAAGTACAACCGTTTCAGAGAGAAGAGCGGCCAATGTGACGATCTGGTTTAAGTCGATTCGATAACAAATGTCGAACACGGACGGATTTCTCAGGCTTTTACTACATATGAACACTTTTCACATTCTCCCGTGCAACTCGGCTGCTAGTCCTCCATTAATGAAGAATCTTAAGGTCCTAGCTCATGTCCGAGGCACCAAAGCCAGCTAAAAAGTCAATAAACGGTACCTGAAACTTGAATTGTACTACTTCTTACTGGCTATTACATCAACTTGGCAGCTTCATCTGTGTCCTACTATGGTGCTTATAGTGTCTCTACATACCGCAGCACGCGACATAGCTTTGCAGTCGATAAGTACAACCGTTTCAGAGAGAAGAGCGGCCAATGTGACGATCTGGCTTTAAGTCAATTCGATAACAAATGACGAAAACGGAAGGATTTCTCAGGTTTTTACTACATATGAACATTTTCCACATTCTCCAGTGCAACTCGGCTGCTAGTCCTCCTTTCATGCAGAATCTTAAGGTCCTAGCTCATGTTCAAGTCACCAAAGATAGCTATGAAGTCAATAATCGATACTTATAACATGAATTGTACTACTTCTTACTGGCTATTACATCAGCTTAGAAGCTTCATCTGTGTTCTACTATTTTGCTTTTAGTGTCTCCGCATACCGCAGCACGCGACATAGCTTTGCAGACGATAAGTACAACCGTTTCAGAGAGAAGAGCGGCCAATGTGACGATCTGGCTTTAAGTCGATTCCATAACAAATGGCGGAAACGGACGGATTTCTCAGGTTTTTACTACATATGAACACTTTTCACATTCTCCCGTGCAACTGGGCTGCTAGTCCTCCTTTCATGCAGAATCATAAGGTCCTAGCTCATGTCCAAGGTACCAAAGATAGCTAAAAAGTCAATAATCGATACCTATAACTACAATTGTACTACTTCTTACTGGCTATTACATCAACTTAGAAGCTTCATCTGTGTTCTACTATGGTGCTTTTAGTGTCTCCGCATACCGCAGCACTCGACATAGCTTTGCAGACAATAAGTACAACCGTTTCAGAGAGAAGAGCGGCCAATGTGACGATCTGGTTTAAGTCGATTCGATAACAAATGTCGAACACGGACGGATTTCTCAGGCTTTTACTACATATGAACACTTTTCACATTCTCCCGTGCAACTCGGCTGCTAGTCTTCCATTAATGAAGAATCTTAAGGTCCTAGCTCATGTCCAAGGCACCAAAGCCAGCTAAAAAGTCAATAATCGATACCTGAAACTTGAATTGTACTACTTCTTACTGGCTATTACATCAACTTGGCAGCTTCATCTGTGTCCTACTATGGGGCTTTTAGTGTCTCCACATACCGCAGCACGCGACATAGCTTTGCAGACGATAAGTACAACCGTTTCAGAGAGAAGAGCGGCCAATGTGACGATCTGGCTTTAAGTCGATTCCATAACAAATGGCGGAAACTGACGGATTTCTCAGGTTTTTACTACATATGAACACTTTTCACATTCTCCCGTGCAACTCGGCTGCTAGTCCTCCTTTCATGCAGAATCTTAAGGTCCTAGGTCATGTCCAAGGAACCAAAGCCAGCTAAAAAGTCAATAATCGATACCTATAACTTGAATTGTACTACTTCTTACTCGCTATTACATCAACTTAGAAGCTTCATCTGTGTTCTACTATGGTGCTTTTAGTGTCTCCGCATGCCGCAGCACTCGACATATCTTTGCAGACGATAAGTACAACCGTTTCAGAGAGAAGAGCGGCCAATGTGACGATCTGGCTTTAAGTCGATTCGATAACAAATGTCGTCCACGGACGGATTTCTCTGGTTTTTACTACATATGAACACTTTTCACATTCTCCCGTGCAACTCGGCTGCTAGTCCTCCTTTCATGCAGAATCTTAAGGTCCTAGCTCATGTCCAAGGCACCAAAGCCAGCTAAAAAGTCAATAATCAATACCTAAAACATGAATTCTACTACTTCTTACTGACTATTACATCAACTTAGAAGCCTTATCTGTGTTCTACTATGGTGCTTTTAGTGTCTCCGCATACCGCAGCACGCGACATAGCTTTGCAGTCGATAAGTACAAATGTTTCAGAGAGAAGAGCGGCCAATGTGACGATCTGGCTTTAAGTCGATTCGATAACAATGACGATAACGAACGGATTTTTAACGTTTTTACTACATATGAACACTTTTCACATTCTCCCGTGCAACTCGGCTGCTAGTCCTCCTTTCATGCAGAATCTTAAGGTTCTAGCCATGTCCAAGGCACCAAAGCCAGCTAAAAAGTCAATAATCGATACCTAAAACTTGAATTATACTACTTATTACTGGCTATTACATGAAATTGGAGGCTTTATCTGTATTCTACTATGGTGCTTTTAGTGTCTCCGCATACCGCAGCACGCGACATAGCTTTGCAGTCGATAAGTACAACCGTTTCAGAGAGAAGAGCGGCCAATGTGACGATCGGGCTTTAAGTCAATTCGATAACAAATGACGAAAACGGAAGGATTTTTCAGGTTTTTACTGCATATGAACATTTTAAACATTCTCCCGTGCAACTCGGCTGCTAGTCCTCCTTTCATGCAGAATCTTAAGGTCCTAGCTCATGTTCAAGTGACCAAAGCCAGCTAAGGAGTCAATAATCGATACCTATAACATGAATTGTACTACTTCTTACTGGCTATTACATCAGCTTAGAAGCTTCATCTGTGTTCTACTATGGTGCTTTTAGTGTCTCCGCATACCGCAGCACGCGACATAGCTTTGCAGACGATAAGTACAACCGTTTCAGAGAGAAGAGCGGCCAATGTGACGATCTGGCTTTAAGTCGATTCCATAACAAATGGCGGAAACGGACGGATTTCTCAGGTTTTTACTACATATGATCACTTTTCACAGTCTCCCGTGCAACTGGGCTGCTAGTCCTCCTTTCATGCAGAATCATAAGGTCCTAGCTCATGTCCAAGGCACCAAAGCCAGCTAAAAAGTCAATAATCGACATCTAAAATTTAAATTGTACTACTTCTTACTAGCTATTACATCAACTTAGAAGCTTCATCTGTGTTCTACTATGGTGCTTTTAGTGTCTCCGCATACCGCAGCACGCGACATAGCTTTGCAGTCGATAAGTACAACCGTTTCAGAGAGAAGAGCGGCTAATGTGACGATCTGGCTTTAAGTCGATTCGATAACAATGACGATAACGAACGGATTTTTAACGTTTTTACTACATATGAACACTTTTCACATTCTCCCGTGCAACTCGGCTGCTAGTCCTCCTTTCATGCAGAATTTTAAGTTTCTAGCCATGTCCAAGGCACCAAAGCCAGCTAAATAGTCAATAATCGATACCTAAAACTTGAATTATACTACTTCTTACTGGCTATTACATCAAATTGGAGGCTTCATCTGTATTCTACTATGGTGCTTTTAGTGTCTCCGCATACCGCAGCACGCGACATAGCTTTGCAGTCGATAAGTACAACCGTTTCAGAGAGAAGAGCGGCCAATGTGACGATCTGGTTTAAGTCGATTCGATAACAAATGTCGAACACGGACGGATTTCTCAGGCTTTTACTACATATGAACACTTTTCACATTCTCCCGTGCAACTCGGCTGCTAGTCCTCCTTTCATGCAGAATTTTAAGTTTCTAGCCATGTCCAAGGCACCAAAGCCAGCTACAAAGTCAATAATCGATACCTATAACTTGAATTGTACTACTTCTTACTGGCTATTACATCAACTTAGAAGCTTCATCTGTGTTCTACTATGATGCTTTTAGTGTCTCCGCATACCGCAGCACGCGAAATAGCTTTGCAGACGATAAGTACAACCGTTTTAGAGAGTAGAGCCCCCAATGTGACGATCTGGCTTTAAGTCGATTCGATAACAAATGACGAAAACGGACGGATTTCTCAGGTTTTTACTAAATATGAACACTTTTCACATTCTCACGTGCAACGCGGCTGCTAGACCTCCTATCTTGCAAAATCTTAAGTTCCAAGCTCATGCCCAAGGCACCAAAGAAGGGTAAAAAGTCAACAATCGATACCTAAAACTTGAATTGTACTACTTCTTACTGGCTATTACATCAACTTGGAAGCTTCATCTGTGTTCTACTATGGTGCTTTTAGTGTCTCCGCATGCCGCAGCACTCGACATAGCTTTGCAGACGATAAGTACAACTGTTTCAGAGAGAAGAGCGGCCAATGTGACGATCTGGCTTTAAGTCGATTCGATAACAAATGTCGAACACGGACGGATTTCCCTGGTTTTTACTACATATGAACACTTTTCACATTCTCCCGTGCAACTCGGCTGCTAGTCCTCCTTTCATGCAGAATCGTAAGGTCCTAGCTCATATCCAAGGCACCATAGCCAGCTATAAAGTCAATAATCGATATCTAAAATTTCAATTGTACTACTTCTTACTAGCTATTACATCAACATAGAAGCTTCATCTGTGTTCTACTATGCTGCTTTTAGTGTCTCCGCATAGTGCAGCACGCGACATAGCTTTGCAGACGATAAGTGCAACCGTTTCAGAGAAAAGAGCGCCCAATGTGACGATCAGGCTTTAAGTCGATTCGATAACAAACGACGAAAACGGACGGATTTCTCAGGTTTTTACTACATATGAACACTTTTCACATTCTCCCGTGCAACTCAGCTGCTAGCACTCCTTTCATGCAGAATCTTAAGGTCCTAGCTCATGTCCAAGGCACCAAAGCCAGCTAAAAAGTCAATAATCAATACCTAAAACTGGTATTGTACTACTTCTTACTGGCTATTACATCATCTTAGAAGCTTCATCTGTGTTCTACTATGGTGCTTTTAGTGTCTCCGCAAACCGCAGCACGAAACATAGCTTTCACACGATTAGTACAACCGTTTCAGAGAGAAGAGCGGCCAATGCGACGATCTGGCTTTAAGTCGATTCGATAACAAATGCGGTCCACGGACGGATTTCTCTGGTTTTTACTACATATGAACACTTTTCACATTCTACCGTGCAACTCGGCTGCTAGTCCTCCTTTCATGCAGAATCTTAAGGTCCTAGCTCATGTTCAAGTGACCAAAGCCAGCTAAGGAGTCAATAATCGATACCTATAACATGAATTGTACTACTTCTTACTGGCTATTACATCAGCTTAGAAGCTTCATCTGTGTTCTACTATGGCGCTTTTAGTGTCTCCGCATACCGCAGCACGCGACATAGCTTTGCAGACGATAAGTACAACCGTTTCAGAGAGAAGAGCGGCCAATGTGACGATCTGGCTTTAAGTCGATTCCATAACAAGTGGCGGAAACGGACGGATTTCTCAGGTTTTTACTACATATGAACACTTTTCACAGTCTCCCGTGCAACTGGGCTGCTAGTCCTCATTTCATGCGGAATCATAAGGTCCTAGCTCATGTCCAAGGCACCAAAGCCAGCTAAAAAGTAAATAATCAGTACCTAAACTTGAATTATACTACTTATTACTGGCTATTACATGAAATTGGAGGCTTTATCTGTATTCTACTATGGTGCTTTTAGTGTCTCCGCATACCGCAGCACGCGACATAGCTTTGCAGTCGATAAGTACAACCGTTTCAGAGAGAAGAGCGGCCAATGTGACGATCGGGCTTTAAGTCAATTCGATAACAAATGACGAAAACGGAAGGATTTTTCAGGTTTTTACTGCATATGAACATTTTAAACATTCTCCCGTGCAACTCGGCTGCTAGTCCTCCTTTCATGCAGAATCTTAAGGTCCTAGCTCATGTTCAAGTGACCAAAGCCAGCTAAGGAGTCAATAATCGATACCTATAACATGAATTGTACTACTTCTTACTGGCTATTACATCAGCTTAGAAGCTTCATCTGTGTTCTACTATGGTGCTTTTAGTGTCTCCGCATACCGCAGCACGCGACATAGCTTTGCAGACGATAAGTACAACCGTTTCAGAGAGAAGAGCGGCCAATGTGACGATCTGGCTTTAAGTCGATTCCATAACAAATGGCGGAAACGGACGGATTTCTCAGGTTTTTACTACATATGATCACTTTTCACAGTCTCCCGTGCAACTGGGCTGCTAGTCCTCCTTTCATGCAGAATCATAAGGTCCTAGCTCATGTCCAAGGCACCAAAGCCAGCTAAAAAGTCAATAATCGACATCTAAAATTTAAATTGTACTACTTCTTACTAGCTATTACATCAACTTAGAAGCTTCATCTGTGTTCTACTATGGTGCTTTTAGTGTCTCCGCATACCGCAGCACGCGACATAGCTTTGCAGTCGATAAGTACAACCGTTTCAGAGAGAAGAGCGGCTAATGTGACGATCTGGCTTTAAGTCGATTCGATAACAATGACGATAACGAACGGATTTTTAACGTTTTTACTACATATGAACACTTTTCACATTCTCCCGTGCAACTCGGCTGCTAGTCCTCCTTTCATGCAGAATTTTAAGTTTCTAGCCATGTCCAAGGCACCAAAGCCAGCTAAATAGTCAATAATCGATACCTAAAACTTGAATTATACTACTTCTTACTGGCTATTACATCAAATTGGAGGCTTCATCTGTATTCTACTATGGTGCTTTTAGTGTCTCCGCATACCGCAGCACGCGACATAGCTTTGCAGTCGATAAGTACAACCGTTTCAGAGAGAAGAGCGGCCAATGTGACGATCTGGTTTAAGTCGATTCGATAACAAATGTCGAACACGGACGGATTTCTCAGGCTTTTACTACATATGAACACTTTTCACATTCTCCCGTGCAACTCGGCTGCTAGTCCTCCATTAATGAAGAATCTTAAGGTCCTAGCTCATGTCCGAGGCACCAAAGCCAGCTAAAAAGTCAATAAACGGTACCTGAAACTTGAATTGTACTACTTCTTACTGGCTATTACATCAACTTGGCAGCTTCATCTGTGTCCTACTATGGTGCTTATAGTGTCTCTACATACCGCAGCACGCGACATAGCTTTGCAGACGATAAGTACAACCGTTTCAGAGAGAAGAGCGGCCAATGTGACGATCTGGCTTTAAGTCGATTCGATATCAAATGACGAAAACGGACGTATTTCTCAGGTTTTTACTATATATGAACACTTTTCAAATTCTTCCGTGCAACTTGGCTGTTAGTCCTCCTTTCATGCAGAATTTTAAGGTCCTAGCTCATGTCCAAGGCACCAAAGCCAGCTACAAAGTCAATAATCGATACCTATAACATGAATTGTACTACTTCTTACTGGCTATTACATCAACTTAGAAGCTTCATCTGTGTTCTACTATGATGCTTTTAGTGTCTCCGCATACCGCAGCACGCGAAATAGCTTTGCAGACGATAAGTACAACCGTTTTAGAGAGTAGAGCCCCCAATGTGACGATCTGGCTTTAAGTCGATTCGATAACAAATGACGAAAACGGACGGATTTCTCAGGTTTTTACTAAATATGAACACTTTTCACATTCTCACGTGCAACGCGGCTGCTAGACCTCCTATCTTGCAAAATCTTAAGTTCCAAGCTCATGCCCAAGGCACCAAAGAAGGGTAAAAAGTCAACAATCGATACCTAAAACTTGAATTGTACTACTTCTTACTGGCTATTACATCAACTTGGAAGCTTCATCTGTGTTCTACTATGGTGCTTTTAGTGTCTCCGCATGCCGCAGCACTCGACATAGCTTTGCAGACGATAAGTACAACTGTTTCAGAGAGAAGAGCGGCCAATGTGACGATCTGGCTTTAAGTCGATTCGATAACAAATGTCGAACACGGACGGATTTCCCTGGTTTTTACTACATATGAACACTTTTCACATTCTCCCGTGCAACTCGGCTGCTAGTCCTCCTTTCATGCAGAATCGTAAGGTCCTAGCTCATATCCAAGGCACCATAGCCAGCTATAAAGTCAATAATCGATATCTAAAATTTCAATTGTACTACTTCTTACTAGCTATTACATCAACATAGAAGCTTCATCTGTGTTCTACTATGCTGCTTTTAGTGTCTCCGCATAGTGCAGCACGCGACATAGCTTTGCAGACGATAAGTGCAACCGTTTCAGAGAAAAGAGCGCCCAATGTGACGATCAGGCTTTAAGTCGATTCGATAACAAACGACGAAAACGGACGGATTTCTCAGGTTTTTACTACATATGAACACTTTTCACATTCTCCCGTGCAACTCAGCTGCTAGCACTCCTTTCATGCAGAATCTTAAGGTCCTAGCTCATGTCCAAGGCACCAAAGCCAGCTAAAAAGTCAATAATCAATACCTAAAACTGGTATTGTACTACTTCTTACTGGCTATTACATCATCTTAGAAGCTTCATCTGTGTTCTACTATGGTGCTTTTAGTGTCTCCGCAAACCGCAGCACGAAACATAGCTTTCACACGATTAGTACAACCGTTTCAGAGAGAAGAGCGGCCAATGCGACGATCTGGCTTTAAGTCGATTCGATAACAAATGCGGTCCACGGACGGATTTCTCTGGTTTTTACTACATATGAACACTTTTCACATTCTACCGTGCAACTCGGCTGCTAGTCCTCCTTTCATGCAGAATCTTAAGGTCCTAGCTCATGTTCAAGTGACCAAAGCCAGCTAAGGAGTCAATAATCGATACCTATAACATGAATTGTACTACTTCTTACTGGCTATTACATCAGCTTAGAAGCTTCATCTGTGTTCTACTATGGCGCTTTTAGTGTCTCCGCATACCGCAGCACGCGACATAGCTTTGCAGACGATAAGTACAACCGTTTCAGAGAGAAGAGCGGCCAATGTGACGATCTGGCTTTAAGTCGATTCCATAACAAGTGGCGGAAACGGACGGATTTCTCAGGTTTTTACTACATATGAACACTTTTCACAGTCTCCCGTGCAACTGGGCTGCTAGTCCTCATTTCATGCGGAATCATAAGGTCCTAGCTCATGTCCAAGGCACCAAAGCCAGCTAAAAAGTAAATAATCAGTACCTAAACTTGAATTGTACTACTTCTTACTGGCTATTACATCAACTTGGAAGCTTCATCTGTGTTCTACTATGGTGCTTTTAGTGTCTCCGCATGCCGCAGCACTCGACATAGCTTTGCAGACGATAAGTACAACTGTTTCAGAGAGAAGAGCGGCCAATGTGACGATCTGGCTTTAAGTCGATTCGATAACAAATGTCCAACACGGACGGATTTCCCTGGTTTTTACTACATATGAACACTTTTCACATTCTCCCGTGCAACTCGGCTGCTAGTCCTCCTTTCATGCAGAATCGTAAGGTCCTAGCTCATATCCAAGGCACCAAAGCCAGCTATAAAATCAATAATCGATATCTAAAATTTTAATTGTACTACTTCTTACTAGCTATTACATCAACATAGAAGCTTCATCTGTGTTCTACTATGCTGCTTTTAGTGTCTCCGCATAGTGCAGCACGCGACATAGCTTTGCAGACGATAAGTGCAACCGTTTCAGAGAAAAGAGCGCCCAATGTGACGATCAGGCTTTAAGTCGATTCGATAACAAACGACGAAAACGGACGGATTTCTCAGGTTTTTACTACATATGAACACTTTTCACATTCTCCCGTGCAACTCAGCTGCTAGCCCTCCTTTCATGCAGAATCTTAAGGTCCTAGCTCATGTCCAAGACACCAAAGCCAGCTACAAAGTCAATAATCGATACCTATAACTTGAATTGTACTACTTCTTACTGGCTATTACATCAACTTAGAAGCTTCATCTGTGTTCTACTATGCTGCTTTTAGTGTCTCCGCATAGTGCAGCACGCGACATAGCTTTGCAGACGATAAGTGCAACCGTTTCAGAGAAAAGAGCGCCCAATGTGACGATCAGGCTTTAAGTCGATTCGATAACAAACGACGAAAACGGACGGATTTCTCAGGTTTTTACTACATATGAACACTTTTCACATTCTCCCGTGCAACTCAGCTGCTAGCCCTCCTTTCATGCAGAATCTTAAGGTCCTAGCTCATGTCCAAGGCACCAAAGCCAGCTAAAAAGTCAATAATCAATACCTAAAACTGGTATTGTACTCCTTCTTACTGGCTATTACATCATCTTAGAAGCTTCATCTGTGTTCTACTATGGTGCTTTTAGTGTCTCCGCATACCGCAGCACGCGACATAGCTTTGCAGTCGATAAGTACAACCGTTTCAGAGAGAAGAGCGGCTAATGTGACGATCTGGCTTTAAGTCGATTCGATAACAATGACGATAACGAACGGATTTTTAACGTTTTTACTACATATGAACACTTTTCACATTCTCCCGTGCAACTCGGCTGCTAGTCCTCCTTTCATGCAGAATCTTAAGGTACTAGCCATGTCCAAGGCACCAAAGCCAGCTAAAAAGTCAATAATCGACATCTAAAATTTAAATTGTACTACTTCTTACTAGCTATTACATCAACTTAGAAGCTTCATCTGTGTTCTACTATGGTGCTTTTAGTGTCTCCGCATACCGCAGCACGCGACATAGCTTTGCAGTCGATAAGTACAACCGTTTCAGAGAGAAGAGCGGCCAATGTGACGATCGGGCTTTAAGTCAATTCGATAATAAATGACGAAAACGGAAGGATTTTTCAGGTTTTTACTGCATATGAACATTTTAAACATTCTCCCGTGCAACTCGGCTGCTAGTCCTCCTTTCATGCAGAATCTTAAGGTCCTAGCTCATGTTCAAGTGACCAAAGCCAGCTAAGGAGTCAATAATCGATACCTATAACATGAATTGTACTACTTCTTACTGGCTATTACATCAGCTTAGAAGCTTCATCTGTGTTCTACTATGGTGCTTTTAGTGTCTCCGCATACCGCAGCACGCGACATAGCTTTGCAGACGATAAGTACAACCGTTTCAGAGAGAAGAGCGGCCAATGTGACGATCTGGCTTTAAGTCGATTCCATAACAAATGGCGGAAACGGACGGATTTCTCAGGTTTTTACTACATATGATCACTTTTCACAGTCTCCCGTGCAACTGGGCTGCTAGTCCTCCTTTCATGCAGAATCATAAGGTCCTAGCTCATGTCCAAGGCACCAAAGCCAGCTAAAAAGTCAATAATCGACATCTAAAATTTAAATTGTACTACTTCTTACTAGCTATTACATCAACTTAGAAGCTTCATCTGTGTTCTACTATGGTGCTTTTAGTGTCTCCGCATACCGCAGTACGCGACATAGCTTTGCAGTCGATAAGTACAACCGTTTCAGAGAGAAGAGCGGCTAATGTGACGATCTGGCTTTAAGTTGATTCGATAACAATGACGATAACGAACGGATTTTTAACGTTTTTACTACATATGAACACTTTTCACATTCTCCCGTGCAACTCGGCTGCTAGTCCTCCTTTCATGCAGAATTTTAAGTTTCTAGCCATGTCCAAGGCACCAAAGCCAGCTAAATAGTCAATAATCGATACCTAAAACTTGAATTTTACTACTTCTTACTGGCTATTACATCAAATTGGAGGCTTCATCTGTATTCTACTATGGTGCTTTTAGTGTCTCCGCATACCGCAGCACGCGACATAGCTTTGCAGTCGATAAGTACAACCGTTTCAGAGAGAAGAGCGGCCAATGTGACGATCTGGTTTAAGTCGATTCGATAACAAATGTCGAACACGGACGGATTTCTCAGGCTTTTACTACATATGAACACTTTTCACATTCTCCCGTGCAACTCGGCTGCTAGTCCTCCATTAATGAAGAATCTTAAGGTCCTAGCTCATGTCCAAGGCACCAAAGTCAGCTAAAAAGTCAATAAACGGTACCTGAAACTTGAATTGTACTACTTCTTACTGGCTATTACATCAACTTGGCAGCTTCATCTGTGTCCTACTATGGTGCTTTTAGTGTCTCTACATACCGCAGCACGCGACATAGCTTTGCAGACGATAAGTACAACCGTTTCAGAGAGAAGAGCGGCCAATGTGACGATCTGGCTTTAAGTTGATTCCATAACAAATGACGAAAACGGACGTATTTCTCAGGTTTTTACTATATATGAACACTTTTCAAATTCTTCCGTGCAACTTGGCTGTTAGTCCTCCTTTCATGCAGAATTTTAATGTCCTAGCTCATGTCCAAGGCACCAAAGCCAGCTACAAAGTCAATAATCGATACCTATAACTTGAATTGTACTACTTCTTACTGGCTATTACATCAACTTAGAAGCTTCATCTGTGTTCTACTATGATGCTTTTAGTGTCTCCGCATACCGCAGCACGCGAAATAGCTTTGCAGACGATAAGTACAACCGTTTTAGAGAGTAGAGCCCCCAATGTGACGATCTGGCTTTAAGTCGATTAGATAACAAATGACGAAAACGGACGGATTTCTCAGGTTTTTACTAAATATGAACACTTTTCACATTCTCACGTGCAACGCGGCTGCTAGACCTCATATCTTGCAAAATCTTAAGTTCCAAGCTCATGCCCAAGGCACCAAAGAAGGGTAAAAAGTCAACAATCGATACCTAAAACTTGAATTGTACTACTTCTTACTGGCTATTACATCAACTTGGAAGTTTCATCTGTGTTCTACTATGGTGCTTTTAGTGTCTCCGCATGGCGCAGCACTCGACATAGCTTTGCAGACGATAAGTACAACTGTTTCAGAGAGAAGAGCGGCCAATGTGACGATCTGGCTTTAAGTCGATTCGATAACAAATGTCGAACACGGACGGATTTCCCTGGTTTTTACTACATATGAACACTTTTCACATTCTCCCGTGCAACTCGGCTGCTAGTCCTAATTTCATGCAGAATCGTAAGGTCCTAGCTCATATCCAAGGCACCAAAGCCAGCTATAAAGTCAATAATCGATATCTAAAATTTCAATTGTACTACTTCTTACTAGCTATTACATCAACATAGAAGCTTCATCTGTGTTCTACTATGCTGCTTTTAGTGTCTCCGCATAGTGCAGCACGCGACATAGCTTTGCAGACGATAAGTGCAACCGTTTCAGAGAAAAGAGCGCCCAATGTGACGATCAGGCTTTAAGTCGATTCGATAACAAACGACGAAAACGGACGGATTTCTCAGGTTTTTACTACATATGAACACTTCTCACATTCTCCCGTGCAACTCAGTTGCTAGCCCTCCTTTCATGCAGAATCTTAAGGTCCTAGCTCATGTCCAAGGCACCAAAGCCAGCTAAAAAGTCAATAATCAATACCTAAAACTGGTATTGTACTATTTCTTACTGGCTATTACATCATCTTAGAAGCTTCATCTGTGTTCTACTATGGTGCTTTTAGTGTCTCCGCAAACCGCAGCACGAAACATAGCTTTCACACGATTAGTACAACCGTTTCAGAGAGAAGAGCGGCCAATGCGACGATCTGGCTTTAAGTCGATTCGATAACACATGCGGTCCACGGACGGATTTCTCTGGTTTTTACTACATATGAACACTTTTCACATTCTCCCGTGCAACTCGGCTGCTAGTCCTCCTTTCATGCAGAATCTTAAGGTCCTAGCTCATGTTCAAGTGACCAAAGCCAGCTAAGGAGTCAATAATCGATACCTATAACATGAATTGTACTACTTCTTACTGGCTATTACATCAGCTTAGAAGCTTCATCTGTGTTCTACTATGGCGCTTTTAGTGTCTCCGCATACCGCAGCACGCGACATAGCTTTGCAGACGATAAGTACAACCGTTTCAGAGAGAAGAGCGGCCAATGTGACGATCTGGCTTTAAGTCGATTCCATAACAAGTGGCGGAAACGGACGGATTTCTCAGGTTTTTACTACATATGAACACTTTTCACAGTCTCCCGTGCAACTGGGCTGCTAGTCCTCATTTCATGCGGAATCATATGGTCCTAGCTCATGTCCAAGGCACCAAAGCCAGCTAAAAAGTAAATAATCAGTACCTAAAACTTGAATTGTACTACTTCTTACTGGCTATTACATCAACTTGGAAGCTTCATCTGTGTTCTACTATGGTGCTTTTAGTGTCTCCGCATGCCGCAGCACTCGACATAGCTTTGCAGACGATAGGTACAACTGTTTCAGAGAGAAGAGCGGCCAATGTGACGATCTGGCTTTAAGTCGATTCGATAACAAATGTCGAACACGGACGGATTTCCCTGGTTTTTACTACATATGAACACTTTTCACATTCTCCCGTGCAACTCGGCTGCTAGTCCTCCTTTCATGCAGAATCGTAAGGTCCTAGCTCATATCCAAGGCACCAAAGCCAGCTATAAAATCAATAATCGATATCTAAAATTTCAATTGTACTACATCTTACTAGCTATTACATCAACATAGAAGCTTCATCTGTGTTCTACTATGCTGCTTTTAGTGTCTCCGCATAGTGCAGCACGCGACATAGCTTTGCAGACGATAAGTGCAACCGTTTCAGAGAAAAGAGCGCCCAACGTGACGATCAGGCTTTAAGTCGATTCGATAACAAACGACGAAAACGGACGGATTTCTCAGGTTTTTACTACATATGAACACTTTTCACATTCTCCCGTGCAACTCAGCTGCTAGCCCTCCTTTCATGCAGAATCTTAAGGTCCTAGCTCATGTCCAAGGCACCAAAGCCAGCTACAAAGTCAATAATCGATACCTATAACTTGAATTGTACTACTTCTTACTGGCTATTACATCAACTTAGAAGCTTCATCTGTGTTCTACTATGATGCTTTTAGTGTCTCCGCATACCGCAGCACGCGAAATAGCTTTGCAGACGATAAGTACAACCGTTTTAGAGAGTAGAGCCCCCAATGTGACGATCTGGCTTTAAGTCGATTCGATAACAAATGACGAAAACGGACGGATTTCTCAGGTTTTTACTAAATATGAACACTTTTCACATTCTCACGTGCAACGCGGCTGCTAGACCTCCTATCTTGCAAAATCTTAAGTTCCAAGCTCATGCCCAAGGCACCAAAGAAGGGTAAAAAGTCAACAATCGATACCTAAAACTTGAATTGTACTACTTCTTACTGGCTATTACATCAACTTGGAAGCTTCATCTGTGTTCTACTATGGTGCTTTTAGTGTCTCCGCATGCCGCAGCACTCGACATAGCTTTGCAGACGATAAGTACAACTGTTTCAGAGAGAAGAGCGGCCAATGTGACGATCTGGCTTTAAGTCGATTCGATAACAAATGTCGAACACGGACGGATTTCCCTGGTTTTTACTACATATGAACACTTTTCACATTCTCCCGTGCAACTCGGCTGCTAGTCCTCCTTTCATGCAGAATCGTAAGGTCCTAGCTCATATCCAAGGCACCAAAGCCAGCTATAAAGTCAATAATCGATATCTAAAATTTCAATTGTACTACTTCTTACTAGCTATTACATCAACATAGAAGCTTCATCTGTGTTCTACTATGCTGCTTTTAGTGTCTCCGCATAGTGCAGCACGCGACATAGCTTTGCAGACGATAAGTGCAACCGTTTCAGAGAAAAGAGCGCCCAATGTGACGATCAGGCTTTAAGTCGATTCGATAACAAACGACGAAAACGGACGGATTTCTCAGGTTTTTACTACATATGAACACTTTTCACATTCTCCCGTGCAACTCAGCTGCTAGCCCTCCTTTCATGCAGAATCTTAAGGTCCTAGCTCATGTCCAAGGCACCAAAGCCAGCTAAAAAGTCAATAATCAATACCTAAAACTGGTATTGTACTAATTCTTACTGGCTATTACATCATCTTAGAAGCTTCATCTGTGTTCTACTATGGTGCTTTTAGTGTCTCCGCAAACCGCAGCACGCGACATAGCTTTCACACGATAAGTACAACCGTTTCAGAGAGAAGAGCGGCCAATGTGACGATCTGGCTTTAAGTCGATTCGATAACAAATGACGAAAACGGACGGGTTTCTCAGGTTTTTACTACATATGAACACTTTTCACATTCTCCCGTGCAACTCGGCTGCTAGTCCTCCTTTCATGCAGATTCTTAAGGTCCTAGCTCATGTCCAAGGCACCAAAGCCAGCTAAAAAGTCAATAATCGATATCTAAAATTTAAATTGTACTACTTCTTACTAGCTATTACATCAACTTAGAAGCTTCATCTGTGTTCTACTATGGTGCTTTTAGTGCCTCCACATACCGCAGCACGCGACATAGCTTTGCAGAAGATACGTACTACCGTTTCAGAGAGAAGAGCGGCCAATGTGACGATCTGGCTTTAAGTCGATTCGATAACAAATTACGATAACGAACTTATTTCTCAGGTTTTTACTACATATGAACACTTTTCACATTCTCCCGTTCAACTCGGCTGCTAGTCCTCCTTTCATGCAGAATCTTAAGGTCCTAGTTCATGTCCAAGTCACCAAAGCCAGCTAGAAAGTCAATAATCGATACCTAAAACTTGAATTGTACTACTTCTTACTGGCTATTACATCAACTTAGAAACTTCATCTGTGTTCTACTATGGTGCTTTTAGTGTCTCCGCATACCGCAGCTCGACACATAGCTTTGCAGATGATAAGTACCACCGGTTGAGAGAGAAGAGCGGCCAATGTGACGATCTGGCTTTAAGTGGATTCGATAACAAATGGCGGAAACGGAAGGATTTCTCAGGTTTTTACTACATATGAACATTTTCCACATTCTCCAGTGCAACTCGGCTGCTAGTCCTCTTTTCATGCAGAATCTTAAGGTCCTAGCTCATGTTCAAGTCAATAAAAAGCAAGCTAAGAAGTCAATAATCGATACCTATAACATGAATTCTACTACTAGTTACTGGCTATTACATCAGCTTAGAAGCTTCATCTGTGTTCTACTATGGTGCTTTTAGTGTCTCCGCATACCGCAGCACGCGACATAGCTTTGCAGACGATAAGTACAACCGTTTCAGAGAGAAGAGCGTCCAATGTGACGATCTGGCCTTAAGTCGATTCGATAACAAATGGCGGAAACGGACGGATTTCTTAGGTTTTTACTACATATGAACACTTTTCACATTCTCCCGTGTAACTGGGCTGCTAGTCCTCCTTTCGTGCAGAATCATAAGGTCCTAGCTCATGTCCAAGTACCAAAGCCAGCTGATAAGTCAATAATCGATACCTATAACTTGAATTGTACTACTTCTTACTGGCTATTACATCAGCTTAGAAGCTTCATCTGTGTTCTACTATGGTGCTTTTAGTGTCTCCGCATACCGCAGCACGCGACATAGCTTTGCAGACGATAAGTACAACCGTTTCAGAGAGAAGAGCGGCCAATGTGACGATCTGGCTTTAAGTCGATTCGATAACAAATGGCGGAAACGGACGGATTTCTTAGGTTTTTACTACATATGAACACTTTTAACATTCTCCCGTGCAACTCGGCTGCTAGACCTCCTATCATGCAAAATCTTAAGTTCCTAGGTCATGCCCAAGGCACCAAAGAAGGGTAAAAAGTCAACAATCGATACCTAAAACTTGAATTGTACTACTTCTTACTGGCTATTACATCAACTTAGAAGCTTCATCTGTGTTCTACTATGGGGATTTTAGTGACTCAGCATACCGCAGCACGCGACATAGCTTTGCAGACGATAAGTACAACCGTTTCAGAGAGAAGAGCGGCCAATGTGACGATCTGGCTATTAGTCGATTCGATAACAAATGACGATAACGAACGGATTTCTCAGGTTTTTACTACATATGAACACTTTTCACATTCTCCCGTGCAACTCGGCTGCAAGTCCGCCTTTCATGCTGAATCTTAAGGTCCTAGCTCATGCCCAAGGCACCAAAGCCAGCTAAAAAGTCAATAATCGAAACCTAAAACTTGAATTGTACTACTTCTTACTGGCTATTACATCATCTTAGAAGCTTCATCTGTGTTCTACTATGGTGCCTTTAGCGTCGCCGCATACCACAGCACGCGACATAGCGTTCAGACGATAAGTACAACCGTTTCGGAGAGAAGAGCGGCCAATTTGACGATCTGGCTTTAAGTCGATTCGATAACAAATGACGAAAACGGACGGATTTCTCGGGTTTTTACTACATATGAACACTTTTCACATTCTCCCATGCAGCTCGGTTGCTAGTCCTGCTTTCATACAGAATCTTAAGGTCCTAGCTCATGTCCAAGGCACCAAAGCCAGCTAAAAAGTCAATAATCGATACCTAAAACTGGTATTGTACTAATTCTTACTGGCTATTACATCATCTTAGAAGCTTCATCTGTGGTTTACTATGGTGCTTTTAGCGTCTCCGCATACCGCAGCAGGCGACATAGCTTTCAGACGATAAGTACAACCGTTTCGCAGATAAGTGCGGCCAATGTGACGATCTGGCTTTAAGTCGATTCGATAAAAAATGACGAAAAAAGGCGGATTTCTCAGGTTTTTACTACATATGAACACTTTTCACATTCTCCCGTGCAACTCGGCTGCTAGTCCTCCTTTCATGCAGAATCTTAAGGTCCTAGCTCATGTCCAAGGCACCAAAGCCAGCTAAAAGTCAATAATCGATGATTACAACTTGAATTGTACTACTTTTTACTGGCTATTACAGCAACTTTGAAGCTTCATCCGTGTTCTACTATGGTATTTCTAGTGTCTCCGCATACCGCAGCACGCGACATAGCTTTGCAGACGATAAGTACAACCGTTTCGGAGAGAAGAGCGGGCAATGTGAC
The DNA here is from genome assembly GCF_023897955.1 of Schistocerca gregaria. Lineage (NCBI taxonomy): Eukaryota > Metazoa > Arthropoda > Insecta > Orthoptera > Acrididae > Schistocerca > Schistocerca gregaria. The sequence continues at coordinate 1,849,978 of NW_026061711.1, read as the reverse complement.
GATCTGGCTTTAAGTCGATTCGATAACAAATGACGAAAACGGACGGATTTCTCAGGATTTTACTACATATGAACACTTTTCACATTCTCCCGTGCAACTCGGCTGCTAGTCCTCCTTTCATGCAGAATCTTAAGGTCCTAGCTCATGTCCAAGGCACCAAAGCCAGCTAAAAGTCAATAATCGATGATTAAAACTTGAATTGTACTACTTTTTACTGGCTATTACATCAACGTAGAAGCTTCATCCGTGTTCTACTATGGTATTTCTAGTGTCTCCGCATACCGCAGCACGCGACATAGCTTTGCAGACGATAAGTACAACCGTTTCAGAGAGAAGGGCGGACAATGTGACGATCTGGCTTTAAGTCGATTCGATAACAAATGACGAAAAAAGGACGGATTTCTCGGGTATCTACTACATATGAACACTTTTCACATTCTCCCGTTCAACTCGACTGCTGGTCCTGCTTTCATGCAGAATATTAATGTCCTAGCTCATGTCCAAGGCACCAAAGCCAGCTAAAATTCAATAATTGATACCTAAAATTGGAATTGTACTCCTTCTTACTGGCTATTACAACATCTTGGAAGCTTCATCTGTGTTCTACTATGGTGCTTTCAGTGTGTCCACATACCGCAGCACGTGACATAGATTTGCAGACGATAAGTACAACCGTCTCAGAGAGAAGAGCGGCCAATGTGACAATCTGGCTTTAAGTCAATTCCATAACAAATGACGATAACAAACGGATTTCTCAGGTTTTTACTACATATGAACTCTTTTCAAATTCTCCCGTGCAATTCGGCTGCAAGTCCGCCTTTCATGCTGAATCTTAAGGTCCTAGCTCATGTCCAAGGAACCAAAGCCAGCTAAAAAGTCAATAATCGATACCTAAAACTTGAATAGTACTACTTCTTACTGGCTATTACATCATCTTAGAAGCTTCATCTGTGTTCTACTATGGTGCTTTTAGCGTCTCCGCATACCGCAGCACGCGACATAGCTTTGCAGACGATAAGTACAACCGATTCAGAGAGAAGAGCGGCCAATGTGACAATCTGGCTGTAAGTCAATTCCATAACAAATGACGATAACAAACGGATTTCTCAGGTTTTTACTACATATGAACTCTTTTCACATTCTCCCGTGCAACTCGGCTGCAAGTCCGCTTTTCATGCTGAATCTTAAGGTCCTAGCTCATGTCCAAGGCACCAAAGCCAGCTAAAAAGTCAATAATCGATACCTAAAACTTGAATTGTACTACTTCTTACTGGCTATTACATCATCTTAGAAGCTTCATCTGTGTTCTACTATGGTGCTTTTAGCGTCTCCGCATACCGCAGCACGCAACATAGCTTTCAGACGATAAGTACAACCGTTTCGGAGAGAAGAGCGGGCAATGTGACGATCTGGCTTTAAGTCGATTCGATAACAAATGACGAAAACGGACGGATTTCTCAGGATTTTACTACATATGAACACTTTTCACATTCTCCCGTGCAACTCGGCTGCTAGTCCTCCTTTCATGCAGAATCTTAAGGTCCTAGCTCATGTCCAAGGCACCAAAGCCAGCTAAAAGTCAATAATCGATGATTAAAACTTGAATTGTACTACTTTTTACTGGCTATTACATCAACGTAGAAGCTTCATCCGTGTTCTACTATGGTATTTCTAGTGTCTCCGCATACCGCAGCACGCGACATAGCTTTGCAGACGATAAGTACAACCGTTTCAGAGAGAAGGGCGGACAATGTGACGATCTGGCTTTAAGTCGATTCGATAACAAATGACGAAAACGGACGGATTTCTCGGGTATCTACTACATATGAACACTTTTTACATTCTCCCGTGCAACTCGGCTGCTGGTCCTGCTTTCATGCAGAATATTAAGGTCCTAGCTCATGTCCAAGGGACCAAAGCCAGCTAAAATTCAATAATTGATACCTAAAATTGGAATTGTACTACTTCTTACTGGCTATTACAACATCTTAGAAGCTTCATCTGTGTTCTACTATGGTGCTTTCAGTGTCTCCACATACCGCAGCACGTGACATAGATTTGCAGACGATAAGTACAACCGTTTCAGAGAGAATAGCGGCCAATGTGACGATCGGGCTTTAAGTCGATTCAATAACAAATGACAAAAACGGACGGATTTCTCAGGTTTTTACTACATATGAAAACTTTTCACATTCTCCCGTGCAAGTCGGCTGCTATTCCTCCTTTCATGCAGAATCTTAAGGTCGTAGCTCATGTCCAAAGCACCAAAGCTAGCAAAAAAGTCAATAATCGATGATTAAAACTTGAATTGTACTACTTTTTACTGGCTATTACAACAACGTAGAAGCTTCATCCGTGTTCTACTATTTTATTTCTAGTGTCTCCGCATACCGCAGAACGCGACATACCTTTGCAGACGATAAGTACAACCGTTTCAGAGAGAAGGGCGGACAATGTGACGATCTGGCTTTAAGTCGATTCGATAACAAATGACGAAAAAGGACGGATTTCTCGGGTTTCTACTACATATGAACACTTTTCACATTCTCCCGTGCAACTTGGCTGCTAGTCCTGCTTTCATGCAGAATCTTAAGGTCCTAGCTCATGTCCAAGGCACCAAAGCCTGCTAAAAAGTCAATAATCGATACCTAAAACTGGTATTGTACTAATTCTTACTGGCTATTACATCATCTTAGAAGCTTCATCTGTGTTCTACTATGGTGCTTTTAGCGTCTCCGCATACCGCAGCACGCGACATAGCTTTCAGACGATAAGTACAACCCTTTCGGAGAGAAGAGCGGCCAATGTGACGATCTGGCTTTAAGTCGATTCGATAACAAATGACGAAAACGGACGGATTTCTCAGGTTTTTACTACATATGAACACTTTTCACATTCTCCCGTGCAACTCGGCTGCTAGTCCTCCTTTCAAGCAGAATCTTAAGGTCCTAGCTCATGTCCAAGGCACCAAAGCCAACTAAAAATCAATAATCGATGCCTAAAACTTGAATTGTACTACTTCTTACTGGCTATTACATCAACTTAGAAGCTTCATCCGTGTTCTACTATGGTATTTTTAGTGTCTCCGCATACCGCAGCACGCGACATAGCTTTGCAGACGATAAGTACAACCGATTCAGAGAGAAGAGCGGCCAATGTGACAATCTGGCTTTAAGTCAATTCCATAACAAATGACGATAACGAACGGATTTCTCAGGATTTTACTACATATGAACACTTTTCACATTTTCCCGTGCAACTCGGCTGCAAGTCCGCCTTTCATGCTGAATCTTAAGGTCCTAGCTCATGTCCAAGGCACCAAAGCCAGCTAAAAAGTCAATAATCGATACCTAAAACTTGAATTGTACTACTTCTTACTGGCTATTACATCATCTTAGAAGCTTCATCTGTGTTCTACTATGGTGCTTTTAGCGTCTCCGCATACCGCAGCACGCGACATAGCTTTCAGACGATAAGTACAAGCGTTTCGGAGAGAAGAGCGGGCAATGTGACGATCTGGCTTTAAGTCGATTCGATAACAAATGACGAAAACGGACGGATTTCTCAGGTTTTTACTACATATGAACACTTTTCACATTCTCCCGTGCAACTCGGCTGCTAGTCCTCCTTTCATGCAGAATCTTAAGGTCCTAGCTCATGTCCAAGGCATCAAAGCCAGCTAAAAGTCAATAATCGATACCTAAAACTGGTATTGTACTAATTTTTACTGGCTATTACAACATCTTGGAAGCTTCATCTGTGTTCTACTATGGTGCTTTCAGTGTCTCCACATACCGCAGCACGTGACATAGATTTGCAGACGATAAGTACAACCGTTTCAGAGAGAAGAGCGGCCAATGTGACAATCTGGCTTTAAGTCAATTCCATAACAAATGACGATAACAAACGGATTTCTCAGGTTTTTACTACATATGAACTCTTTTCACATTCTCCCGTGCAACTCGGCTGCAAGTCCGCCTTTCATGCTGAATCTTAAGGTCCTAGCTCATGTCCAAGGAACCAAAGCCAGCTAAAAAGTCAATAATCGATACCTAAAACTTGAATTGTACTACTTCTTACTGGCTATTACATCATCTTAGAAGCTTCATCTGTGTTCTACTATGGTGCTTTTAGCGTCTCCGCATACCGCAGCACGCGACATAGCTTTGCAGACGATAAGTACAACCGATTCAGAGAGAAGAGCGGCCAATGTGACAATCTGGCTTTAAGTCAATTCCATAACAAATGACGATAACGAACGGATTTCTCAGGATTTTACTACATATGAACACTTTTCACATTTTCCCGTGCAACTCGGCTGCAAGTCCGCCTTTCATGCTGAATCTTAAGGTCCTAGCTCATGTCCAAGGCACCAAAGCCAGCTAAAAAGTCAATAATCGATACCTAAAACTTGAATTGTACTACTTCTTACTGGCTATTACATCATCTTAGAAGCTTCATCTGTGTTCTACTATGGTGCTTTTAGCGTCTCCGCATACCGCAGCACGCGACATAGCTTTCAGACGATAAGTACAAGCGTTTCGGAGAGAAGAGCGGGCAATGTGACGATCTGGCTTTAAGTCGATTCGATAACAAATGACGAAAACGGACGGATTTCTCAGGTTTTTACTACATATGAACACTTTTCACATTCTCCCGTGCAACTCGGCTGCTAGTCCTCCTTTCATGCAGAATCTTAAGGTCCTAGCTCATGTCCAAGGCATCAAAGCCAGCTAAAAGTCAATAATCGATACCTAAAACTGGTATTGTACTAATTTTTACTGGCTATTACAACATCTTGGAAGCTTCATCTGTGTTCTACTATGGTGCTTTCAGTGTCTCCACATACCGCAGCACGTGACATAGATTTGCAGACGATAAGTACAACCGTTTCAGAGAGAAGAGCATCCAATGTGACAATCTGGCTTTAAGTCAATTCCATAACAAATGACGATAACAAACGGATTTCTCAGGTTTTTACTACATATGAACTCTTTTCACATTCTCCCGTGCAACTCGGCTGCAAGTCCGCCTTTCATGCTGAATCTTAAGGTCCTAGCTCATGTCCAAGGAACCAAAGCCAGCTAAAAAGTCAATAATCGATACCTAAAACTTGAATTGTACTACTTCTTACTGGCTATTACATCATCTTAGAAGCTTCATCTGTGTTCTACTATGGTGCTTTTAGCGTCTCCGCATACCGCAGCACGCGACATAGCTTTGCAGACAATAAGTACAACCGATTCAGAGAGAAGAGCGGCCAATGTGACAATCTGGCTTTAAGTCAATTCCATAACAAATGACGATAACAAACGGATTTCTCAGGTTTTTACTACATATGAACTCTTTTCACATTCTCCCGTGCAACTCGGCTGCAAGTCCGCCTTTCATGCTGAATCTTAAGGTCCTAGCTCATGTCCAAGGCACCAAAGCCAGCTAAAAAGTCAATAATCGATACCTAAAACTTGAATTGTACTACTTCTTACTGGCTATTACATCATCTTAGAAGCTTCATCTGTGTTCTACTATGGTGCTTTTAGCGTCTCCGCATACCGCAGCACGCAACATAGCTTTCAGACGATAAGTACAACCGTTTCGGAGAGAAGAGCGGGCAATGTGACGATCTGGCTTTAAGTCGATTCGATAACAAATGACGAAAACGGACGGATTTCTCAGGATTTTACTACATATGAACACTTTTCACATTCTCCCGTGCAACTCGGCTGCTAGTCCTCTTTTCATGCAGAATCTTAAGGTCCTAGCTCATGTCCAAGGCACCAAAGCCAGCTAAAAGTCAATAATCGATGATTAAAACTTGAATTGTACTACTTTTTACTGGCTATTACATCAACGTAGAAGCTTCATCCGTGTTCTACTATGGTATTTATAGTGTCTCCGCATACCGCAGCACGCGACATAGCTTTGCAGACGATAAGTACAACCGTTTCAGAGAGAAGGGCGGACAATGTGACGATCTGGCTTTAAGTCGATTCGATAACAAATGACGAAAACGGACGGATTTCTCGGGTATCTACTACATATGAACACTTTTCACATTCTCCCGTGCAACTCGGCTGCTGGTCCTGCTTTCATGCAGAATATTAAGGTCCTAGCTCATGTCCAAGGCACCAAAGCCAGCTAAAATTCAATAATTGATACCTAAAATTGGAATTGTACTACTTCTTACTGGCTATTACATCAACTTAGAAGCTTCATCCGTGTTCTACTATTGTATTTTTAGTGTCTCCGCATACCGCAGCACGCGACATAGCTTTGCAGACGATAAGTACAACCGATTCAGAGAGAAGAGCGGCCAATGTGACAATCTGGCTTTAAGTCAATTCCATAACAAATGACGAAAACGGACGGATTTCTCAGGTTTTTACTACAGATGAACACTTTTCACATACTCCCGTGCAACTCGGCTGCTAGTCCTGCTTTCATGCAGAATCTTAAGGTTCTAGCTCATGTCCAAGGCACCAAAGCCAGCTAAAAAGTCAATAATCGATACCTAAAACTGGTATTGTACTAATTCTTACTGGCTATTACGTCATCTTAGAAGCTTCATCTGTGTTATACTATGGTGCTTTTAGCGTCTCCGCATACCGCAGCACGCGACATAGCTTTCAGACGATAAGTACAACCGTTTCGGAGAGAAGAGCGGCCAATGTGACGATCTGGCTTTAAGTCGATTCGATAACAAATGACGAAAACGGACGGATTACTCTGGTTTTTACTACATATGAACACTTTTCACATTCTCCCGTGCAACTCGGCTGCTAGTCCTCCTTTCATGCAGAATCTTAAGGTCCTAGCTCATGTCCAAGGCACCAAAGCCAGCTAAAAGTCAATAATCGATGATTAAAACTTGAATTGTACTACTTTTTACTGGCTATTACATCAACGTAGAAGCTTCATCCGTGTTCTACTATGGTATTTCTAGTGTCTCCGCATACCGCAGCACGCGACATAGTTTTGGAGACGATAAGTACAACCGTTTCAGAGAGAAGGGCGGACAATGTGACGATCTGGCTTTAAGTCGATTCGATAACAAATGACGAAAACGGACGGATTTCTCGGGTTTCTACTACATATGAACACTTTTCACATTCTCCCGTGCAACTCGGCTGCTAGTCCTCCTTTCATGCAGAACCTTGAGGTCCTAGCTCATGTCCAAGGAACCAAAGCCAGCTAAAAAGTCAATAATAGATACCTAAAACTGGAATTGTACCACTTCTTACTGGCTATTACATCAACTTAGAAGCTTTGTCTGTGTTCTACTATGGTGCTTTTAGTGTCTCCACATACCGCAGCACGCGACATAGCTTTGCAGACGATAAGTACAACCGATTCAGAGAGAAGAGCGGCCAATGTGACAATCTGGCTTTAAGTCAATTCCATAACAAATGACGATAACAAACGGATTTCTCAGGTTTTTACTACATATGAACTCTTTTCACATTCTCCCGTGCAACTCGGCTGCAAGTCCGCCTTTCATGCTGAATCTTAAGGTCCTAGCTCATGTCCAAGGCACCAAAGCCAGCTAAAAAGTCAATAATCGATACCTAAAACTTGAATTGTACTACTTCTTACTGGCTATTACATCATCTTAGAAGCTTCATCTGTGTTCTACTATGGTGCTTTTAGCGTCTCCGCATACCGCAGCACGCAACATAGCTTTCAGACGATAAGTACAACCGTTTCGGAGAGAAGAGCGGGCAATGTGACGATCTGGCTTTAAGTCGATTCGATAACAAATGACGAAAACGGACGGATTTCTCAGGATTTTACTACATATGAACACTTTTCACATTCTCCCGTGCAACTCGGCTGCTAGTCCTCTTTTCATGCAGAATCTTAAGGTCCTAGCTCATGTCCAAGGCACCAAAGCCAGCTAAAAGTCAATAATCGATGATTAAAACTTGAATTGTACTACTTTTTACTGGCTATTACATCAACGTAGAAGCTTCATCCGTGTTCTACTATGGTATTTATAGTGTCTCCGCATACCGCAGCACGCGACATAGCTTTGCAGACGATAAGTACAACCGTTTCAGAGAGAAGGGCGGACAATGTGACGATCTGGCTTTAAGTCGATTCGATAACAAATGACGAAAACGGACGGATTTCTCGGGTATCTACTACATATGAACACTTTTCACATTCTCCCGTGCAACTCAGCTGCTGGTCCTGCTTTCATGCAGAATATTAAGGTCCTAGCTCATGTCCAAGGCACCAAAGCCAGCTAAAATTCAATAATTGATACCTAAAATTGGAATTGTACTACTTCTTACTGGCTATTACATCAACTTAGAAGCTTCATCCGTGTTCTACTATTGTATTTTTAGTGTCTCCGCATACCGCAGCACGTGACATAGATTTGCAGACGATAAGTACAACCGTTTCAGAGAGAAGAGCGGCCAATGTGACAATCTGGCTTTAAGTCAATTCCATAACAAATGACGATAACAAACGGATTTCTCAGGTTTTTACTACATATGAACTCTTTTCACATTCTCCCGTGCAACTCGGCTGCAAGTCCGCCTTTCATGCTGAATCTTAAGGTCCTAGCTCATGTCCAAGGAACCAAAGCCAGCTAAAAAGTCAATAATCGATACCTAAAACTTGAATTGTACTACTTCTTACTGGCTATTACATCATCTTAGAAGCTTCATCTGTGTTCTACTATGGTGCTTTTAGCGTCTCCGCATACCGCAGCACGCGACATAGCTTTGCAGACAATAAGTACAACCGATTCAGAGAGAAGAGCGGCCAATGTGACAATCTGGCTTTAAGTCAATTCCATAACAAATAACGATAACAAACGGATTTCTCAGGTTTTTACTACATATGAACTCTTTTCACATTCTCCCGTGCAACTCGGCTGCAAGTCCGCCTTTCATGCTGAATCTTAAGGTCCTAGCTCATGTCCAAGGCACCAAAGCCAGCTAAAAAGTCAATAATCGATACCTAAAACTTGAATTGTACTACTTCTTACTGGCTATTACATCATCTTAGAAGCTTCATCTGTGTTCTACTATGGTGCTTTTAGCGTCTCCGCATACCGCAGCACGCAACATAGCTTTCAGACGATAAGTACAACCGTTTCGGAGAGAAGAGCGGGCAATGTGACGATCTGGCTTTAAGTCGATTCGATAACAAATGACGAAAACGGACGGATTTCTCAGGATTTTACTACATATGAACACTTTTCACATTCTCCCGTGCAACTCGGCTGCTAGTCCTCTTTTCATGCAGAATCTTAAGGTCCTAGCTCATGTCCAAGGCACCAAAGCCAGCTAAAAGTCAATAATCGATGATTAAAACTTGAATTGTACTACTTTTTACTGGCTATTACATCAACGTAGAAGCTTCATCCGTGTTCTACTATGGTATTTATAGTGTCTCCGCATACCGCAGCACGCGACATAGCTTTGCAGACGATAAGTACAACCGTTTCAGAGAGAAGGGCGGACAATGTGACGATCTGGCTTTAAGTCGATTCGATAACAAATGACGAAAACGGACGGATTTCTCGGGTATCTACTACATATGAACACTTTTCACATTCTCCCGTGCAACTCGGCTGCTGGTCCTGCTTTCATGCAGAATATTAAGGTCCTAGCTCATGTCCAAGGCACCAAAGCCAGCTAAAATTCAATAATTGATACCTAAAATTGGAATTGTACTACTTCTTACTGGCTATTACATCAACTTAGAAGCTTCATCCGTGTTCTACTATTGTATTTTTAGTGTCTCCGCATACCGCAGCACGCGACATAGCTTTGCAGACGATAAGTACAACCGATTCAGAGAGAAGAGCGGCCAATGTGACAATCTGGCTTTAAGTCAATTCCATAACAAATGACGAAAACGGACGGATTTCTCAGGTTTTTACTACAGATGAACACTTTTCACATACTCCCGTGCAACTCGGCTGCTAGTCCTGCTTTCATGCAGAATCTTAAGGTTCTAGCTCATGTCCAAGGCACCAAAGCCAGCTAAAAAGTCAATAATCGATACCTAAAACTGGTATTGTACTAATTCTTACTGGCTATTACGTCATCTTAGAAGCTTCATCTGTGTTATACTATGGTGCTTTTAGCGTCTCCGCATACCGCAGCACGCGACATAGCTTTCAGACGATAAGTACAACCGTTTCGGAGAGAAGAGCGGCCAATGTGACGATCTGGCTTTAAGTCGATTCGATAACAAATGACGAAAACGGACGGATTACTCTGGTTTTTACTACATATGAACACTTTTCACATTCTCCCGTGCAACTCGGCTGCTAGTCCTCCTTTCATGCAGAATCTTAAGGTCCTAGCTCATGTCCAAGGCACCAAAGCCAGCTAAAAGTCAATAATCGATGATTAAAACTTGAATTGTACTACTTTTTACTGGCTATTACATCAACGTAGAAGCTTCATCCGTGTTCTACTATGGTATTTCTAGTGTCTCCGCATACCGCAGCACGCGACATAGTTTTGGAGACGATAAGTACAACCGTTTCAGAGAGAAGGGCGGACAATGTGACGATCTGGCTTTAAGTCGATTCGATAACAAATGACGAAAACGGACGGATTTCTCGGGTTTCTACTACATATGAACACTTTTCACATTCTCCCGTGCAACTCGGCTGCTAGTCCTCCTTTCATGCAGAACCTTGAGGTCCTAGCTCATGTCCAAGGAACCAAAGCCAGCTAAAAAGTCAATAATAGATACCTAAAACTGGAATTGTACCACTTCTTACTGGCTATTACATCAACTTAGAAGCTTTGTCTGTGTTCTACTATGGTGCTTTTAGTGTCTCCACATACCGCAGCACGCGACATAGCTTTGCAGACGATAAGTACAACCGATTCAGAGAGAAGAGCGGCCAATGTGACAATCTGGCTTTAAGTCAATTCCATAACAAATGACGATAACAAACGGATTTCTCAGGTTTTTACTACATATGAACTCTTTTCACATTCTCCCGTGCAACTCGGCTGCAAGTCCGCCTTTCATGCTGAATCTTAAGGTCCTAGCTCATGTCCAAGGCACCAAAGCCAGCTAAAAAGTCAATAATCGATACCTAAAACTTGAATTGTACTACTTCTTACTGGCTATTACATCATCTTAGAAGCTTCATCTGTGTTCTACTATGGTGCTTTTAGCGTCTCCGCATACCGCAGCACGCAACATAGCTTTCAGACGATAAGTACAACCGTTTCGGAGAGAAGAGCGGGCAATGTGACGATCTGGCTTTAAGTCGATTCGATAACAAATGACGAAAACGGACGGATTTCTCAGGATTTTACTACATATGAACACTTTTCACATTCTCCCGTGCAACTCGGCTGCTAGTCCTCTTTTCATGCAGAATCTTAAGGTCCTAGCTCATGTCCAAGGCACCAAAGCCAGCTAAAAGTCAATAATCGATGATTAAAACTTGAATTGTACTACTTTTTACTGGCTATTACATCAACGTAGAAGCTTCATCCGTGTTCTACTATGGTATTTATAGTGTCTCCGCATACCGCAGCACGCGACATAGCTTTGCAGACGATAAGTACAACCGTTTCAGAGAGAAGGGCGGACAATGTGACGATCTGGCTTTAAGTCGATTCGATAACAAATGACGAAAACGGACGGATTTCTCGGGTATCTACTACATATGAACACTTTTCACATTCTCCCGTGCAACTCGGCTGCTGGTCCTGCTTTCATGCAGAATATTAAGGTCCTAGCTCATGTCCAAGGCACCAAAGCCAGCTAAAATTCAATAATTGATACCTAAAATTGGAATTGTACTACTTCTTACTGGCTATTACAACATCTTAGAAGCTTCATTTGTGTTCTTCTATGGTGCTTTCAGTGTCTCCACATACCGCAGCACGTGACATAGATTTGAGGACGATAAGTACAACCGTTTCAGAGAGAATAGCGGCCAATGTGACGATCGGGCTTTAAGTCGATTCAATAACAAATGACAAAAACGGACGGATTTCTCAGGTTTTTACTACATATGAACACTTTTCACATTCTGCCGTGCAACTCGGCTGCTACTCCTCCTTTAATGCAGAATGTTAAGGTCCTAGCTCATGTCCAAGGCACCAAAGCCAGCTAAAATTCAATAATTGATACCTAAAATTGGAATTGTACTACTTCTTACTGGCTATTACATCAACTTAGAAGCTTCATCCGTGTTCTACTATTGTATTTTTAGTGTCTCCGCATACCGCAGCACGCGACATAGCTTTGCAGACGATAAGTACAACCGATTCAGAGAGAAGGGCGGCCAATGTGACAATCTGGCTTTAAGTCAATTCCATAACAAATGACGAAAACGGACGGATTTCTCAGGTTTTTACTACAGATGAACACTTTTCACATACTCCCGTGCAACTCGGCTGCTAGTCCTGCTTTCATGCAGAATCTTAAGGTTCTAGCTCATGTCCAAGGCACCAAAGCCAGCTAAAAAGTCAATAATCGATACCTAAAACTGGTATTGTACTAATTCTTACTGGCTATTACGTCATCTTAGAAGCTTCATCTGTGTTCTACTATGGTGCTTTTAGCGTCTCCGCATACCGCAGCACGCGACATAGCTTTCAGACGATAAGTACAACCGTTTCGGAGAGAAGAGCGGCCAATGTGACGATCTGGCTTTAAGTCGATTCGATAACAAATGACGAAAACGGACGGATTTCTCTGGTTTTTACTACATATGAACACTTTTCACATTCTCCCGTGCAACTCGGCTGCTAGTCCTCCTTTCATGCAGAATCTTAAGGTCCTAGCTCATGTCCAAGGCACCAAAGCCAGCTAAAAGTCAATAATCGATGATTAAAACTTGAATTGTACTACTTTTTACTGGCTATTACATCAACGTAGAAGCTTCATCCGTGTTCTACTATGGTATTTCTAGTGTCTCCGCATACCGCAGCACGCGACATAGTTTTGGAGACGATAAGTACAACCGTTTCAGAGAGAAGGGCGGACAATGTGACGATCTGGCTTTAAGTCGATTCGATAACAAATGACGAAAACGGACGGATTTCTCGGGTTTCTACTACATATGAACACTTTTCACATTCTCCCGTGCAACTCGGCTGCTAGTCCTCCTTTCATGCAGAACCTTGAGGTCCTAGCTCATGTCCAAGGAACCAAAGCCAGCTAAAAAGTCAATAATAGATACCTAAAACTGGAATTGTACCACTTCTTACTGGCTATTACATCAACTTAGAAGCTTTGTCTGTGTTCTACTATGGTGCTTTTAGTGTCTCCACATACCGCAGCACGCGACATAGCTTTGCAGACGATAAGTACAACCGTTTCAGAGAGAAGAGCGGCCAATGTGACGATCTGGCTTTAAGTCGATTCGATAACAAATGACGATAACGAACGGATTTCTTAGGTTTTTACTACATATGAACACTTTTCACATTCTCCCGTGCAACTCGGCAGCTAGTCCTCCTTTCACGCAGAATCTTAAGGTCCTAGCTCTTGTCCAAGGCACCAAAGCGAGCTAAAAAGTCAATAATCGATAACTAAAACTTGAATTTTACTACTTCTTACTGGCTATTACATCAACTTAGAAGCTTCATCTGTGTTCTACTATGGTGCTTTTAGCGTCTCCGCATACCGCAGCACGCGACATAGCTTTCAGACGATAAGTACAACCATTTCGGAGAGAAGAGCGGGCAATGTGACGATCTGGCTTTAAGTCGATTCGATAACAAATGACGAAAACGGACGGATTTCTCAGGTTTTTACTACATATGAACACTTTTCACATTCTCCCGTTCAACTCGGCTGCTAGTCCTCCATTCATGCGGAATCTTAAGGTCCTAGCTCATGTCCAAGGCACCAAAGCCAGCTAAAAAGTCAATAATCGATACCTAAAACTTGAATTGTACTACCTCTTACTGGCTATTACTTTAACTTAGAAGCTTCATCTGTGTTCAACTATGGTGCTTTTAGTGTCTCCGAATACCGCAGCACGCGACATAGCTTTGCAGACGATAAGTACAACCGATTCAGAGAGAAGAGCGGACAATGTGACGATCTGGCTTTAAGTCGATTCGATAACAAATGACGAAAACGGACGGATTTCTCGGGTTTCTACTACATATGAACACTTTTCACATTCTCCCGTGCAACTCGGCTGCTAGTCCTCCTTTCATGCAGAACGTTGAGGTCCTAGCTCATGTCCAAGGAACCAAAGCCAGCTAAAAAGTCAATAATAGATACCTAAAACTGGAATTGTACCACTTCTTACTAGCTATTACATCAACTTAGAAGCTTTGTCTGTGTTCTACTATGGTGCTTTTAGTGTCTCCACATACCGCAGCACGCGACATAGCTTTGCAGACGATAAGTACAACCGTTTCAGAGAGAAGAGCGGCCAATGTGACGATATGGCTTTAAGTCGATTCGATAACAAATGACGATAACGAACGGATTTCTTAGGTTTTTACTACATATGAACACATTTCACATTCTCCCGTGCAACTCGGCAGCTAGTCCTCCTTTCACGCAGAATCTTAAGGTCCTAGCTCTTGTCCAAGGCACCAAAGCGAGCTAAAAAGTCAATAATCGTTAACTAAAACTTGAATTTTACTACTTCTTACTGGCTATTACATCAACTTAGAAGCTTCATCTGTGTTCTACTATGGTGCTTTTAGTGTCACCGCATACCGCAGCACGCGACATAGCTTTGCAGACTATACGTACAACCGTTTCAGAAAGAAGAGCGGCCAATGTGACGATCTGGCTTTAAGTCGATTCGATAACAAATGACGAAAACGGACGGATTTCTCAGGTTTTTACTAGATATGAACACTTTTCACATTCTCCCGTGCAACTCAGCTGCTAGTCCTCCTTTCATGCAGAATCTTAAGGTCCTAGCTCATGTCCAAGGCACGAAAGCCAGCTAAGAGGCAATAATCGATACCTAAAAGTGGAATTGTACTAATTCTTACTGGCTATTACATCAACTTAGAAGCTTCATCCGTGTTCTACTATGGTATTTTTAGTGTCTCGGCATACCGCAGCACGCGACATAGCTTTCAGACGATAAGTACAACCGTTTCAGAGACAAGAGCGGCCAATGTGACGATCTGGCTTTAAGTCGATTCAATAACAAATGACAAAAACGGACGGATTTCTCAGGTTTTTACTGCATATGAAAACTTTTCACATTCTCCCGTGCAACTCGGCTGCTAGTCCTCCTTTCATGCAGAGTCTTAAGGTCCTACCTCATGTCCAAGGCACCAAAGCCAGCTAAAAGTCAATAATCGATGATTAAAACTTGAATTGTACTACTTCTTACTGGCTATTACATCAACTTAGAAGCTTCATCCGTGTTCTACTATGGTATTTTTAATGTCCCCGCATACAGGAGCACGCGACATAGCTTTGCAGACGATAAGTACAACCGTTTCAGAGAGAAGGGCGGAAAATGTTACGATCTGTCTTCAAGTCGACTCGATAACAAAAGACGAAAACGGACGGATTTCTCAGGTTAATACTACATATTAACACTTTTCACATTCTCCCGTGCAACTCGGCTGCTAGTCCTCCTTTCATGCAGAATCTTAAGGTCCTAGCTCATGTCCAAGGCACCAAAGCCAGCTAAAAAGTCAATAATTGATACCTAAAATTGGAATTGTACTACTTCTTACTGGCTATTACATCAACTTAGAAGCTTCATCCGTGTTCTACTATGGTATTTTTAGTGTCTCCGCATACCGCAGCGCGCGACATAGCTTTGCAGACGATAAGTACAACCGATTCAGAGAGAAGAGCGGCCAATGTGACAATCTGGCTTTAAGTCAATTCCATAACAAATGACGATAACGAACGGATTTCTCAGGTTTTTACTACATATGAACACTTTTCACATTCTCCCGTGCAACTCGACTGCAAGTCCGCCTTTCATGCTGAATCTTAAGGTCCTAGCTCATGTCCAAGGCACCAAAGCCAGCTAAAAAGTCAATAATCGATACCTAAAACTTGAATTGTACTACTTCTTACTGGCTATTACATCATCTTAGAAGCTTCATCTGTGTTCTACTATGGTGCTTTTAGCGTCACCGCATACCGCAGCACGCGACATAGCTTTCAGACGATAAGTACAACCGTTTCGGAGAGAAGAGCTGGCAATGTGACGATCTGGCTTTAAGTCGATTCGATAACAAATGACGAAAACGGACGGATTTCTCAGGTTTTTACTACATATGAACACTTTTCACATTCTCCCGTGCAACTCGGCTGCTAGTCCTCCTTTCATGCAAAATCTTAAGGTCCTAGCTCATGTCCAATTCACCAAAGCCAGCTAAAAGTCAATAATCAATGCCTAAAACTTGAATTGTACTACATCTTACTGGCTATTACATCAACTTAGAAGCTTCATCCGTGTTCTACTATGGTATTTTTAGTGTCTCCGCATACCGCAGCACGCGACATAGCTTTGCAGACGATAAGTACAACCGTTTCAGAGAGAAGGGCGGACAATGTGACGATCTGGCTTTAAGTCGATTCGATAACAAATGACGAAAACGGACGGATTTCTCGTTTTTCTACTACATATGAACACTTTTCTCATTCTCCCGTGCAACTCGGCTGCTAGTCCTCCTTTCATGCAGAACCTTGAGGTCCTAGCTCATGTCCAAGGAACCAAAGCCAGCTAAAAAGTCAATAATAGGTACCTAAAATTGGAATTGTACTACTTCTTACTGGCTATTACAACATCTTAGAAGCTTCATCTGTGTTCTACTATGGTGCTTTCAGTGTCTCCACATACCGCAGCACGCGACAAAGCTTTGCAGACTATAAGTACAACCGTTTCAGAAAGAAGAGCGGCCAATGTGACGATCTGGCTTTAAGTCGATTCCATAACAAATGACGAAAACGGACGGATTTCTCAGGTTTTTACTACATATGAACACTTTTCACATTCTCCCGTGCAACTCAGCTGCTAACCCTCCTTTCATGCAGAATCTTAAGGTCCTAGCTCATGTCCAAGGCACCAAAGCCAGCTATAAGTCAATAATCGATAATTAAAACTGGTATTGTACTAATTCTTACTGTCTATTACATCAACTTAGAAGCTTCATCTGTGTCCTACTATGGTGATTTTAGTGTCTGCGCATACCGCAGCACGCGACATAGCTTTGCAGACGATAAGTACAACCGTTTCAGAGAGAAGAGCGGCCAATGTGACGATCTGGCTTTAAGTCGATTCGATAACAAATGACGAAAACGAACGGATTTCTCAGGTTTTTACTACATATGAACACTTTTCACATTCTCCCGTTCAACTCGGCTGCTAGTCCTCCATTCATGCACAATCTTAAGGTCCTAGCTCATGTCCAAGGTACCCAAGCCAGCTAAAAAGTCAATAATCGATACCTAAAACTTGAATTGTACTACTTCTTACTGGCTATTACATCATCTTAGATGCTTCATCTGTGTTCTACTATGGTGCTTTTAGTGTCTCCGAATACCGCAGCACGCGACATAGCTTTGCAGACGATAAGTACAACCGATTCAGAGAGAAGAGCGGCCAATGTGACGATCTGGCTTTAAGTCGATTCGATAACAAATGACGAAAACGGACGGATTTCTCAGGTTAATACTACATATTAACACATTTCACATTCTCCCATGCAACTTTTCTGCTAGTCCTCCTCTCATGCAGATTCGTAAGGTCCTAGCTCATGTCCAAGGCACCCAAGCAAGCTAAAAAGTCAATAATCGATACCTAAAACTTGAATTGTACTACTTCTTACTGGCTATTACATCAACTCAGAAGCTTCATCTGTGTCCAACTATGGTGATTTTAGTGTCTCCGCATACCGCAGCACACGACATAGCTTTGCAGACGATAAGTACAACCGTTTCAGAGAGTAGAGCGGCCAATGTGACGATCTGGCTTTAAGTCGATTCGATAACAAATGACGAAAACGGACGGATTTCTCAGGTTTTTACTACATATGAACACTTTTCACATTCTCCCGTTCAACTCGGCTGCTAGTCCTCCATTCATGCGGAATCTTAAGGTCCTAGCTCATGTCCAAGGCACCAAAGCCAGCTAAAAAGTCAATAATCGATACCTAAAACTTGAATTGTACTACCTCTTACTGGCTATTACTTTAACTTAGAAGCTTCATCTGTGTTCAACTATGGTGCTTTTAGTGTCTCCGAATACCGCAGCACGCGACATAGCTTTGCAGACGATAAGTACAACCGATTCAGAGAGAAGAGCGGCCAATGTGACGATCTGGCTTTAAGTCAATTCCATAACAAATGACGAAAACGGACGGATTTCTCAGGTTTTTACTACATATGAACACTGTTCACATTCTCCCGTGCATCTCGGCTGCTAGTCCTCCTTACATGCAGAATCTTAAGGTCCTAGCTCACGTCCAAGGCACCAAAGCCAGCCAAAAAGTCAATAATCGATACCTAAATCTTGAATTGTACTACTTCTTACTGGCTATTACATCATCTTAGAAGCTTCATCTGTGTTCTACTAAGGTGCTTTTAGTGTCTCCGAACACCGCAGCACGCGACATAGCTTTGCAGACGATAAGTACAACCGTTTCAGAGAGAAGAGCGGCCAATGTGACGATCTGGCTTTAAGACAATTCCATAACAAATGACGAAAACGGACGGATTTCTCAGGGTTTTACTACATATGAACACCTTCCACATTCTCCCCTGCAAGTCGGCTGGTAGTCCTCCTTTCATGCAGAATCTTAAGGTCCTAGCTCATGTCCAAGGCACCAAAACCAGCTAAAAGTCAATAATCGATGCCCAAATCTTGAATTGTACTACTTCTTACTGGCTATTACATCAACTTAGAAGCTTCATCTGTGTTCTACTATGGGTATTTTAGTGTCTTCGCATACCGCAGCACGCGACATAGCTTTGCAGACGATAAGTACAACCGTTTCAGAGAGAAGAGCGGCCAATGTGACGATCCGGCTTTAAGTCGATTCGATAACAAATGACGAAAATGGACGGAATTCTCAGGTTTTTACTACATATGAAAACTTTTCACATCCTCACGTGCAGCTCGGCTGCTAGTCCTCCTTTCATGCAGAATCTTAAAGTCCTAGCTCATGTCCAAGGCACCAAAGCCAGCTAAAATGTCAATAATCGATATCTAAAATTTCAATTGTACTACTTCTTACTAGCTATTACATCAACTCAGAAGCTTCATCTGTGTTCTACTATGCTGCTTTTAGTGTCTCCGCATACTGCAGCACGCGACATAGCTTTGCAGACGATAAGTGCAACCGTTTCAGAGATAAAAGCGCCCAATGTGACGATCAGGCTTTAAGTCGATTCGATAACAAACGACGAAAACGGACGGATTTCTCAGGTTTTTACTACATATGAACACTTTTCACATTCCCCCGTGCAACTCGGCTGCTAGTACTGCTTTCATGCAGAATCCTAAGGTCCTAGCTCATGTCCAAGGCACCAAAGCCAGCTAAAAAGTCAATAGTCGATACCTAAAACTCTAATTGTACTACTTCTTACTGGCTATTACATCAACTTAGAAGATTCATCTGTGTTCTACTATGGTGCTTTTAGTGTCTCCACATACCGCAGCACGCGACATAGCTTAGCAGACGATAAGTACAACCGTTTCAGAGAGAAGAGTGGCCAATGTGACGATCTGGCTTTAAGTCGATTCGATAACAAATGACGATAACGAACGGATTTCTCAGGTTTTTACTACATATGAACACTTTTCACATTCTCCCGTGCAACTCGGCTGCTAGTCCTCTTTTCATGCAGAATCTTAAGGTCCTAGCTCATGTGCAAGGCCCAAAAGCCAGCTAAAAAGTCAATAATCGATACCTAAAACTTGAATTTTACTACTTCTTACTGGCTATTACATCAACTTAGAAGCTTCATCTGTGTTCTACTATGGTGCTTTTAGTGTCTCCGAATACCGCAGCACGCGACATAGCTTTGCAGACGATAAATACAACCGATTCATAGAGAAGAGCGGACAATGTGACGATCTGGCTTTAAGTCAATTCCATAACAAATGACGAAAACGGACGGATTTCTCAGGTTTTTACTACATATGAAAACTTTTCACATCCTCCCGTGCAGCTCGGCTGCTAGTCCTCCTTTCATGCAGAATCTTAAGGTCCCAGCTCATGTCCAAGGCACCAACGCCAGCTAAAAGTCAATAATCGATGCCCAAATCTTGAATTGTACTACTTCTTACTGGCTATTACATCAACTTGGCAGCTTCATCTGTGTTCTACTATGGTTATTTTAGTGTCTCCGCATACCGCAGCACGCGACATAGCTTTGCAGACGATAAGTACAACCGTTTCAGAGAGAAGAGCGGCCAATGTAACGATCCGGCTTTAAGCCGATTCGATAACAAATGACGAAAATGGACTGAATTCTCAGGTTTTTACTACATATGAAAACTTTTAACATCCTCCCGTGCAGCTCGGCTGCTAGTCCTCCTTTCATGCAGAATCTTAAGGTCCTAGCTCATGTCCAAGGCACCAAAGCCAGCTAAAAAGTCAATAATTGATACCTAAAATTGGAATTGTACTACTTCTTACTGGCTATTACATCAACTTAGAAGCTTCATCCGTGTTCTACTATGGTATTTTTAGTGTCTCCGCATACCGCAGCGCGCGACATAGCTTTGCAGACGATAAGTACAACCGATTCAGAGAGAAGAGCGGCCAATGTGACAATCTGGCTTTAAGTCAATTCCATAACAAATGACGATAACGAAAGGATTTCTCAGGTTTTTACTACATATGAACACTTTTCACATTCTCCCGTGCAACTCGACTGCAAGTCCGCCTTTCATGCTGAATCTTAAGGTCCTAGCTCATGTCCAAGGCACGAAAGCCAGCTAAAAAGTCAATAATCGATACCTAAAACTTGAATTGTACTACTTCTTACTAGCTATTACATCATCTTAGAAGCTTCATCTGTGTTCTACTATGGTGCTTTTAGCGTCTCCGCATACCGCAGCACGCGACATAGCTTTGCAGACGATAAGTGCAACCGTTTCAGAGAGAAAAGCGCCACATGTGACGATCAGGCTTTAAGTCGATTCGATAACAAACGACGAAAACGGACGGATTTCTCAGGTTTTTACTACATATGAACACTTTTCACATTCTCCCGTGCAACTCGGCTGCTAGTACTGCTTTCATGCAGAATCTTAAGGTCCTAGCTCATGTCCATGGCACCAAAGCCAGCTAAAAAGTCAATAGTCGATACCTAAAACTGGAATTGTACTACTTCTTACTGGCTATTACATCAACTTAGAAGTTTCATCTGTGTTCTACTACGGTGCTTTTAGTGTCTCCACATACCGCAGCACGCGACATAGCTTAGCAGACGATAAGTACAACCGTTTCAGAGAGAAGAGTGGCCAATGTCACGATCTGGCTTTAAGTCGATTCGATAACAAATGACGATAACGAACGGATTTCTCAGGTTTTTACTACATATGAACACTTTTCACATTCTCCCGTGCAACTCGGCTGCTAGTCCTCTTTTCATGCAGAATCTTAAGGTCCTAGCTCATGTGCAAGGCACCAAAGCCAGCAAAAAAGTCAATAATCGATACCTAAAACTTGAATTGTACTACTTCTTACTGGCTATTACATCAACTTAGAAGCTTCATCTGTGTTCTACTGTGGTGCTTTTAGTGTCTCCGCATACCGCAACACGCGACATAGCTTTGCAGACTATAAGTACAACCGTTTCAGAGAGAAGAGCGGCCCATGTGACGATCTGGCTTTAAGTCGAATCGATAACAAATGACGAAAACGGACGTATTTCTCAGGGTTTTACTACATATGAACTCTTTTCACATTCTCCCGTGCAACTAGGCTGCTACTCCTCCTTACATGCAGAATCTTAAGGTCCTAGCTCATGTCAAAGGCACCAAAGCCAGCTAAAAAGTCAATAATTGATACCTAAAATTGGAATTGTACTACTTCTTACTGGCTATTACATCAACTTAGAAGCTTCATCCGTGTTCTACTATGGTATTTTTAGTGTCTCCGCATACCGCAGCACGCGACATAGCTTTGCAGACGATAAGTACAACCGATTCAGAGAGAAGAGCGGCCAATGTGACAATCTGGCTTTAAGTCAATTCCATAACAAATGACGATAACGAACGGATTTCTCAGGTTTTTACTACATATGAACACTTTTCACATTCTCCCGTGCAACTCGACTGCAAGTCCGCCTTTCATGCTGAATCTTAAGGTCCTAGCTCATGTCCAAGGCACCAAAGCCAGCTAAAAAGTCAATAATCGATACCTAAAACTTGAATTGTACTACTTCTTACTGGCTATTACATCATCTTAGAAGCTTCATCTGTGTTCTACTATGGTGCTTTTAGCGTCTCCGCATACCGCAGCACGCGACATAGCTTTCAGACGATAAGTACAACCGTTTCGGAGAGAAGAGCGGGCAATGTGACGATCTGGCTTTAAGTCGATTCGATAACAAATGACGAAAACGGACGGATTTCTCAGGTTTTTACTACATATGAACACTTTTCACATTCTCCCGTGCAACTCGGCTGCTAGTCCTCCTTTCATGCAAAATCTTAAGGTCCTAGCTCATGTCCAATTCACCAAAGCCAGCTAAAAGTCAATAATCGATGCCTAAAACTTGAATTGTACTACTTCTTACTGGCTATTACATCAACTTAGAAGCTTCATCCGTGTTCTACTATGGTATTTTTAGTGTCTCCGCATACCGCAGCACGCGACATAGCTTTGCAGACCATAAGTACAACCGTTTCAGAGAGAAGGGCGGACAATGTGACGATCTGGCTTTAAGTCGATTCGATAACAAATGACGAAAACGGACGGATTTCTCGTTTTTCTACTACATATGAACACTTTTCACATTCTCCCGTGCAACTCGGCTGCTAGTCCCCCTTTCATGCAGAACCTTGAGGTCCTAGCTCATGTCCAAGGAACCAAAGCCAGCTAAAAAGTCAATAACAGATACCTAAAACTGGAATTGTACTACTTCTTACTGGCTATTACATCAACTTAGAACCTTTGTCTGTGTTCTACTATGGTGCTTTTAGTGTCACCACATACCGCAGCACGCGACATAGCTTTGCAGACGATAAGTACAACCGTTTCAGAGAGAAGAGCGGCCAATGTCACGATCTGGCTTTAAGTCGATTCGATAACAAATGACGATAACGAACGGATTTCTTAGGTTTTTACTACATATGAACACTTTTCACATTCTCCCGTGCAACTCAGCTGCTAGTCCTCCTTTCATGCAGAGTCTTAAGGTACTAGCTCATGTCCAAGGCACGAAAGCCAGCTAATAGTCAATAATCGATACCTAAAAGTGGAATTGTACTAATTCTTACTGGCTATTACATCAACTTAGAAGCTTCATCCATGTTCTACTATGGTATTTTTAGTGTCTCGGCATACCGCAGCACGCGACATAGCTTTCGGGCGATAAGTACAACCGTTTCAGAGAGAAGAGCGGCCAATGTGACGATCTGGCTTTAAGTTGATTCGATAACAAATGACGAAAACGGACGGATTTCTCAGGTTAATACTACATATTAACACATTTCACATTCTCCCATGCAACTTTTCTGCTAGTCCTAATCTCATGCAGATTCGTAAGGTCCTAGCTCATGTCCAAGGCACCCAAGCAAGCTAAAAAGTCAATAATCGATATCTAAAACTTGAATTGTACTACTTCTTACTGGCTATTACATCAACTCAGAAGCTTCATCTGTGTCCAACTATGGTGATTTTAGTGTCTCCGCATACCGCAGCACACGACATAGCTTTGCAGACGATAAGTACAACCGTTTCAGAGAGAAGAGCGGCCAATGTGACGATCTGGCTTTAAGTCGATTCGATAACAAATGACGAAAACGGACGGATTTCTCAGGTTTTTACTACATATGAACACTTTTCACATTCTCCCGTTCAACTCGGCTGCTAGTCCACCATTCATGCGGAATCTTAAGGTCCTAGCTCATGTCCAAGGCACCAAAGCCAGCTAAAAAGTCAATAATCGATACCTAAAACTTGAATTGTACTACCTCTTACTGGCTATTACTTTAACTTAGAAGCTTCATCTGTGTTCAACTATGGTGCTTTTAGTGTCTCCGAATACCGCAGCACGCGACATAGCTTTGCAGACGATAAGTACAACCGATTCAGAGAGAAGAGCGGCCAATGTGACGATCTGGCATTAAGTCGATTCGATAACAAATGACGAAAACGGACGTATTTCTCAGAGTTTTACTACATATGAACACTTTTCACATTCTCCTGTGCATCTCGGCTGCTAGTCCTCCTTTCATGCAGAATCTTAAGGTCCTAGCTCTTGTCCAAGGCACCAAAGCCAGCTAAAAGTCAATAATCGATGCCCAAATCTTGAATTGTACTACTTCTTACTGGCTATTACATCAACTTAGAAGCTTCATCTGTGTTCTAATATGGTTATTTTAGTGTCTCCGCATACCGCAGCACGCGACATAGCTTTGCAGACGATAAGTACAACCGTCAGAGAGAAGAGCGGCCAATGTGACGATGTGGCTTTAAGTCAATTCCATAACAAATGACGAAAACGGACGGATTTCTCAGGTTTTTACTACATATGAACACTGTTCACATTCTCCCCTGCAATTCGGCTGCTAGTCCACCTTTCATGCAGAATCTCAAGGTCCTAGCTCATGTCCAAGGCACCAAAGCCAGCTAAAAAGTCAATAATCGATAACTAAAACTTGAGTTGTACTACCTCTTACTGGCTATTACTTTAACTTAGAAGCTTCATCTGTGTTCTACTATGGTGCTTTTAGTGTCTCCGCATACCGCAGCATTTGACATAGCTTTGCAGACTATAAGTACAACCGTTTCAGAGAGAAGAGCGGCCAATGTGACGATCAGGCTTTAAGTCAATTCGATAAGAAATGACGAAAACGGACGTATTTCTCAGGGTTTAATACATATGAACACTTTTCACATTCTCCCGTGCAACTCGGCTGCTACTCCTCCTTTAATGCAGAATGTTAAGGTCCTAGCTCATGTCCAAGGCACCAAAGCCAGCCAAAAAGTCAATAATCGATACCTAAAACTGGTATTGTACTAATTCTTACTGGCTATTACATTATCTTAAAAGCTTCATCTGTGTTCTACTATGGTGCTTTTAGTGTCTCCTCATACCGCAGCACGCGACATAGCTTTCAGACGATAAGTACAACCGTTTCAGAGAGAAGAGCGGACAATGTGAAGATCTGGCTTTAAGTCGATTGGATAACAAAAGACGAAAACGGACGGATTTCTCAGGTTAATACTACATATGAGCACTTTTCACGTTCTTCCATGCAACGTTTCTGCTAGTCTCCCTCTCATGCAGATTCTTAGGGTCCTAGCTCATGTCCAAGGCACCAAAGCCAGCTAAAAAGTCAATAATCGATAACTAAAACTTGAATTGTACTACTTCTTACTGGCTATTACCTCAACTAAGAAGCTTCATCTGTGTCCTACTATGGTGATTTTAGTGTCTCCACATACCGCAGCACGCGACATAGCTTTGCAGACGATAAGTACAACCGTTTCAGGGAGAAGAGCGGCCAATGTGACGATCTGGCTTTAAGACCATACGATAACCAATGACGAAAACGTACTGATTTCTCGGGTTTTTACTACATATGAACACTTTTCACATTCTTTCGTGCAACTCTGCTACTAGTCCTCCTTTCATGCAGAACCTTAAGGTCCTAGCTCATGTCCAAGGCACCAAAGCCAGCTAAAAAGTCAATAATCGATATCTAAAATTTCAATTGTACTACTTCGTACTAGCTATTACATCAACTTAGAAGTTTCATCTGTGTTCTACCATGGTGCTTTTAGTGTCTCCACATACCGCAGCACGCGACATAGCTTAGCAGACGATAAGTACAACCGTTTCAGAGAGAAGAGTGGCCAATGTCACGATCTGGCTTTAAGTCGATTCGATAACAAATGACGAAAACGGAAGTATTTCTCAGGGTTTTACTACATATGAACACTTTTCACATTCTCCCGTGCAACTCGGCTGCTACTCCTCCTTTAATACAGAATGTTAAGGTCCTAGCTCATGTCCAAGGCACCAAAGCCAGCTAAAAAGTCAATAATCGATACCTAAAACTTGAATTGTACTACCTCTTACTGGCTATTACTTTAACTTAGAAGCTTCATCTGTGTTCTACTATGGTGCTTTTAGTGTCTCCGAATACCGCAGCACGCGACATAACTTTGCAGACGATAAGTACAACCGATTCAGAGAGAAGAGCGGCCAATGTGACGATCTGGCTTCAAGTCAATTCCATAACAAATGCCGAAAACGTACGGATTTCTCAGTTTAATACTACACATTAACACTTTTCACATTCTCCCCTGCATTTCGGCTGCTAGTCCTCCTTTCATGCAGAATCGTAAGGTCCTAGCTCATGTCCAAGACACCAAAGCCAGCTAAAAAGTCAATAATCGATACCTAAAACTTGAATTGTACTACTTCTTACTGGCTATTACATCAACTAAGAAGCTTCATCTGTGTCCTACTATGGTGATTTTAGTGTCTCCACATACCGCAGCACGCGACATAGCTTTCCAGATGATCAGTACAACCGTTTCAGAGAGAAGAGCGGCCAATGTGACGATATGGCTTGAAGTCGATTCGATAACAAATGACGATAACGAACGGATTTCTCAGGTTTTTACTACATATGAATACTTTTCACATTCTCCCGTGCATCTCGGCTGCTAGTCCTCCTTACATGCAGAATCTTAAGGTCCTAGCTCACGTGCAAGGCACCAAAGCCAGCCAAAAAGTCAATAATCGATACCTAAAACTTGAATTGTACTACTTCTTACTGGCTATTACATCATCTTAGAAGCTTCATCTGTGTTCTACTAAGGTGCATTTAGTGTCTCCGAACACCGCAGCACGCGACATAGCTTTGCAGACGATAAGTACAACCGTTTCAGAGAGAAGAGCGGCCAATGTGACGATCTGGCTTTAAGTCAATTCCATAACAAATGACGAAAACGGACGGATTTCTCAGGTTTTTACTACATATGAACACCTTCCACATTCTCCCCTGCAAGTCGGCTGATAGTCCTCCTTTCATGCAGAATCTTAAGGTCCTAGCTCATGTCCAAGGCACCAAAACCAGCTAAAAGTCAATAATCGATGCCCAAATCTTGAATTGTACTACTTCTTACTGGCTATTACATCAACTTAGAAGCTTCATCTGTGTTCTACTATGGTTATTTTAGTGTCTTCGCATACCGCAGCACGCGACATAGCTTTGCAGACGATAAGTACAACCGTTTCAGAGAGAAGAGCGGCCAATGTGACGATCCGGCTTTAAGTCGATTCGATAACAAATGACGAAAATGGACGGAATTCTCAGGTTTTTACTACATATGAAAACTTTTCACATCCTCCCGTGCAGCTCGGCTGCTAGTCGTCCTTTCATGCAGAATCTTAAGGTCCTAGCTCATGTCCAAGGCACCAAAGCGAGCTAAAAAGTCAATAATCGATACCTAAAACTTGAGTTGTACTACCTCTTACTGGCTATTACTTTAACTTAGAAGCTTCATCTGTGTTCTACTATGGTGCTTTTAGTGTCTCCGAATACCGCAGCACGCGACTTAGCTTTGTAGACGATAAGTACAACCGATTCAGAGAGAAGAGCGGACAATGTGACGATCTGGCTTTAAGTCAATTCCATAACAAATGACGAAAACGGACGGATTTCTCAGGTTTTTACTACATATGAAAACTTTTCACATCCTCCCGTGCAGCTCGGCTGCTAGTCCTCCTTTCATGCAGAATCTTAAGGTCCTAGCTCATGTCCAAGGCACCAAAGCCAGCTAAAAGTCAATAATCGATGCCCAAATCTTGAATTGTACTACTTCTTACTGGCTATTACATCAACTTAGAAGCTTCATCTGTGTTCTACTATGGTTATTTTAGTGTCTCCGCATACCGCAGCACGCGACATAGCTTTGCAGACGATAAGTACAACCGTTTCAGAGAGAAGAGCGGCCAATGTAACGATCCGGCTTTAAGCCGATTCGATAACAAATGACGAAAACGGACGGAATTCTCAGGTTTTTACTACATATGAAAACTTTTCACATCCTCCCGTGCAGCTCGGCTGCTAGTCCTCCTTTCATGCAGAATCATAAGGTCCTAGCTCATGTCCAAGGCACCGAAGCCAGCTAAAAAGTCAATAATCGATACCTAAAACTTGAGTTGTACTACTTCTTACTGGCTATTACATCAACTTAGAAGCTTCATCTGTGGTCTACTATGGTGCTTTTAGTGTCTCCACATACCGCAGCACTCGACATAGCTTTGCAGACGATAAGTACAACCGTTTCAGAGAGAAGAGCGGCCAATGTGACGATCTGGCTTTAAGACGATTCGATAACCAATGACGAAAACGTACGGATTTCTCGGGTTTTTACTACATATGAACACTTTTCACATTCTCCCGTGCAATTCGGCTGCTAGTCCTCCTTTCATGCAGAATCTTAAAGTCCTAGCTCATGTCCAAGGCACCTAAGCCAGCTAAAAAGTCAATAGTCGATACTTAAAACTCTAATTGTACTACTTCTTACTGGCTATTACATCAACTTAGAAGATTCATCTGTGTTCTACTATGGTGCTTTTAGTGTCTCCACATACCGCAGCACGCGACATAGCTTAGCAGACGATAAGTACAACCGTTTCAGAGAGAAGAGTGGCCAATGTGACGATCTGGCTTTAAGTCGATTCGATAACAAATGACGATAACGAACGGATTTCTCAGGTTTTTACTACATATGAACACTTTTCACATTCTCCCGTGCAACTCGGCTGCTAGTCCTCTTTTCATGCAGAATCTTAAGGTCCTAGCTCATGTGCAAGGCACCAAAGCCAGCTAAAAAGTCAATAATCGATACCTAAAACTTGAATTTTACTACTTCTTACTGGCTATTACATCAACTTAGAAGCTTCATCTGTGTTCTACTGTGGTGCTTTTAGTGTCTCCACATACCGCAGCACGCGACATAGCTTTGCAGACGATAAGTACAACCGTTTCAGAGAGAAGAGCGGCAAATGTGACGATCTGTCTTTAAGTCGATTCGATAACAACTGACGAAAACAGACGTATTTCTCAGGATTTTACTACATATGAACACTTTTCACATTCTCCCGTGCAACTCGGCTGCTAGTCCTCCTTTCATGCCGAATCTTAAGGTCCTAGCTCATGTCCAAGGCACCAAAGCCAGCTAAAAAGTCAATAATCGATACCTAAAACTTGAGTTGTACTACCTCTTACTGGCTATTACTTTAACTTAGAAGCTTCATCTGTGTTCTACTATGGTGCTTTTAGTGTCTCCGAATACCGCAGCACGCGACATAGCTTTGCAGACGATAAGTACAACCGATTCAGAGAGAAGAGCGGACAATGTGACGATCTGGCTTTAAGTCAATTCCATAACAAATGACGAAAACGGACGGATTTCTCAGGTTTTTACTACATATGAAAACTTTTCACATCCTCCCGTGCAGCTCGGCTGCTAGTCCTCCTTTCATGCAGAATCTTAAGGTCCCAGCTCATGTCCAAGGCACCAAAGCCAGCTAAAAGTCAATAATCGATGCCCAAATCTTGAATTGTACTACTTCTTACTGGCTATTACATCAACTTAGAAGCTTCATCTGTGTTCTACTATGGTTATTTTAGTGTCTCCGCATACCGCAGCACGCGACATAGCTTTGCAGACGATAAGTACAACCGTTTCAGAGAGAAGAGCGGCCAATGTAACGATCCGGCTTTAAGCCGATTCGATAACAAATGACGAAAATGGACTGAATTCTCAGGTTTTTACTACATATGAAAACTTTTCACATCCTCCCGTGCAGCTCGGCTGCTAGTCCTCCTTTCATGCAGAATCTTAAGGTCCTAGCTCATGTCCAAGGCACCGAAGCCAGCTAAAAAGTCAATAATCGATACCTAAAACTTGAGTTGTACTACTTCTTACTGGCTATTACATCAACTTAGAAGCTTCATCTGTGGTCTACTATGGTGCTTTTAGTGTCTCCACATACCGCAGCACTCGACATAGCTTTGCAGACGATAAGTACAACCGTTTCAGAGAGAAGAGCGGCCAATGTGACGATCTGGCTTTAAGACGATTCGATAACCAATGACGAAAACGTACGGATTTCTCGGGTTTTTACTACATATGAACACTTTTCACATTCTCCCGTGCAATTCGGCTGCTAGTCCTCCTTTCATGCAGAATCTTAAAGTCCTAGCTCATGTCCAAGGCACCAAAGCCAGCTAAAATGTCAATAATCGTTATCTAAAATTTCAATTGTACTACTTCTTACTAGCTATTACATCAACTTAGAAGCTTCATCTGTGTTCTACTATGCTGCTTTTAGTGCCTCCGCATACTGCAGCACGCGACATAGCTTTGCAGACGATAAGTGCAACCGTTTCAGAGAGAAAAGCGCCACATGTGACGATCAGGCTTTAAGTCGATTCGATAACAAACGACGAAAACGGACGGATTTCTCAGGTTTTTACTACATATGAACACTTTTCACATTCTCCCGTGCAACTCGGCTGCTAGTACTGCTTTCATGCAGAATCTTAAGGTCCTAGCTCATGTCCATGGCAACAAAGCCAGCTAAAAAGTCAATAGTCGATACCTAAAACTTGAATTGTACTACTTCTTACTGGCTATTACATCAACTTAGAAGTTTCATCTGGGTTCTACTATGGTGCTTTTAGTGTCTCCACATACCGCAGCACGCGACATAGCTTAGCAGACGATAAGTACAACCGTTTCAGAGAGAAGAGTGGCCAATGTGACGATCTGGCTTTAAGTCGATTCGATAACAAATGACGATAACGAACGGATTTCTCAGGTTTTTACTACATATGAACACTTTTCACATTCTCCCGTGCAACTCGGCTGCTAGTCCTCTTTTCATGCAGAATCTTAAGGTCCTAGCTCATGTGCAAGGCACCAAAGCCAGCTAAAAAGTCAATAATCGATACCTAAAACTTGAATTTTACTACTTCTTACTGGCTATTACATCAACTTAGAAGCTTCATCTGTGTTCTACTGTGGTGCTTTTAGTGTCTCCGCATACCGCAGCACGCGACATAGCTTTGCAGACGATAAGTACAACCGTTTCAGAGAGAAGAGCGGCCAATGTCACGATCCGGTTTTAAGTCGATTCGATAACAAATGACGAAAATGGACGGATTTCTCAGGTTTTTACTACATATGAAAACTTTTCACATCCTCCCGTGCAACTTGGCTGCTAGTCCTCCTTTCATGCAGAATCTTAAGGTCCTAGCTCATGTCCAAGGCACCAAAGCCAGCTAAAAAGTCAATAATCGATACCTAAAACTTGAGTTGTACTACCTCTTACTAGCTATTACATCAACTTAGAAGCTTCATCTGTGTTCTACTATGGTGCTTTTAGTGTCTCCACATACCGCAGCACGCGACATAGCTTTGCAGACGATAAGTACAACCGTTTCAGAGAGAAGAGCGGCAAATGTGACGATCTGTCTTTAAGTCGATTCGATAACAACTGACGAAAACAGACGTATTTCTCAGGATTTTACTACATATGAACACTTTTCACATTCTCCCGTGCAACTCGGCTGCTAGTCCTCCTTTCATGCCGAATCTTAAGGTCCTAGCTCATGTCCAAGGCACCAAAGCCAGCTAAAAAGTCAATAATCGATACCTAAAACTTGAGTTGTACTACCTCTTACTGGCTATTACTTTAACTTAGAAGCTTCATCTGTGTTCTACTATGGTGCTTTTAGTGTCTCCGAATACCGCAGCACGCGACATAGCTTTGCAGACGATAAGTACAACCGATTCAGAGAGAAGAGCGGACAATGTGACGATCTGGCTTTAAGTCAATTCCATAACAAATGACGAAAACGGACGGATTTCTCAGGTTTTTACTACATATGAAAACTTTTCACATCCTCCCGTGCAGCTCGGCTGCTAGTCCTCCTTTCATGCAGAATCTTAAGGTCCCAGCTCATGTCCAAGGCACCAAAGCCAGCTAAAAGTCAATAATCGATACCCAAATCTTGAATTGTACTACTTCTTACTGGCTATTACATCAACTTAGAAGCTTCATCTGTGTTCTACTATGGTTATTTTAGTGTCTCCGCATACCGCAGCACGCGACATAGCTTTGCAGACGATAAGTACAACCGTTTCAGAGAGAAGAGCGGCCAATG
Organism: Schistocerca gregaria; assembly: GCF_023897955.1. Taxonomy (NCBI): domain Eukaryota; kingdom Metazoa; phylum Arthropoda; class Insecta; order Orthoptera; family Acrididae; genus Schistocerca; species Schistocerca gregaria. Next base: position 1,817,649 of record NW_026061711.1, on the reverse strand, counting down.
TAACGATCCGGCTTTAAGCCGATTCGATAACAAATGACGAAAATGGACTGAATTCTCAGGTTTTTACTACATATGAAAACTTTTCACATCCTCCCGTGCAGCTCGGCTGCTAGTCCTCCTTTCATGCAGAAGCTTAAGGTCCTAGCTCATGTCCAAGGCACCGAAGCCAGCTAAAAAGTCAATAATCGATACCTAAAACTTGAGTTGTACTACTTCTTACTGGCTATTACATCAACTTAGAAGCTTCATCTGTGGTCTACTATGGTGCTTTTAGTGTCTCCACATACCGCAGCACTCGACATAGCTTTGCAGACGATAAGTACAACCGTTTCAGAGAGAAGAGCGGCCAATGTGACGATCTGGCTTTAAGACGATTCGATAACCAATGACGAAAACGTACGGATTTCTCGGGTTTTTACTACATATGAACACTTTTCACATTCTCCCGTGCAATTCGGCTGCTAGTCCTCCTTTCATGCAGAATCTTAAAGTCCTAGCTCATGTCCAAGGCACCAAAGCCAGCTAAAATGTCAATAATCGTTATCTAAAATTTCAATTGTACTACTTCTTACTAGCTATTACATCAACTTAGAAGCTTCATCTGTGTTCTACTATGCTGCTTTTAGTGTCTCCGCATACTGCAGCACGCGACATAGCTTTGCAGACGATAAGTGCAACCGTTTCAGAGAGAAAAGCGCCACATGTGACGATCAGGCTTTAAGTCGATTCGATAACAAACGACGAAAACGGACGGATTTCTCAGGTTTTTACTACATATGAACACTTTTCACATTCTCCCGTGCAACTCGGCTGCTAGTACTGCTTTCATGCAGAATCTTAAGGTCCTAGCTCATGTCCATGGCAACAAAGCCAGCTAAAAAGTCAATAGTCGATACCTAAAACTGGAATTGTACTACTTCTTACTGGCTATTACATCAACTTAGAAGTTTCATCTGGGTTCTACTATGGTGCTTTTAGTGTCTCCACATACCGCAGCACGCGACATAGCTTAGCAGACGATAAGTACAACCGTTTCAGAGAGAAGAGTGGCCAATGTCACGATCTGGCTTTAAGTCGATTCGATAACAAATGACGATAACGAACGGATTTCTCAGGTTTTTACTACATATGAACACTTTTCACATTCTCCCGTGCAACTCGGCTGCTAGTCCTCTTTTCATGCAGAATCTTAAAGTCCTAGCTCATGTGCAAGGCACCAAAGCCAGCTAAAAAGTCAATAATCGATACCTAAAACTTGAATTGTACTAACTCTTACTGACTATTACATCAACTTAGAAGCTTCATCTGTGTTCTACTATGGTGCTTTTAGTGTCTCCACATTCCGCAGCACTCGACTTAGCTTTGCAGACGATAAGTACAACCGTTTCAGAGAGAAGAGCGGCAAATGTGACGATCTGGCTTTAAGTCGATTCGATAACAAATGACGAAAACGGACGGATTTCTCGTTTTTCTACTACATATGAACACTTTTCACATTCTCCCGTGCAACTCGGCTGCTAGTCCCCCTTTCATGCAGAACCTTGAGGTCCTAGCTCATGTCCAAGGAACCAAAGCCAGCTAAAAAGTCAATAACAGATACCTAAAACTGGAATTGTACTACTTCTTACTGGCTATTACATCAACTTAGAACCTTTGTCTGTGTTCTACTATGGTGCTTTTAGTGTCACCACATACCGCAGCACGCGACATAGCTTTGCAGACGATAAGTACAACCGTTTCAGAGAGAAGAGCGGCCAATGTCACGATCTGGCTTTAAGTCGATTCGATAACAAATGACGATAACGAACGGATTTCTTAGGTTTTTACTACATATGAACACTTTTCACATTCTCCCGTGCAACTCAGCTGCTAGTCCTCCTTTCATGCAGAATCTTAAGGTACTAGCTCATGTCCAATGCACGAAAGCCAGCTAATAGTCAATAATCGATACCTAAAAGTGGAATTGTACTAATTCTTACTGGCTATTACATCAACTTAGAAGCTTCATCCATGTTCTACTATGGTATTTTTAGTGTCTCGGCATACCGCAGCACGCGACATAGCTTTCAGGCGATAAGTACAACCGTTTCAGAGAGAAGAGCGGCCAATGTGACGATCTGGCTTTAAGTTGATTCGATAACAAATGACGAAAACGGACGGATTTCTCAGGTTAATACTACATATTAACACATTTCACATTCTCCCATGCAACTTTTCTGCTAGTCCTAATCTCATGCAGATTCGTAAGGTCCTAGCTCATGTCCAAGGCACCCAAGCAAGCTAAAAAGTCAATAATCGATATCTAAAACTTGAATTGTACTACTTCTTACTGGCTATTACATCAACTCAGAAGCTTCATCTGTGTCCAACTATGGTGATTTTAGTGTCTCCGCATACCGCAGCACACGACATAGCTTTGCAGACGATAAGTACAACCGTTTCAGAGAGAAGAGCGGCCAATGTGACGATCTGGCTTTAAGTCGATTCGATAACAAATGACGAAAACGGACGGATTTCCCAGGTTTTTACTACATATGAACACTTTTCACATTCTCCCGTTCAACTCGGCTGCTAGTCCACCATTCATGCGGAATCTTAAGGTCCTAGCTCATGTCCAAGGCACCAAAGCCAGCTAAAAAGTCAATAATCGATACCTAAAACTTGAATTGTACTACCTCTGACTGGCTATTACTTTAACTTAGAAGCTTCATCTGTGTTCAACTATGGTGCTTTTAGTGTCTCCGAATACCGCAGCACGCGACATAGCTTTGCAGACGATAAGTACAACCGATTCAGAGAGAAGAGCGGCCAATGTGACGATCTGGCATTAAGTCGATTCGATAACAAATGACGAAAACGGACGTATTTCTCAGAGTTTTACTACATATGAACACTTTTCACATTCTCCTGTGCATCTCGGCTGCTAGTCCTCCTTTCATGCAGAATCTTAAGGTCCTAGCTCATGTCCAAGGCACCAAAGCCAGCCAAAAAGTCAATAATCGATACCTAAAACTTGAATTGCACTACATCTTACTGGCTATTACATCATCTTATAAGCTTCATCTGTGTTCTACTATGGTGCTTTCAGTGTCTCCGAATACCGCAGCACGCGACATAGCTTTGCAGACGATAAGTACAACCGATTCAGAGAGAAGAGCGGCCAATGTGACGATGTGGCTTTAAGTCAATTCCATAACAAATGACGAAAACGGATGGATTTCTCAGGTTTTTACTACATATGAACACTTTTCACATTCTCCCGTGCAATTCGGCTGCTAGTCCACCTTTCATGCAGAATCTTAAGGTCCTAGCTCTTGTCCAAGGCACCAAAGCCAGCTAAAAGTCAATAATCGATGCCCAAATCTTGAATTGTACTACTTCTTACTGGCTATTACATCAACTTAGAAGCTTCATCTGTGTTCTAATATGGTTATTTTAGTGTCTCCGCATACCGCAGCACGCGACATAGCTTTGCAGACGATAAGTACAACCGTCAGAGAGAAGAGCGGCCAATGTGACGATGTGGCTTTAAGTCAATTCCATAACAAATGACGAAAACGGACGGATTTCTCAGGTTTTTACTACATATGAACACTGTTCACATTCTCCCCTGCAATTCGGCTGCTAGTCCACCTTTCATGGAGAATCTTAAGGTCCTAGCTCATGTCCAAGGCACCAAAGCCAGCTAAAAAGTCAATAATCGATAACTAAAACTTGAGTTGTACTACCTCTTACTGGCTATTACTTTAACTTAGAAGCTTCATCTGTGTTCTACTATGGTGCTTTTAGTGTCTCCGCATACCGCAGCATTTGACATAGCTTTGCAGACTATAAGTACAACCGTTTCAGAGAGAAGAGCGGCCAATGTGACGATCAGGCTTTAAGTCAATTCGATAAGAAATGACGAAAACGGACGTATTTCTCAGGGTTTAATACATATGAACACTTTTCACATTCTCCCGTGCAACTCGGCTGCTACTCCTCCTTTAATGCAGAATGTTAAGGTCCTAGCTCATGTCCAAGGCACCAAAGCCAGCCAAAAAGTCAATAATCGATACCTAAAACTGGTATTGTACTAATTCTTACTGGCTATTACATTATCTTAAAAGCTTCATCTGTGTTCTACTATGGTGCTTTTAGTGTCTCCTCATACCGCAGCACGCGACATAGCTTTCAGACGATAAGTGCAACCGTTTCAGAGAGAAGAGCGGCCAATGTGAAGATCTGGCTTTAAGTCGATTGGATAACAAAAGACGAAAACGGACGGATTTCTCAGGTTAATACTACATATGAGCACTTTTCACGTTCTTCCATGCAACGTTTCTGCTAGTCTCCCTCTCATGCAGATTCTTAGGGTCCTAGCTCATGTCCAAGGCACCAAAGCCAGCTAAAAAGTCAATAATCGATAACTAAAACTTGAATTGTACTACTTCTTACTGGCTATTACCTCAACTAAGAAGCTTCATCTGTGTCCTACTATGGTGATTTTAGTGTCTCCACATACCGCAGCACGCGACATAGCTTTGCAGACGATAAGTACAACCGTTTCAGGGAGAAGAGCGGCCAATGTGACGATCTGGCTTTAAGACCATACGATAACCAATGACGAAAACGTACTGATTTCTCGGGTTTTTACTACATATGAACACTTTTCACATTCTTTCGTGCAACTCTGCTACTAGTCCTCCTTTCATGCAGAACCTTAAGGTCCTAGCTCATGTCCAAGGCACCAAAGCCAGCTAAAAAGTCAATAATCGATATCTAAAATTTCAATTGTACTACTTCGTACTAGCTATTACATCAACTTAGAAGTTTCATCTGTGTTCTACCATGGTGCTTTTAGTGTCTCCACATACCGCAGCACGCGACATAGCTTAGCAGACGATAAGTACAACCGTTTCAGAGAGAAGAGTGGCCAATGTCACGATCTGGCTTTAAGTCGATTCGATAACAAATGACGAAAACGGAAGTATTTCTCAGGGTTTTACTACATATGAACACTTTTCACATTCTCCCGTGCAACTCGGCTGCTACTCCTCCTTTAATACAGAATGTTAAGGTCCTAGCTCATGTCCAAGGCACCAAAGCCAGCTAAAAAGTCAATAATCGATACCTAAAACTTGAATTGTACTACCTCTTACTGGCTATTACTTTAACTTAGAAGCTTCATCTGTGTTCTACTATGGTGCTTTTAGTGTCTCCGAATACCGCAGCACGCGACATAACTTTGCAGACGATAAGTACAACCGATTCAGAGAGAAGAGCGGCCAATGTGACGATCTGGCTTCAAGTCAATTCCATAACAAATGCCGAAAACGTACGGATTTCTCAGTTTAATACTACACATTAACACTTTTCACATTCTCCCCTGCAATTCGGCTGCTAGTCCTCCTTTCATGCAGAATCGTAAGGTCCTAGCTCATGTCCAAGACACCAAAGCCAGCTAAAAAGTCAATAATCGATACCTAAAACTTGAATTGTACTACTTCTTACTGGCTATTACATCAACTAAGAAGCTTCATCTGTGTCCTACTATGGTGATTTTAGTGTCTCCACATACCGCAGCACGCGACATAGCTTTCCAGATGATCAGTACAACCGTTTCAGAGAGAAGAGCGGCCAATGTGACGATATGGCTTGAAGTCGATTCGATAACAAATGACGATAACGAACGGGTTTCTCAGGTTTTTACTACATATGAATACTTTTCACATTCTCCCGTGCATCTCGGCTGCTAGTCCTCCTTACATGCAGAATCTTAAGGTCCTAGCTCACGTGCAAGGCACCAAAGCCAGCCAAAAAGTCAATAATCGATACCTAAAACTTGAATTGTACTACTTCTTACTGGCTATTACATCATCTTAGAAGCTTCATCTGTGTTCTACTAAGGTGCATTTAGTGTCTCCGAACACCGCAGCACGCGACATAGCTTTGCAGACGATAAGTACAACCGTTTCAGAGAGAAGAGCGGCCAATGTGACGATCTGGCTTTAAGTCAATTCCATAACAAATGACGAAAACGGACGGATTTCTCAGGTTTTTACTACATATGAACACCTTCCACATTCTCCCCTGCAAGTCGGCTGGTAGTCCTCCTTTCATGCAGAATCTTAAGGTCCTAGCTCATGTCCAAGGCACCAAAACCAGCTAAAAGTCAATAATCGATGCCCAAATCTTGAATTGTACTACTTCTTACTGGCTATTACATCAACTTAGAAGCTTCATCTGTGTTCTACTATGGTTATTTTAGTGTCTTCGCATACCGCAGCACGCGACATAGCTTTGCAGACGATAAGTACAACCGTTTCAGAGAGAAGAGCGGCCAATGTGACGATCCGGCTTTAAGTCGATTCGATAACAAATGACGAAAATGGACGGAATTCTCAGGTTTTTACTACATATGAAAACTTTTCACATCCTCCCGTGCAGCTCGGCTGCTAGTCGTCCTTTCATGCAGAATCTTAAGGTCCTAGCTCATGTCCAAGGCACCAAAGCGAGCTAAAAAGTCAATAATCGATACCTAAAACTTGAGTTGTACTACCTCTTACTGGCTATTACTTTAACTTAGAAGCTTCATCTGTGTTCTACTATGGTGCTTTTAGTGTCTCCGAATACCGCAGCACGCGACTTAGCTTTGTAGACGATAAGTACAACCGATTCAGAGAGAAGAGCGGACAATGTGACGATCTGGCTTTAAGTCAATTCCATAACAAATGACGAAAACGGACGGATTTCTCAGGTTTTTACTACATATGAAAACTTTTCACATCCTCCCGTGCAGCTCGGCTGCTAGTCCTCCTTTCATGCAGAATCTTAAGGTCCTAGCTCATGTCCAAGGCACCAAAGCCAGCTAAAAGTCAATAATCGATGCCCAAATCTTGAATTGTACTACTTCTTACTGGCTATTACATCAACTTAGAAGCTTCATCTGTGTTCTACTATGGTTATTTTAGTGTCTCCGCATACCGCAGCACGCGACATAGCTTTGCAGACGATAAGTACAACCGTTTCAGAGAGAAGAGCGGCCAATGTAACGATCCGGCTTTAAGCCGATTCGATAACAAATGACGAAAACGGACGGAATTCTCAGGTTTTTACTACATATGAAAACTTTTCACATCCTCCCGTGCAGCTCGGCTGCTAGTCCTCCTTTCATGCAGAATCATAAGGTCCTAGCTCATGTCCAAGGCACCGAAGCCAGCTAAAAAGTCAATAATCGATACCTAAAACTTGAGTTGTACTACTTCTTACTGGCTATTACATCAACTTAGAAGCTTCATCTGTGGTCTACTATGGTGCTTTTAGTGTCTCCACATACCGCAGCACTCGACATAGCTTTGCAGACGATAAGTACAACCGTTTCAGAGAGAAGAGCGGCCAATGTGACGATCTGGCTTTAAGACGATTCGATAACCAATGACGAAAACGTACGGATTTCTCGGGTTTTTACTACATATGAACACTTTTCACATTCTCCCGTGCAATTCGGCTGCTAGTCCTCCTTTCATGCAGAATCTTAAAGTCCTAGCTCATGTCCAAGGCACCTAAGCCAGCTAAAAAGTCAATAGTCGATACCTAAAACTCTAATTGTACTACTTCTTACTGGCTATTACATCAACTTAGAAGATTCATCTGTGTTCTACTATGGTGCTTTTAGTGTCTCCACATACCGCAGCACGCGACATAGCTTAGCAGACGATAAGTACAACCGTTTCAGAGAGAAGAGTGGCCAATGTGACGATCTGGCTTTAAGTCGATTCGATAACAAATGACGATAACGAACGGATTTCTCAGGTTTTTACTACATATGAACACTTTTCACATTCTCCCGTGCAACTCGGCTGCTAGTCCTCTTTTCATGCAGAATCTTAAGGTCCTAGCTCATGTGCAAGGCACCAAAGCCAGCTAAAAAGTCAATAATCGATACCTAAAACTTGAATTTTACTACTTCTTACTGGCTATTACATCAACTTAGAAGCTTCATCTGTGTTCTACTGTGGTGCTTTTAGTGTCTCCGCATACCGCAGCACGCGACATAGCTTTGCAGACGATAAGTACAACCGTTTCAGAGAGAAGAGCGGCCAATGTCACGATCCGGTTTTAAGTCGATTCGATAACAAATGACGAAAATGGACGGATTTCTCAGGTTTTTACTACATATGAAAACTTTTCACATCCTCCCGTGCAACTTGGCTGCTAGTTCTCCTTTCATGCAGAATCTTAAGGTCCTAGCTCATGTCCAAGGCACCAAAGCCAGCTAAAAAGTCAATAATCGATACCTAAAACTTGAGTTGTACTACCTCTTACTAGCTATTACATCAACTTAGAAGCTTCATCTGTGTTCTACTATGGTGCTTTTAGTGTCTCCACATACCGCAGCACGCGACATAGCTTTGCAGACGATAAGTACAACCGTTTCAGAGAGAAGAGCGGCAAATGTGACGATCTGTCTTTAAGTCGATTCGATAACAACTGACGAAAACAGACGTATTTCTCAGGATTTTACTACATATGAACACTTTTCACATTCTCCCGTGCAACTCGGCTGCTAGTCCTCCTTTCATGCCGAATCTTAAGGTCCTAGCTCATGTCCAAGGCACCAAAGCCAGCTAAAAAGTCAATAATCGATACCTAAAACTTGAGTTGTACTACCTCTTACTGGCTATTACTTTAACTTAGAAGCTTCATCTGTGTTCTACTATGGTGCTTTTAGTGTCTCCGAATACCGCAGCACGCGACATAGCTTTGCAGACGATAAGTACAACCGATTCAGAGAGAAGAGCGGACAATGTGACGATCTGGCTTTAAGTCAATTCCATAACAAATGACGAAAACGGACGGATTTCTCAGGTTTTTACTACATATGAAAACTTTTCACATCCTCCCGTGCAGCTCGGCTGCTAGTCCTCCTTTCATGCAGAATCTTAAGGTCCCAGCTCATGTCCAAGGCACCAAAGCCAGCTAAAAGTCAATAATCGATGCCCAAATCTTGAATTGTACTACTTCTTACTGGCTATTACATCAACTTAGAAGCTTCATCTGTGTTCTACTATGGTTATTTTAGTGTCTCCGCATACCGCAGCACGCGACATAGCTTTGCAGACGATAAGTACAACCGTTTCAGAGAGAAGAGCGGCCAATGTAACGATCCGGCTTTAAGCCGATTCGATAACAAATGACGAAAATGGACTGAATTCTCAGGTTTTTACTACATATGAAAACTTTTCACATTCTCCCGTGCAGCTCGGCTGCTAGTCCTCCTTTCATGCAGAATCTTAAGGTCCTAGCTCATGTCCAAGGCACCGAAGCCAGCTAAAAAGTCAATAATCGATACCTAAAACTTGAGTTGTACTACTTCTTACTGGCTATTACATCAACTTAGAAGCTTCATCTGTGGTCTACTATGGTGCTTTTAGTGTCTCCACATACCGCAGCACTCGACATAGCTTTGCAGACGATAAGTACAACCGTTTCAGAGAGAAGAGCGGCCAATGTGACGATCTGGCTTTAAGACGATTCGATAACCAATGACGAAAACGTACGGATTTCTCGGGTTTTTACTACATATGAACACTTTTCACATTCTCCCGTGCAATTCGGCTGCTACTCCTCCTTTCATGCAGAATCTTAAAGTCCTAGCTCATGTCCAAGGCACCAAAGCCAGCTAAAATGTCAATAATCGTTATCTAAAATTTCAATTGTACTACTTCTTACTAGCTATTACATCAACTTAGAAGCTTCATCTGTGTTCTACTATGCTGCTTTTAGTGCCTCCGCATACTGCAGCACGCGACATAGCTTTGCAGACGATAAGTGCAACCGTTTCAGAGAGAAAAGCGCCACATGTGACGATCAGGCTTTAAGTCGATTCGATAACAAACGACGAAAACGGACGGATTTCTCAGGTTTTTACTACATATGAACACTTTTCACATTATCCCGTGCAACTCGGCTGCTAGTACTGCTTTCATGCAGAATCTTAAGGTCCTAGCTCATGTCCATGGCAACAAAGCCAGCTAAAAAGTCAATAGTCGATACCTAAAACTGGAATTGTACTACTTCTTACTGGCTATTACATCAACTTAGAAGTTTCATCTGGGTTCTACTATGGTGCTTTTAGTGTCTCCACATACCGCAGCACGCGACATAGCTTAGCAGACGATAAGTACAACCGTTTCAGAGAGAAGAGTGGCCAATGTGACGATCTGGCTTTAAGTCGATTCGATAACAAATGACGATAACGAACGGATTTCTCAGGTTTTTACTACATATGAACACTTTTCACATTCTCCCGTGCAACTCGGCTGCTAGTCCTCTTTTCATGCAGAATCTTAAGGTCCTAGCTCATGTGCAAGGCACCAAAGCCAGCTAAAAAGTCAATAATCGATACCTAAAACTTGAATTTTACTACTTCTTACTGGCTATTACATCAACTTAGAAGCTTCATCTGTGTTCTACTGTGGTGCTTTTAGTGTCTCCGCATACCGCAGCACGCGACATAGCTTTGCAGACGATAAGTACAACCGTTTCAGAGAGAAGAGCGGCCAATGTCACGATCCGGTTTTAAGTCGATTCGATAACAAATGACGAAAATGGACGGATTTCTCAGGTTTTTACTACATATGAAAACTTTTCACATCCTCCCGTGCAACTTGGCTGCTAGTCCTCCTTTCATGCAGAATCTTAAGGTCCTAGCTCATGTCCAAGGCACCAAAGCCAGCTAAAAAGTCAATAATCGATACCTAAAACTTGAGTTGTACTACCTCTTACTAGCTATTACATCAACTTAGAAGCTTCATCTGTGTTCTACTATGGTGCTTTTAGTGTCTCCACATACCGCAGCACGCGACATAGCTTTGCAGACGATAAGTACAACCGTTTCAGAGAGAAGAGCGGCAAATGTGACGATCTGTCTTTAAGTCGATTCGATAACAACTGACGAAAACAGACGTATTTCTCAGGATTTTACTACATATGAACACTTTTCACATTCTCCCGTGCAACTCGGCTGCTAGTCCTCCTTTCATGCCGAATCTTAAGGTCCTAGCTCATGTCCAAGGCACCAAAGCCAGCTAAAAAGTCAATAATCGATACCTAAAACTTGAGTTGTACTACCTCTTACTGGCTATTACTTTAACTTAGAAGCTTCATCTGTGTTCTACTATGGGGCTTTTAGTGTCTCCGAATACCGCAGCACGCGACATAGCTTTGCAGACGATAAGTACAACCGATTCAGAGAGAAGAGCGGACAATGTGACGATCTGGCTTTAAGTCAATTCCATAACAAATGACGAAAACGGACGGATTTCTCAGGTTTTTACTACATATGAAAACTTTTCACATCCTCCCGTGCAGCTCGGCTGCTAGTCCTCCTTTCATGCAGAATCTTAAGGTCCCAGCTCATGTCCAAGGCACCAAAGCCAGCTAAAAGTCAATAATCGATACCCAAATCTTGAATTGTACTACTTCTTACTGGCTATTACATCAACTTAGAAGCTTCATCTGTGTTCTACTATGGTTATTTTAGTGTCTCCGCATACCGCAGCACGCGACATAGCTTTGCAGACGATAAGTACAACCGTTTCAGAGAGAAGAGCGGCCAATGTAACGATCCGGCTTTAAGCCGATTCGATAACAAATGACGAAAATGGACTGAATTCTCAGGTTTTTACTACATATGAAAACTTTTCACATCCTCCCGTGCAGCTCGGCTGCTAGTCCTCCTTTCATGCAGAAGCTTAAGGTCCTAGCTCATGTCCAAGGCACCGAAGCCAGCTAAAAAGTCAATAATCGATACCTAAAACTTGAGTTGTACTACTTCTTACTGGCTATTACATCAACTTAGAAGCTTCATCTGTGGTCTACTATGGTGCTTTTAGTGTCTCCACATACCGCAGCACTCGACATAGCTTTGCAGACGATAAGTACAACCGTTTCAGAGAGAAGAGCGGCCAATGTGACGATCTGGCTTTAAGACGATTCGATAACCAATGACGAAAACGTACGGATTTCTCGGGTTTTTACTACATATGAACACTTTTCACATTCTCCCGTGCAATTCGGCTGCTAGCCCTCCTTTCATGCAGAATCTTAAAGTCCTAGCTCATGTCCAAGGCACCAAAGCCAGCTAAAATGTCAATAATCGTTATCTAAAATTTCAATTGTACTACTTCTTACTAGCTATTACATCAACTTAGAAGCTTCATCTGTGTTCTACTATGCTGCTTTTAGTGTCTCCGCATACTGCAGCACGCGACATAGCTTTGCAGACGATAAGTGCAACCGTTTCAGAGAGAAAAGCGCCACATGTGACGATCAGGCTTTAAGTCGATTCGATAACAAACGACGAAAACGGACGGATTTCTCAGGTTTTTACTACATATGAACACTTTTCACATTCTCCCGTGCAACTCGGCTGCTAGTACTGCTTTCATGCAGAATCTTAAGGTCCTAGCTCATGTCCATGGCAACAAAGCCAGCTAAAAAGTCAATAGTCGATACCTAAAACTGGAATTGTACTACTTCTTACTGGCTATTACATCAACTTAGAAGTTTCATCTGGGTTCTACTATGGTGCTTTTAGTGTCTCCACATACCGCAGCACGCGACATAGCTTAGCAGACGATAAGTACAACCGTTTCAGAGAGAAGAGTGGCCAATGTCACGATCTGGCTTTAAGTCGATTCGATAACAAATGACGATAACGAACGGATTTCTCAGGTTTTTACTACATATGAACACTTTTCACATTCTCCCGTGCAACTCGGCTGCTAGTCCTCTTTTCATGCAGAATCTTAAAGTCCTAGCTCATGTGCAAGGCACCAAAGCCAGCTAAAAAGTCAATAATCGATACCTAAAACTTGAATTGTACTAACTCTTACTGACTATTACATCAACTTAGAAGCTTCATCTGTGTTCTACTATGGTGCTTTTAGTGTCTCCACATACCGCAGCACTCGACTTAGCTTTGCAGACGATAAGTACAACCGTTTCAGAGAGAAGAGCGGCAAATGTGACGATCTGGCTTTAAATCGATTCGATAACAACTGACGAAAAGAGACGTATTTCTCAGGTTTTTACTACATATGAACACTTTTCACATTCTCCCGTGCAACTCGGCTTCTAGTCCTCCTTTCATGCAGAATCTTAAGGTCGTAGCTCATGTCCAAGGCACCACAGCCAGCTAAAAAGTCAATAATCGATAAGTAAAACGTGAATTGTACTACTTCTTACTGGCTATTACATCAAATTAGAAGCTTCATCTGTGTTCTGCAATGGTGCCTTTAGTGTCTCCACAAACCGCAGCACGCGACATAGCTTTCAGACGATAAGTACAACGGTTTCAGAGAGAAGAGCGGCCAATGTCACGATCTGGCTTTAGGTCGATTCGATAACAAATGACGAAAACGGAAGGATTTCTCAGGTTTTTAATACATATGAACACTTTTCATATTCTCGCACGCAAGTCAGCTGCTAGTCCTCCTTTCATGCAGAATCTTAAGGTCCTAGCTCATGTCCAAGGCACCAAAGCCAGCTAAAAAGTCAATAATCGATACCTAAAACTTGAATTGTACTAACTCTTACTGACTATTACATCAACTTAGAAGCTTCATCTGTGTTCTACTATGGTGCTTTTAGTGTCTCCACATACCGCAGCACTCGACTTAGCTTTGCAGACGATAAGTACAACCGTTTCAGAGAGAAGAGCGGCCAATGTGACGACCTGGCTTTAAGACGATTCGATAACCAATGACGAAAACGTACGGATTTCTTGGGTTTTTGCTACATATGCACACTTTTCACATTCTCCCATGCAACTCGGCTGCTAGTCCTCCTTTCATGCAGAATCTTAAGGTCCTAGCTCATTTCCAAGGCACCAAAGCCAGCTAAAAAGTCAATAATCGATATCTAAAATTTCAATTGTACTACTTCTTACTAGCTATTACATCAACATAGAAGCTTCATCTGTGTTCTACTATGCTGCTTTTAGTGTCTCCGCATACTGCTGTACGCGACATAGCTTTGCAGACGATAAGTACAACCGTTTCAGAGAGAAGAGCGCCCAATGTGACGATCAGGCTTTAAGTCGATTCGATAACAAACGACGAAAACGGACGGATTTCTCAGGTTTTTACTACATATGAACACTTTTCACATTCTGCCGTGCAACTCAGCTGCTAGCCCTCCTTTCATGCAGAATCTTAAGGTCCTAGCTCATGTGCAAGGCACCAAAGCCAGCTAATAAGTCAATAATCGATACCTAAAACTGGTATTGTACTAATTCTTACTGGCTATTACATCAACTTAGAAGCTTCATCCGTGTTCTACTATGGTATCTTTAGTGTCTCCGCATACCGCAGCACACGACATAGCTTTGCAGACGATAAGTACGACCGTTTCAGAGAGAAGGGCGGACAATATGACGATCTGGCTTTAAGTCGATTCGATAACAAAAGACGAAAACGGACGGTTTTCTCAGGTTAATACTACATATTAACACATTTCACATTCTCCCGTGCAACGTTTCTGCTAGTCCTCCTCTCATGCAGATTCGTAAGGTCCTAGCTCATGTCCAAGGCACCAAAGCCAGCTAAAAAGTCAATAATCGATACCTAATACTTGAATTGTACCACTTCTTACTGGCTATTACATCAACTTAGAAGCTTCATCTGTGTCCTACTATGGTGATTTTAGTGTCTCTGCATACCACAGCATGCGACATAGCTTTGCAGACGAAAAGTACAACCGTTTCAGAGAGAAGAGCGGCCAATGTGACAATCTGGCTTTAAGTCGGTTCGATAACAAATGACGAAAACGGACGGATTTCTCAGGTTTTTACTACATATGAACACTTTTCACATCCTCCCGTGCAGCTCGGCTGCTAGTCCTCCTGTCTTGCAGAATCTTAAGGTACTAGCTCTTGTCCAAGGCACCAAAGCCAGCTAAAAAGTCAATAATCGATACCTAAAACTTGAGTTGTACTACTTCTTACTGGCTATTACATCAACTTAGAAGCTTCATCTGTGTTCCACTATGGTGCTTTTAGTGTCTCCACGTACCGCAGCACGAGACATAGCTTTGCAGACGATAAGTACAACCGTTTCAGAGAGAAGAGCGGCCAATGTCACGATCTGGCTTTAGGTCGATTCGATAACAAAAGACGAAAACGGAAGGATTTCTCAGGTTTTTACTACATATGAACACATTTCATCTTCTCCCAGGCAAGTCAGCTGCTAGTCCTCCTTTCGTGCAGAATCTTAAGGTCCTAGCTCATGTCCAAGGCACGAAAGCCAGATAAAAAGTCAATAATCGATACCTAAAGCTTGAATTGTACTACCTCTTACTGGCTATTACATCAACTTAGAAGCTTCATCTGTGTTCTACTATGGTGCTTTTAGTGTCTCCACATACCGCAGCACTCGATATAGCTTTGCAGACGATAAGTTCAACCGTTTCAGAGAGAAGAGCGGCCAATGTGACGATCTGGCTTTAAGACGATTCGATAACCAATGACGAAAACGTACATATTTCTCGGGATTTTACTACATATGAACACTTTTCACATTCTCCCGTGCAACTCGGCTGCTAGTCCTCCTTTCATGCAGAATCTTAAGGTCCTAGCTCATGTCCAAGGCACCAAAGCCAGCTAAAAAGTCAATAATCGATACCTAAAACTTGAGTTGTACTACTTCTTACTGGCTATTACATCAACTTAGAAGCTTCATCTGTGTCCTACTATGGTGATTTTAGTGTCTCTGCATACCACAGCATGCGACATAGCTTTGCAGACGATAAGTACAACCGTTTCAGAGAGAAGAGCGGCCAATGTGACAATCTGGCTTTAAGTCGGTTCGATAACAAATGACGAAAACGGACGGATTTCTCAGGTTTTTACTACATATGAACACTTTTCACATCCTCCCGTGCAGCTCGGCTACTAGTCCTCCTGTCATGCAGAATCTTAAGGTACTAGCTCATGTCCAAGGCACCACAGCCAGCTAAAAAGTCAATAATCGATACCTAAAACTAGAATTGTACTACTTCTTACTGGCTATTACATCAAATTAGAAGCTTCATCTGTGTTCTACTATGGTGCTTTTAGTGTCTCCGCATACCGCAGCACGCGACATAGCTTTGCAGACGATAAGTACAACCGTTTCAGAGAGAAGAGCAGCCTATGTGACGATCTGGCATTAAGACGAATCGATAACCAATGACGAAAACGTACGGATTTCTCAGGTTTTTACTACATACGGACACTTTTCACATTCTCCCGTACAACTCGGCTGCTAGTCCTTCTTTCATGCAGAATCTTAAGGTCCTAGCTCATGTCCAAGGCACCAAAGCCAGCTACAAAGTCAATAATCGATACCTAAAACTTGAATTGTACTACATCTTACTGGCTATTACATCAACTTAGAAGCTTCATCTGTGTTCTACTATGGTGCTTTTAGTGTCTCTGCATACCGCAGCACGCCACATAGCTTTGCAGACGATAAGTACAACCGTTTCAGAGAGAAGAGCGGCAAATGTGACGATCTGGCTTTAAATCGATTCGATAACAACTGACGAAAACAGACGTATTTCTCAGGTTTTTACTACATATGAACACTTTTCACATTCTCCCGTGCAACTCGGCTGCTAGTCCTCCTTTCATGCAGAATCTTAAGGTCCTAGCTCATGTCCAAGGCACCACAGCCAGCTAAAAAGTCAATAATCGATAAGTAAAACGTGAATTGTACTACTTCTTACTGGCTATTACATCAAATTAGAAGCTTCATCTGTGTTCTACAATGGTGCCTCTAGTGTCTCCACAAACCGCAGCACGCGACATAGCTTTCAGACGATAAGTACAACGGTTTCAGAGAGAAGAGCGGCCAATGTCACGATCTGGCTTTAGGTCGATTCGATAGCAAATGACGAAAACGGAAGGATTTCTCAGGTTTTTAATACATATGAACACTTTTCATATTCTCGCAGGCAAGTCAGCTGCTAGTCCTCCTTTCATGCAGAATCTTAAGGTCCTAGCTCATGTCCAAGGCACCAAAGCCAGCTAATAAGTCAATAATCGATACCTAAAACTTGAATTGTACTACCTCTTACTGGCTATTACATCAACTTAGAAGCTTCATCTGTGTTCTACTATGGTGCTTTTAGTGTCTCCACATACCGCAGCACTCGACTTAACTTTGCAGACGATAAGTACAACCGTTTCAGAGAGAAGAGCGGCCAATGTGACGACCTGGCTTTAAGACGATTCGATAACCAATGACGAAAACGTACGGATTTCTTGGGTTTTTACTACATATGAACACTTTTCACATTCTCCCATGCAACTCGGCTGCTAGTCCTCCTTTCATGCAGAATCTTAAGGTCCTAGCTCATTTCCAAGGCACCAAAGCCAGCTAATAAGTCAATAATCGATACCTAAAACTGGTATTGTACTAATTCTTACTGGCTATTACATCATCTTAGAAGCTTCATCTGTGTTCTACTATGGTGCTTTTAGTGTCTCCGCAAACCGCAGCACGCGACATAGTTTTCAGACGATAAGTACAACCGTTTCAGAGAGAAGAGCGGCCAATGTGACGATCTGGCTTTAAGTCGATTCGATAACAAATGACGAAAACGGACGGGTTTCTCAGGTTTTTACTACATATGAACACTTTTCACATTCTCCCGTGCAACTCGGCTGCTAGTCCTCCTTTCATGCAGATTCTTAAGGTCCTAGCTCATGTCCAAGGCACCAAAGCCAGCTAAAAGTCAATAATCGATGCCTAAAACTTGAGTTGTACTACTTCTTACTGGCTATTACATCAACTTAGAAGCTTCATCTGTGTTCTGCTATGGTGCTTTTAGAGTCTCCACATACCGCAGCACTGCGACATAGCTTTGCAGACGATAAGTACAACCGTTTCAGAGAGAAGAGCGGACAATGTGACGATCTGGCTTTAACTCGATTCGATAACAAATGACGAAAACGGACGAATTTCACAGGTTTTTACTACATATGAACACTTTTCACATTCTCCCGTGCAACTCGGCTGCTAGTCCTCCTTTCATGCAGAATCTTAAGGTCCTAGCTCATGTGCAAGGCACCAAAGCCAGCTAAACACTTAATAATCGATACCTAAAACTGGTATTGTACTAATTCTTACTGGCTATTACATCATCCTAGAAGCTTCATCTGTGTTCTACTATGGTGCTTTTAGTGTCTCCGCATACCGCAGCACGCGACATAGCTTTGCAGACGATAAGTACAACAGTTACAGAGAGAAGAGCGGCCAATGTGACGATCTGGCTTTAAGTCGATTCGATAACAAATGACGAAAACGGACGGATTTCTCAGGTTTTTACTACATATGAACACTTTTCACATTCTCCCGTGCAACTCGGCTGCTAGTCGCCCTTTCATGCAGATTCTTAAGGTCCTAGCTCATGTCCAAGGCACGAAAGCCAGATAAAAAGTCAATAATCGGTACCTAAAACTTGAATTGTACTACCTCTTACTGGCTATTACATCAACTTAGAAGCTTCATCTGTGTTCTACTATGGTGCTTTTAGTGTCTCCACATACCGCAGCACTCGACATAGCTTTGCCGACGATAAGTACAACCGTTTCAGAGTGAAGAGCGGCCAATGTGACGATCTGGCTTTAAGACGATTCGATAACCAATGACGAAAACGTACATATTTCTCGGGTTTTTACTACATATGAACACTTTTCACATTCTCCCGTGCAACTCGGCTGCTAGTCCTCCTTTCATGCAGAATCTTAAGGTCCTAGCTCATGTCCAAGGCACCAAAGCCAGCTAAAAAGTCAATAATCGATATCTAAAATTTCAATTGTACTACTTCTTACTAGCTATTACATCAACTTAGAAGCTTCATCTGTGTTCTACTATGCTGCTTTTAGTGTCTCCGCATACTGCAGCAGGCGACATAGCTTTGCAGACGAAGAGTGCAACCGTTTCAGAGAAAAGAGCGCCCAATGTGACGATCAGGCTTTAAGTCGATTTGATAACAAACGACGAAAACGGACGGATTTCTCAGGTTATTACTTCATATGAACACTTTTCACATTCTCCCGTGCAACTCGGCTGCTAGTCCTGCTTTCATGCAGAATCTTAAGGTCCTAGCTCATGTCCAAGGCACCAAAGCCAGCTAAAAATTCAATAATCGATACCTAAAACTGGAATTGTACTACTTCCTACTGGCTATTACATCAACTTAGAAGCTTCATCTGTGTTCTACTATGGTGCTTTTAGTGTCTCCGCATACCGCAGCACGCGACATAGCTTTCAGACGATAAGTACAGCCGTTTCAGAGAGAAGGGCGGACAATGTTACGATCTGGCCTTTAGTCGACTCGATAACAAAAGACGAAAACGGATGGATTTCTCAGGTTAATACTACATATGAGCACATTTCACATTCTCCCGTGCAACTTTTCTGCTAGTCTCCCTCTCATGCAGATTCTTAGGGTCCTAGCTCATGTCCAAGGCACCAAAGCCAGCTAAAAAGTCAATAATCGATACCTAAAACTTGAATTGTACTTCTTCTTACTGGCTATTACATCAAATTAGAAGCTTGATCTGTGTTCTACTATGGTGCTTTTAGTGTCTCCGCATACCGCAGCACGCGACATAGCTTTGCAGACGATAAGTACAACCGTTTCAGAGAGGAGAGCGGCCAATGTGACGATCTGCCTTTAAGTCGATTCGTTAACAAATGACGATGGCGAACGGATCTCTCAGGTTCTTACTACATATGAACACTTTTCACAATCTCCCGTGCAACTTGGCTGCTAGTCCTCCTTTCATGCAGAATCTTAAGGTCCTAGCCCATGTTCAAGGCACCAAAGCCAGCTACAAAGTCAATAATCGATAACTAAAACTTGAATTGTACTACTTCTTACTGGCTATTACATTAGCTTAGAAGCTTCATCTGTGTTCTACTATGGTGCTTTAAGTGTCTCCGCATACCACAGCACGCGACATAGCATAGCAGACGATAAGTACAACAGCGTCAGAGGGAAGAGCGGCCAATGTGACGATCTGGCTTTAAGTCGATTCCATAACAAATGACGAAAACGGACGTATTTCTCAGGTTTTCACTACATATGAACACTTTTCACATTCTCCCGTGCAACTCAGCTGCTAACCCTCCTTTCATGCAGAATCTTAAGGTCCTAGCTCATGTCCAAGGCACCAAAGCCAGCTAAAAGTCAATAATCGATACCTAAAACTGGTATTGTACTAATTGTTACTGGCTATTACATCATCTTAGAAGCTTCATCTGTGTTCTACTATGGTGCTTTTAGTGTCTCCACATACCGCTGCACGCGACATAGCTTTCAGACGATAAGTACAACCGTTTCGGAGAGAAGAGCGGCCAATGTGACGATCTGGCTTTAAGTCGATTCGATAACAAATGACAAAACCGACGGACTTCTCAGGTTTTTACTACATATGAACACTTTTCACATTCTCCCGTGCAACTCGGCTGCTAGTCCTCCTTTCATGCAGAATCTTAAGGTCCTAGCTCATGTCCAAGGCACCAGAGCCAGCTAAAAAGTCAATAATCGATATCTAAAATTCCAATTGTACTACTTCTTACTAGCTATTACATCAACTTAGAAACTTCATCTGTGTTCTACTATGGTGCTTTTAGTGTCTCCGCATACCGCAGCACGCGACATAGCTTTGCAGACGATAAATACAACCGTTTCAGAGAGAAGAGCGGCCAATGTCACGATCCGGTTTTAAGTCGATTCGATTAAAAATTACGAAAATGGACGGATTTCTCAGGTTTTTACTACATATGAAAACTTTTCACATCCTCCCGTGCAACTCGGCTGCTAGTCCTCCTTTCATGCAGAATCTTAAGGTCCTAGCTCATGTCCAAGGCACCAAAGCCAGCTAAAAAGTCAATAATCGATACCTAAAACTTGAGTTGTACTAATTCTTACTGGCTATTACATCATCTTAGAAGCTTCATCTGTGTTCTACTATGGTGCTTTTAGTGTCTCCGCATACCGCAGCACGCGACATAGCTTTGCAGACGATAAGTACAACCGTTTCAGAGAGAAGAGCGGCCAATGTGACGATCTGGCATTAAGTCGATTCGATAACAAATGACGAAAACGGACGGATTTCTCAGGTTTTTACTACATATGAACACTTTTCACATTCTCCCGTGCAATTCGGCTGCTAGTCCTCCTTTCATGCAGAATCTTAAGGTCCTAGCTCATGTCCAAGGCACCAAAGCCAGCTAAAAAGTCAATAACCGATACCTAAAACTTGAGTTGTACTAATTCTTACTGGCTATTACATCATCTTAGAAGCTTCATCTGTGTTCTACTATGGTGCTTTTAGTGTCTCCGCATACCGCAGCAGGCGACATAGCTTTCAGACGATAAGTACAACCGTTTCAGATAGAAGAGCGGCCAATGTGATGATCTGGCTTTAAGTCGATTCGATAACAAATGACGAAAACGGACGGATTTCTCAGGTTTTTACTACATATGAACACTTTTCACATTCTCCCGTGCAATTCGGCTGCTAGTCCTCCTTTCATGCAGAATTTTAAGGTCCTAGCTCATGTCCAAGGCACCAAAGCCAGCTAAAAAGTCAATAATCGATACCTAAAACTTGAGTTGTACTAATTCTTACTGGCTATTACATCATCTTAGAAGCTTCATCTGTGTTCTGCTATGGTGCTTTTAGTGTCTCCGCATACCGCAGCACGCGACATAGCTTTGCAGACGATAAGTACAACCGTTTCAGAGAGAAGAGCGGCCAATGTTATGATCTGGCTTTAAGTCGATTCGATAACAAATGACGAAAACGGACGGATTTCTCAGGTTTTTACTACATATGAACACTTTTCACATTCTCCCGTGCAACTCGGCAGCTAGTCCTCCTTTCATGCAGAGTCTTATGGTCCTAGCTCATGTCCAAGGCACCAAAGCCAGCTAAAAAGTCAATAATCGATACCTAAAACTTGAGTTGTACTACTTCTTACTGGCTATTACATCAACTTAGAAGCTTCATCTGTGTTCTGCTATGGTGCTTTTAGAGTCTCCACATACCGCAGCACTGCGACATAGCTTTGCAGACGATAAGTACAACCGTTTCAGAGAGAAGAGCGGCAAATGTGACGATCTGGCTTTAACTCGATTCGATAACAAATGACGAAAACGGACGAATTTCACAGGTTTTTACTACATATGAACACTTTTCACATTCTCCCGTGCAACTCGGCTGCTAGTCCTCCTTTCATGCAGAATCTCAAGGTCCTAGCTCATGTGCAAGGCACCAAAGCCAGCTAAACACTTAATAATCGATACCTAAAACTGGTATTGTACTAATTCTTACTGGCTATTACATCATACTAGAAGCTTCATCTGTGTCCTACTATGGTGCTTTTAGTGTCTCCGCATACCGCAGCACGCGACATAGCTTTGCAGACGATAAGTACAACAGTTACTGAGAGAAGAGCGGCCAATGTGACGATCTGGCTTTAAGTCGATTCGATAACAAATGACGAAAACGGACGGATTTCTCAGGTTTTTACTACATATGAACACTTTTCACATTCTCCCGTGCAACTCGGCTGCTAGTCCCCCTTTCATGCAGATTCTTAAGGTCCTAGCTCATGTCCAAGGCACCAAAGCCAGCTAAAAAGTCAATAATCGATACTTAAAACTTGAGTTGTACTACTTCTTACTGGCTGTTACATCATCTTAGAAGCTTCATCTGTGTTCTACTATGGTGCTTTTAGTGTCTCCGCATACCGCAGCACGCGACATAGCTTTGCAGACGATAAGTACAACCGTTTCAGAGAGAAGAGCGGCCAATGTGTCGATCAGGCATTAAGTCGATTCGATAACAAATGACGAAAACGGACGGATTTCTCAGGTTTTTACTACATATGAACACTTTTCACATTCTCCCGTGCAATTCGGCTGCTAGTCCTCCTTTCATGCTGAATCTTAATGTCCTAGGTCATGTCCAAGGCACCAAAGCCAGCTAAAAAGTCAATAATCGATACCTAAAACTGGTTTTGTACTAATTCTTACTGGCTATTACATCATCTTAGAAGCCTCATCTGTGTTCTACTATGGTGCTTTTAGTGTCTCCGCATACCGCAGCACGCGACATAGCTTTCAGACGATAAGTACATCCGTTTCAGGGAGAAGAGCGGCCAATGTGACGATCTGGCTTTAAGTCGATTCGATAACAAATGAAGAAAACGGACGGATTTCTCAGGTTTTTACTACATATGAACACTTTTCACATTCTCCCGTGCAATTCGGCTGCTAGTCCTCCTTTCATGCAGAATCTTAAGGTCCTAGCTCATGTCGAAGGCACCAAAGCCAGCTAAAAAATCAATAATCGATACCTAAATCTTGAGTTGTACTAATTCTTACTGGCTATTACATCATCTTAGAAGCTTCATCTGTGTTCTGCTATGGTGCTTTTAGTGTCTCCGCATACCGCAGCACGCGACATAGCTTTCAGACGATAAGTACAACCGTTTCAGAGAGGAGAGCGGCCAATGTGACGATCTGGCTTTAACTCGATTCGTTAACAAATGACGATGGCGAACGGATCTCTCAGGTTTTTACTACATATGAACACTTTTCACATTCTCCCGTCCAACTCGGCAGCTAGTCCTCCTTTCATGCAGAGTCTTATGGTCCTAGCTCATGTCCAAGGCACCAAAGCCAGCTAAAAAGTCAATAATCGATACCTAAAACTTGAGTTGTACTACTTCTTACTGGCTATTACATCAACTTAGAAGCTTCAACTGTGTTATGCTATGGTGCTTTTAGAGTCTCCACATACCGCAGCACTGCGACATAGCTTTGCAGACGATAAGTACAACCGTTTCAGAGAGAAGAGCGGCAAATGTGACGATCTGGCTTTAACTCGATTCGATAACAAATGACGAAAACGGACGAATTTCACAGGTTTTTACTACATATGAACACTTTTCACATTCTCCCATGCAACTCGGCAGCTAGTCCTCCTTTCATGCAGAATCTTAAGGTCCTAGCTCATGTCCAAGGCACCAAAGCCAGCTAAAAAGTCAACAATCGATACCTAAAACTTGAGTTGTACTAATTCTTACTGGCTATTACATCATCTTAGAAGCTTCATCTGTGTTCTGCTATGGTGCTTTTAGTGTCTCCGCATACCGCAGCACGCGACATAGTTTTGCAGACGATAAGTACAACCGTTTCAGAGAGAAGAGCGGCCAATGTGACGATCTGGCATTAAGTCGATTCGATAACAAATGACGAAAACGGACGGATTTCTCAGGTTTTTACTACATATGAACACTTTTCACATTCTCCCGTGCAATTCGGCTGCTAGTCCTCCTTTCATGCAGAATCTTAAGGTCCTAGCTCATGTCCAAGGCACCAAAGCCAGCTAAAAAGTCAATAATCGATACCTAAAACTTGAGTTGTACTAATTCTTACTGGCTATTACATCATCTTAGAAGCTTCATCTGTGTTCTGCTATGGTGCTTTTAGTGTCTCCGCATACCGCAACGCTGCGACATAGCTTTGCAGACGATAAGTACAACCGTTTCAGAGAGAAGAGCGGCAATTGTGACGGTCTGGCTTTAACTCGATTCGATAACAAATGACGAAAACGGACGAATTTCACAGGTTTTTACTGCATATGAACACTTTTCACATTCTCCCGTGCAACTCGGCTGCTAGTCCTCCTATCATGCAGAATCTTAAGGTCCTAGCTCATGTCCAAGGCACCAAAGTCAGCTAAAAAGTCAATAATCGATATCTAAAATTTCAATTGTACTACTTCTTACTAGCTATGACATCAACATAGAAGCTTCATCTGTGTTCTAGTATGGTGCTCTTAGTGTCTCCACATACCGCAGCACGCGACATAGTTTTGCAGACGATAAGTACAACCGTTTCAGAGAGAAGAGCGGCCAATGTGACGATCTGGCATTAAGTCGATTCGATAACAAATGACGAAAACGGATGGATTTCTCAGGTTTTTACTACATATGAACACTTTTCACATTCTCCCGTGCAATTCGGCTGCTAGTCCTCCTTTCACGCAGAATCTTAAGGTCCTAGCTCATGTCCAAGGCACCAAAGCCAGCTAAAAAGTCAATAATCGATACCTAAAACTTGAGTTGTACTAATTCTTACTGGCTATTACATCATCTTAGAAGCTTCATCTGTGTTCTGCTATGGTGCTTTTAGTGTCTCCGCATACCGCAGCGCTGCGACATAGCTTTGCAGACGATAAGTACAACCGTTTCAGAGAGAAGAGCGGCAATTGTGACGGTCTGGCTTTAACTCGTTTCGATAACAAATGACGAAAACGGACGAATTTCACAGGTTTTTACTGCATATGAACACTTTTCACATTCTCCCGTGCAACTCGGCTGCTAGTCCTCCTATCATGCAGAATCTTAAGGTCCTAGCTCATGTCCAAGGCACCAAAGTCAGCTAAAAAGTCAATAATCGATATCTAAAATTTCAATTGTACTACTTCTTACTAGCTATGACATCAACATAGAAGCTTCATCTGTGTTCTAGTATGGTGCTCTTAGTGTCTCCACATACCGCAGCACGCGACATACCTTTGCAGACGATATGTACAACCGTTTCAGAGAGAAGAGATGCCAATGTGACGACCTGGCATTAAGTCGATTCCATAAAAAATGACGAAAACGGACGGATTTCTCAGGTTTTTACTACATATGAACACTTTTCACAATCTCCCGTGCAATTCGGCTGCTAGTCCTCCTTTCATGCAGAATCTTAAGGTCCTAGCTCATGTGCAAGGCACCAAAGCCAGCTAAACACTTAATAATCGATACCTAAAACTGGTATTGTACTAATTCTTACTGGCTATTACATCATCTTAGAAGCTTCATCTGTGTTCTACTATGGTGCTTTTAGTGTCTCCGCATACCGCAGCACGCGACATAGCTTTGCAGACGATAAGTACAACAGTTTCAGAGAGAAGAGCGGCCAATGTGACGATCTGGCTTTAAGTCGATTCATTAACAAATGACGAAAACGGACGGATTTCTCAGGTTTTTACTACATATGAACACTTTTCACATTCTCCCGTGCAACTCGGCTGCTAGTCCCCCTTTCATGCAGATTCTTAAGGTCCTAGCTCATGTCCAAGGCACCAAAGCCAGCTAAAAAGTCAATAATCGATACCTAAAACTTGAGTTGTACTACTTCTTACTGGCTGTTACATCATCTTAGAAGCTTCATCTGTGTTCTACTATGGTGCTTTTAGTGTCTCCGCATACCGCAGCACGCGACATAGCTTTGCAGACGATAAGTACAACCGTTTCAGAGAGAAGAGCGGCCAATGTGACGATCAGGCATTAAGTCGATTCGATAACAAATGACGAAAACGGAGGGATTTCTCAGGTTTTTACTACATATGAACACTTTTCACATTCTCCCGTGCAATTCGGCTGCTAGTCCTCCTTTCATGCTGAATCTTAATGTCCTAGGTCATGTCCAAGGCACCAAAGCCAGCTAAAAAGTCAATAATCGATACCTAAAACTGGTATTGTACTAATTCTTACTGGCTATTACATCATCTTAGAAGCTTCATCTGTGTTCTACTATGGTGCTTTTAGTGTCTCCGCATACCGTAGCACGCGACATAGCTTTCAGACGATAAGTACATCCGTTTCAGGGAGAAGAGCGGCCAATGTGACGATCTGGCTTTAAGTCGATTCGATAACAAATGACGAAAACGGACGGATTTCGCAGGTTTTTACTACATATGAACACTTTTCACATTCTCCCGTGCAATTCGGCTGCTAGTCCTCCTTTCATGCAGAATCTTAAGGTCCTAGCTCATGTCCAAGGCACCAAAGCCAGCTAAAAAGTCAATAATCGATACCTAAATCTTGAGTTGTACTAATTCTTACTGGCTATTACATCATCTTAGAAGCTTCATCTGTGTTCTGCTATGGTGCTTTTAGTGTCTCCGCATACCGCAGCACGCAACATAGCTTTCAGACGATAAGTACAACCGTTTCAGAGAGGAGAGCGGCCAATGTGACGATCTGGCTTTAAGTCGATTCGTTAACAAATGACGATGGCGAACGGATCTCTCAGGTTTTTACTACATATGAACACTTTTCACATTCTCCCGTGCTACTCGGCAGCTAGTCCTCCTTTCATGCAGAGTCTTATGGTCCTAGCTCATGCCAAAGGCACCAAAGCCAGCTAAAAAGTCAATAATCGATACCTAAAACTTGAGTTGTACTAATTCTTACTGGCTATTACATCAATTTAGAAGCTTCATCTGTGTTCTGCTATGGTGCTTTTAGAGTCTCCACATACCGCAGCACTGCGACATAGCTTTGCAGACGATAAGTACAACCGTTTCAGAGAGAAGAGCGGCAAATGTGACGATCTGGCTTTAACTCGATTCGATAACAAATGACGAAAACGGACGAATTTCACAGGTTTTTACTACATATGAACACTTTTCACATTCTCCGTGCAACTCGGCTGCTAGTCCTCCTTTCATGCAGAATCTTAAGGTCCTAGCTCATGTCCAAGGCACCAAAGTCAGCTAAAAAGTCAATAATCGATATCTAAAATTTCAATTGTACTACTTCTTACTAGCTATGACATCAACATAGAAGCTTCATCTATGTTCTAGTATGGTACTTTTAGTGTCTCCACATACCGCAGCACGCGACATAGCTTTGCAGACGATATGTACAACGGTTTCAGAGAGAAGAGATGCCAATGTGACGACCTGGCTTTAAGTCGATTCCATAAAAAATGACGAAAACGGACGGATTTCTCAGGTTTTTACTACATATGAACACTTTTCACATTCTCCCGTGCAACTCGGCTGCTAGTCCCCCTTTCATGCAGATTCTTAAGGTCCTAGCTAATGTCCAAGGCACCAAAGCCAGCTAATAAGTCAATAATCGATACCTAAAACTTGAGTTGTACTACTTCTTACTGGCTGTTACATCATCTTAGAAGCTTCATCTGTGTTCTACTATGGTGCTTTTAGTGTCTCCGCATACCGCAGCACGCGACATAGCTTTGCAGACGATTAGTACAACCGTTTCAGAGAGAAGAGCGGCCAATGTGACGATCAGGCATTAAGTCGATTCGATAACAAATGACGAAAACGGAGGGATTTCTCAGGTTTTTACTACATATGAACACTTTTCACATTCTCCCGTGCAATTCGGCTGCTAGTCCTCCTTTCATGCTGAATCTTAATGTCCTAGGTCATGTCCAAGGCACCAAAGCCAGTTAAAAAGTCAATAATCGATACCTAAAACTGGTATTGTACTAATTCTTACTGGCTATTACATCATCTTAGAAGCTTCATCTGTGTTCTACTATGGTGCTTTTAGTGTCTCCGCGTACCGCAGCACGCGACATAGCTTTCAGACGATAAGTACATCCGTTTCAGGGAGAAGAGCGGCCAATGTGACGATCTGGCTTTAAGTCGATTCGATAACAAATGACGAAAACGGACGGATTTCTCAGGTTTTTACTACATATGAACACTTTTCACATTCTCCCGTGCAATTCGGCTGCTAGTCCTCCTTTCATGCAGAATCTTAAGGTCCTAGCTCATGTCCAAGGCACCAAAGCCAGCTAAAAAGTCAATAATCGATACCTAAATCTTGAGTTGTACTAATTCTTACTGGCTATTACATCATCTTAGAAGCTTCATCTGTGTTCTGCTATGGTGCTTTTAGTGTCTCCGCATACCGCAGCACGCAACATAGCTTTCAGATGATAAGTACAACCGTTTCAGAGAGAAGAGCGGCCAATGTGACGATCAGGCATTAAGTCGATTCGATAACAAATGACGAAAACGGAGGGATTTCTCAGGTTTTTACTACATATGAACACTTTTCACATTCTCCCGTGCTACTCGGCAGCTAGTCCTCCTTTCATGCAGAGTCTTATGGTCCTAGCTCATGTCCAAGGCACCAAGGCCAGCTAAAAAGTCAATAATCGATACCTAAAACTTGAGTTGTACTACTTCTTACTGGCTATTACATCAACTTAGAAGCTTCATCTGTGTTCTGCTATGGTGCTTTTAGAGTCTCCACATACCGCAGCACTGTGACATAGCTTTGCAGACGATAAGTACAACCGTTTCAGAGAGAAGAGCGGCAAATGTGACGATCCGGCTTTAACTCGATTCGATAACAAATGACGAAAACGGACAAATTTCACAGGTTTTTACTACATATGAACACTTTTCACATTCTCCCGTGCAACTCGGCTGCTAGTCCTCCTTTCATGCAGAATCTTAAGGTCCTAGCTCATGTCCAAGGCACCAAAGTCAGCTAAAAAGTCAATAATCGATATCTAAAATTTCAATTGTACTACTTCTTACTAGCTATGACATCAACATAGAAGCTTCATCTGTGTTCTAGTATGGTGCTTTTAGTGTCTCCACATACCGCAGCACGCGACATAGCTTTGCAGACGATATGTACAACGGTTTCAGAGAGAAGAGATGCCAATGTGACGACCTGGCTTTAAGTCGATTCCATAAAAAATGACGAAAACGGACGGATTTCTCAGGTTTTTACTACATATGAACACTTTTCACAATCTCCCGTGCAATTCGGCTGCTAGTCCTCCTTTCATGCAGAATCTTAAGGTCCTAGCTCATGTGCAAGGCACCAAAGCCAGCTAAACACTTAATAATCGATACCTAAAACTGGTATTGTACTAATTCTTACTGGCTATTACATCATCTTAGAAGCTTCATCTGTGTTCTACTATGGTGCTTTTAGTGTCTCCGCATACCGCAGCACGCGACATAGCTTTGCAGACGATAAGTACAACAGTTTCAGAGAGAAGAGCGGCCAATGTGACGATCTGGCTTTAAGTCGATTCATTAACAAATGACGAAAACGGACGGATTTCTCAGGTTTTTACTACATATGAACACTTTTCACATTCTCCCGTGCAACTCGGCTGCTAGTCCCCCTTTCATGCAGATTCTTAAGGTCCTAGCTCATGTCCAAGGCACCAAAGCCAGCTAAAAAGTCAATAATCGATACCTAAAACTTGAGTTGTACTACTTCTTACTGGCTGTTACATCATCTTAGAAGCTTCATCTGTGTTCTACTATGGTGCTTTTAGTGTCTCCGCATACCGCAGCACGCGACATAGCTTTGCAGACGATAAGTACAACCGTTTCAGAGAGAAGAGCGGCCAATGTGACGATCAGGCATTAAGTCGATTCGATAACAAATGACGTAAACGGAGGGATTTCTCAGGTTTTTACTACATATGAACACTTTTCACATTCTCCCGTGCAATTCGGCTGCTAGTCCTCCTTTCATGCTGAATCTTAATGTCCTAGGTCATGTCCAAGGCACCAAAGCCAGCTAAAAAGTCAATAATCGATACCTAAAACTGGTATTGTACTAATTCTTACTGGCTATTACATCATCTTAGAAGCTTCATCTGTGTTCTACTATGGTGCTTTTAGTGTCTCCGCATACCGCAGCACGCGACATAGCTTTCAGACGATAAGTACATCCGTTTCAGGGAGAAGAGCGGTCAATGTGACGATCTGGCTTTAAGTCGATTCGATAACAAATGACGAAAACGGACGAATTTCGCAGGTTTTTACTACATATGAACACTTTTCACATTCTCCCGTGCAATTCGGCTGCTAGTCCTCCTTTCATGCAGAATCTTAAGGTCCTAGCTCATGTCCAAGGCACCAAAGCCAGCTAAAAAGTCAATAATCGATACCTAAATCTTGAGTTGTACTAATTCTTACTGGCTATTACATCATCTTAGAAGCTTCATCTGTGTTCTGCTATGGTGCTTTTAGTGTCTCCGCATACCGCAGCACGCAACATAGCTTTCAGACGATAAGTACAACCGTTTCAGAGAGGAGAGCGGCCAATGTGACGATCTGGCTTTAAGTCGATTCGTTAACAAATGACGATGGCGAACGGATCTCTCAGGTTTTTACTACATATGAACACTTTTCACATTCTCCCGTGCTACTCGGCAGCTAGTCCTCCTTTCATGCAGAGTCTTATGGTCCTAGCTCATGCCAAAGGCACCAAAGCCAGCTAAAAAGTCAATAATCGATACCTAAAACTTGAGTTGTACTACTTCTTACTGGCTATTACATCAATTTAGAAGCTTCATCTGTGTTCTGCTATGGTGCTTTTAGAGTCTCCACATACCGCAGCACTGCGACATAGCTTTGCAGACGATAAGTACAACGGTTTCAGAGAGAAGAGCGGCAAATGTGACGATCTGGCTTTAACTCGATTCGATAACAAATGACGAAAACGGACGAATTTCACAGGTTTTTACTACATATGAACACTTTTCACATTCTCCGTGCAACTCGGCTGCTAGTCCTCCTTTCATGCAGAATCTTAAGGTCCTAGCTCATGTCCAAGGCACCAAAGTCAGCTAAAAAGTCAATAATCGATATCTAAAATTTCAATTGTACTACTTCTTACTAGCTATGACATCAACATAGAAGCTTCATCTATGTTCTAGTATGGTGCTTTTAGTGTCTCCACATACCGCAGCACGCGACATAGCTTTGCAGACGATATGTACAACGGTTTCAGAGAGAAGAGATGCCAATGTGACGACCTGGCTTTAAGTCGATTCCATAAAAAATGACGAAAACGGACGGATTTCTCAGGTTTTTACTACATATGAACACTTTTCACATTCTCCCGTGCAACTCGGCTGCTAGTCCCCCTTTCATGCAGATTCTTAAGGTCCTAGCTAATGTCCAAGGCACCAAAGCCAGCTAATAAGTCAATAATCGATACCTAAAACTTGAGTTGTACTACTTCTTACTGGCTGTTACATCATCTTAGAAGCTTCATCTGTGTTCTACTATGGTGCTTTTAGTGTCTCCGCATACCGCAGCACGCGACATAGCTTTGCAGACGATTAGTACAACCGTTTCAGAGAGAAGAGCGGCCAATGTGACGATCAGGCATTAAGTCGATTCGATAACAAATGACGAAAACGGAGGGATTTCTCAGGTTTTTACTACATATGAACACTTTTCACATTCTCCCGTGCAATTCGGCTGCTAGTCCTCCTTTCATGCTGAATCTTAATGTCCTAGGTCATGTCCAAGGCACCAAAGCCAGTTAAAAAGTCAATAATCGATACCTAAAACTGGTATTGTACTAATTCTTACTGGCTATTACATCATCTTAGAAGCTTCATCTGTGTTCTACTATGGTGCTTTTAGTGTCTCCGCGTACCGCAGCACGCGACATAGCTTTCAGACGATAAGTACATCCGTTTCAGGGAGAAGAGCGGCCAATGTGACGATCTGGCTTTAAGTCGATTCGATAACAAATGACGAAAACGGACGGATTTCTCAGGTTTTTACTACATATGAACACTTTTCACATTCTCCCGTGCAATTCGGCTGCTAGTCCTCCTTTCATGCAGAATCTTAAGGTCCTAGCTCATGTCCAAGGCACCAAAGCCAGCTAAAAAGTCAATAATCGATACCTAAATCTTGAGTTGTACTAATTCTTACTGGCTATTACATCATCTTAGAAGCTTCATCTGTGTTCTGCTATGGTGCTTTTAGTGTCTCCGCATACCGCAGCACGCAACATAGCTTTCAGATGATAAGTACAACCGTTTCAGAGAGGAGAGCGGCCAATGTGACGATCTGGCTTTAAGTCGATTCGTTAACAAATGACGATGGCGAACGGATCTCTCAGGTTTTTACTACATATGAACACTTTTCACATTCTCCCGTGCTACTCGGCAGCTAGTCCTCCTTTCATGCAGAGTCTTATGGTCCTAGCTCATGTCCAAGCACCAAGGCCAGCTAAAAAGTCAATAATCGATACCTAAAACTTGAGTTGTACTACTTCTTACTGGCTATTACATCAACTTAGAAGCTTCATCTGTGTTCTGCTATGGTGCTTTTAGAGTCTCCACATACCGCAGCACTGTGACATAGCTTTGCAGACGATAAGTACAACCGTTTCAGAGAGAAGAGCGGCAAATGTGACGATCCGGCTTTAACTCGATTCGATAACAAATGACGAAAACGGACAAATTTCACAGGTTTTTACTACATATGAACACTTTTCACATTCTCCCGTGCAACTCGGCTGCTAGTCCTCCTTTCATGCAGAATCTTAAGGTCCTAGCTCATGTCCAAGGCACCAAAGTCAGCTAAAAAGTCAATAATCGATATCTAAAATTTCAATTGTACTACTTCTTACTAGCTATGACATCAACATAGAAGCTTCATCTGTGTTCTAGTATGGTGCTTTTAGTGTCTCCACATACCGCAGCACGCGACATAGCTTTGCAGACGATATGTACAACGGTTTCAGAGAGAAGAGATGCCAATGTGACGACCTGGCTTTAAGTCGATTCCATAAAAAATGACGAAAACGGACGGATTTCTCAGGTTTTTACTACATATGAACAGTTTTCACAATCTCCCGTGCAATTCGGCTGCTAGTCCTCCTTTCATGCAGAATCTTAAGGTCCTAGCTCATGTGCAAGGCACCAAAGCCAGCTAAACACTTAATAATCGATACCTAAAACTGGTATTGTACTAATTCTTACTGGCTATTACATCATCTTAGAAGCTTCATCTGTGATCTACTATGGTGCTTTTAGTGTCTCCGCATACCGCAGCACGCGACATACCTTTCAGACGATAAGTACATCCGTTTCAGAGAGAAGAGCGGCCAATGTGACGATCTGTCTTTAAGTCGATTCGATAACAAATGACGAAAACGGACGGATTTCTCAGGTTTTTACTACATATGAACACCTTTCACATTCTCCCGTGCAATTCGGCTGCTAGTCCTCCTTTCATGCAGAATCTTAAGGTCCTAGCTCATGTCCAAGGCACCAAAGCCAGCTAAAAAGTCAATAACCGATACCTAAAACTTGAGTTGTACTAATTCTTACTGGCTATTACATCATCTTAGAAGCTTCATCTGTGTTCAGCTATGGTGCTTTTAGTGTCTCCGCATACCGCAGCACGCGACATAGCTTTCAGACGATAAGTACAACCGTTTCAGAGAGGAGAGCGGCCAATGTGACGATCTGGCTTTAAGTCGATTCGTTAACAAATGACGATGGCGAACGGATCTCTCAGGTTTTTACTACATATGAACACTTTTCACATTCTCCCGGGCAACTCGGCAGCTAGTCATCCTTTCATGCAGAGTCTTATGGCCCTAGCTCATGTCCAAGGCACCAAAGCCAGCTAAAAAGTCAATAATCGATACCTAAAACTTGAGTTGTACTACTTCTTACTGGCTATTACATCAACTTAGAAGCTTCATCTGTGTTCTGCTATGGTGCTTTTAGAGTCTCCACATACCGCAGCACTGCGACATAGCTTTGCAGACGATAAGTACAACGGTTTCAGAGAGAAGAGCGGCAAATGTGACGATCTGGCTTTAACTCGATTCGATAACAAATGACGAAAACGGACGAATTTCACAGGTTTTTACTATTATGAACACCTTTCACATTCTCCCGTGCAACTCGGCTGCTAGTCCTCCTTTCATGCAGAATCTTAAGGTCCTAGCTCATGTCCAAGGCACCAAAGCCAGCTAAAAAGTCAATAATCGATACCTAAATCTTGAGTTGTACTAATTCTTACTGGCTATTACATCATCTTAGAAGCTTCATCTGTGTTCTGCTATGGTGCTTTTAGTGTCTCCGCATACCGCAGCACGCAACATAGCTTTCAGATGATAAGTACAACCGTTTCAGAGAGGAGAGCGGCCAATGTGACGATCTGGCTTTAAGTCGATTCGTTAACAAATGACGATGGCGAACGGATCTCTCAGGTTTTTACTACATATGAACACTTTTCACATTCTCCCGTGCTACTCGGCAGCTAGTCCTCCTTTCATGCAGAGTCTTATGGTCCTAGCTCATGTCCAAGGCACCAAGGCCAGCTAAAATGTCAATAATCGATACCTAAAACTTGAGTTGTACTACTTCTTACTGGCTATTACATCAACTTAGAAGCTTCATCTGTGTTCTGCTATGGTGCTTTTAGAGTCTCCACATACCGCAGCACTGTGACATAGCTTTGCAGACGATAAGTACAACCGTTTCAGAGAGAAGAGCGGCAAATGTGACGATCCGGCTTTAACTCGATTCGATAACAAATGACGAAAACGGACGAATTTCACAGGTTTTTACTACATATGAACACTTTTCACATTCTCCCGTGCAACTCGGCTGCTAGTCCTCCTTTCATGCAGAATCTTAAGGTCCTAGCTCATGTCCAAGGCACCAAAGTCAGCTAAAAAGTCAATAATCGATATCTAAAATTTCAATTGTACTACTTCTTACTAGCTATGACATCAACATAGAAGCTTCATCTGTGTTCTAGTATGGTGCTTTTAGTGTCTCCACATACCGCAGCACGCGACATAGCTTTGCAGACGATATGTACAACCGTTTCAGAGAGAAGAGATGCCAATGTGACGACCTGGCTTTAAGTCGATTCCATAAAAAATGACGAAAACGGACGGATTTCTCAGGTTTTTACTACATATGAACACTTTTCACAATCTCCCGTGCAATTCGGCTGCTAGTCCTCCTTTCATGCAGAATCTTAAGGTCCTAGCTCATGTGCAAGGCACCAAAGCCAGCTAAACACTTAATAATCGATACCTAAAACTGGTATTGTACTAATTCTTACTGGCTATTACATCATCTTAGAAGCTTCATCTGTGTTCTACTATGGTGCTTTTAGTGTCTCCGCATACCGCAGCACGCGACATAGCTTTCAGACGATAAGTACATCCGTTTCAGAGAGAAGAGCGGCCAATGTGACGATCTGGCTTTAAGTCGATTCGATAACAAATGACGAAAACGGACGGATTTCTCAGGTTTTTACTACATATGAACACCTTTCACATTCTCCCGTGCAATTCGGCTGCTAGTCCTCCTTTCATGCAGAATCTTAAGGTCCTAGCTCATGTCCAAGGCACCAAAGCCAGCTAAAAAGTCAATAACCGATACCTAAAACTTGAGTTGTACTAATTCTTACTGGCTATTACATCATCTTAGAAGCTTCATCTGTGTTCAGCTATGGTGCTTTTAGTGTCTCCGCATACCGCAGCACGCGACATAGCTTTCAGACGATAAGTACAACCGTTTCAGAGAGGAGAGCGGCCAATGTGACGATCTGGCTTTAAGTCGATTCGTTAACAAATGACGATGGCGAACGGATCTCTCAGGTTTTTACTACATATGAACACTTTTCACATTCTCCCGTGCAACTCGGCAGCTAGTCATCCTTTCATGCAGAGTCTTATGGCCCTAGCTTATGTCCAAGGCACTAAAGCCAGCTAAAAAGTCAATAATCGATACCTAAAACTTGAGTTGTACTACTTCTTACTGGCTATTACATCAACTTAGAAGCTTCATCTGTGTTCTGCTATGGTGCTTTTAGAGTCTCCACATACCGCAGCACTGCGACATAGCTTTGCAGACGATAAGTACAACCGTTTCAGAGAGAAGAGCGGCAAATGTGACGATCTGGCTTTAACTCGATTCGATAACAAATGACGAAAACGGACGAATTTCACAGGTTTTTACTACATATGAACACCTTTCACATTCTCCCGTGCAACTCGGCTGCTAGTCCTCCTTTCATGCAGAATCTTAAGGTCCTAGCTCATGTCCAAGGCACCAAAGTCAGCTAAAAAGTCAATAATCGATATCTAAAATTTCAATTGTACTACTTCTTACTAGCTATGACATCAACATAGAAGCTTCATCTGTGTTCTAGTATGGTGCTTTTAGTGTCTCCACATACCACAGCACGCGACATAGCTTTGCAGACGATATGTACAACCGTTTCAGAGAGAAGAGATGCCAATGTGACGACCTGGCTTTAAGTCGATTCCATAAAAAATGACGAAAACGGACGGATTTCTCAGGTTTTTACTACATATGAAAACTTTTCACAATCTCCCGTGCAATTCGGCTGCTAGTCCTCCTTTCATGCAGAATCTTAAGGTCCTAGCTCATGTGCAAGGCACCAAAGCCAGCTAAACACTTAATAATCGATACCTAAAACTGGTATTGTACTAATTCTTACTGGCTATTACATCAACTTAGAAGCTTCATCTGTGTTCTACTATGGTGCTTTTAGTGTCTCCACATACCGCAGCACGCGACATAGCTTTCAGACGATAAGTACAGCCGTTTCAGAGAGAAGGGCGGACTATGTTACGATCTGGCCTTTAGTCGACTCGATAACAAAAGACGAAAACGGACGGATTTCTCAGGTTAATACTACATATGAGCACATTTCACATTCTCCCAAGCAACTTTTCTGCTAGTCTCGCTCTCATGCAGATTCTTAGGGTCCTAGCTCATGTCCAAGGCACCAAAGCCAGCTAAAAAGTCAATAATCGATACCTAAAACTTGACTTGTACTACTTCTTACTGGCTATTACATCAACTTAGAAGCTTCATCTGTGTCCTACTAAGGTGATTTTAGTGTCTCCACATACCGCAGCACGCGACATAGCTTTGCAGACGATAAGTACAACCGTTTCAGAGAGAAGACCGGCCAATGTGACGATCCGGCTTTAAGTCGATTCGGTAATATATGACGATAACGAACGGATTTCTCAGGTTTTTACTACTTATGAACACTTTTCACATTCTCCCATGCATCTCGGCTGCTAGTCCTCCTTTCATGCAGAATCTTAAGGTCCTAGCTCATGTCCAAGGCACCAAAGCCAGCTAAAAATTTAATAATCGATACCTTAAACTTGAATTGTTCTACCTCTTACTGGCTATTACATCAACTTATAAGCTTCATCTGTGTTCTACTATGGTGCTTTTAGTGTCTCCACATACCGCAGCACTCGACATAGCTTTGCAGACGATAAGTACAACCGTTTCAGAGAGAAGAGCGGCCAATGTGACGATCTGGCTTTAAGACGATTCGATAACCAATGACGAAAACGTACGGATTTCTCGGGTCTTTACTACATATGAACACTTTTCACTTTCTCCCGTGCAACTCGGCTGCTAGTCCTCCTTTCATGCAGAATCTTAAGGTCCTAGCTCATGTCCAAGGCACCAAAGCCAGCTAAAAAGTCAATAATCGATATCTAAAATTTCAATTGTGCTACTTCTTACTAGCTATTACATCAACTTAGAAGCTTCATCTGTGTTCTACTATGCTGCTTTTAGGATCTCCGCATACTGCAGCACGCGACATAGCTTTGCAGACGATAAGTGCAACCGTTTCAGAGAGAAAAGTGCCCAATGTGACGATCAGGCTTTAAGTCGATTCGATAACAAACGACGAAAACGGACGGATTTCTCAGGTTAAAACTACATATTAACACATTTCACATTCTCCCGTGCACCTTTTCTGCTAGTCCTCCTCTCATGCAGATTCGTAAGGTCATAGCTCATGTCCAAGGCACCAAAGCCAGCTAAAAAGTCAATAATCGATACCTAAAACTTGAATTGTACTACTTCTTACTCTCTATTACATCATATTAGAAGCTTCATCTGTGTTTTAGTATGGTGCTTTTAGTGTCTCCACATACCCCAGCACGCGACATAGCTTTGCAGACGATATGTACAACCGTTTCAGAGAGAAGAGATGCCAATGTGACGACCTGGCTTTAAGTCGATTCCATAAAAAATGACGAAAACGGACGGATTTCTCAGGTTTTTACTACATATGAACACTTTTCACAATCTCCCGTGCAATTCGGCTGCTAGTCCTCCTTTCATGCAGAATCTTAAGGTCCTAGCTCATGTGCAAGGCACCAAAGCCAGCTAAAGACTTAATAATCGATACCTAAAACTGGTATTGTACTAATTCTTACTGGCTATTTCATCATCTTAGAAGCTTCATCTGTGTTCTACTATGGTGCTTTTAGTGTCTCCGCATACCGCAGCACGCGACATAGCTTTGCAGACGATAAGTACAACCGTTTCAGAGAGAAGAGCGGCCAATGTGACGATCTGGCTTTAAGTCGATTCGATAACAAATGACGAAAACGTACGGATTTCTCAGGTTTTTATTACATATGAACACTTTTCACATTCTCCCGTGCAATTCGGCTGCTAGTCCTCCTTTCATGCAGAATCTTAAGGTCCTAGCTCATGTCCAAGGCACCAAAACCAGCTAAAAAGTCAATAATCGATACCTAAAACTGGTATTGTAATAATTCTTACTGGCTATTACATCATCTTAGAAGCTTCAACTGTGTTCTACTATGGTCCTTTTAGTGTCTCTGCATACCGCAGCACGCGACATACCTTTCAGACGATAAGTGCAACCGTTTCAGAGAGAAGAGCGGCCAATGTGACGATCTCGCTTTAAGACGATTCGATAACCAATGACGTAAACGTACGGATTTCTCAGGTTTTTACTACATATGAACACTTTTCACATTCTCCCGTGCAACTCGGCTGCTAGTCCTCCTTTCATGCAGAATCTTAAGGTCCTAGCTCATGTCCAAGGCACCAAAGCCAGCTAAAAAGTCAATAATCGATATCTAAAATTTCAATTGTTGTACTTCTTACTAGCTATTACATCAACTTAGAAGCATCATCTGTGTTCTACTATGCTGCTATTAGTGTCTCAGCATACTGCAGCACGCGACATAGCTTTGCAGTCGATAAGTGCAACCGTTTCAGAGAGAAGAGCGCCCAATGTGACGATCAGGCTTTAAGTCGATTCGATAACAAACGACGAAAACGGACGGATTTCTCAGGTTTTTACTACATATGAACACTTTTCACATTCTCCAGTGCAACTCGGCTGCTAGTCCTGCTTTCATGCAGAATCTTAAGGTCCTAGCTCATGTCCAAGCCACCAAAGCCAGCTAAAAAGTCAATAATCGATACCTAAAACTGGAATTGTACTACTTCTTACTGGCTATTACATCAACTTAGAAGCTTCATCTGTGTTCTACTATGGTGCTTTTAGTGTCTCCACATACCGCAGCACGCGACATAGCTTTCAGACGATAAGTACAGCCGTTTCAGAGAGAAGGGCGGACAATGTTACGATCTGGCCTTTAGTCGACTCGATAACAAAAGACAAAAACGGACGGATTTCTCAGGTTAATACTACATATGAGCACATTTCACATTCTCCCTTGCAACTTTTCTGCTAGTCTCCCTCTCATGCAGATTCTTAGGGTCCTAGCTCATGTCCAAGGCACCAAAGCCAGCTAAAAAGTCAATAATCGATACCTAAAACTTGAATTGTACTACTTCTTACTGGCTATTACATCAACTTAGAAGCTTCATCTGTGTCCCACTAAGGTGATTTTAGTGTCTCCACATACCGCAGCACGCGACATAGCTTTGCAGACGATAAGTACAACCGTTTCAGAGAGAAGACCGGCCAATGTGACGATCCGGCTTTAAGTCCATTCGTTAATATATGACGATAACGAACGGATTTCTCAGGTTTTTACTACATATGAACACTTTTCACAATCTCCCGTGCAATTCGGCTGCTAGTCCTCCTTTCATGCAGAATCTTAAGGTCCTAGCTCATGTCCAAGGCACCAAAGCCAGCTAAAAATTTAATAATCGATACCTTAAACTTGAATTGTACTACCTCTTACTGGCTATTACATCAACTTATAAGCTTCATCTGTGTTCTACTGACTGCTACGGTCGCAGGTTCGAATCCTGCCTCGGGCATGGCTGTGTGTGATGTCCTTAGGTTAGTTAGGTTTAAGTAGTTCTAAGTCCTAGGGGACTAATGACCACAGCAGTTGAGTCCCATAGTGCTCAGAGCCATTTGAACCATTTTTTTTGTGTTCTACTATGGTGCTTTTAGTGTCTCCACATACCGCAGCACTCGACATAGCTTTGCAGACGATAAGTACAACCGTTTCTGAGAGAAGAGCGGCCAATGTGACGATCTGGCTTTAAGTCGATTCGATAACAAATGACGAAAACGGTCGGATTTCTAAGGTTTTTACTACATATGAACACTTTTCACATTCTCACTTGCAAGGCGGCTGTTAGTCCTCCTTTCATGCAGAATCTTAAGGTCCTAGCTCATGTCCAAGGCACCAAAGCCAGATAAAAAGTCTATAATCGATACCTAAAACTGGAATTGTACTACTTCTTACTGGCTATTACATCAACTTAGAATCTTCATCTGTGTTCTACTATGGTGCTTTTAGTGTCTCCACATACCGCAGCACGCGACATAGCTTTGCAGACGATAAGTACAACCCTTTCAGAGATGAGAGCGGCCAATGTGACGATCTGGCTTTAAGTCGATTCGTTAACAAATGACGATGGCGAACGGATCTCTCAGGTTTTTACTACATATGAACACTTTTCACAATCTCCCGTGCAACTCGGCTGCTAGTCCTCCTTTCATGCAGAATCTTAAGGTCCTAGCTCATGTCCAAGGCACCAAAGCCAGCTACAAAGTCAATAATCGATACCTAAAACTTGAATTGTACTACTTCTTACTGGCTATTACATCAACTTAGAAGCTTCATCTGTGTTCTACTATGGTGCTTTAAGTGTCTGCGCATACCGCAGCACGCGACATAGCATTGCAGACGATAAGTACAACAGCGTCAGAGGGAAGAGCGGCGAATGTGACGATCTGGCTTTAAGTCGATTCCATAACAAATGACGAAAACGGACGGATTGCTCAGATTTTTACTACATATGAACACTTTTCACATTCTCCCGTGCAACTCGGCTGCTAACCCTCCTTTCATGCAGAATCTTAAGGTCCTAGCTCATGTCCAAGTCACCAAAGCCAGCTATAAGTCAATAATCGATACCCAAAACTGGTATTGTACTAATTCTTACTGGCTATTACATCATCTTAGAAGCTTCATCTGTGTTCTACTATGGTGCTTTTAGTGTCTCCTCATACCGCAGCACGCGACATAGCTTTCAGACGATAAGTACAACCGTTTCGGAGAGAAGAGCGGCCAATGTGACGATCTGGCTTTAAGTCGATTCGATAACAAATGACAAAACGGACGGACTTCTCAGGTTTTTACTACATATGAACACTTTTCACATTCTCCCGTGCAACTCGGCTGCTAGTCCTCCTTTCATGCAGAATCTTAAGGTCCTAGCTCATGTCCAAGGCACCAAAGCCAGCTAAAAAGTCAATAATCGATATCTAAAATTCCAATTGTACTACTTCTTACTAGCTATTACATCAACTTAGAAGCTTCATCTGTGTTCTACTATGGTGATTTTAGTGTCTCCGCATACCGCAGCACGCGACATAGCTTTGCAGACGATAAGTACAACCGTTTCAGAGAGAAGAGCGGCCAATGTCACGATCCGGTTTTAAGTCGATTCGATTACATATTACGTAAATGGACGGATTTCTCAGGTTTTTACTACATATGAAAACTTTTCACATCCTCCCGTGCAACTCGGCTGCTAGTCCTCCTTTCATGCAGAATCTTAAGGTCCTAGCTCATGTCCAAGGCACCAAAGCCAGCTAAAAAGTCAATAATCGATACCTAAAACTTGAACTGTACTAATTCTTACTAGCTATTACATCAACTTAGAAGCTTCATCTGTGTTCTACTATGGTGCATTTAGTGTCTCTACATACCGCAGCACGCGACATAGCTTTGCAGACGATAAGTACAACCGTTTCAGAGAGGAGAGCGGCCAATGTGACGATCTGGCTTTAAGTCGATTCGTTAACAAATGACGAAAACGGAAGGATTTTTCAGGTTTTTACTACATATGTACACTTTTCACATTCTCCCGTGCAACTCGGCTGCTAGTCCTCCTTTCATGCAGAATCTTAAGGTCCTAGCTCATGTCCAAGGCACCAAAGCCAGCTAAAACGTGAATAATCGATACCTAAAACTTGAATTGTACTACTTCTTACTGGCTATTACATCATCTTAGAAGCTTCATCTGTGTTCTACTATGGTGCTTTTAGTGTCTCCGCATAACGCAGCACGCGACATAGCTTTGCAGACGATAAGTACAACCGTTTCAGAGAGAAGAGCGCCCAATGTGACGATCTGGCTTTAAGTCGATTCGATAACAAATGACGAAAACGGACGGATTTCTCAGGTTTTTACTACATATGAATACTTTTCACATTCACCCGTGCAACTCGGCTGCTAGTCCTCCTTTCATGCCGAATCATAAGGTCCTAGCTCATGTCCAAGGCACCAAAGCCAGCTAAAAGTCAATAATCGATGATTAAAACTTGAATTGTACTACTTCTTACTGGCTATTACATCAACTTAGAAGCTTCATCTGTGTTCTACTATGGTTATTTTGGTGTCTCCGCATACAGCAGCACGCGACATAGCTTTGCAGACGATAAGTACAACCGTTTCAGAGAGAAGAGTGGCCAATGTGACGATCCGGCTTTAAGTCGATTCGATAACAAATGACGAAAATGGACGGATTTCTCAGGTTTTTACTACATATGAAAACTTTTCATATCCTAACGTGCAGCTCCGCTGCTAGTCCTCCTTTCATGCAGAATCTTAAGGTCCTAGCTCATGTCCAAGGCACCAAAGCCAGCTAAAAAGTCAATAATCGATATCTAAAATTTCAATTGTACTACTTCTTACTAGCTATTACGTCAACTTAGAAGCTTCATCTGTGTTCTACTATGCAGCTTTTAGTGTCTCCGCATACTGCAGCACGCGACAT
This sequence comes from Schistocerca gregaria, assembly GCF_023897955.1. Classification (NCBI taxonomy): domain Eukaryota; kingdom Metazoa; phylum Arthropoda; class Insecta; order Orthoptera; family Acrididae; genus Schistocerca; species Schistocerca gregaria. Next base: position 1,773,921 of record NW_026061711.1, on the reverse strand, counting down.
AGCTTTGCAGACGATAAGTGCAACCGTTTCAGAGAGAAGAGCGGCCAATTTCACGATCTGGCTTTAGGTCGATTTGATAACAAATGACGAAAACGGAAGGATTTCTCAGGTTTTTACTACATATGAACACTTTTCAAATTCTCCCAGGCAAGTCAGCTGCTAGTCCTCCTTTCATGCAGAATCTTAAGGTCCTAGCTCATGTCCAAGTCACGAAAGCCAGCTAAAACGTCAATAATCGATACCTAACACTTGAATTGTACTACTTCTTACTGGTTATTACATCAACTTAGAAGCTTCATCTGTGTTCTACTATGGTGCTTTTAGTGTCTCCGCATACCGCAGCACGCGACATAGCTTTCAGACGATAAGTACAGCCGTTTCAGAGAGAAGGGCGGACAATGTTACGATCTGGCCTTTAGTCGACTCGATAACAAAAAACGAAAACGGACGTATTTCTCAGGTTAATACTACATATGAGCACATTTCACATTCTCCCGTGCAACTTTTCTGCTAGTCTCCCTCTCATGCAGATTGTTAGGGTCCTAGCTCATGTCCAAGGCACCAAAGCCAGCTAAAAAGTCAATAATCGATACCTAAAACTTGAATTGTACTACTACTTACTGGCTATTACATCAACTTAGAAGCTTCATCTGTGTCCTACTAAGGTGATTTTAGTGTCTCTGCATACCACAGCATGCGACATAGCTTTGCAGACGAAAAGTACAACCGTTTCAGAGAGAAGAGCGGCCAATGTGACAATCTGGCTTTAAGTCGGTTCGATAACAAATGACGAAAACGGACGGATTTCTCAGGTTTTTACTACATATGAACACTTTTCACATTATCCCATGCAATTCGGCTGCTAGTTCTATTTTCATGCAGAATCTTAAGGTCCTAGCTCATGTCTAAGGCACCTAAGCCAGCTAAAAATTCAATAATCGATACCTAAAACTTGAATTGTACTACCTCTTACTATTTATTACATCAACTTAGAAGCTTCATCTGTGTTCTACTATGATGCTTTTAGTGTCTCCACATACCGCAGCACACAACATAGCTTTGCAGACGATAAGTACAACCGTTTGAGAGAGAAGAGCGGCCAATGTGACGATCTGTCTTTAAGTCGATTCCATAACAAATGACGAATACGGACGGATTTCTCTGGTTTTTACTACATATGAACACTTTTCACAATCTCCCGTGCAATTCGGCTGCTAGTCCTCCTTTCATGCAGAATCTTAAGGTCCTAGCTCATGTAAAAGGCAACAAAGCCAGCTAAAAATTCAATAATCGATACCTAAAACTTGTGTTGTACTACTTCTTACTGGCTATTACATCAACTTAGAAGCTTCATCTGTGTTCTACTATGGTGCTTTTAGAGGCTTCACATACCGCAGCACGCGACATAGCTTTGCAGACGATAAGTACAACCGTTTCAGAGAGAAGAGCGCCCAATGTGACGATCTGGCTTTAAGTCGATTCGATAACAAATGACGAAAACGGACGGATTTCTCAGGTTTTTACTACATATGAATACTTTTCACATTCACCCGTGCAACTCGGCTGCTAGTCCTCCTTTCATGCCGAATCATAAGGTCCTAGCTCATGTCCAAGGCACCAAAGCCAGCTAAAAGTCAATAATCGATGATTAAAACTTGAATTGTACTACTTCTTACTGGCTATTACATCAACTTAGAAGCTTCATCTGTGTTCTACTATGGTTATTTTGGTGTCTCCGCATACAGCAGCACGCGACATAGCTTTGCAGACGATAAGTACAACCGTTTCAGAGAGAAGAGTGGCCAATGTGACGATCCGGCTTTAAGTCGATTCGATAACAAATGACGAAAATGGACGGATTTCTCAGGTTTTTACTACATATGAAAACTTTTCATATCCTAACGTGCAGCTCCGCTGCTAGTCCTCCTTTCATGCAGAATCTTAAGGTCCTAGCTCATGTCCAAGGCACCAAAGCCAGCTAAAAAGTCAATAATCGATATCTAAAATTTCAATTGTACTACTTCTTACTAGCTATTACGTCAACTTAGAAGCTTCATCTGTGTTCTACTATGCAGCTTTTAGTGTCTCCGCATACTGCAGCACGCGACATAGCTTTGCAGACGATAAGTGCAACCGTTTCAGAGAGAAGAGCGGCCAATTTCACGATCTGGCTTTAGGTCGATTTGATAACAAATGACGAAAACGGAAGGATTTCTCAGGTTTTTACTACATATGAACACTTTTCAAATTCTCCCAGGCAAGTCAGCTGCTAGTCCTCCTTTCATGCAGAATCTTAAGGTCCTAGCTCATGTCCAAGTCACGAAAGCCAGCTAAAACGTCAATAATCGATACCTAACACTTGAATTGTACTACTTCTTACTGGTTATTACATCAACTTAGAAGCTTCATCTGTGTTCTACTATGGTGCTTTTAGTGTCTCCGCATACCGCAGCACGCGACATAGCTTTCAGACGATAAGTACAGCCGTTTCAGAGAGAAGGGCGGACAATGTTACGATCTGGCCTTTAGTCGACTCGATAACAAAAAACGAAAACGGACGTATTTCTCAGGTTAATACTACATATGAGCACATTTCACATTCTCCCGTGCAACTTTTCTGCTAGTCTCCCTCTCATGCAGATTGTTAGGGTCCTAGCTCATGTCCAAGGCACCAAAGCCAGCTAAAAAGTCAATAATCGATACCTAAAACTTGAATTGTACTACTACTTACTGGCTATTACATCAACTTAGAAGCTTCATCTGTGTCCTACTAAGGTGATTTTAGTGTCTCTGCATACCACAGCATGCGACATAGCTTTGCAGACGAAAAGTACAACCGTTTCAGAGAGAAGAGCGGCCAATGTGACAATCTGGCTTTAAGTCGGTTCGATAACAAATGACGAAAACGGACGGATTTCTCAGGTTTTTACTACATATGAACACTTTTCACATTATCCCATGCAATTCGGCTGCTAGTTCTATTTTCATGCAGAATCTTAAGGTCCTAGCTCATGTCTAAGGCACCTAAGCCAGCTAAAAATTCAATAATCGATACCTAAAACTTGAATTGTACTACCTCTTACTATTTATTACATCAACTTAGAAGCTTCATCTGTGTTCTACTATGATGCTTTTAGTGTCTCCACATACCGCAGCACACAACATAGCTTTGCAGACGATAAGTACAACCGTTTGAGAGAGAAGAGCGGCCAATGTGACGATCTGTCTTTAAGTCGATTCCATAACAAATGACGAATACGGACGGATTTCTCTGGTTTTTACTACATATGAACACTTTTCACAATCTCCCGTGCAATTCGGCTGCTAGTCCTCCTTTCATGCAGAATCTTAAGGTCCTAGCTCATGTAAAAGGCAACAAAGCCAGCTAAAAATTCAATAATCGATACCTAAAACTTGTGTTGTACTACTTCTTACTGGCTATTACATCAACTTAGAAGCTTCATCTGTGTTCTACTATGGTGCTTTTAGAGGCTTCACATACCGCAGCACGCGACATAGCTTTGCAGACGATAAGTACAACCGCTTCAGAGAGAAGAGCGGCCAATGTGACGATCTGGCTTTAAGTCGATTCGATAACAAATGACGAAAACGGACGGATTTCACAGGTTTTTACTACATATGAACACTTTTCACATTCTCCCGTGCAACTCGGCGGCTAGTCCTCCGTTGATGCAGAATCTTAAGGTCCTAGCTCATGTCCAAGGCATCAAAGCCAGCTAAAAAGTCAATAATCGATATCTAAAATTTCAATTGTACTACTTCTTACTAGCTATTACATCAACTTAGAAGCTTCATCTGTGTTCTACTATGGTGCTTTTAGTGTCTCCACATACCGCAGCACGCGGCATAGCTTTGCAGACGATAAGTACAACCGTTTCAGAGAGAAGAACGGCCAATGTGACGACCTGGCTTTAAGTCGATTCGATAACAAATGACGAAAACGGACGGATTTCTCAGGTTTTTACTACATATGAACACTTTTCACATTCTAACATGCAACTCGGCTGCTACTCCTCCTTTCGTGCAGAATCTTAAGGTCCTAGCTCATGTCCAAGGCACCTAATCCACCTAAAAGTCAATAATCGATACCTAAAACTTGAATTGTACTACTTCTTACTGGTTATTACATCAACTTAGAAGCTTCATCTGTGTTCTACTATGGTATTTTTAGTGTCTCCACATACCGCAGCTCGCGACATAGCTTTGCAGACGATAAGTACAACCGTTTCAGAGAGAAGTGCGGCCAATGTGACGATCTGGCTTTAAGTCGATTCGATAACAAATGACGAAAACGGACGGATTTCTCAAGTTTCTACTACATATGAACACTTTTCACATTATCCCATGCAATTCGGTTGCTAGTCCTCCTTTCATGCAGAATCTTAAGGTCCTAGCTCATGTCCAAGGCACCAAATCCAGCTAAAAGTCAATAATCGATACGTAAAACTTGAATTGTACTACTTCTTACTGGCTATTACATCAATTTAGAAGCTTCATCTGTGTTCTACTATGGTGCTTTTAGTGTCTCCACATACCGCAGCACGCGACATAGCTTTGCAGACGATATGTACAACCGTTTCAGAGAGAAGAGCGGCCGATGTGACGTTCTGGCTTTAAGTCGATTCCATAACAAATGACGAAAACGGACGGATTTCTCAGGTTTTTACTACATATGAACACATTTCACAATCTCCCGTGCAATTCGGCTGCTAGTCCTCCTTTCATGCAGAATCTTAAGGGCCTAGCTCATGTAAAAGGCACCAAAGCCAGCTAAAAAGTCAATAATCGATACCTAAAACTTGAGTTGTACTACTTCTTACTGGCTATTACATCAACTTAGAAGCTTCTTCTGTGTTCTACAATGGTGCTTTTAGAGTCTTCACATACCGCAGCACGCGACATAGGTTTGCAGACGATAAGTACAACCGTTTCAGAGAGAAGAGCGGCCAATGTGACGATCTGGCTTTAAGTCGATTCGATAACAAATGACGAAAACGGACGGATTTCACAGGTTTTTACTACATATGAACACTTTTCACATTCTCCCGTGCAACTCGGCTGCTAGTCCTCCATTGATGCAGAATCTTAAGGTTGTAGCTCATGTCCAAGACACCAAAGCCAGCTAAAAGTCAATAATCGATGCCTAAAACTTGAATTGTACTACTTCTTACTGGCTATTACATCTACTTAGAAGCTTCATCTGTAATCTACTATGGTGATTTTAGTGTCTCCGCATACCGCAGCACGCGACATAGCTTTGCAGACGATATGTACAACCGTTTCAGAGAGAAGAACGGCCAATGTGACGACCTGGCTTTAAGTCGATTCGATAACAAATGACGAAAACGGACGGATTTCTCAGGTTTTTACTACATATGAACACTTTTCATATTCTAACATGCAACTCGGCTGCTAGTCCTCCTTTCATGCAGAATCTTAAGGTCCTAGCTCATGTCCAAGGCACCAAAGCCAGCTAAAAAGTCAATAATCGATACCTAAAACTGGTATTGTATTAATTCTTACTGGCTATTACATCATCTTAGAAGCTTCATCTGTGTTCTACTATGGTGCTTTTAGTGTCCCCACATACCGCAGCACGCGACATAGCTTTGCAGACGATAAGTACAACCGTTTCAGAGAGAAGAGCGGCCAATGTGACGATCTGGCTTTAAGTCGATTCGATAACAAATGACGAAAACGGACGGATTTCTCAGGTTTTTACTACATATGAACACTTTTCACATTCTCCGGTCCAACGCGGCTGCTAGTCCTCCTTTCATGCAAAATCTTAAGGTCCTAGCTCATGTCCAAGGCACCAAAGCCAGCAAAAAAGTCAATAATCAATACCTAAAACTTTAATTGTACTACTACTTACTGGCTATTACATCGTCATAGAAGCTTCATCTGTGTTCTACTATGGTGCTTTTAGTGTCTCCGCATACCGCAGCACGCGACATAGCTTTGCAGACGATAAGTACAACCGTTTCAGAGAGAAGAGCGGCCAATGTGACGATCTGGCTTTAAGTCGATTCGATAACAAATGATGAAAACGGACGGATTTCTCAGGTTTTTACTACATATGAACACTTTTCACATTCTCCCATTCAACTCGGCTGCTAGTCCTCCTTTCATGCAGAATCTTAAGGTCCTAGCTCATGTCCAATGCACCAAAGCCAGCGAAAAAGTCAATAATCGATACCTAAAACTTGAATTGTACTACTTCTTACTTGCTATTACATCAACTTAGAAGCTTAATCTGTGTTCTACTATGGTGCTTTTAGTGTCTCCGCATACCGCAGCAGGCGACATAGCTGTGCAGACGATAAGTACTACCGTTTCAGAGAGTAGAGCGGCCAATGTGACGATCTGGCTTTAAGTCAATTCAATAAAAAATGACGAAAATGGACGGAGTTCTCAGGTCTTTACTACATATGAACACTTTTCACATACTCCCGTGCAACGCGGCTGCTAGTCCTCCTTTCATGCGGAATCTTAAGGTCCTAGCTCTTGTCCAAGGCAGCAAAGCCAGCTACAAAGTCAATAATCGATACCTAAAACTTGAGTTGTACTACTTCTCACTGGCTATTACATCAACTTTGAAGCTTAATCTGTGTTCTACTATGGTGCTTTTAGTGTCTCCGCATACCGCAGCACGCGACAAAGCTGTGCAGACGATAAGTACAACCGTTTCAGAGAGAAGAGCGGCCAATGTGACGCACTGCTTTAAGTCGATTCGATAATAAATTACGAAAACGGACGGATTTCTCAGGTTTTTACTACATATGAACACTTTTCGCATCCTCGAGTGCAACTCGGCTGCTAGTCCTCCTTTCATGCAGAATCATAAGGTCCTAGCTCATGTCCAAGGCACCAAAGCCAGCTAAAAAGTCAATATTCGTTACCTAAAACTTGAATTGTACTACTCCTTACTGGCTATTACATCAACTTAGAAGCTTCATCTGTGTTCCGCTATGGTGATTTTAGAGCCTCCGCATACCGCAGCACGCGACATAGCTTTGCAGACGATAAGTACAACCGTTTCAGAGAGAAGAGCGGCCAATGTGACGCACTGCTTGAAGTCGATTCGATAATAAATTACGAAAACGGACGGATTCCTCACGTTTTTACTACATATGAACACTTTTCACATTCTCCCTTGCAACTCGGCTGCTAGTGCTCCTTTCATGCAGAATCTTAAGGTCCTAGCTCATGTCCAAGGCACCAAAGCCAGCAAAAAGTCCATAATCGATACCTAAAACTTGAATTGTACTACTTCTTACTTGCTATTACATCAACTTAGAAGCTTAATCTGTGTTCTACTATGGTGCTTTTAGTGTCTCCGCATACCGCAGCACGCGACATAGCTTTGCAGACGATAAGTACAACCGTTTCAGAGAGAAAAGCGGCCAATGTGACGATCTGGCTTTAAGTCGATTCGATAACAAATGACGAAATTGGACGGATTTCTCAGGTTTTTACTACATATGAACACTTTTCACATACTCCCGTGCAACGCGGCTGCTAGTCCTCCTTTCATGCGAAATCTTAAGGTCCTAGCTCATGTCCAAGGCACCAAAGCCAGCTAAAAAGTCAATATTCGATACCTAAAACTTGAATTGTACTACTCCTTACTGGCTATTACATCAACTTAGAAGCTTCATCTGTGTTCCGCTATGGTGATTTTAGAGCCTCCGCATACCGCAGCACGCGACATAGCTTTGCAGACGATAAGTACAACCGTTTCAGAGAGAAGAGGGGCAAATGTGACGATCTGGCTTTAAGTCGATTCGATAACAAATGACAAAAACGAACGGATTTCTCAGGTTTTTACTACATATGAACACTTTTCACATTCTCCCATGCAACTCGGCTGCTAGTCCTCCTTTCATGCAGAATCTTAAGGACATAGCTCATGACCAAGTCACCAAAGCCACCTAAAAAGTCAATTATCGATACCTAAAACTTGAATTGTACTACTTCTTACTGGGTATTACATCAACTTAGAAGCTTAATCTGTGTTCTACTATGGTGCTTTTAGTGTCTCCGCATACCGCAGCACGCGACATAGCTTTGCAAACAATAAGTACAACCGTTTCAGAGAGAAGAGCGGCCAATGTGACGCACTGCTTTAAGTCGATTCGATAATAAATTACGAAAACGGACGGATTTCTCAGGTTTTTACTACATATGCACACTTTTCGCATCCTCCCGTGCAACTCAGCTGCTAGTCCTCCTTTCACGCAGAATCTTAAGGTCCTAGCTCATGTCCAAGGCACCAAAGCCAGCTAAAAAGTCAATATTCGATACCTAAAACTTGAATTGTACTACTCCTTACTGGCTATTACATTAACTTAGAAGCTTCATCTGTGTTCTACTATGGTGCTTTCAGTGTCTCCGCATATCGCAGCACGCGACATAGCTTTGCAGACGATAAGTACAACCGTTTCAGAGAGAAGTGCGGACAATGTCACGATCTGGCTTCAAGTCGATTCGATAACAAATGACGAAAACGGATGGATTTCTCAGGTTTTTACTACATATGAACACTTTTCACATTATCCCATGCAACTCGGCTGCTAGTCCTCCTTTCATGCAGAATCTTAAGGACATAGCTCATGACCAAGGCACCAAAGCCAGCTAAAAAGTCAATTATCGATACCTAAAACTTGAATTGTACTACTTCTTACTGGGTATTACATCAACTTAGAAGCTTAATCTGTGTTCTACTATGGTGCTTTTAGTGTCTCCGCATACCGCAGCACGCGACATAGCTTTGCAGACGATAAGTACAACCGTTTCAGAGAGAAAAACGGCCAATGTGTCGCACTGCTTTAAGTCGATTCGATAATAAATTACGAAAACGGACGGATTTTTCAGGTTTTTACTACATATGAACACTTTTCGCATTCTCCCATGCAATTCGGCTGCTAGTCCTCCTTTCATGCAGAATCTTAAGGACATAGATCATGACCAAGGCACCAAAGCCAGCTAAAAAGTCAATTATCGATACCTAAAACTTGAATTGTACTACTTCTTACTGGCTATTACATCAACTTAGAAGCTTCATCTGTGTTCCGCTATGGTGCTTTAAGTGTCTCCGCATACCGCAGCACGCGACATAGCTTTGCAGACGATAAGTACAACCGTTTCAGAGAGAAGAGCGGCCAATGTGACGATCTGGCTTGAAGTCGATTCGGTAATAACTTACGTAAACGGACAGATTTCTCAGGATTTTACTACAGATGAACACTTTTCGCATTCTCCCGTTCAACTCGGCTGCTATTCCTCCTTTCATGCAGAATCTTAAGGTCCTAGCTCATGTCCAAGGCACCAAAGCCAGCTAAAAGGTCAATAATCGTTACCTAAAACTTGAATTGTACTACTTCTTACTGGCTATTACATCAACTTAGAAGCTCCATCTGTGTTCGACTATGGTGATTTTAGTGCCTCCGCATACCGCAGCACGCGACATAGCTTTGCAGACGATAAGTACAACCGTTTCAGATAGAGAGGCGGCCAATGTGACGATCTGGCTTTAAGTCGATTCAATAACAAATGACGAAAATGGACGGATTTCTCAGGTTTTTACTACATATAAACACTTATCACATACTCCCGTGCAACGCGGCTGCTAGTCCTCCTTTCATGCAGAATCTTATGGTCCTAGCTCATGTCCAATGTACCAAAGCCAGCTAAAATGTCAATAATCGATACCTAAAACTTGAATTGTACTACTTCTGACTGGCTATTACATCAACTTAGAAGCTTCATCTATGTTCTACTATGGTGCTTTTAGTGTCTCCGCATACCGCAGCACGTGACATAGCTTTGCAGACTATAAGTACAACCGTTTCAGAGAGAAGAGTGGCCAATGTGACGATCTGGCTTTATGTCGATTCGATAACAAATGACGAAAACGAACGGATTTCTCAGGTTTTTACTACATATGAACACTTTTAACATTCTCCCTTGCAACTCGGCTGCTAGCCCTCCTTTCATGCAGAATCTTAAGGTCCTACCTCATGTCCAAGGCACCAAAGCCAGCAAAAAGTCAATAATCGATACCTAAAACTTGAATTATACTACTTCTTACAGGCTATTACATCAACTTAGAAGCTTAATCTGTGTTCTACTATGGTGCTTTTAGTGTCTCCGCATACCGCAGCACGCGACATAGCTTTGCAGACGATAAGTACAACCGTTTCAGAGAGAAGAGCGGCCAATGTGACGATCTGGCTTTAAGTCGATTCGATAACAAATGACGAAAATGGACGGATTTCTCAGGTTTTTACTACATATAAACACTTTTCACGTACTCCCGTGCAACTCGGCTGCTAGTCCTCCTATCATGCAGAATCTTAAGGTCCTAGCTCATGACCAAGGCACCAAAGCCAGCTAATAAGTCAATAATCGATACCTAAAACTTGAATTGTACTACTTCTTACTGGCTATTACATCAACTTAGAGGCTTCATCTGTGTTCCGCTATGGTGATTTTAGTGACTCCGCATACCGCAGCACGCGACATAGCTGTGCAGACGATAAGTACAACCGTTTCAGAGAGAAGAGCGGCCAATGTGACGCACTGCTTGAAGTCGATTCGATAATAAATTACGAAAACGGACGGATTCCTCACGTTTTTACTACATATGCACACTTTTCGCATCCTCCCGTGCAACTCGGCTGCTAGTCCTCCTTTCATGCAGAATCTTAAGGTCCTAGCTCATGTCCAATGCACCAAAGCCAGCGAAAAAGTTAATAATCGATACCTAAAACTTGAATTGTACTACTTCTTACTTGCTATTACATCAACTTAGAAGCTTAATCTGTGTTCTACTATGGTGCTTTTAGTGTCTCCGCATACCGCAGCAGGCGACATAGCTGTGCAGACGATAAGTACTACCGTTTCAGAGAGTAGAGCGGCCAATGTGACGATCTGGCTTTAAGTCAATTCAATAAAAAATGACGAAAATGGACGGAGTTCTCAGGTCTTTACTACATATGAACACTTTTCACATACTCCCGTGCAACGCGGCTGCTAGTCCTCCTTTCATGCGGAATCTTAAGGTCCTCGCTCTTGTCCAAGGCAGCAAAGCCAGCTACAAAGTCAATAATCGATACCTAAAACTTGAATTGTACTACTTCTTACTGGGTATTACATCAACTTAGAAGCTTAATCTGTGTTCTACTATGGTGCTTTTAGTGTCTCTGCATACCGCAGCACGCGACATAGCTTTGCAAACGATAAGTACAACCGTTTCAGAGAGAAGAGCGGCCAATGTGACGCACTGCTTTAAGTCGATTCGATAATAAATTACGAAAACGGACGGATTTCTCAGGTTTTTACTACATATGCACACTTTTCGCATCCTCCCGTGCAACTCGGCTGCTAGTCCTCCTTTCACGCAGAATCTTAAGGTCCTAGCTCATGTCCAAGGCACCAAAGCCAGCTAAAAAGTCAATATTCGATACCTAAAACTTGAATTGTACTACTCCTTACTGGCTATTACATTAACTTAGAAGCTTCATCTGTGTTCTACTATGGTGCTTTTAGTGTCTCCGCATATCGCAGCACGCGACATAGCTTTGCAGACGATAAGTACAACCGTTTCAGAGAGAAGTGCGGACAATGTCACGATCTGGCTTCAAGTCGATTCGATAACAAATGACGAAAACGGATGGATTTCTCAGGTTTTTACTACATATGAACACTTTTCACATTATCCCATGCAACTCGGCTGCTAGTCCTCCTTTCATGCAGAATCTTAAGGACATAGCTCATGACCAAGGCACCAAAGCCAGCTAAAAAGTCAATTATCGATACCTAAAACTTGAATTGTACTACTTCTTACTGGGTATTACATCAACTTAGAAGCTTAATCTGTGTTCTACTATGGTGCTTTTAGTGTCTCCGCATACCGCAGCACGCGACATAGCTTTGCAGACGATAAGTACAACCGTTTCAGAGAGAAAAACGGCCAATGTGTCGCACTGCTTTAAGTCGATTCGATAATAAATTACGAAAACGGACGGATTTTTCAGGTTTTTACTACATATGAACACTTTTCGCATTCTCCCATGCAATTCGGCTGCTAGTCCTCCTTTCATGCAGAATCTTAAGGACATAGATCATGACCAAGGCACCAAAGCCAGCTAAAAAGTCAATTATCGATACCTAAAACTTGAATTGTACTACTTCTTACTGGCTATCACATCAACTTAGAAGCTTCATCTGTGTTCTACTATGGTGCTTTTAGTGTCTCCGCATACTGCAGCACGCTACATAGCTTTGCAGACGATACGTACAACCGTTTCAGAGAGAAGAGGGGCCAATGTGACGATCTGGCTTTAAGTCGATTCGATAACAAATGACGAAAACGGACGGATTTCTCAGGTTTTTACTACATATGAACACTTTTCACATTCTCCCATGCAACCCGAATGCTAGTCCTCCTTTCATGCAGAATCGTAAGGTCCTAGCTCATGTCCAAGGCACCAAAGCCAGCTAAAAAGTCAATATTCGATAGCTAAAACTTGAATTGTACTACTCCTTACTGGCTATTACATCAACTTAGAAGCTTAATCTGTGTTCTACTATGGTGCTTTTAGTGTCTCCGCATACCGCAGCACGCGACAAAGCTGTGCAGACGATAAGTACAACCGTTTCAGAGAGAAGAGCGGCCAATGTGACGCACTGCTTTAAGTCGATTCGATAATAAATTACGAAAACGGACGGATTTCTCAGGTTTTTACTACATATGCACACTTTTCGCATCCTCCCGTGCAACTCGGCTGCTAGTCCTCCTTTCATGCAGAATCATAAGGTCCTAGCTCATGTCCAAGGCACCAAAGCCAGCTAAAAAGTCAATATTCGATACCTAAAACTTGAATTGTACTACTCCTTACTGGCTATTACATCAACTTAGAAACTTCAGCTGTGTTCTACTATGGTGCTTTTAGTGTCTCCGCCTACTGCAGCACGCGACATAGCTTTGCAGACGATAAGTACAACCGTTTCAGAGAGGAGAGGGGCCAATGTGACGATCTGGCTTTAAATCGATTCGATAACAAATGACGAAAACGGACGGATTTCTCAGGTTTTTACTACATATGAACACTTTTTACATTCTCCCGTGCAACTCGGCTGCTACTCCTCCTTTCATGCAGAATCGTAAGGTCCTAGCTCGTGTCCGAGGCACCAAAGCCAGCAAAAAAGTCAATAATCGATACCTAAATCTTGAATTTTACTACTTCTTACTGGCTATTACATCAACTTTGTAGCTTCATCTGTGTTCTAATATGGTGCTTTTAGTGTCTCCGCATACCCCAGCACGCGACATAGCTTTGCAGACGATAAGTACAACCGTATCAGAGAGAAGAGCGGCCAATGTGACGATCTGGCTTCAAGTTGATTCGATAACAAATGACGAAAACGGACGGATTTCTCAGGTTTTTATTACATATGAACACTTTTCACATTCTCCCATGCAACTCGGCTTCTAGTCCTCCTTTCATGCTGAATCTTAAGGACATAGCTCATGACCAAGGCACCAAAGCCAGCTAAAAAGTCAATAATCGATACCTAAAACTTGAATTGTACTACTTCTTACTGGCTATTACATCAGCTTAGAAGCTTCATCTGTGTTCTACTATGGTGCTTTTAGTGTCTCTTCATACCGCAGCACGCGACATAGCTTTGCAGACGATAAGTACAACCGTTTCAGAGAGAAGAGCGGCCAATGTGACGCACTGCTTTAAGTCGATTCGATAATAAATTACGAAAACGGACGGATTTCTCTGGTTTTTACTACATATGAACACTTTTCACATCCTCCCGTGCAACTCGGCTGCTAGTCCTCCTTTCATGCAGAATCTTAAGGACATAGCTCATGTCCAAGGCACCAAAGCCAGCTAAAAAGTCAATAATCGATACCTAAAACTTGAATTGTACTACTCCTTATTGGCTATTACATCAACTTAGAAGCTTTATCTGTGTTCTACTATGGTGATTTTAGTGTCTCCGCATACCGCAGCACACGACATAGCTTTGCAGACGATAAGTACAACCGTTTCAGAGAGAAGAGGGACCAATGTGACGATCTGGCTTTTAGTCGATTCGATAACAAATGACGAAAACGGACGTATTTCTCAGGTTTTTACTACATATGAACACTATTTACATCCTCCCGTGCAACACGGCTTCTAGTCCTCCTTTCATGCAGAATCGTAATGTCCTAGCTCATGTCCAAGGCACCAAAGCTAGCAAAAAAGTTAATAATCGATACCTAAATCTTGAATTGTACTACTTCTTACTGGCTATTACATTAACTTTGAAGCTTCATCTGTGTTCTACTATGGTGCTTTTAGTGTCTCCGCATACCGCAGCACGCGACATAGCTTTGCAGACGATAAGTACAACCGTATCAGAGAGAAGAGCGGCCAATGTGACGATCTGGCTTCAAGTTGATTCGATAACAAATGACGAAAACGGACGGATTTCTCAGGTTTTTATTACATATGAACACTTTTCACATCCTCCCGTGCAACTCGGCTGCTAGTCCTCCTTTCATGCAGAATCTTAAGGACATAGCTCATGTCCAAGGCACCAAAGCCAGCTAAAAAGTCAATAATCGATACCTAAAACTTGAATTGTACTACTCCTTATTGGCTATTACATCAACTTAGAAGCTTTATCTGTGTTCTACTATGGTGATTTTAGTGTCACCGCATACCGCAGCACACGACATAGCTTTGCAGACGATAAGTACAACCGTTTCAGAGAGAAGAGGGACCAATGTGACGATCTGGCTTTTAGTCGATTCGATAACAAATGACGAAAACGGACGGATTTCTCAGGTTTTTACTACATATGAACACTATTTACATCCTCCCGTGCAACACGGCTTCTAGTCCTCCTTTCATGCAGAATCGTAATGTCCTAGCTCATGTCCAAGGCACCAAAGCTAGCAAAAAAGTTAATAATCGATACCTAAATCTTGAATTGTACTACTTCTTACTGGCTATTACATTAACTTTGAAGCTTCATCTGTGTTCTACTATGGTGCTTTTAGTGTCTACGCATACCGCAGCACGCGACATAGCTTTGCAGACGATAAGTACAACCGTATCAGAGAGAAGAGCGGCCAATGTGACGATCTGGCTTCAAGTTGATTCGATAACAAATGACGAAAACGGACGGATTTCTCAGGTTTTTATTACATATGAACACTTTTCACATTCTCCCATGCAACTCGGCTTCTAGTCCTCCTTTCATGCTGAATCTTAAGGACATAGCTCATGACCAAGGCACCAAAGCCAGCTAAAAAGTCAATAATCGATACCTAAAACTTGAATTGTACTACTTCTTACTGGCTATTACATCAACTTAGAAGCTTCATCTGTGTTCCACTACGGTGATTTTAGTGTCTCCGCATACCGCAGCACGCGACATAGCTTTGCAGACGATAAGTACAACCGTTTCAGAGAGGAGAGCGACCAATGTGACGATCTGGCTTTGAGTCGATTCGATAACAAATGACGAAAACGAACGGATTTCTCAGGTTTTTAATACATATGAACACTTTTCACATTCTCCCGTGCAACTCGGCTGCTAGTCCTCGTTTCATCCAGAATCTTAAGGCCCCAGCTCATGTCCAAGGCACCAAAGAAGGGTAAAAAGTCATTAATCGATACCTAAATCTTGAATTGTACTACTTCTTACTGGCTATTACATCAACTTAGAAGCTTCATCTGTGTTCTACTATGGTGCTTTATGTATCTCCGCATACCGCAGCACACGACATAGCTGTGCAGACGATAAGTACAACCGTTTCAGAAAGAAGAGCGGCCAATGTAACGATCTGGCTTTAAGTCGATTCGATAACAAATGACGAAAACGGACGGATTTCTCAGTTTTTTACTACATATGAACAATTTTTACATTCTCCCGTGCAACTCGGCTGCTAGTCGTTCTTTCATGCAGAATCGTAATTTCCTAGCTCATGTCCGAGTCACCAAAGCCAGCAAAAAAGTCAATAATCGATACCTAAATCTTGAATTGTACTACTTCTTACTGGCTATTACATCAACTTTGAAGCTTCATCTGTGTTCTACTATGGTGCTTTTAGTGTCTCCGCATACCGCAGCACGCGACATAGCTTTGCAGACGATAAGTACAACCGTTTCAGAGAGAAGAGCGGCCAATGTGACGATCTGGCTTTAAGTCGATTCGATAATAAATGACGAAAACGGACGGATTTCTAAGGTTTTTACCACATATGAACACTTTTTACATTATCCCGTTTAACTCGGCTGCTAGTCCTACTTTCATGCAGAATCGTAAGGTCCTAGATCATGTCCAAGGCACCAAAGCCAGCAAAAAAGTCAATAATCCATACCTAAATCTTGAATTGTACTACTTCTTACTGGCTATTACATCAACTTAGAAGCTTCATCAGTGTTCCACTGTGGTGATTTTAGTGTCACCGCATACCGCAGCACGCGACATAGCTTTGCAGACGATAAGAACAACCGTTTCAGAGAGAAGAGGGGCCAATGTGACGATCTGGCTTTAAGTCGATTCGATAACAAATGAAGAAAATGGACGGATTTCTCAGGTTTTTACTACATATGAACACTTTTCACTTACTCCCGTGTAACGCGGCTGCTAGTCCTCCTTTCATGCAGAATCGTAAGGTCCTAGCTCATGTCCAAGGCACCAAAGCCAGCTAAAAAGTCAATAATCGCTACCTAAAACTTGAATTGTACTACTTCTTACTGGCTATTACATCAACTTAGAAGCTTCATCTGTGTTCTACTATGGTGCTTTTAGTGTCTCTTCATACCGCAGCACGCGACATAGCTTTGCAGACGATAAGTACAACCGTTTCAGAGAGGAGAGCGACCAATGTGACGATCTGGCTTTGAGTCGATTCGATAACAAATGACGAAAACGAACGGATTTCTCAGGTTTTTAATACATATGAACACTTTTCACATTCTCCCGTGCAACTCGGCTGCTAGTCCTCGTTTCATCCAGAATCTTAAGGCCCCAGCTCATGTCCAAGGCACCAAAGAAGGGTAAAAAGTCATTAATCGATACCTAAATCTTGAATTGTACTACTTCTTACTGGCTATTACATCAACTTAGAAGCTTCATCTGTGTTCTACTATGGTGCTTTATGTATCTCCGCATACCGCAGCACACGACATAGCTGTGCAGACGATAAGTACAACCGTTTCAGAAAGAAGAGCGGCCAATGTAACGATCTGGCTTTAAGTCGATTCGATAACAAATGACGAAAACGGACGGATTTCTCAGTTTTTTACTACATATGAACAATTTTTACATTCTCCCGTGCAACTCGGCTGCTAGTCGTTCTTTCATGCAGAATCGTAATTTCCTAGCTCATGTCCGAGTCACCAAAGCCAGCAAAAAAGTCAATAATCGATACCTAAATCTTGAATTGTACTACTTCTTACTGGCTATTACATCAACTTTGAAGCTTCATCTGTGTTCTACTATGGTGCTTTTAGTGTCTCCGCATACCGCAGCACGCGACATAGCTTTGCAGACGATAAGTACAACCGTTTCAGAGAGAAGAGCGGCCAATGTGACGATCTGGCTTTAAGTCGATTCGATAATAAATGACGAAAACGGACGGATTTCTAAGGTTTTTACCACATATGAACACTTTTTACATTATCCCGTTTAACTCGGCTGCTAGTCCTACTTTCATGCAGAATCGTAAGGTCCTAGATCATGTCCAAGGCACCAAAGCCAGCAAAAAAGTCAATAATCCATACCTAAATCTTGAATTGTACTACTTCTTACTGGCTATTACATCAACTTAGAAGCTTCATCAGTGTTCCACTGTGGTGATTTTAGTGTCACCGCATACCGCAGCACGCGACATAGCTTTGCAGACGATAAGAACAACCGTTTCAGAGAGAAGAGGGGCCAATGTGACGATCTGGCTTTAAGTCGATTCGATAACAAATGAAGAAAATGGACGGATTTCTCAGGTTTTTACTACATATGAACACTTTTCACTTACTCCCGTGTAACGCGGCTGCTAGTCCTCCTTTCATGCAGAATCGTAAGGTCCTAGCTCATGTCCAAGGCACCAAAGCCAGCTAAAAAGTCAATAATCGCTACCTAAAACTTGAATTGTACTACTTCTTACTGGCTATTACATCAACTTAGAAGCTTCATCTGTGTTCTACTATGGTGCTTTTAGTGTCTCTTCATACCGCAGCACGCGACATAGCTTTGCAGACGATAAGTACAACCGTTTCAGAGAGAAGATCGGATAATGTGACGATCTGGGTTTAAGTCGATTCGATAACAAATGACGAAAACGGACGGATTTCTCAGGTTTTACTACATATGAACACTTTTCACATTCACCCGTGTAGCGCGGCTGCTAGTCCTCCTTTCATGCAAAATCTTAAGGTCCCATCTCATGTCCAACTCACCAAAGCCACCTAAAAAGTCGATAATCGATAGCTAAAACTTGAGTTTTACTACTTCGTCTTGGTTATTACATCAACTTAGAAGGTTCATTTGTGTTTTACTATGATGCTTTTAGTCTCTCCGGATACCGCACCACGCGACATAATTTTGCAGAGGATAAATGTAACCGTGTCAGAGAGAAGAGAGGCGAGTGTGACGATCTGGCTTTAGGTCGATTCGATAACAAATGACGAAAACGGACGGATTCTCAGGTTTTTACTACCTATCAACACTTTTCACATTATCCCGCGCAACGCCGCTGCTAGACCTCCTTTCATGCAAAGTCTTAAGGTCCAATCTAATGTCTAAGGCACCAAAGCCGGCAAAAAAAAGTCAATAATCGATAACTAAAACTTGAGTTTTACTACTTCTTATTGGCTATAACATCAACTAAGAAGGTTCATCTGTGTTTTACTATGATGCTTTTAGTCTCTCCGGATACCGCACCACGCGACATAGTTTTGCAGAGGATCAATGTAACCGTGTCAGAGAGAAGAGAGGCCAATGTGACGATCTGGCTTTAAGTCGATACGATAAAAATTGGCGAAACCGGACAGATTTCTCAGGTTTTTACTACCTATCAACAATTTTCACATTATCCCGCGCAACGCGGCTGATAGTCGTCCTTTCACGCAAAATCGTAAGGTCCTAGCTCATGTCCAAGGCAACAAAGAAGGCTAAAAATTCAATAATCGATAATTAAAACTTGAAGTCTACTACATTTTACTGGCTATTACATAGCCGACTAAAAAGTCAAAAATCGATAACTAAAACTTGAATTGTACTACTTCTTACTGGCTATTACATCGACTTAGAAGCTTCTTCTGTGTTCTACTATGGTGCTTTTAGTGTCTCCGCATACCGCAGGACGCGCCATAGCTTTGCAGACGATAAATGTAACGGTTTCAGAGATATGAGCGGCCAATGAGACGATCTGACATTAAGTCGATTCGATAACAAATGACGAAAACGGACGGATTTCTCAGGTTTTTACTACATATGAACACTATTTACATTCTCCCGTGATACGCGGCTGCTAGTCCTCCTTTCGTGAAAAATCGTAAGGTCCTAGCTCATGTCCAAAGCACCAAAGAGGCTAAAAATTCAATATTCGATAACTAAAACTGGAATTGTACTACATCTTACTGGCTATAACATAACCGGACAAAAAGTCAAAAATCGAAAACTACAATTAAAATTGTACTACTTCTTACTGGCTATTACATCAACATATAGCCTTCATCTGTGTTCTGCTATGGTGCTTTTAGTGTCTCCGCATACCGCAGCACGCGACATAGCTTTGCAGACGATAAACGTAACCGTTTCAGAGAGAAGAGCGACCAATGTGACGATATGGCTTTAAATCGATTTGGTAAAAAATGACGAAAACGGACGGGTTTCACAGGTTTTTTACTACATATGAACACTTTTCACTTTCTCCCGTGCAACGCAGCTGCTAGTTCTCCTATGATGCAAAATTTTAAGGTCCTAGCTCATCTCCGAGGCCCCAAAGCCAGCTAAAAAGTCAATAATCGATATCTAAAACGTTATTGTACTACTTCTTACTGGCTATTACATCTACTTAGAAGTTTCATCTGTGTTCTACTATGGTGCTGTTAGTGTCTCCGCATACCGCAGCACGCGACATAGCTTTGCAGACGATAAATGTAACCGTTTCAGATAGAAGAGCGACCAATGTGACGATCTGGCTTTAAGTCGATTTGATCAGAAATGACGAAAGCGGACGGATTTCTCAGGTTTTTACTACAGATGAACACTTTTCACATTCTCCCGTGCAACGCAGCTGCTAGTCCTACTTTGATGCAAAGTCTTAAGGTCCTAGCTCATGTCCGAGAGCCAAAAGCCAGTTAAAAGTCAATAATCGATATCCAAAACGTTATTTCACTACTTCTTACTGGCCATTACATCAACTTAGAAGTTTCATCAGTGTTCTACTGTGGTGCTGTTAGTGTCTCTGCATACCGCAGCACGCGACATAGCTTTGCAGACGATAAATGTAACCGTTTCAGAGAGAAGAGCGACCAATGTGACGATCTGGCTTTAAGTCGATTTGATAAGAAATGACGAAAATGGACGGATTTCTCAGGTTTTTACTACATATGAACACTTTTCACATTCTCCCGTGCAACGCAGCTGCTAGTTCCCCTTTGATGCAAAATCTTAAGGTCCTAGCTCATGTCCAATAACCCAAAGCCAGCTAAAAAGTCAATAATCGATATCTATAACGTTATTGTACTACTTCTTACTGGCTGTTACATCAACTTAGAAGTTTCATCTGTTTTCTACTATGGTGCTGTTAGTGTCTCCGCATACCGCAGCACGCGACATAGCTTTGCAGACGATAAATGTAACCGTTTCAGAGAGAAGAGCGACCTATGTGACGATCTGGCTTTAAGTCGATTTGATAAGAAATGACGAAAGGGGACGGATTTCTCAGGTTTTTACTACATATGAACACTTTTCACATTCTCCCGTGCAACGCAGCTGCTAGTCCTCCTTTGATGCAAAGTCTTAAGGTCCTAGCTCATGTCAAAGACCCCAAAGCCAGCTAAAAACTCAATAATCGATATCTAAAACGTTATTGCACTACTTCTTACTGGCTGTTACATTAACTTAGAAGTTTCATCAGTATTCTACTATGGTGCTGTTAGTGTCTCTGCATACCGCAGCACGCGACATAGCTTTGCAGACGATAAATGTGACCGTTTCAGAGAGAAGAGCGACCAATATGATGACCTGGCTTTAAGTCGATTTGATCAGAAATGACGAAAACGGATGGATTTCTCAGGTTTATACTACCCATGAACACTTTTCACATTCTCCCGTGCAACGCAGCTGCTAGTCCTCCTTTGATGTAAAATCTTAAGGTCCTAGCTCATGTCCAATCCCCAAAGCCAGCTAAAAAGTCAATAATCGATATCTAAAACGTTATTGTACCACTTCTTACTGACAATTACATCAACTTGGAAGTTTCATCTGTGTTCTACTATGGTGCTGTTAGTGTCTCCGCAAACCGCAGCACGCGACATAGCTTTGCAGACGATAAATGTAACCTTTTCAGAGAGGAGAGCGTCCAATGTGACGTCCTGGCTTTAAGTCGATTTGATAAGAAATTACGAAAACGGACGGATTTCTCAGGTTTTTACTGCATATGAACACTTTGCACATTCTCCCGTGCAACGGAGCATCTAGTCCTCCTTTGATGCAAAATCTTAAGGTCCTAGCTCATGTCCAAGGCCCCAAAACCAGCTAAAAAGTCAATAATCGATATCTAAAACGTTATTTTACTACTTCTTACTGGCTATTACATCAACTTAGTAGTTTCATCTGTGTTCTACTATGGTGCTGTTAGTGTCTCCGCATACCGCAGCACGCGACATAGCTTTGCAGATGATAAATGTAACAGTTTCAGAGAGAAGAGCGACCAATGTGACGATCTGGCTTTAAGTCGATTTGATAAGAAATGACGAAAACTGACGGATTTCTCAGGTTTTTACTACATATGAACACTTTTCCCATTCTCCCGTGTAACGCAGCTGCTAGTCCTCCTTTGATGCAAAATCTTAAGGCCCTAGCTCATGTCCAAGGCCCCAAAGCCAGCTAAAAAGTCAATAATCGATATCTAAAACGTTATTGCACTACTTCTTACTGGCAATTACTACAACTTAGAAGCTTCTTCTGTGTTCTACTATGGTGCTGTTAGTGTCTCGGCATACCGCAGCGCGCGACATAGCTTTGTAGGCGATAAATGTTACCGATTCAGAGAGAAGAGCGGCCAATGTGACGTTCTGGCTTTAAGTCGATTTGATAAGAAACGACGCAAACGGACGGATTTCTCAGGTTTTTACTACATATGAACACTTTTCACATTCTCCCGTGCAACGCAGCTGCTAGTCCTCCTTTGATGCAAAGTCTTAATGTCGGAGCTCATGTCCAAGGCCCCAAAGCCAGCTAAAAAGTCAATAATCGATATCTAAAACTTTATTGTACTACTTCTTACTGGCTATTACATCAACTTAGAAGTTTCATCTGTGTTCTACTATGGTGCTGTTAGTGTCTCTTCATACCGTAGCACGCGACACAGCTTTGCAGACGATAAATGTAACCGTTTCAGAGAGAAGAGCGACCAATGTGACGATCTGGCTTTAAGTCGATTTGATAAGAAATGACGAAAACGGACGAATTTCCAGGATTTTACTACATATGTACACTTTTCTCATTCTCCCGTGCAACGCAGCTGCTAGTTCTCCTTTGATGCAAAATCTTAAGGTCCTAGCTCATGTCTAAGAACCCAAAGCCAGCTTAAAAGTCAATAATCGGTATCTATAACGTTATTGTACTACTTCTTACTGGCTATTACATCAACTTAGAAGTTTCATCTGTTTTCTACTATGGTGCTGTTAGTGTCTCCGCATACCGCAGCACGCGACATAGCTTTGCAGACGATAAATGTAACCGTTTCAGAGAGAAGAGCGACCAATGTGACGATCTGGCTTTAAGTCGATTTGATAAGAAATGACGAAAACGGACGGATTTCTGAGGTTTTTACTACATATGAACAATCTTCACATTCTCCCGTGCAACGCAGCTGCTAGTCCTTTTTTGATGCAATATCTGAAGGTCCTAGGTCATGTCCAAGGCCACAAAGCCAAATAAAAGTCAATAATCGATATATAAAACGTTATTGTACTACTTTTTACTGGCTATCACATGAACATAGAAGTTTCATCTGTGTTCTACTATGGCGCTGTTAGTGTTTCCGCATACCGGAGCACGCGACATAGCTTTGCAGACGATAAGTGTAACCGTTTCAGAGAGAAGAGCGGCGAATGTGACGTTCTGCCTTTAAGTCGATTTGATAAGGAATGACGAAAACTGACGGATTTCTCAGGTTTTTACTTTATATGAACACTTTTCACATTCTCCCATGCAACGCAGCTGCTAGTCCTCCTTTGATGCAATGTCGTAAGGTCCTAGCTCATGTCCAAGACTCCAAAGCCAGCTTAAAAGTCAATAATCGATATCTAAAACGTTATTGTACTACTTCTTACTGGCTATTACATCAACTTTTCATTAGTGTTCTGCTATGGTGCTGTTAGTGTCTCCGCAAACCGCAGCACAAGACATAGCTTTGCAGACGATAAATGTAACCGTTTCAGAGAGAAGAGCGACCAATGTGACGATCTGGCTTTAAGTCGATTTGATACGAAATGACGAAAATGGACGGATTTCTCAGGTTCTTAATACATATGAACACTTTTCACTTTCTCCCGTGCAACGCAGTTGCTAGTTCTCCTTTGATGCAAAATCTTAAGGTCCTATCGCATGTCCAAGGCCCCAAAGCCAGCTAAAAAGTCAATAGTCGATATCCAAAACGTTATTGTACAACTTCATACTGGCTATTACATCAAGTTAGAACTTTCATCAGTGTTCTACTATGGTGCTGTTAGTGTCTCTGCATACCGCAGCACGCGACATAGCTTTGCAGACGATAAATGTGACCGTTTCAGAGAGAAGAGCGACCAATATGAAGACCTGGCTTTAAGTCGATTTGATAAGAAATGATGAAAACGGACGGATTTCTCAGGATTTTACTACATATGAACACTTTTCACATTCTCCCGGGCAACGCAGCTGCTAGTCCTCCTTCGATGCAAAATCTTAAGGTCCTAGCTCATGTCCAATTCCCCAAAGCCAGCTAAAAAGTCAATAATCGATATCTAAAACGTTATTGCACTACTTCTTACTGGCAATTACATCAACTTGGAAGTTTCATCTGCGTGCTACTATGGTGCTGTTAGTGTCTCCGCATACCGCAGCACGCGACATAGCTTTGCAGACGATAAATGTAACCTTTTCAGAGAGATGAGCGTCCAATGTGACGTCCTGGCTTTAAGTCGATTTGATAAGAAATTACGAAAACGGACGGATTTCTCAGGTTTTTACTACATATGAACACTTTTCACATTCTCCCGTGCAACGCAGCTGCTAGTCCTCCTTTGATGCAAATTCTTAAGGCCCTAGCTCATGTCCAAGGCCCCAAAGCCAGCTAAAAAGTCAATAATCGATATCTAAAACGTTATTGCACTACTTCTTACTGGCAATTACTACAACTTAGAAGCTTCTTCTGTGTTCTACTGTGGTGCTGTTAGTGCCTCGGCATACCGCAGCAAGCGACATAGCTTTGTAGGCGATAAATGTTACCGTTTCAGAGAGAAGAGCGCCCAATGTGACGTTCTGGCTTTAAGTCGATTTGATAAGAAATTACGAAAACGGACGGATTTCTCAGGTTTTTACTACATATGAACACTTTTCACATTCTCCCGTGCAACGCAGCTGCTAGTCCTCCTTTGATGCAAAATCTTAAGGCCCTAGCACATGTCCAAGACCCAAAAGCCAGCTAAAAAGTCAATAATCGATATCTAAAACTTTATTGTACTACTACTTACTGGCTATTACATCAACTTAGAAGTTTCATCTGTGTTTTACTATGGTGCTGTTAGTGTCTCCGCATACCGTAGCACGCGACATAGCTTTCCAGACGATAAATGTAACCGTTTCAGACTGAAGAGCGACCAATGTGACGATCTGGCTTTAAGTCGATTTGATAAGAAATGACGAAAACGATCGGATTTCTCTGGTTTTTACTACATATGAACTTTTTTCACATTCTCCCGTGCAACGCAGCTGCTAGTCCTCCTTTGATGCAAAATCTTAAGGCCCTAGCTCATGTCCAAGGCCCTTAAAACCAGCTAAAAAACCAATAATCGATATCTAAACCGTTATTGTACTACTTTTTACTGGCTATTACATCAACTTAGAAGTTTCATCAGTGTTCTACTATGGTGCTGTTAGTGTCTCCGCATACCGCAGCACTGGACATAGCGTTGCAGACGATAAATGTAACCGTTTCAGAGAGAAGAGCGGCCAATGTGACGATCTGGCT
This sequence comes from Schistocerca gregaria, assembly GCF_023897955.1. Lineage (NCBI taxonomy): Eukaryota > Metazoa > Arthropoda > Insecta > Orthoptera > Acrididae > Schistocerca > Schistocerca gregaria. Next base: position 1,748,420 of record NW_026061711.1, on the reverse strand, counting down.
TCAAATCGATTCGATAACAAATGACGAAAACGGACTGATATCTCAGGTTTTTACTACATAAGAAGACTTTTCACATTATCCCGTGCAACGCTTCTGCTAGTCCTCCTTTCATGCAAAATCTTAAGGTCCTAGCTCATGTCAAAGGCATCTAAGAAGGGTAAAAAGTCAATAATCGATAACTAAAACCTGAATTGTACTGCTTCTTACTGGGTATTACATCAACTTAGAAGCATCTTATGTGTTCTGCCATGCTGCGTTTAGTCTCTCCGCATACCGGAGCATGCGACATAGCTTTGCAGACGATAAATGTACTCGTTTCAGAGAGAAGAGCGGCCAATTTGACGATCTCACTTTAAGTCGATTCGATAACAAATGATGAAAACTAACGGATTTCTCAGGTTTATACTGCATATGATTACTTTTCACATTCTCCTTTGCAACGCGGCTGCTAGTCCTCCTTTCATGCAAAATCGTAAGGTCCTAGCTAATGTCCAAGTCACCAAAGAATCAAAAATCGATAACTAAGTCTTGAATTGTACTGCGTCTTACTGGCTATTAGATCACCTTAGAAGCATCTTATGTGTTCTGCCATGCTGCTTTTAGTCTCTCCGCATACCGGAGCACGCGACATAGCTTTGCAGACGATAAATGTAACCGTTTCAGAGAGAAGAGCGGCCAATTTGACGATCTTACTTTAAGTCGAGTCGATAACAAATGACAAAAATAAACGGATTTCTCAGGTTTTTACTACATATGAAACCTTTTCACATTCTCCCGTGCAACGCGGCTGCTAGTCCTCATTTCTTCAAAAATCTTAAGGTTCTAGCACATGTCCAAGGCACCAAAGAAGGGTAAAAAGTCAATAATCGGTAACTAAAATTTGAATTGTACTGCTTCTTACTGGCTATTACTTCAACTTAGAAGCTTCTTCCGTGTTTTACTATGGTGCTTTTAGTGTCTCCGCATACCGAGTCACGCGACACAGCTTTGCATACGATAAATGTAGACGTTTCAGAGAGAAGAGCGGCCTATGTGGCGATCTGGCTTTTAGTCTATTCGATAACAAATGACGAAAACGGACTGATATCTCAGGTTTTTACTACATAAGAAGACTTTTCACATTATCCCGTGCAACGCTTCTGCTAGTCCTCCTTTCATGCAAAATCTTAAGGTCCTAGCTCATGTCAAAGGCATCTAAGAAGGGTAAAAAGTCAATAATCGATAACTAAAACTTGAATTGTACTGCTTCCTACTGGGTATTACATCAACTTAGAAGCATCTTATGTGTTCTGCCATGCTGCGTTTAGTCTCTCCGCATACCGGAGCATGCGACATAGCTTTGCAGACGATAAATGTACTCGTTTCAGAGAGAAGAGCGGCCAATTTGACGATCTCACTTTAAGTCGATTCGATAACAAATGATGAAAACTAAAGGATTTCTCAGGTTTATACTGCATATGATTACTTTTCACATTCTCCTTTGCAACGCGGCTGCTAGTCCTCCTTTCATGCAAAATCGTAAGGTCCTAGCTAATGTCCAAGTCACCAAAGAATCAAAAATCGATAACTAAGTCTTGAATTGTACTGCGTCTTACTGGCTATTAGATCACCTTAGAAGCATCTTATGTGTTCTGCCATGCTGCTTTTAGTCTCTCCGCATACCGGAGCACGCGACATAGCTTTGCAGACGATAAATGTAACCGTTTCAGAGAGAAGAGCGGCCAATTTGACGATCTTACTTTAAGTCGAGTCGATAACAAATGACAAAAATAAACGGATTTCTCAGGTTTTTACTACATATGAAACCTTTTCACATTCTCCCGTGCAACGCGGCTGCTAGTCCTCATTTCTTCAAAAATCTTAAGGTTCTAGCACATGTCCAAGGCACCAAAGAAGGGTAAAAAGTCAATAATCGGTAACTAAAATTTGAATTGTACTGCTTCTTACTGGCTATTACTTCAACTTAGAAGCTTCTTCCGTGTTTTACTATGGTGCTTTTAGTGTCTCCGCATACCGAGTCACGCGACACAGGTTTGCAGACGATAAATGTAACCGTTTCAGAGAGAAGGGCGGCCAATGTGACGATCTGGCTTTAAGTCGATTCGATAACAAATGACGAAAACGGACGGATTTCTGAGGTATTTATACATACGAACACTTTACACATTCTCCCGTCCAACGCGGCTGCTAGTCCTACTGCCATGCAAGATCTTAAGGCCCTAGCTCATGTCCAAGGCACCAAAGAAGGGTAAAAAGTCATTAATCGATAACTAAAACTTGAATTGTACTGCTTCTTATGGCCGTTACATCAATTTAGAAGCTTCTTCTGTGTTCTACTATGGTGCTTTTAGTGACTCCTCATACCGCAGCACGCGACATAGCTTTGCAGACAATAAATGTAACCGTTTCAGCGAGAAGAGTAGCCAATGTGACAATCTGGCTTTAAGTCGATTCGATAACAAATGTCGAAAATAAACGGGTTTCTCAGGTTTTTACTACATATGAAACCTTTTCACATTCTCCCGTGCAACGCGGCTGCTAGTCCTCCTTTCTTCAAAAATCTTAAGGCTCTAGCACATGTCCAAGGCACCAACGAAGGGTAAAAAGTTAATAATCGGTAACTAAAATTTGAATTGTACTGCTTCTTACTGGCTATTACTTCAACTTAGAAGCTTCTTCCGTGTTTTACTATGGTGCTTTTAGTGTCTCCGCATACCGCATCACGCGACACAGCTTTGCAGACGATAAATGTAGCCGTTTCAGAGAGAAGAGCGGCCAATGTGACGATCTGGCTTTAAGTCGATTCGATAACAAATGGCGAAAACGGACGGATTTCTCAGGTTTTTACTACATATGAACACTTTTCACATTCTCCCGTGCAATGCAACTGATAGTCCTCGTTTCATGCAAAATCTTAAGATCCTATCTTATGTCCAAGGCACCAAAGAAGGGTAAAAAGTCATTAATCGATAACTAAAACTGGAATTGTACTGTTTCTTACTGGCCATTACATCAGGTTAGAAGCTTCTTCTAAGTTGTACTATGGTGCTTTCAGTGTCTCCGCATACCGCAGCACGCGACATAGCTTTGCAGACGATAAATGTAACCGTTTAGCGAGAAGAGCGGCCAATGTGACGATCTGGCTTTAAGTCTATTCGATAACAAATGGCGAAAACCGACGGATTTCCAAGGTTTTTGCTACATATGAACACATTTCATATTCTCCCGTGGAACGCGGCTGCTATTGATCCTTTCATGCAAAATCTTAAGGTCCTAGCTTATGTCCAAGCCACCAAAGACGGCTTAAAAGTCAATAATCGATAATTAAAACTTGGTTTGTACCACTTCTTACTGGCTAATACATCAACTTAGAAGCTTCATCTGTGTTCTACTATGGTTCTTTTAGCGTCTCCGCATACCGCAGCACGCGACATAGCTTTGCAGACGATAAATGCATCCGTTTCAGAGAGAAGAGTTGAAAATGTGGCGATCTTGCTGTAAGTCGATTCAGTAACATATGATGAAAACGGACGGATTTCTCAGGTTTTTACTTCATATGAACACTTTTCACATTCTCCCGTGACACGTGGCTGCTAGTCCTCAATTCATGCAAAATCTTAAGGGTCTACCTCATGTCCAAGGCACCAAAGCCGGCTAAAAGTCAATAATCGATAACTAAAACTTGAATTGTACAACTTCTTACTGTCTATTACATCCACTTAGAAGCTTCATCTGTGTTCTACTATGGTGCTTTTAGTGTCTCCGCATACCGCAGCACGCGACATAGGTTTGCAGACGATAAATGTAACCGTTTAGAGAGAAGAGCGGCTAATGTGACGATCTGGCTTTAAGTCGATTCCATAACAAACGACGAAAACGGACGGATTTCTCAGGTTTTTACCATATATGAACACTTTTCACATTCTCCCGTTCAACGAGGCTGCTACTCCTCCTTTCATGCAAAATCTTAAGTTCCTAGCTCATGTCCAAGGCACGAAAGAGGGGTGAATAGTCAATAATCGATAACTAAAACATGAATTGTACTACTTGTTACTGTGTATCACACCAACGTAGAAGCTTCATCTGTGTTATACTATGGTGCTTTTAGTTTCTCTGCACACCGCAGCATGCGGCACAGTTTTGCAGACGATAAATGTAACCGTTTCAGAGAGAAGAGCGGCCAATGTGACGATCTGGCTTAAAGTCGATTCGTTATGAAATGACGGAAACGGACGGATTTCTCAGGTTTTTACTACATATGAACACTTTACACTCTCTCTCGTGCAACGCGGCTGCTAGAACTCCTTTCATGCAAAATCTTAAGGTCCTAGTTCATGTCCAAGGCACCGTAGAAGGGTAAAAAGTCAATAATCGAAAACTAATGCTCGAATTGTACTGCTTCTTACTGGCTATTACATGAACGTAGAAGCTTCATCTGTGTTCTACTATGGTGTTTTTAGTGACGCCGCATACCGCAGCGCTCGACATAGCTTTGCAGACGAGAAATGTAACCGTTTCAGAGAGAGGAGCGGCCAATGTGACGATCTGGCTTTAAGTCGAAACGATAACAAATGACGAAAATGGACGGATTTCTCAGGTTTTGACTTCATATGAACACTTTTCACAATCTCCCGTGCAAAGCGACTGCTAGTCCTCCTTTAATGCAGAATCTTAAGGTGATAGCTGATGTCCAAGGCACCAAAGCCGGCTAAAAAGTCAATAATCCATAGCTAAAACTTGAATTGTACTACTTCTTACTGGCTATTACATCAACTTGGAAGCTACATCTGTGTTCTACTATGGTGCTTTTAGTGTTTCCGCATACCGCAGCACGCGACATAGCTTTGCAGACGATAAATGTAACCGTTTCAGAGAGAAGAGCGGCCAATGTGGTGATCTGGCTACAAGTCGATTCGAAAACAAATGACGAAAACGGACGGATTTCTCAAGTTTATGCTACATTTTAACACACTTCACATTCTCCCTTGCAACGCGGCTGCCAGTCCTCCTTTCATGCTAAATCTTACGGTCCTAGCTAATGTCTAAGGCACCAAATCCATCTAAAAAGTTAATAATCGATAACTGAAACTTGAATTGTACTGCTTCTTACTGCCTATTACATCTACTTAGAAGCCTCTTATGTGTTCTGCTATGCTGCTTTTAGTGTCTCCGCATACTGCAAGCACGCGACATAGATTTGTAGACGATAAATGTAACCGTTTCAGAGAGAAGACCGGCCAATGTGACGATTTATCTTTAAGTCGATTCGATAACAAATGTCGAAAACGGACGAATTTCTCAGGTTTTTACTACATATGAACGCTTTTCACATTCTCCAATGTAACGCGGCTGCTAGTTCTCCTTTCATGCAAAATCTTAAGGTCCTAGCTCATGTCCAAGGCACCAAAGAAGGGTAAAAAGGCAATAATCGATAACTAAAACATGAATTGTACTGCTTCTTACTGGCTATTAGATAAACTTAGAAGCCTCTTATGTGTTCTGCTTTTCTGCTTTTAGTCTCTCCGCATACCGGAGCACGCGACATTGCTTTGCAGACTATAAAAGTAAACGTTTCAGAGAGAAGAGCGGCCAATGTGACGATCTAGCTTTAAGCCGATGAGATAAAAAAAGACGAAAACGGACGGATTTCTCAGGTTTATGCTACATACGAACACGTTTCACATTCACCCATGCAAAGTGGCTCCCAGTCCTCCATTCAGGCTAAATCTTAAGGTCCTAGCTCATGTCCAATGCACCAAAGTAGGGTAAAAAGTCAATAATCGATAACTAAAACATGAATTTACTACCTCTTACTGGCTATTACATCAACTTAGAAGCTTCATCTGTGTTCTACCATGGTGCTTTTAGTGTCTCCGCATAACGCAGAGCGTGACATAGCTTTGCAGACAATAAATGTAACCGTTTCAGATAGAAGAGCGGCCAATGTGACGATCTGGCTTACAGTCGATTCGAAAACAAATGACGAATACGGACGGATTTCTCAGGTTTATGCTTCATATGAACACTTTTCACATTCACCCATGCAACGCGGCTGCCAGTCCTCCTTTCATGCAAAATCTTAAGGTCCTAGCTCATGCCCAAGGCACACAAGCCGCCTAAAAAGTCAATAATCGATAACTGAAACTTGAATTTTACTGCTTCTAACTGGCTATTACATTAACTTAGAAGCTTCTTCTGTGTTCTACTATGGTGCTTTTAGTGTCTCCGCATACCGCAGAACGCGACATAGATTTGCAGACGATAAATGTAACCGTTTCAGCGAGAAGAGCGGCTAATGTGACGATCAGGTTTTAGTCGATTCGTTATGAAATGCCGGAAACGGACGGATTTCTCAGGTTTTTACTACATATGAACACTTTTCACATTCCCCCGTGACACGTGGCTGCTAGTCCTCAATTCATGCAAAATCTTAAGGGCCTACCTCATGTCCAAGGCACCAAAGCCGGCTAAAAAGTCAATAATCGATAACTAAAACTTGAATTGTACTACTTCTTACTGTCTATTACATCCACTTAGAAGCTTCATCTGTGTTCTACTATGGAGCTTTTAGTGTCTCCGCATGCCGCAGCACGTGACTTAGCATAGCAGACGATAAATGTGACCGTTTCAGAGAGAAAAGCGGCCAATGTGACGATTTTTATTACATGTGAACGCTTTTCACATTCTCCCGTGCAACGTGGCTGCTAGTCCTCCTTTCATGGAAAATCTTAAGGTCCTAGCACAAATCAAAGGCACCAAAGCTAGGTAAAAAGTCAATGATCGATAACTAATACTTGAATTGTACTACTTCTTACTGGTTATTACATCAACTTAGAAGCTTCATCTGTGTTCTACTAAGTGCATTTAGTGTTTCCGCATACCGCAGCACGCGACATAGGTTTGCAGACGATAAATGTAACCGTTTAGAGAGAAGAGCGGCTAATGTGACGATCTGGCTTTAAGTCGATTCCATAACAAACGACGAAAACGGACGGATTTCTCAGGTTTTTACCATATATGAACACTTTTCACATTCTCCCGTTCAACGAGGCTGCTACTCCTCCTTTCATGCAAAATCTTAAGTTCCTAGCTCATGTCCAAGGCACGAAAGAGGGGTGAATAGTCAATAATCGATAACTAAAACATGAATTGTACTACTTGTTACTGTGTATCACACCAACGTAGAAGCTTCATCTGTGTTATACTATGGTGCTTTTAGTTTCTCTGCACACCGCAGCATGCGACACAGTTTTGCAGACGATAAATGTAACCGTTTCAGAGAGAAGAGCGGCCAATGTGACGATCTGGCTTAAAGTCGATTCGTTATGAAATGACGGAAACGGACGGATTTCTCAGGTTTTTACTACATATGAACACTTTACACTCTCTCTCGTGCAACGCGGCTGCTAGAACTCCTTTCATGCAAAATCTTAAGGTCCTAGTTCATGTCCAAGGCACCGTAGAAGGGTAAAAAGTCAATAATCGAAAACTAATGCTCGAATTGTACTGCTTCTTACTGGCTATTACATGAACGTAGAAGCTTCATCTGTGTTCTACTATGGTGTTTTTAGTGACGCCGCATACCGCAGCGCTCGACATAGCATTGCAGACGAGAAATGTAACCGTTTCAGAGAGAGGAGCGGCCAATGTGACGATCTGGCTTTAAGTCGAAACGATAACAAATGACGAAAATGGACGGATTTCTCAGGTTTTGACTTCATATGAACACTTTTCACAATCTCCCGTGCAAAGCGACTGCTAGTCCTCCTTTAATGCAGAATCTTAAGGTGATAGCTGATGTCCAAGGCACCAAAGCCGGCTAAAAAGTCAATAATCCATAGCTAAAACTTGAATTGTACTACTTCTTACTGGCTATTACATCAACTTGGATGCTACATCTGTGTTCTACTATGGTGCTTTTAGTGTTTCCGCATACCGCAGCACGCGACATAGCTTTGCAGACGATAAATGTAACCGTTTCAGAGAGAAGAGCGGCCAATGTGGTGATCTGGCTACAAGTCGATTCGAAAACAAATGACGAAAACGGACGGATTTCTCAAGTTTATGCTACATTTTAACACACTTCACATTCTCCCTTGCAACGCGGCTGCCAGTCCTCCTTTCATGCTAAATCTTACGGTCCTAGCTAATGTCTAAGGCACCAAATCCATCTAAAAAGTTAATAATCGATAACTGAAACTTGAATTGTACTGCTTCTTACTGCCTATTACATCTACTTAGAAGCCTCTTATGTGTTCTGCTATGCTGCTTTTAGTGTCTCCGCATACTGCAAGCACGCGACATAGATTTGTAGACGATAAATGTAACCGTTTCAGAGAGAAGACCGGCCAATGTGACGATTTATCTTTAAGTCGATTCGATAACAAATGTCGAAAACGGACGAATTTCTCAGGTTTTTACTACATATGAACGCTTTTCACATTCTCCAATGTAACGCGGCTGCTAGTTCTCCTTTCATGCAAAATCTTAAGGTCCTAGCTCATGTCCAAGGCACCAAAGAAGGGTAAAAAGGCAATAATCGATAACTAAAACATGAATTGTACTGCTTCTTACTGGCTATTAGATAAACTTAGAAGCCTCTTATGTGTTCTGCTTTTCTGCTTTTAGTCTCTCCGCATACCGGAGCACGCGACATTGCTTTGCAGACTATAAAAGTAAACGTTTCAGAGAGAAGAGCGGCCAATGTGACGATCTAGCTTTAAGCCGATGAGATAAAAAAAGACGAAAACGGACGGATTTCTCAGGTTTATGCTACATACGAACACGTTTCACATTCACCCATGCAAAGTGGCTCCCAGTCCTCCATTCAGGCTAAATCTTAAGGTCCTAGCTCATGTCCAATGCACCAAAGTAGGGTAAAAAGTCAATAATCGATAACTAAAACATGAATTTACTACCTCTTACTGGCTATTACATCAACTTAGAAGCTTCATCTGTGTTCTACCATGGTGCTTTTAGTGTCTCCGCATAACGCAGAGCGTGACATAGCTTTGCAGACAATAAATGTAACCGTTTCAGATAGAAGAGCGGCCAATGTGACGATCTGGCTTACAGTCGATTCGAAAACAAATGACGAATACGGACGGATTTCTCAGGTTTATGCTTCATATGAACACTTTTCACATTCACCCATGCAACGCGGCTGCCAGTCCTCCTTTCATGCAAAATCTTAAGGTCCTAGCTCATGCCCAAGGCACACAAGCCGCCTAAAAAGTCAATAATCGATAACTGAAACTTGAATTTTACTGCTTCTAACTGGCTATTACATTAACTTAGAAGCTTCTTCTGTGTTCTACTATGGTGCTTTTAGTGTCTCCGCATACCGCAGAACGCGACATAGATTTGCAGACGATAAATGTAACCGTTTCAGCGAGAAGAGCGGCTAATGTGACGATCAGGTTTTAGTCGATTCGTTATGAAATGCCGGAAACGGACGGATTTCTCAGGTTTTTACTACATATGAACACTTTTCACATTCCCCCGTGACACGTGGCTGCTAGTCCTCAATTCATGCAAAATCTTAAGGGCCTACCTCATGTCCAAGGCACCAAAGCCGGCTAAAAAGTCAATAATCGATAACTAAAACTTGAATTGTACTACTTCTTACTGTCTATTACATCCACTTAGAAGCTTCATCTGTGTTCTACTATGGAGCTTTTAGTGTCTCCGCATGCCGCAGCACGTGACTTAGCATAGCAGACGATAAATGTGACCGTTTCAGAGAGAAAAGCGGCCAATGTGACGATTTTTATTACATGTGAACGCTTTTCACATTCTCCCGTGCAACGTGGCTGCTAGTCCTCCTTTCATGGAAAATCTTAAGGTCCTAGCACAAATCAAAGGCACCAAAGCTAGGTAAAAAGTCAATGATCGATAACTAATACTTGAATTGTACTACTTCTTACTGGTTATTACATCAACTTAGAAGCTTCATCTGTGTTCTACTAAGTGCATTTAGTGTTTCCGCATACCGCAGCACGCGACATAGGTTTGCAGACGATAAATGTAACCGTTTAGAGAGAAGAGCGGCTAATGTGACGATCTGGCTTTAAGTCGATTCCATAACAAACGACGAAAACGGACGGATTTCTCAGGTTTTTACCATATATGAACACTTTTCACATTCTCCCGTTCAACGAGGCTGCTACTCCTCCTTTCATGCAAAATCTTAAGTTCCTAGCTCATGTCCAAGGCACGAAAGAGGGGTGAATAGTCAATAATCGATAACTAAAACATGAATTGTACTACTTGTTACTGTGTATCACACCAACGTAGAAGCTTCATCTGTGTTATACTATGGTGCTTTTAGTTTCTCTGCACACCGCAGCATGCGACACAGTTTTGCAGACGATAAATGTAACCGTTTCAGAGAGAAGAGCGGCCAATGTGACGATCTGGCTTAAAGTCGATTCGTTATGAAATGACGGAAACGGACGGATTTCTCAGGTTTTTACTACATATGAACACTTTACACTCTCTCTCGTGCAACGCGGCTGCTAGAACTCCTTTCATGCAAAATCTTAAGGTCCTAGTTCATGTCCAAGGCACCGTAGAAGGGTAAAAAGTCAATAATCGAAAACTAATGCTCGAATTGTACTGCTTCTTACTGGCTATTACATGAACGTAGAAGCTTCATCTGTGTTCTACTATGGTGTTTTTAGTGACGCCGCATACCGCAGCGCTCGACATAGCTTTGCAGACGAGAAATGTAACCGTTTCAGAGAGAGGAGCGGCCAATGTGACGATCTGGCTTTAAGTCGAAACGATAACAAATGACGAAAATGGACGGATTTCTCAGGTTTTGACTTCATATGAACACTTTTCACAATCTCCCGTGCAAAGCGACTGCTAGTCCTCCTTTAATGCAGAATCTTAAGGTGATAGCTGATGTCCAAGGCACCAAAGCCGGCTAAAAAGTCAATAATCCATAGCTAAAACTTGAATTGTACTACTTCTTACTGGCTATTACATCAACTTGGAAGCTACATCTGTGTTCTACTATGGTGCTTTTAGTGTTTCCGCATACCGCAGCACGCGACATAGCTTTGCAGACGATAAATGTAACCGTTTCAGAGAGAAGAGCGGCCAATGTGGTGATCTGGCTACAAGTCGATTCGAAAACAAATGACGAAAACGGACGGATTTCTCAAGTTTATGCTACATTTTAACACACTTCACATTCTCCCTTGCAACGCGGCTGCCAGTCCTCCTTTCATGCTAAATCTTACGGTCCTAGCTAATGTCTAAGGCACCAAATCCATCTAAAAAGTTAATAATCGATAACTGAAACTTGAATTGTACTGCTTCTTACTGCCTATTACATCTACTTAGAAGCCTCTTATGTGTTCTGCTATGCTGCTTTTAGTGTCTCCGCATACTGCAAGCACGCGACATAGATTTGTAGACGATAAATGTAACCGTTTCAGAGAGAAGACCGGCCAATGTGACGATTTATCTTTAAGTCGATTCGATAACAAATGTCGAAAACGGACGAATTTCTCAGGTTTTTACTACATATGAACGCTTTTCACATTCTCCAATGTAACGCGGCTGCTAGTTCTCCTTTCATGCAAAATCTTAAGGTCCTAGCTCATGTCCAAGGCACCAAAGAAGGGTAAAAAGGCAATAATCGATAACTAAAACATGAATTGTACTGCTTCTTACTGGCTATTAGATAAACTTAGAAGCCTCTTAAGTGTTCTGCTTTTCTGCTTTTAGTCTCTCCGCATACCGGAGCACGCGACATTGCTTTGCAGACTATAAAAGTAAACGTTTCAGAGAGAAGAGCGGCCAATGTGACGATCTAGCTTTAAGCCGATGAGATAAAAAAAGACGAAAACGGACGGATTTCTCAGGTTTATGCTACATACGAACACGTTTCACATTCACCCATGCAAAGTGGCTCCCAGTCCTCCATTCAGGCTAAATCTTAAGGTCCTAGCTCATGTCCAATGCACCAAAGTAGGGTAAAAAGTCAATAATCGATAACTAAAACATGAATTTACTACCTCTTACTGGCTATTACATCAACTTAGAAGCTTCATCTGTGTTCTACCATGGTGCTTTTAGTGTCTCCGCATAACGCAGAGCGTGACATAGCTTTGCAGACAATAAATGTAACCGTTTCAGAGAGAAGAGCGGACAATGTGACGATCTGGCTTTAAGTCGATTCGAAAACAAATGACGAAAACGGACGGATTTCTCAGGTTTATGCTACATATGAACACTTTTCACATTATCCCTTGCAACGCTGCTGCCAGTCCTCCTTTCATGCAAAATCTTAAGGTCCTAGCCCATGTCCAAAGCACCAAAGAAGGGTAAAAAGTCAATAATCGGTAAGGGAAACTAGAATTGTACTACTTGTTACTGGCTATTACATCAACTTAGGACCTTCATCTGTGTTCTACTATGGTGCTCTTAGTGTCTATGCATACCGCAGCACGCGACATAGCTTTGCAGACGATAAATGTAACCGTTTCAGATAGAAGAGCGGCCAATGTGACGATCTGGCTTACAGTCGATTCGAAAACAAATGACGAATACGGACGGATTTCTCAGGTTTATGCTTCATATGAACACTTTTCACATTCACCCATGCAACGCGGCTGCCAGTCCTCCTTTCATGCAAAATCTTAAGGTCCTAGGTCATGCCCAAGGCACACAAGCCGCCTAAAAAGTCAATAATCGAGTACAAAAGCTTGAATTGTACTGCTTCTTTTGGCTATTACATCAAGTTAGATATTTCTTCTGTGTTCTACTATGGTACTTTTAGTGTCACCGCATTCCGCAGCACGCAACATAGATTTGCAGACGATAAATGTAATCGTTTCAGCGAGAAGAGCGGCCAATGTGAGGATCAAGCTTAAGTCGTTACGTTATCAAACTTGAATTGTACCATTTCTTGCTTTCTATTACATCAATTTGGAAGCTTCATCTGTGTTCTACTATGGTCCTTTTAGTGTCTCCGCATAGAGCAGCACGCGACATAGCTTTGCAGACGATAAATGTAACCGTTTCAGGGAGAAGAGCGGCCAATGTGACGATCTGGCTTTCAGTCGTTTCGACAACAAATGACGGAAACGGACGGATTTCTCAGGTGTTTACTACATATGATCACTTTTCACATTCTACCGTGCAACGTGGCAGCTAGTCCTCCTTTCATGCAAAATATTAAGGTCCTAGCCCATGTCCAAGCTACAAAAGTCGGGTAAAAGGTCAATAATCGATAACTAACACTTGAATTGTACTACATCTAACGGGCTATTACATCAACTTAGAAGCTTCGTCTGTGTTCTACTATGGTGCTTTTAGTGTCTCCGCATACTGCAGCACGCGACATAGCTTTGCAGACGATAAATGTAACCGTTTCAGAGAGAAGTGCGGCGAATGTAACGCTCTGGCTTAAATCGATTCGATATCAAATGATGACAACGAATAAGTTTCTCAGGTTTTTACTACATATGAACTCTATTCACATTCGCCCGTGCAATGCGGCTGCTAGTCCTGTTTTCATGCAAAATCGTAAGGTCCTAGCTCATGTCCAAATCACCAAAGAAGGGTATAAATTCAATAATCGATAACTAAAATTTGTTCTTCTAATAATTTCCGGGTATGCAGCCGGATCCCGTCGACATTCTGCCACGATATTTCGGCCCAGAGACGTCCGGCCATCATCAGGTGAGTACACAACTACTGAAGAGCGCAGGTGCAGTCGCGGTATTTATACCGATTCTCGCGCACGTGTTGACATGCGCGGCATAGCCGAGTTGTACGTGCTGCCCTCGGTGGTGAAAGTAAAAGATCATCTAGTCATTGAGTATCGAATGACGCTGTCTATTCCGCTGTGAATGTATACCTGTTATTAAAAGTATACATTCACAGCGGAATAGACAGCGTCATTCGATACTCAATGACTAGATGATCTTTTACTTTCACCACCGAGGGCAGCACGTACAAGTCGGCTATGCCGCGCATGTCAACACGTGCGCGAGAATCGGTATAAATACCGCGACTGCACCTGGGCTCTTCAGTAGTTGTGTACTCACCTGATGATGGCCGGACGTCTCTGGGCCGAAATATCGTGGCAGAATGTCGACGGGATCCGGCTGCATACCCGGAAATTATTAGAAGAACAAATACGCCGGGAAAATTTCAGAAGTCACAACTAAAATTTGAATTGTACTGCTTCTTACTGGCTATTACATCAACTTAGAAGCTTCTTCAGTGTTCTACTATGGCGATTTAGTGTCTCCGCATACCGCAGCACGCAACATAGCTTTGCAGACGATAAATGTAACCGTTTCAGAGGCAAGTGCGGCCAATGTGACGATGTGGCTTTCAATCGTTTCCATAATAAATGACGAAAACGGTAGGATTTCTCAGGTTTTTACTACATATGAACACATTTCGCATTCTCACGTGCAACGCGTCAGTTAGTCCTCCTTCCATGCAAAATCTTAAGGCCCTAGCGCTTGTCCAAGGCACGAAAGCCGGCTAAAAAGTCAATAATCGATAACTAAGACTTGAATTGTTCTACTTCATACTTTCTATTACATCAGCTTAGAAGATTCATTTGTGTTCTACTATGGTGCTTTTAGTGTCTCCGAATACCGCAGCACGCGCTATAGCTTTGCAGACGATAAATGTAACCGTCACAAAGAGACGAGCGGCCAATGTGACGATCTGGCATTCAGTCGTTTCGACAACAAATGACGAAAACGGACGGTTTTCTCAGGTTTTTACTACATATGAACTCTTTTCACATTCTCCCCTGCAACGCGACTGCTAGTCCTCCTTTCATGCAAAATCTTAAGGTCCTAGCCCATGTCCAAGGCACAAAAGCCGGGTAAAAAGTCAATAATCGATAACTAACACTTGAATTGTACTACATCTAACTGGCTATTACATCAACTTAGTAGCTTCGTCTCTGTTCGACTATGGTGTTTTTAGTGACGCCGCATACCGCAGCGCTCGACATAGCTTTGCAGACGAGAAATGTAACCGTTTCAGAGAGAGGAGCGGCCAATGTGACGATCTGGCTTTAAGTCGAAACGATAACAAATGACGAAAATGGACGGATTTCTCAGGTTTTGACTTCATATGAACACTTTTCACAATCTCCCGTGCAAAGCGACTGCTAGTCCTCCTTTAATGCAGAATCTTAAGGTGATAGCTGATGTCCAAGGCACCAAAGCCGGCTAAAAAGTCAATAATCCATAGCTAAAACTTGAATTGTACTACTTCTTACTGGCTATTACATCAACTTGGAAGCTACATCTGTGTTCTACTATGGTGCTTTTAGTGTTTCCGCATACCGCAGCACGCGACATAGCTTTGCAGACGATAAATGTAACCGTTTCAGAGAGAAGAGCGGCCAATGTGGTGATCTGGCTACAAGTCGATTCGAAAACAAATGACGAAAACGGACGGATTTCTCAAGTTTATGCTACATTTTAACACACTTCACATTCTCCCTTGCAACGCGGCTGCCAGTCCTCTTTTCATGCTAAATCTTACGGTCCTAGCTAATGTCTAAGGCACCAAATCCATCTAAAAAGTTAATAATCGATAACTGAAACTTGAATTGTACTGCTTCTTACTGCCTATTACATCTACTTAGAAGCCTCTTATGTGTTCTGCTATGCTGCTTTTAGTGTCTCCGCATACTGCAAGCACGCGACATAGATTTGTAGACGATAAATGTAACCGTTTCAGAGAGAAGACCGGCCAATGTGACGATTTATCTTTAAGTCGATTCGATAACAAATGTCGAAAACGGACGAATTTCTCAGGTTTTTACTACATATGAACGCTTTTCACATTCTCCAATGTAACGCGGCTGCTAGTTCTCCTTTCATGCAAAATCTTAAGGTCCTAGCTCATGTCCAAGGCACCAAAGAAGGGTAAAAAGGCAATAATCGATAACTAAAACATGAATTGTACTGCTTCTTACTGGCTATTAGATAAACTTAGAAGCCTCTTATGTGTTCTGCTTTTCTGCTTTTAGTCTCTCCGCATACCGGAGCACGCGACATTGCTTTGCAGACTATAAAAGTAAACGTTTCAGAGAGAAGAGCGGCCAATGTGACGATCTAGCTTTAAGCCGATGAGATAAAAAAAGACGAAAACGGACGGATTTCTCAGGTTTATGCTACATACGAACACGTTTCACATTCACCCATGCAAAGTGGCTCCCAGTCCTCCATTCAGGCTAAATCTTAAGGTCCTAGCTCATGTCCAATGCACCAAAGTAGGGTAAAAAGTCAATAATCGATAACTAAAACATGAATTTACTACCTCTTACTGGCTATTACATCAACTTAGAAGCTTCATCTGTGTTCTACCATGGTGCTTTTAGTGTCTCCGCATAACGAAGAGCGTGACATAGCTTTGCAAACAATAAATGTAACCGTTTCAGAGAGAAGAGCGGACAATGTGACGATCTGGCTTTAAGTCGATTCGAAAACAAATGACGAAAACGGACGGATTTCTCAGGTTTATGCTACATATGAACACTTTTCACATTATCCCTTGCAACGCGGCTGCCAGTCCTCCTTTCATGCAAAATCTTAAGGTCCTAGCCCATGTCCAAAGCACCAAAGAAGGGTAAAAAGTCAATAATCGGTAAGGGAAACTAGAATTGTACTACTTGTTACTGGCTATTACATCAACTTAAGACCTTCATCTGTGTTCTACTATGGTGCTCTTAGTGTCTATGCATACCGCAGCACGCGACATAGCTTTGCAGACGATAAATGTAACCGTTTCAGATAGAAGAGCGGCCAATGTGACGATCTGGCTTACAGTCGATTCGAAAACAAATGACGAATACGGACGGATTTCTCAGGTTTATGCTTCATATGAACACTTTTCACATTCACCCATGCAACGCGGCTGCCAGTCCTCCTTTCATGCAAAATCTTAAGGTCCTAGGTCATGCCCAAGGCACACAAGCCGCCTAAAAAGTCAATAATCGAGTACAAAAGCTTGAATTGTACTGCTTCTTTTGGCTATTACATCAAGTTAGATATTTCTTCTGTGTTCTACTATGATACTTATAGTGTCACCGCATTCCGCAGCACGCAACATAGATTTGCAGACGATAAATGTAATCGTTTCAGCGAGAAGAGCGGCCAATGTGAGGATCAAGCTTAAGTCGTTACGTTATCAAACTTGAATTGTACCATTTCTTGCTTTCTATTACATCAATTTGGAAGCTTCATCTGTGTTCTACTATGGTCCTTTTAGTGTCTCCGCATAGAGCAGCACGCGACATAGCTTTGCAGACGTTAAATGTAACCGTTTCAGAGAGAAGAGCATCCTACGTGAGGATCTGGCTTTAAGTCGATTCGGGAAAAAAGTATAAAACGGAAGAATTTCTCATGTTTTTACTACATATGAACACTTTTCAGATTCTCACGTGCAACGCGTCAGTTAGTCCTCGTTTCATGCAAAATCTTAAGGCCCTAGCTCCAGTCCAAGGCACGAAAGCCGGGTAAGAGTCAATAATCGATAACTTACACTTTAATTGTTCTACTTCATACTTTCTATTACATCAGCTTCGAAGATTCATCTGTGTTCTACTATGGTGCTTTTAGTGTCTCCGAATACCGCAGCACGCGATATAGCTTTGCAGACGATAAATGTAACCGTTTCAGGGAGAAGAGCGGCCAATGTGACGATCTGGCTTTCAGTCGTTTCGACAACAAATGACGGAAACGGACGGATTTCTCAGGTGTTTACTACATATGATCACTTTTCACATTCTACCGTGCAACGTGGCAGCTAGTCCTCCTTTCATGCAAAATATTAAGGTCCTAGCCCATGTCCAAGCTACAAAAGTCGGGTAAAAGGTCAATAATCGATAACTAACACTTGAATTGTACTACATCTAACGGGCTATTACATCAACTTAGAAGCTTCGTCTGTGTTCTACTATGGTGCTTTTAGTGTCTCCGCATACTGCAGCACGCGACATAGCTTTGCAGACGATAAATGTAACCGTTTCAGAGAGAAGTGCGGCGAATGTAACGCTCTGGCTTAAATCGATTCGATATCAAATGATGACAACGAATAAGTTTCTCAGGTTTTTACTACATATGAACTCTATTCACATTCGCCCGTGCAATGCGGCTGCTAGTCCTGTTTTCATGCAAAATCGTAAGGTCCTAGCTCATGTCCAAATCACCAAAGAAGGGTATAAAGTCAATAATCGATAACTAAAATTTGTTCTTCTAATAATTTCCGGGTATGCAGCCGGATCTTGTCGACATTCTGCCACGATATTTCGGCCCAGAGACGTCCGGCCATCATCAGGTGAGTACACAACTACTGAAGAGCCCAGGTGCAGTCGCGGTATTTATACCGATTCTCGCGCACGTGTTGACATGCGCGGCATAGCCGAGTTGTACGTGCTGCCCTCGGTGGTGAAAGTAAAAGATCATCTAGTCATTGAGTATCGAATGACGCTGTCTATTCCGCTGTGAATGTATACCTGTTATTAAAAGTATACATTCACAGCGGAATAGACAGCGTCATTCGATACTCAATGACTAGATGATCTTTTACTTTCACCACCGAGGGCAGCACGTACAAGTCGGCTATGCCGCGCATGTCAACACGTGCGCGAGAATCGGTATAAATACCGCGACTGCACCTGGGCTCTTCAGTAGTTGTGTACTCACCTGATGATGGCCGGACGTCTCTGGGCCGAAATATCGTGGCAGAATGTCGACGGGATCCGGCTGCATACCCGGAAATTATTAGAAGAACAAATACGCCGGGAAAATTTCAGAAGTCACAGCTAAAATTTGAATTGTACTGCTTCTTACTGGCTATTACATCAACTTAGAAGCTTCTTCAGTGTTCTACTATGGCGATTTAGTGTCTCCGCATACCGCAGCACGCAACATAGCTTTGCAGACGATAAATGTAACCGTTTCAGAGGCAAGTGCGGCCAATGTGACGATGTGGCTTTCAATCGTTTCCATAATAAATGACGAAAACGGTAGGATTTCTCAGGTTTTTACTACATATGAACACATTTCGCATTCTCACGTGCAACGCGTCAGTTAGTCCTCCTTCCATGCAAAATCTTAAGGCCCTAGCGCTTGTCCAAGGCACGAAAGCCGGCTAAAAAGTCAATAATCGATAACTAAGACTTGAATTGTTCTACTTCATACTTTCTATTACATCAGCTTAGAAGATTCATTTGTGTTCTACTATGGTGCTTTTAGTGTCTCCGAATACCGCAGCACGCGCTATAGCTTTGCAGACGATAAATGTAACCGTCACAAAGAGACGAGCGGCCAATGTGACGATCTGGCATTCAGTCGTTTCGACAACAAATGACGAAAACGGACGGTTTTCTCAGGTTTTTACTACATATGAACACTTTTCACATTTTCCCTGCAACGCGACTGCTAGTCCTCCTTTCATGCAAAATCTTAAGGTCCTAGCCCATGTCCAAGGCACAAAAGCCGGGTAAAAAGTCAATAATCGATAACTAACACTTGAATTGTACTACATCTAACTGGCTATTACATCAACTTAGTAGCTTCGTCTCTGTTCGACTATGGTGCTTTTAGTGTCTCCGCATACCGCAGCACGCGACATAGCTTTGCAGACGCTAAATGTAACCGTTTCAGAGAGAAGAGCGGCCAATGTGACGATCAGGCTTAAGTCGATTCGATATCAGATGACAAAAACGGACGGATTTCTCAGGATTTTACTACATATGAACACTTTTTACATTCTCCCCTGCTACGCGGCTGCTTGTCCTCCATTCATGCTAATATTAATGTCCTAGCTCATGTCCAAGGGACTAAAGCCGGCTAAAAAGTCAATAATCGAAAACTAAAACTTGAATTCTACTACTTCTTACTACCTATTACATCAAATTAGAAGCTTCTACTGTGTTCTACTATGGTGCTTACATATGAACACTTTTCACATTCACCCGTGTAACGCGGCTGCTAGTCTTCGTTTCACACAAAATCTTAAGGTCCTAGCTCATGCCCAAGGCACCAAAGCCGGCAAAAAGTCAATAATCGATAGCTAAAACGGGAATTGTACTACTTCTTACTGGCTATTACATAAACTTAGGAGATTGTTCAGTGTTCTACTATGGTGCTTTTAGTGTCTCCGCATACCGCAGAACGCGACATAGCTTTGTAGACGGTAAATATAACCGTTTCAGAGAGAAGAGCCCCCAATGTGACTATCTGGCTTTAAGTCGATTCGATAACAAATGACGAAAACGGAGGGATTTCTCATGTTTTTAGTATATATGAACATTTTTCACATTATCCCGTGCGAAGCGGCTCTTACACTTCCCTACATGCAAAATCGTAAAGTCCTAGCTCATTTCCAAAGCACCAAAGAAAATTAAATGGTCAATAATCGATAACTAAAATTTGAATTTTACTGTTTCTTTCTGGCTCTTACATCAACTTAGAAGCTTCTTCTGTATTCTACTATGGTGCTTTAGTGTCTCCGCATACCGCAGCACGCGTCATAGCTTTGCAGACCGTAAATATAACCGTTTCAGAGAGAAGAGCGGCCAATGTACGTCCTGGCTTTAAGTCGATTCGATAACAAATTACGAAAACGGACGGATTTCTCAGGTTTTTACTACATACGAACACTTTTCACATTCTCCCGTGCAACGCGGCTAATAGTCCTCCTTTCATGCAAAATCTTAATGTCCTAGCTGCTGTACAAGGCACCAAAGCCGGGTGAAAAGTGAATAATCGATAACGAATACTTGAATTGCACTACTTCTTACTGGCTATGACATCAACTTAGAAGCTTCATCTGTGTTCTAGTATAGTGATTTTAGTGTCTCCGCATTACATAGCTCGCGACCTATCTTTGGAGACGATAAATATAACGGTTTCAGAGGGAAGAGCGGCCAATGTAACGACCTGGCATTAAGTCGATTCGATAACAATTGAAGAAAACATACGGATTTCTCAGGTTTTCAATACATATGAACCCTTTTCACATTCTCCCGTGCAACGCGGCTGCTAGTCCTCCTTTCATGCAAAATCTTATGATTCCACCTCATGTCCAAGGAACCAAAGCCGGCTAAAAATCAATAATTGATAAGCAATACTTGAATTGTACTGCTTCTTACTGGCTATTACTTCAACTTAGAAGTTTCTTCTGTGTTCTATTATGTTTGCTTTTAGCCTCAGCGCATACAGCAATAAGTGACATAGCTTTGCAGACGATAAATGTAACCGTTTCAGGGAGAAGAGCGTTAAATGTGACGATGTGTCTTTAAGTCGATTCGATAATAAATGACGAAAATGGACGGATTTCACAGGTTTTTACTACATATGAACTTTTTTTACATTCTCCCGTGCAACGCGGTTAATAGTCCACCTTTCATGCAAAATCTTAAGGTCCTAGCTCATGTACAACTCACCAAAGCCAGCTAAAAAGTGAATAATCGATAACGAAAACTTTGAATTGTACAACTTCTTGTGGGCTATTACATTAACTTAGAAGCTTCTTCTGTGTTGTACTATGGTGCCTTAAGTGTCTATGCATACTGCACCCAGCGACATAGCTTTGCAGACGACAGATAAAACCGTTTCAGTGAGAAGAGCGGGCAATGTGACGATCTCGCTATAAGTCGATTCGATAACAAATGACGAACACGGACGGATTTCTGAGGTTTTTACTACATATGAACACTTTTCACATTGTCCCGTGCAATGCGGCTGCTAGTCGTCCTTTCATGCAAAATCTTAAGGTCCTAGCTCATGCCCAAGGCACCAAAGCCGGCTAAAAAGTCAATAATCGAAAACTAAAACTTGAATTGTACTACTTCTTACTACATATTACATCAACTTAGAAGCTTCTACTGTGTTCTACTATGGTGCTTTTAGTGTCTCCGCATACCGCACCCAGCGACATAGGTTTGCAGTGGGTAAATGTAACCGTTTCAGAGGGAAGAGCGGCCACTGTGACGATCTGGCTTTAAGTCGATTCGATAACAATTGACGAACACGGACGGATTTGTCATGTTTTTACTACATATGAACACTTTTCACATTCTCCCGTGCAACGCGGATGCTAGTCGTCCTTTCATGCAAAATCGTAAGGTCCTAGCTCATGCCCAAGGCACAAAAAAGGCTGAAAAGTCAATAATCGATAACTAAAACGTTAATTGTACTACTTCTTATTGGGTATTACGTCAACTTAGAAGCTACTTCTGTGTTCTACTATGGTGATTGTAGTGTCTCCGCATACCGCAGCACGCGACATAGCTTTGCAGACGATAAATGTAACCGTTTCAGAGAGAAGAGCGGCTAATGTGAGGATCTGGCTTAAAGTCGATTTGATAACAAATGACGAACACAGGCGAATATCTTAGGTATTTACTACATATGAACACTTTTCACATTCTCCCGTGCAACACGGCTGCTAGTCCTCGTTTCATGCAAAATCATAAGGTTCTAGCTCATGCCCAAAGCGTCAAATTGGTTAAAAAGTCAATAATCGATAACTAAAACGTGAATTTTACTACTTTTTACTCGGTATTACATCAACTTAGAAGCTACTTCTGTGTTCTACTATGGTGATTTTAGTGACTCCGCATACCGCACCCAGCGACATAGGTTTGCAGACGGTAAATTTAACCGTTTCAGAGAGAAGACCGGCCAATGTGACGATCTGGCTTTAAGTCGATTCGGCAACAATTGACGAAAACATACCGATTTCTCAGGTTTTCACTACATATGAACGCTTTTCACATTCTCCCATGCAACGTGACAGCTAATCTTACTTTCATGAAAAATCTTAAGGTCCTAGCTCATGTCCAAGGCACCAAAGCCGGCTAAAAAGTCAATAATCAATAACTAAAACTTGAATTGTACTACTTCTTACTGGCTATTACATCAACTTATAAGTTTCATCTGTTTTCTACTATGGTGCTATTAGTATCTCCGGATACCGAAGCACGCGACATAGCTTTGCAGACGATAAAAGTAACCGTTTCAGAGAGAAGAGCGGCCAACGTGTCGTTCTGGATTAAAGTCGATTCGATGCCAAATGACGAAAACGGACGGATTTCTCAGGTTTTTACTACACATGCACATTTTTCACAATCGCCCGTGCAACGCGGCTGATAGACTTCCCTTCATGTAAAATCTTAAGGTCCTACCTCAAGTCCAAGGCTCCAAGGAAGGGTAAAAAGTCAGTAATCGATAACTAAAACTTGAATTGTACTACTTCTTACTGGCTATTACATCAACTTAGAGGCTTCATCTGTGCTCTACTTTGCTGCTTTTAGTGTCTCCGGATACCGCAGCACGCGACATAGCTTTGCAGACGTGAAAACGTAAACGTTTCAGGGAGAAGAGCGGCCAATGTATCGATCTGGCTTTAAGTCGATTCGATAACAAATAACGAAACCGGACGGATTTCTCAGGTTTTTACTACATATGAACACTTTTCACATTCGCTCGTGCAATGCGGCTGCTAGTCCTTCTTTCATACAAAATCTTAAGGTCCTAGCTCATGTCAATTGCACCAAAGCCGGCTAAAAAGTAATAATCGATAACGAAAACTTGAAATGTACTACTTCTTACTGGCTATTACATCAACTTAGAGGCTTCATCTGTGTACTACTATTATGGTTTTAGTGTCTCCGCATACCGCAGCACGCGACATAGCTTTGCAGACGATAAATGTAATCGTTCCAGAGAGAAGAGCGGCAAATGTGTCGATCTGGATTTTAGTCGATTCGATAACAAATGACGAAAACGGACGAATTTCTCAGATTTTTACTACATATGAACACTTTTCACATTCTCCCGTGCAACGCGGCTGCTGGTATTCCTTTCGTGCAAAATCTTAAGGTCCTAGCTCATGTCCAAGGCACCAAAGAAGGGTAAAAAGTCAATAATCAACAACTAAAACTTAAATTGTACTGCTTCTTACTGGCTATTACATCAACTTAGAAGCTTCTTCTGTGTTCTACTATGGTGCTTTTAGTGTCTCCGAATACCGTAGCACGCGATATAGCTTTGCAGACGATAAATGTAACCGTTTCAGAGAGAAGAGCTTCCAATGTAGCGATCTGGCTTAAAGTCGATTTGATAACAAATGACGAAAACGGGCCAATATCTTAGGTTTTTACTACATATGAACACTTTACGCACTTTCCCGTGCAACGCAGCTACTAGTCCTCCTTTCATGCAAAATCTTAAGGTATTAGCTCACGTCCAAGGCACCAAAGCCGGCTAAAAAGTCAATAATCGATAACTAAAACATGAATTGTACCACTTCTTACTGGCTATTACATCAACTAAGAAGCTTCTTCTGGTTTCTATGGTGTTTTTAGTGTCTCCGCATACCGCACGCAGCGCCATAGCTTTGCAGACGGTAAATTTAATCGTTTCAGAGGGAAGAGCGGCCAATGTGACGATCTGGCTTTAAGTCGATTCGACAACAATTGACGAAAACATACCGATTTCTCAGGTTTTCACTACATATGAACACTTTTCACATTCACCTCAGTAACGCGGCTGCTAGTTTTCCTTTCATGCAAAATCTTAAGGACCTAGCTCATGTCCAAGGCACGAAAGCCGGCTAAAAAGTCAATAACCGAAAACTAAAACTTTAATTGTACTACTTCTTACTGGGTATTACATCAACTTAGAAGCTTCTTCTGTGTTCTACGGTGCTTTTAGTGTCTCCGCATACCGCACCCAGCGACATAGGTTTGCAGACAGTAAATTTAACCGTTTCAGAGGGAAGAGCGGCCAATGTGATGATCTGGCTTTAAGTCGATTTGATAACAATGACGAAAACGGACGGACTTCTCAGGTTTTTACAACATATGAACACTTTTCACATTTTCCCGTGCAACGCGGCTGCTAGTCCTCCTTTCATGCTAATATTAAGGTCCTAGCTCATGTCCAAGGGACTAAAGCCGGCTAAAAAGTCAATAATCGAAAACTAAAACTTGAATTCTACTACTTCTTACTACCTATTACATCAAATTAGAAGCTTCTACTGTGTTCTACTATGGTGCTTTTAGTGTCTCCGCATACCGCAGCATGCGACATAGCTTTGCAGATGATAATTGTAATCGTTTCAGGGAGAAGAGCGGCCAATGTGAGGATCTGGCTTTAAGTCGATTTGATCAGAAATGACGAAAACGGACGGATGTCTCAGGTTTTTACTACATATGAACACTTTTCACATTCACCCGTGTAACGCGGCTGTTAGTCCTCCTTCCACGCAAAATCTTAAGGTCCTAGCTCATGCCCAACGCACCAAAGCCGGCTAAAAAGTCAATAATCGATAATAAAACGTGAATTGTACTACTTCTTACTGGCTATTACATAAACTCAAAAGTTTTTTCAGTGTTCTACTATGGTGCTTTTAGTGTCTCCGCGTACCGGAGAACGCTACATAGCTTTGCAGACGATATATGTAACCGTTTCAGAGAGAAGAGCCGCCAATGTGACGATCTGGCTTTAAGTCGATTCGATAACAAGTGACGTAAACGGCGGGATTTCTCAGGTTTTTACTATATATGATCATTTTTCACATTCTCCCGTGCAATGCGGCTGCTAGTCCTCCTTTCATGCAAAATCTTAAGGTCCTAGCTCATGTCCAACGCACCAAAACCGGCTAAAAAGTCAATAATCGATACCTAAAACTTGAATTGTACTACTTCTTACTGGCTATTACATGAACTTAGAAGCTTCATCTGTATTCTACTATGACGCTTTTAGTGTTTTCGCTTACCGCAGCACGCGACATAGCTTTGCAGACGGTAAATATAACCGTTTCAGAGAGAAAAGCACCGAGTGTACGTCCTGGCTTTAAGTCGATTCGATAACAAATGACGAAAAGTGCCGGATTTCTCAGGTTTTTACTACATATGAACACTTTTAACATTGTCCCGTGCAACGCGGCTAATAGTCCTCCTTTCATGCAAAAACTTAAGGTCCTTGCTCATGTACAAGGCATCAAAGGAGGCTAAATAGTGAATAATCGATAACGAAAACTTGAATTGTACTACTTCTTACGGGCTATTACATTTACTTAGAAGCTTCTTCTGTGTCGTACTATGGTGCTTTAAGTGTCTATGCATACTGCACCCTGCGACATAGCATTGCAGACGAATAATATAACCGTTTCAGAGGGAAGAGCGACCAATGTGACGATCTGGCTTTAAGTCGATTCGACAACAATTGACGAAAACATACGGATTTCTCAGGTTTTCACTACATATGAACACTTTTCACATTCACCCTAGTAACGCGGCTGCTAGTCCTCCTTTCACGCAAAATCGTAAGGTCCTAGCTCATGCCCAAGGTACCAAAGCCGGCTACAAAGTCAATAATCGATAGCTAAAACGTAAATTGTACTACACCTTACTGGCTATTACATAAACTTAGAAGTTTTTTCAGTGTTCTACTATGGTGCTTTTAGTATCTCCGCATACCGCAGCACGCGACACAGCTTTGCAGACGGTAAATTTAACCGTTTCAGAGGGAAGAGCGGCCAATGTGACGATCTGGCTTTAAGTCAATTTGAGAACAATGACGAAAACGGAGGGATTTCTCAGGTTTTTACTACATATGGACACTTTTCATATTTTCCCGTTCAACGCGGCTGCTAGTCCTCCTTTCATGCAAAATCTTAAGGTCCTAGCTCATGTCCAAGGAACCAAAGAAAGGTAAAAAGTCAATAATCGAAAACTAAAACTTGAATTGCAGTACTTCTTACTGGCTATTACATCAACTTAGAAGCTTCATCTGTGTTCTACTATGGTGTTTTTAGTGTCTCCGCATGCCGCAGCATGCGACATAGCTTTGCAGATGATAATTGTAATCGTTTCATTGAGAAGAGCGGCCAATGTGATGATCTGGCTTTATGTCCTTTCGATAACAAATGACGAAAACGGACGGATTTCTCAGGTTTTTACTACATATGAACACTTTTCACATTCTCCCGTGCAACGCGGCTAATAGTCCTCCTTTCATGCAAAATCTTAATGTCCTAGCTGCTGTACAAGGCACCAAAGCCGGGTGAAAAGTGAATAATCGATAACGAATACTTGAATTGCACTACTTCTTACTGGCTATGACATCAACTTAGAAGCTTCATCTGTGTTCTAGTATAGTGATTTTAGTGTCTCCGCATTACATAGCTCGCGACCTATCTTTGGAGACGATAAATATAACGGTTTCAGAGGGAAGAGCGGCCAATGTAACGACCTGGCATTAAGTCGATTCGATAACAATTGAAGAAAACATATGGATTTCTCAGGTTTTCAATACATATGAACCCTTTTCACATTCTCCCGTGCAACGCGGCTGCTAGTCCTCCTTTCATGCAAAATCTTATGATTCCACCTCATGTCCAAGGAACCAAAGCCGGCTGAAAATCAATAATTGATAAGCAATACTTGAATTGTACTGCTTCTTACTGGCTATTACTTCAACTTAGAAGTTTCTTCTGTGTTCTATTATGTTTGCTTTTAGCCTCGCCGCATACAGCAATAAGTGACATAGCTTTGCAGACGATAAATGTAACCGTTTCAGGGAGAAGAGCGTTAAATGTGACGATGTGTCTTTAAGTCGATTCGATAACAAATGACGAAAATGGACGGACTTCTCAGGTTTTTACTACATATGAACACTTTTTACATTCTCCCGTGCAACGCGGCTAATAGTCCTCCTTTCATGCAAAATCTTAAGGTCCTAGCTCATGTACAACTCACCAAAGCCAGCTAAAAAGTGAATAATCGATAACGAAAACTTTGAATTGTACAACTTCTTGTGGGCTATTACATTAACTTAGAAGCTTCTTCTGTGTTGTACTATGGTGCCTTAAGTGTCTATGCATACTGCACCCAGCGACATAGCTTTGCAGACGACAGATAAAACCGTTTCAGTGAGAAGAGCGGGCAATGTGACGATCTCGCTATAAGTCGATTCGATAACAAATGACGAAAACGGACGGATTTCTGAGGTTTTTACTACATATGAACACTTTTCACATTGTCCCGTGCAATGCGGCTGCTAGTCGTCCTTTCATGCAAAATCTTAAGGTCCTAGCTCATGCCCAAGGCACCAAAGCCGGCTAAAAAGTCAATAATCGAAAACTAAAACTTGAATTGTACTACTTCTTACTACATATTACATCAACTTAGAAGCTTCTACTGTGTTCTACTATGGTGCTTTTAGTGTCTCCGCATACCGCACCCAGCGACATAGGTTTGCAGTGGGTAAATGTAACCGTTTCAGAGGGAAGAGCGGCCACTGTGACGATCTGGCTTTAAGTCGATTCGATAACAATTGACGAACACGGACGGATTTGTCATGTTTTTACTACATATGAACACTTTTCACATTCTCCCGTGCAACGCGGATGCTAGTCGTCCTTTCATGCAAAATCGTAAGGTCCTAGCTCATGCCCAAGGCACAAAAAAGGCTGAAAAGTCAATAATCGATAACTAAAACGTTAATTGTACTACTTCTTATTGGGTATTACGTCAACTTAGAAGCTACTTCTGTGTTCTACTATGGTGATTGTAGTGTCTCCGCATACCGCAGCACGCGACATAGCTTTGCAGACGATAAATGTAACCGTTTCAGAGAGAAGAGCGGCTAATGTGAGGATCTGGCTTAAAGTCGATTTGATAACAAATGACGAACACAGGCGAATATCTTAGGTATTTACTACATATGAACACTTTTCACATTCTCCCGTGCAACACGGCTGCTAGTCCTCGTTTCATGCAAAATCATAAGGTTCTAGCTCATGCCCTAAGCATCAAAATTGGTTAAAAAGTCAATAATCGATAACTAAAACGTGAATTTTACTACTTTTTACTCGGTATTACATCAACTTAGAAGCTACTTCTTTGTACTACTATGGTGATTTTAGTGACTCCGCATACCGCACCCAGCGACATAGGTTTGCAGACGGTAAATTTAACCGTTTCAGAGAGAAGACCGGCCAATGTGACGATCTGGCTTTAAGTCGATTCGGCAACAATTGACGAAAACATACCGATTTCTCAGGTTTTCACTACATATGAACACTTTTCACATTCACTCCAGTAACACGGCTGCTAGTTTTCCTTTCATGCAAAATCTTAAGGACCTAGCTCATGTCCAAGGCACCAAAGCCGGCTAAAAAGTCAATAACCGAAATCTAAAACTTGAATTGTACTACTTCTTACTGGGTATTACATCAACTTAGAAGTTTCTTCTGTGTTCTACGGCGCTTTTAGTGTCTCCGCATGCCGCACCCAGCGACATAGGTTTGCAGACGGTAAATTTAACCGTTTCAGAGGGAAGAGCGGCCAATGTGATGATCTGGCTTTAAGTCGATTTGATAACAATGACGAAAACGGACGGACTTCTCAGGATTTTACTACATATGAACACTTTTCACATTCTCCCGTGCAATACGGCTGCTAGTCCTCCTTTCATGCAAAATCTTAAGGTCCTAGCTCATGTCCAAGGCACCAAAAAAGTCTAAAAGGTCAATAATCAAAAACTAAAACTTGAAGTGCAGTAGTTCTTACTGGCTATTACATCAACTTAGAAGCTTCATCTGTGATCTACTATGGTGCTTTTAGTGTCTCCGCATACCGCAGCATGCGACATAGCTTTGCAGATGATAATTGTAATCGTTTCAGGGAGAGAACCGGCCAATGTGACGATCTGGATTTAAGTCGATACGACTTTCTCAGGTTTTTACTACACATGAACATTTTTCACAATCGCCCGTGCAACGCGGCTGATAGACTTCCCTTCATGTAAAATCTTAAGGTCCTACCTCAAGTCCAAGGCTCCAAGGAAGGGTAAAAAGTCAGTAATCGATAACTAAAACTTGAATTGTACTACTTCTTACTGGCTATTACATCAACTTAGAGGCTTCATCTGTGCTCTACTATGCTGCTTTTAGTGTCTCCGGATACCGCAGCACGCGACATAGCTTTGCAGACGTGAAAACGTAAACGTTTCAGGGAGAAGAGCGGCCAATGTATCGATCTGGCTTTAAGTCGATTCGATAACAAATAACGAAACCGGACGGATTCCTCAGGTTTTTACTACATATGAACACTTTTCACATTCGCTCGTGCAACGCGGCTGCTAGTCCTCCTTTCATACAAAATCTTAAGGTCCTAGCTCATGTCAATTGCACCAAAGCCGGCTAAAAAGTAATAATCGATAACGAAAACTTGAAATGTACTACTTCTTACTGGCTATTACATCAACTTAGAGGCTTCATCTGTGTACTACTATTATGGTTTTAGTCTCTCCGCATACCGCAGCACGCGACATAGCTTTGCAGACGATAAATGTAATCGTTCCAGAGAGAAGAGCGGCAAATGTGTCGATCTGGATTTCAGTCGATTCGATAACAAATGACGAAAACGGACGAATTTCTCAGATTTTTACTACATATGAACACTTTTCACATTCTCCCGTGCATCGTGGCCACTAGCCTTCCCTTCATGAAATATCTTAAGGCCCTAACTCATGTCCAAGCGCCAAAGAAGGGTAAAAAGTCAATAATCGATAGCTAAAACTTCAATTCTACTACTTCTTACTGGCTATTACATAAAGTTAGAAGTTTGATCTGTATTCTTCTATGGTGCTTTTAGTGTCGCTGCATACCACAGCACGCGACATATCTTTGCAGACGATAAATGTAGCCGTTTCAGAGAGAAGAACGGCCAAAAGACGATCTGGTGTTAAGTCGATTCGATAACAAATGACGAAAACGGACGGATTTCTCAGGTTTTTACTACATATGAATACTTTTCACATTCGCTCGTGCAACGCGGCTGCTAGTCCTCCTTTCATGCATAATCGTATAGTCCTACCTCATGTCAAAGGCACCAAAGCCGGCTAAAAAGTCAATAATCGATAACTAAATCTTGAATTGTACTACTTCTTACTGGCTATTATATCAACTTAGAAGCTTTATCTGTGTTCTACTATGGTGCTTTTAGTGTCTCCGTATACCGCAGCACGCGACAGAGCTTTGCAGACGATAAATGCAACCGTTTCAGAGAGAAGACCGGCCAATGTGACGATGTGGCCATAAGTCGATTCGATAACAAATGACGAAAACAGACGGATTTCTCAGGTTTTTACTACATATAAACACTTTTCACATTCGCCCGTGCAACGCGGCTGCTAGTCCTCCTTTCCTGCAAAATCGTATAGACGTAGCCCATATCCAAGGCACCAAAGCCGTCTAAAAAGTCAATAATCGATAACTAAAACTTGCATTGTATGACTTCTTACTGTCTATTACATCAACTTAGAAGCTTCATCTGTGTTCTACTATGGTGCTTGTAGTGTCGCCGCATACCCCAGGACGCAACATAGCTTTGCAGAAGACAAATGTAACCGTTTCAGAGAGAAGAGCGGCCAATGTGTCGATCTTTATTTAAGTCGATTCGATAACAAATGACGAAAATGGACGGATTTCTCAGGTTTTTACTACATATGACACTTTTCACATTCGCCCGTGCAGCGCGTCTGCTAGTCCTCCTTTCATGCAAAATCGTATAGTCCTACCTCATGTGAAAGGCAACAAAGCCGGCTAAAAAGTCAATAATCGATAACTAAATCTTGAATTGTACTACTTCTTACTGGCTATTACATCAACTTAGAAGCTTTATCTGTGTTCTACTATGGTGCTTTTAGTGTCTCCGTATACCGCAGCACGCGACATAGCTTTGCAGACGATAAATGTAACCGTTTATGAGAGAAGTGCGGCTAATTTGACGATATGGCTTTAATTCGATACGATAACAAATGACGAAAACGGACAAATTTTTCAGTTTTTTGCTACATATGAACACTTTTCACATTCTCCCCTGTAACGCGGCCACTAGACTTCCCTTCATGCAAAATCTTGAGGTCCTAGCTCAAGTCCAAGCACCAAAGAAGGGTAAAAAGTCAATAATCGGTAACAAAAACTTGAATTGTACTACTTCTTACTGGCTATTACATCAACTTATAAGCTTCATCTGTGTTCTACTATGGTACTTTTAGTGTCTCCGGATAACGTAGCAGGCGACATAGCTTTGCAGACGATAAATGTATTCGTTTCAGAGGGAAGAGCGGCCAAAGTGACGATCTGGCTTTAAGTCGATTCTATAACAAATGACGAAAACGGACGAATTTCTCAGATTTTTACTACATATGAACACTTTTCACATTCTCCCCTGCAACGCTACCACTAGACTTCCCTTCATGCAAAATCTTAATTTCCTAGCTCATGTCGAAGCACCAAAGAATGGTAAAAAGTCAGTAATCGATAACTAAAACTTGAAATGTACTACTTCTTACTGGCTATTACATCAACTTAGAGGCTTCATCTGTGTACTACTATTATGGTTTTAGTCTCTCCGCATACCGCAGCACGCGACATAGCTTTGCAGACGATAAATGTAATCGTTCCAGAGAGAAGAGCGGCAAATGTGTCGATCTGGATTTCAGTCGATTCGATAACAAATGACGAAAACGGACGAATTTCTCAGATTTTTACTACATATGAACACTTTTCACATTCGCCCGTGCAACGCGGCTGCTAGTCCTCCTTTCCTGCAAAATCGTATAGACGTAGCCCATATCCAAGACACCAAAGCCGTCTAAAAAGTCAATAATCGATAACTAAAACTTGCATTGTATGACTTCTTACTGTCTATTACATCAACTTAGAAGCTTCATCTGTGTTCTACTATGGTGCTTGTAGTGTCGCCGCATACCCCAGGACGCAACATAGCTTTGCAGAAGACAAATGTAACCGTTTCAGAGAGAAGAGCGGCCAATGTGTCGATCTTTATTTAAGTCGATTCG
The DNA here is from genome assembly GCF_023897955.1 of Schistocerca gregaria. Taxonomy (NCBI): domain Eukaryota; kingdom Metazoa; phylum Arthropoda; class Insecta; order Orthoptera; family Acrididae; genus Schistocerca; species Schistocerca gregaria. Next base: position 1,715,532 of record NW_026061711.1, on the reverse strand, counting down.
ATAACAAATGACGAAAATGGACGGATTTCTCAGGTTTTTACTACATATGACACTTTTCACATTCGCCGGTGCAGCGCGTCTGCTAGTCCTCCTTTCATGCAAAATCGTATAGTCCTACCTCATGTGAAAGGCAACAAAGCCGGCTAAAAAGTCAATAATCGATAACTAAATCTTGAATTGTACTACTTCTTACTGGCTATTACATCAACTTAGAAGCTTTATCTGTGTTCTACTATGGTGCTTTTAGTGTCTCCGTATACCGCAGCACGCGACATAGCTTTGCAGACGATAAATGTAACCGTTTATGAGAGAAGTGCGGCTAATTTGACGATATGGCTTTAATTCGATACGTTAACAAATGACGAAAACGGACAAATTTTTCAGTTTTTTGCTACATATGAACACTTTTCACATTCTCCCCTGTAACGCGGCCACTAGACTTCCCTTCATGCAAAATCTTGAGGTCCTAGCTCATGTCCAAGCACCAAAGACGGGTAAAAAGTCAATAATCGGTAACAAAAACTTGAATTGTACTACTTCTTACTGGCTATTACATCAACTTATAAGCTTCATCTGTGTTCTACTATGGTACTTTTAGTGTCTCCGGATAACGTAGTAGGCGACATAGCTTTGCAGACGATAAATGTATTCGTTTCAGAGGGAAGAGCGGCCAAAGTGACGATCTGGCTTTAAGTCGATTCTATAACAAATGACGAAAACGGACGAATTTCTCAGATTTTTACTACATATGAACACTTTTCACATTCTCCCCTGCAACGCTTCCACTAGACTTCCCTTCATGCAAAATCTTAATTTCCTAGCTCATGTCGAAGCACCAAAGAATGGTAAAAAGTCAGTAATCGATAACTAAAACTTGAATTGTACTACTTCTTACTGGCTATTACATCAACTTAGAGGCTTCATCTGTGCTCTGCAATGCTGCTTTTAGTGTCTCCGGATAACGTAGCACGCGACATTGCTTTGCAGACGATAAATGTAATCGTTTCAGAGAGAAGAGCGGATAACGTGACGATCTGGCTTTAAGTCGATTCGATAACAAATGACGAAAACGGACGGATTTTCAGGTTTTTACTACATATGAACACTTTTCACATTCGTCCGTGTAGCGCGGTTGCTAGTCCTCCTTTCATGCAAAATCTTAAGGTCCTAGCTCATGTCCAATGCACCAAAACCGGCTAAAAAGTCAATAATCGATACCTAAAACTTGAATTGTACTACTTCTTACTGGCTATTACATGAACTTAGAAGCTTCATCTGGGTTCTACTATAGTGCTTTTACTCTCTCCGCATACCGCAGCACGCGACATAGCTTTGCAGACTATAAGTACAACCGTTTCAGAGAGAAGAGTGACCAATATGACGATCTGGCTTCAAGACGATTCGATAACAAATGACGAAAACGAACGGATTTCTCAGGGTTTTACTACATATGAACACTTTTCACATTCTCCCGTGCAACGCGGCTGCTATTCCTCCTTTCATGCAAAATCTTAAAGTTCTAGGTCATGTCCAAGGCAACAAAGAAGGCTAAAAATTCAATAATCGATAATTAAAACTTGAAGTGTACTACATTTTACTGGCTATTACATAGCCGACTAAAAAGTCAAAATTCGATAACTAAAACTTGAATTGTACTATTTCTTACTGGCTATTACATCGACTTAGAAGCTTCTTCTGTGTTCTACTATGGTGCTTTTAGTGTCTCCGCATACCGCAGGACGCGCCATAGCTTTGCAGACGATAAATGTAACCGTTTCAGGGATATGAGCGGCCAATGAGACGATCTGACATTAAGTCGATTCGATAACAAATGACGAAAACGGACGGATTTCTCAGGTTTTTACTACACATGAACACTTTTCTCATTCTCCCGTGCAACGCAGCTGCTAGCCCTCCTTTGATGCAATGTCTTAAGGTCCTAGCTCATGTCCAAGACCCCAAAGCCAGCTAAAAAGTCAATAATCGATATCTAAAACGTTATTGTACTACTTCTTACTGGCTAATACATCAACTTAGAAGTTTCATCAGTGTTCTACTATGGTGCTGTTAGTGTCTCCGCATACCGCAGCACGCGACATAGCTTTGCTGACGATAAATGTAACCGTTTCAGAGAGAAGAGCGAGCAATATGACGATCTGGCTTTAAGTCGATTTGATAAGAAATGACGAAAACGGGCGGATTTCTCAGTTTTTTACTACATATGAACACTTTTCACTTTCTCCCGTGCAACGCAGCTGCTAGTTCTCCTTTGATGCAAAATCTTAAGGTCCTAGCTCATGTCCAAGGCCCCAAAGCCAGCTAAAAAGTCAATAATCGATATCTAAAACGTTATTGTACTACTTCTTACTGGCTATTACATCAACTTAGAAGATTCATCAGTGTTCTACTATGGTGCTGTTAGTGTCTCCGCATATCGCAGCACGCGACATAGCTTTGCAGACGATAAATGTAACCGTTTCAGAGAGAAGAGCGACCAATGTGACGATCTGGCTTTAAGTCGATTTGATCAGAAATGACGAAAACGGACGGATTTCTCAGGTTTTTACTACACATGAACACTTTACACATTCTCCCGTGCAACGCAGCTGCTAGTCCTCCTTTGATGCAAAGTCTTAAGGTCCTAGCTCATGTCCAAGACCCCAATGCCAGCTAAAAAGTCAATAATCAATATCTAAAACGTTATTGTACTACTTTTTACTGGCTATTACATCAACTTAGAAGTTTCATCATTGTTCTACTATGGTGCTGTTAGTGTCTCCGCATACCGCAGCACGCGACATAGCTTTACAGACTATAAATGTAACCGTTCAGAGAGAAGAGCGACCAATGTGACGATCTGGCTTTAAGTCGATTTGAAAAGAAATGACGAAAACGGACGGATTTCGCAGGTTTTTACTACACATGAACACTTTTCACATTCTCCCGTGCAACGCAGCTGCTAGTTATCTATTGACGCAAAATCTTAAGGTCCTAGCTCATGTCCACGACCCCAAAGCCAGCTAAAAAGTCAATAATCGGTATCTATAACGTTATTGTACTACTTCTTACTGGCTATTACATCAACTTAGAAGTTTCATCTGTTTTCTACTATGGTGCTGTTAGTGTCTCCGCATACCGCAGCATGTGACATAGCTTTACAGACGATAAATGTAACCGTTTCAGAGAGGAGAGTGACCAATGAGACGATCTGGCTTTAAGTCGATTTGATGAGAAATGACGAAAACGGACGGATTTCTTAGGTTTTTACTACATATGAACACTTTTCACATTCTCCCGTGCAACGCAGCTGCTAGTCCTTTTTTGATGCAATATCTTAAGGTCCTAGGTCATGTCCAAGGCCCCAAAGCCAAATAAAAAGTCAATAATCGATATCTAAAACGTTATTGTACTACTTCTTACTGGCAATTACATCAACTTAGAACTTTCATCTGTGTTCTACTATGGTGCTGTTAGTGTCTCCGCATACCGCAGCACGTGACATAGCTTTGCAGATGATAAATGTAACCGTTTCAGAGAGAAGAGCGACCATTGTGACGATCTGGCTTTAAGTCGATTTTATAAGAAATGACGAAAACGGACGGATTTCTCAGGTTTTTACTACATATGAACACTTTTCACATTCTCCCGTGCAACGCAGCTGCTAGTCCTCCTTTGATGAAAGGTCTTAAGGTCCTAGCTCATGTTCAAGACCCCAATGCCAGCTAAAAAGTCAATAATCGATATCTAAAACGTTATTGTACTACTTCTTACTGGCTATTACATCAACTTAGAAGTTTCATCAGTGTTCTACTATGGTGCTGTTAGTGTCTCCGCATGCCGCAGCACGCGACATAGCTTTGCAGACGATAAATGTAACCGTTTCAGAGAGAAGAGCGACCAATGTGACGATCTGGCTTTAAGTCGATTTGATAAGATATAATGAAAACGGACGGATTTATCAGGTTTTTACTACATATGAACACTTTTCACATTCTCCCGTGCAACGCAGCTGCTAGTTCTCCCTTGATGCAAAATCTTAAGGTCCTAGCTCACGTCCAAGGCACCAAAGCCAGCTAAAAAGTCAATAATCGAAATCTAAAACGTTATTGTACTACTTCTTACTGGCTATTACATCAACTTAGAAGTTTCATCTGTTTTCTACTATGGTGCTGTTAGTCTCTCCGCATACCGCAGCACGCGACATAGCTTTGCAGACGATAAATGTAACAAATGTAACCGTTTCAGAGAGAAGAGCGGCCAATGTGACGTTCTGCCTTGAAGTCGATTTGATAAGAAATGACGAAAACTGACGGATTTCTCAGGTTTTTACTACATATGAACACTTTTCACATTCTCCCGTGCAACGCAGCTGCTAGTCTTCCTTTGATGCAATGTCTTAAGGTCCTAGCTCATGTCCAAGATCCCAAAGCCAGCTAAAAAGTCAATAATCGATTTCTAAAACTTTATTGTACTACTTCTTACTGGCTATTACATCAACTTAGAAGTTTCATCAGTCTTCTACTATGGTGCTGTTAGTGTCTCCGCATACCGCAGCACGCGTCATAGCTTTGCAGACGATAAATGTAACCGTTTCAGAGAGAAGAGCGACCAATGTGACGATCTGGCTTTAAGTCGATTTGATAAGAAATGACGAAAACGGACTGATTTCTCATGTTTTTACTACATATGAACACTTTTCACATTCTCCCGTGCAACGCAGCTGCTAGTTCTCCCTTGATGCAAAATCTTAAGGTCCTAGCTCACGTCCAAGGCACCAAAGCCAGCTAAAAAGTCAATAATCGAAATCTAAAACGTTATTGTACTACTTCTTACTGGCTATTACATCAACTTAGAAGTTTCATCTGTTTTCTACTATGGTGCTGTTAGTCTCTCCGCATACCGCAGCACGCGACATAGCTTTGCAGACGATAAATGTAACAAATGTAACCGTTTCAGAGAGAAGAGCGACCAATGTGACGATCTGGCTTTAAGTCGATTTGATAAGAAATGACGAAAACGAACGGATTTCTCAGGTTTTTACTACATATGAACTTTTTTCACATTCTCCCGTGCAACGCAGCTGCTAGTCCTCCTTTGATGAAAGGTCTTAAGGTCCTAGCTCATGTTCAAGACCCCAATGACAGCTAAAAAGTCAATAATCGATATCTAAAACGTTATTGTACTACTTCTTACTGGCTATTACATCAACTTAGAAGTTTCACCAGTGTTCTACTATGGTGCTGTTAGTGTCTCCGCATGCCGCAGCACGCGACATAGCTTTGCAGACGATAAATGTAACCGTTTCAGAGAGAAGAGCGACCAATGTGACGATCTGGCTTTAAGTCGATTTGATAAGAAATGACGAAAACGGACGGATTTCTCATGTTTTTACTACATATGAACACTTTTCACATTCTCCCGTGCAACGCAGCTGCTAGTCCTCCTTTGATGCAAAATCTTAAGGTCCTAGCTCATGTCCAAGTCCCCAAAGCCAGCTAAAAAGTCAATAATCGATATCTAAAACGTTATTGTGCTACTTCTTACTGGCTATTACATCAACTTAGAAATTTCATCTGTGTTCTACTATGGTGCTGTTAGTGTCTCCGCATACCGCAGCACGCGACATAGCTCTGTAGACGAGTAATGTAACCTTTACAGAGAGAAGAGCGTCCAGTGTGACGTCCTGGCTTTAAGTCGATTTGATAAGAAATGACGAAAACGGACGGATTTCTCAGGTTTGTACTGCATATGAATACTTTTCACATTCTCCCGTGCAACGGAGCATCTAGTCCTCCTTTGATGCAAAATTTTAAGGTCCTAGCTCATGTCCAAGGCCCCAATGCCAGCTAAAAAGTCAATAATCGATATCTAAAACGTTATTGTACTACTTCTTACTGGCAATTACATCAACTTAGAAGCTTCTTCTGTTTTACTATGGTGCTGTTAGTGTCTCGGCATACCGCGGCACGCGTCATAGCTTTGCAGGCGATAAATGGTACCGTTTCACAGAGAAGGGCGGCCAATGTAACGTTTTGGCTTTAATTTGATTTGATAAGAAATGACGAAAACGGACGGATTTCTCAGGTTTTTACTTCATATGAACACTTTTCACATTCTCCCGTGCAACGCAGCTGCTAGTCTTCCTTTGATGCAAAGTCTTAAGGTCCTAGCTCATTTCCAAGACCCCAAAGCCAGCTAAAAAGTCAATAATCGATATCTGAAACGTTATTGCACTACTTCTTACTGCCTATTACATCAACTTAGAAGTTTCATCAGTGTTCTACTATGGTACTGTTAGTGTCTCTGCATACCGCAGCACGCGATATACCTTTGCAGACGAAAAATGTAACTGTTTCAGAGAGAAGAGCGACCAATGTGACGTCCTGGCTTTAAGTCGATTTGATAAGAAATGACGAAAATGGACGGATTTCTCAGGTTTTTACAACATATGAACACTTTTCACTTTCTCCCGTGCAACGCAGCTGCTAGTCCTCCTTTGATGCAAAGTCTTAAGGTCCTAGCTCATGTCCAAGACCCCAAAGCCAGCTAAAAAGTCAATAATCGATAATTAAAACGTTATTGTACTACTTCTTACTGGCTATTACATCAACTTAGAAGTTTCATCTGTGTTCTACGATGGTGCTGTTAGAGTATCCGCAAACCGCAGCACGCGACATAGCTTTGCACATGATAAATGTAACAGTTTCAGAGAGAAGAGCGACCAATGTGACGATCTTGCTTTAAGTCGATTTGATAAGAACTGACGAAAACGAACGGATTTCTCAGGTTTTTACTACATATGAACACTTTTCACATTCTCCCGTGCTACGCAGCTGCTAGTCCTCCTTTGATGCAAAATCTTAAGGCCCTAGCTCATGTCCAATGCCCCAAAGCCAGCTAAAAAGTCAATAATCGATATCTAAAACGTTGTTGCACTATTTCTTACTGGCAATTACATCAACTTAAAAGCATCTTCCTTGTTCTACTATGGTGTTGTTAGTGTTTCGGCATACCGCAGCACGCGACATAGCTTTGCAAGCGATAAATGTTACCGTTACAGATAGATGAGCGGCCAATGTGACGATCTGGCTTTAAGTCGATTTGATAAGAAATGACGAAAACGAACGGATTTCTCAGGTTTTTACTACATATGAACACTTTTCACATTCTCCCGTGCAACGCAGCTGCTAGTCCTCCTTTGATGCAAAATCTTAAGGCCGTAGCTCATGTTCAAGGCCCCAAAGCCAGCTAAAAAGTCAATAATCGATATCTAAAACGTTATTGTACTACTTCTTACTGGCAGTGTTATCAACTTAGAAGCTTCTTCTGTGTTCTACTATGGTACTGTTAGTGTCTCGGCATACCGCAGCACGCGACATAGCTTTGCAGGAGATAAATAATAGCGTTTCAGAGCGAAGAGCGGCCAATGTAACGTTCTGGCTTTAAGTCGATTTGATAAGAAATGACGAAAACGGACGGATTTCTCAGGTTTGTACTACATGTGAACAATTTTCACATTCTCCCGTGCAACGCAGCTGCTAGTCCTCCTTTGATGCAAGATCTTAAGGCCCTAGCTCATGTCCAAGACCCCAAAGCCAGCTAAAAAGTCAATAATCGATATCTAAAACGTTATTGCACTACTTCTTACTGGCTATTACATCAACTTAGAAGTTTCATCAGGGTTCTACTATGGTACTGTTAGTGTCTCTGCATACCGCAGCACGCGACATAGCTTTGCAGATGATAAATGTAACAGTTACAGAGAGAAGAGCGACCAATGTGACGATCTTGCTTTAAGTCGATTTGGTAAGAAATGACGAAAACGGACGGATTTCTCAGGTTTTTACTACACATGAACACTTTTCACATTCTCCCGTGCAACGGAGCATCTAGTTCTCCTTTGATGCAAAATCTTAAGGTCCTAGCTCATGTCCAAGGCCCCAAAGCCAGCTAAAAATTCAATAATCGGTATCTAAAACGTTATTGCACTACTTCTTACTGGCTATTACATCAACTTAGGAGTTTCATCTGTTTTCTACTATGGTGCTGTTAGTGTCTCCGCATACCGCAGCACGCGACATAGCTTTGCAGACGATAAATGTAACCGTTTCAGAGAGAAGAGCGGCCAGTGTGACGATCTGGCTTTAAGTCGATTCGATAACAAATGACGAAAACGGACGGATATCTCAGGTTTTTACTATATATGAACACTTTTCACATTCTCCCGTGCAACGCAGCTGCTAGTCCTCCTTAGATGCAAAATCTGAAGGTCCTACCCCATGTCCAAGGCCCCAAAGCCAGCTAAAAAGTCAATAATCGATATCTAAAACGTTATTGTACTACTTCTTACTGGCAATTACATCAACTTAGAAGCTTCTTCTGTGTTCTACTATGGTGCTGTTAGTGTCTCGGCATACCGCAGCACGCGACATAGCTTTGCAAGCGATAAATGTTACCGTTTCAGATAGAAGAGCGGCCAATGTGACGATCTGGTTTTAAGTCGATTTGATAAGAAATGACGAAAACGAACGGATTTCTCAGGTTTTTACTACATATGAACACTTTTCACATTCTCCCGTGCTACGCAGCTGCTAGTCCTCCTTTGATGCAAAGTCTTAAGGTCCTAGCTCATGTCCAAGACCCCAAAGCCAGCTAAAAAGTCAATAATCGATATCTAAAACGTTATTGTACTACTTCTTACTGGCTATTACATCAACTTAGAAGTTTCATCTGTGTTCTACAATGGTGCTGTTAGAGTATCCGCATACCGCAGCACGCGACATACCTTTGCAGATGATAAATGTAACCGTTTCAGAGAGAAGAGCGACCAATGTGACGATGTTGCTTTAAGTCGAATTGGTAAGAAATGACGAAAACGGACGGATTTCTCAGGTCTTTACTACATATGAACACTTTTCACATTCTCCCGTTCAACGCAGCTGACAGTTCTCCTTTGATGCAAAATCTTAAGGTCCTAGCTCATGTCCAAGGCCCCAAAGCCAGCTAAAAAGTCAATAATCGGTATCTAAAACGTTATTGTACTACTTCTTACTGGCTATTACATCAACTTAGAAGTTTCATCTTTTTTCTACTATGGTGCTGTTAGTGTCTCCGCATACCGCAACACGCGACATAGCTTTGCATACGATAAATGTAACCGTTTCAGAGAGAAGAGCGACCAATGTAACGTTCTGGCTTTAAGTCGAATTGGTAAGACATGACGAAAACGGACGGATTTCTCAGGTTTGTACTACATGTGAATACTTTTCACATTCTCCCGTGCAACGCAGTTGCTAGTCCTCCTTTGATGCAAGATCTTAAGGCCCTAGCTCATGTCCAAGGCCCCAAAGCCAGCTAAAAAGTCAATAATCGATATCTAAAACGTTATCGTGCTACTTCTTACTGGCTATTACATCAACTTAGAAGCTTCTTCTGTATTCTACTATGGTGCCTATATTGTCTCCGCATACCACAACACGCGACATAGCTTTGGAGACGATAAATGTAACAAATGTAACCGTTTCAGAGAGAAGAGCGACCAATGTGACGATCTGGCTTTAAGTCGATTTGATAAGAAATGACGAAAACGGACGGATTTCTCAGGTTTTTACTACACATGAACACTTTCACATTCTCCCGTGCAACGCAGCTGCTAGTCTTCCTTTGATGCAATGTCTTAAGGTCCTAGCTCATGTCCAAGACCCCAAAGCCAGCTAAAAAGTCAATAATCGATATCTAAAACGTTATTGTACTACTTCTTACTGGCTATTACATCAACTTAGAAGTTTCATCAGTGTTCTACTATGGTGCTGTTAGTGTCTCCGCATACCGCAGCGCGCGACATAGCTTTGCAGACGATAAATGTAACCGTTTCAGAGAGAAGAGCGACCAATGTGACGATCTGGCTTTAAGTCGATTTGATAAGAAATGACGAAAACGGACGGATTTCTCAGGTTTTTACTACATATGAACACTTTTCACATTCTCCCCTGCAACGCAACTGCTAGTTCTCTTTTGATGCAAATTCTTAAGGTCCGAGCTCATGTCCAAGACCCCAAAGCCAGCTATAAAGTCAATAATCGGTATCGATAACGTTATTGTACTACTTCTTACTGGCTATTACATCAACTTAGAAGTTTCATCTGTTTTCTACTATGGTGCTGTTAGTGTCTCCGCATACCGCAGCACGCGACATAGCTTTGCAGACGATAAATGTAACCGTTTCAGAGAGAAGAGCGGCCAATGTGACGATCTGGCTTTAAGTCGATTTGATAAGAAAAATGACGAAAACGGACGGATGTCTCAGGTTTTTACTACATATGAACACTTTTCACATTCTCCCGTGCAACGCAGCTGCTAGTCCTCCTTAGATGCAAAATCTGAAGGTCCTAGCTCATGTCCAAGGCCCCAAACCCAGCTAAAAAGTGAATAATCGATATGTAAACCGTTATTGTACTATTTCTTACTGGCTATTACATCAACTTAGAAGCTTCTTCTGTGTTCTACTATGGTGCATTTATTGTCTAAGCATACCACAGCACCCGACATAGCTGTGCAGACGATAAACGTAACCGTTACAAAGAGAATCGCGGCCAATGTAACGTTCTGGCTTTAAGACGATTTGATAACAGATGAGGAAAACGGACGGATTTCTCAGGTTTTTACTACTTATCAACACTTATCACATTCTCCCGAGCAACGCGGCTGCTGGTACTCCTTTCATGCAAAATCTTAATGTCCCAGCTCATGTACAAGACACCAAAGACGGCTAAAGGGACAATAATCGATAACTAATACGTGAATTGTAATACTTCTTACTAGTTATTATATCAGATTAGAAGCTTCTTCTGTGTTCTGCTATGGTGTTATTTGTTTCTTCGCATATCGTATCACGCGTCATAGCTTTGTAGACGATAAATGTAACCGTTTCAGAGAGAAGAGCGGCCAACGTGACGTTCTGGGTTTAAGTCGATTCGATAACAAATGACAAAAACGGACGGACATCTCAGGTTGTTACTACATATGAACACTTTTCACATTCTCCCGTGCAACGCGTCTGCTAGACTTCCCTTCAAGCAAAATCTTAAGGTCCTAGCTCATGTCCAAGGCACCAAAGAAGGGTAAAAGGTCAATATTCGATAACTAAAACTTGAATTGTAGTGTTTCTTACTGGCTATTACATCAACTTAGAAGCATCTTCTGTGATCTGCTATGGTGCTTTTAGTGTCTAGCCCATACCGCAGCACACGACACAGCTTTGCAGACGATAAATGAAACCGTTTCAGAGAGAGGAGTGGCCAATGTAACGATCTGGCTTTAAATCGATTTGATAACAAATGACGAAAATGGCAGATGTCTCAGGTTTTTAGCACATATGAACACTTTTCAAATCACCCGTGCAAAGCGGCTGCTAGTCCTTCATCATGCAAAAACTTAAGGTCCTAGCACAAGTCCAAGGCGCCAAACCCGTCTAAAAAGTCAATAATCGATTACTAACACGTGAATTGTACTACTTCTTACTGGCTATTACTTCAACTTTGAAACTTCTTCTGTGTTCTACTATGGTGCTTTTAGTGTCTCCGCAAGCCGCAGCACGCGACATAGCTATGCAGACGATAAATGTAACCGTTTCAGAGAGAAGAGCGGGCAGTGTGACGATCTGGCTTTAATTCGATTCGATAAGAAAAAACGAAAACGGCCCGATTTCTCAGGTTTTTACTACATATAAACACTTTTTACATTCTCCCGTGCAACGTGGCTGCCAGACTTCCCATCAAGCCAGCACCAAAGAAAGGTAAAAGGTAAATAATCAATAACTAAAACTTGAATTGTACTGTTTCTTACTAGCTATTACGTCAACTTAGAAGCTTCTTCTGTGTTCTACTATGGTGCTTTACGTGTCGAGCCCATACCGCAGCACACGACATAGCGTTGCAGACGATAAATGAAACCGTTTCAGAGAGAAGAGCGGCCAATGTGACGAACTGGCTTTAAGTCGAATGGTTAACAAATGACGAAAACGGACGGATTTCTCTGGTTTTTACTATATATATGAACACTTTTTACATACTCCCGTGCAAAGTGGCTGCTAGAGATCCCTTTATGCAAAATCTTAAGGTCCTAGCTAATGTCCAAATCACCAAAGAAGGGTAAAAGGTCAATAATCGATAACTATAACTTGAATTGTACTATTTCTAACTTGCTATTACATCAACTTTGAAGCTTCTTCTGTGTTCTGCTATGATGCTTTTAGTGTCTCGCGCATACCGCAACACGCGACATAGCTTTGCACACTATAAATATAACCGTTTCAGAGAGAAGAGCGGCCAATGTGACGATCTGGCTTTAAGTCGATACGATAACAAATGACGAAAACGGACAGATTTCGCAGGTTTTTACTACTTATGATCACTTTTCAAATTACCCGTGCAAAGCGGCTGCTAGTCCTTCATCATGCAAAAACGTAAGGTTCTAGTTCAAATACAAGGCGCCAAAGCCGTCTAAAAAGTCAATAAACGATAACTAAAATGTGAATTGTACTACATCTTACTGGCTATTACATCAACTTAGAAGCTACTTCTGTGTTCTACTATGGTGCTTTTAGTGTCTCCGTATACTGCAGCAAGCGACATACCTTTGCAGACAATAAATATAATGGTTTCAGAGAGAAGAGCGGCCAATGTAACAATCTGGCTTCAAGTCGATTTGATAACAAATGACGAAACCGGACCGATATCTCAGGTTTTTACTCCATAAGAACACTTTTCACATTCTTCCTTGCAACGCGGCTGCTAGTCCTCCTTTCATGCAAAATTTTAAGGTCATAGCTCATGCCCAAGGCACCAAAGCCAGTTAAAAGTCAATAATCGATAACTAAAACTTGAATTGTACTGCTTCTTACTGGTTATTACATAAACTTAGAAACTTCTTCTGTGCTCTATTTTGGTGCTTTTAGTGTCTCCGTATACCGCAGCACGCGACATAGCTTTGCACACGATAAATGTAACCGTTTCAGAGAGAAGAGCTGCCAATATTCGATCTGGCATTAAGTCGATTCGATTGCAAATGACGAAAACGGGCGAATTTCTCAGGTTTTTGCTAGATGTGAACACTTTCCACATTCTCCTGTGCGATGTGGCTGATAGACCTTCCTTCATGCAAAATCATAAGATTCTAGCGCATGTACAAGGCACCAATGCCGGCTAAAAAGTCATTAATCAATAACTAAAACTTGAATTTGACTGCTTCTTACTGGTTATTACGTCAACTTAGAAACTTCTTCTGTGTTCTACTATCGTGGCTTTAGTGTCTCCGCATTCCGCAGCACGCGACATAGCTTTGCACACGATGAATGTAACCGTTTTAGAGAGAGGACCGGCCAATGTGACGATCTGGCTTTAAGTCGATACGATAAAAAATGACGAAAACGGGCGGATTTCTTAGGTTTTTAGTACATATGAACACTTTTCACATTCTCTCGTGTAACGTGGCTCATCAGACCTTGATTAATGCCAAATTTTACGGTAGTCGGTCATTTCACTGGCACCAAAGCCGGCTAATAAATCAATAATCAATAACTAAAACCTGAATTGTACTGTTTCCTAAGGGCTAATTACATCAACCTAGAAGCGTCTTCTGTGTTCTACTGTGTTGTTTTTAGTGTCTCCGCATTCCTTAGCACGCAACATAAGTTTGCAGACGATAAATGTAACCGTTTCAGAGAGAATAGCGGCCAATGAAACAATCTGGCTTTAAGTCGATTTGATAACAAATGACGAAAACGGACGGATATCTCAGGTTTTAACTACATAAGAACACTTTTCACATTCTCCCGTGCAACGCGGCTGCTAGTCCTCCTTTCATGCAGAATCTTAAGGTCCTAGCTCGTGTCCAAGGCACCAAAGCCGGCTAAAAAGTGAATAATCGATAACAAAAACTTGAATTGTACTACGTGTTACTGGCTACTACATCAACTTGGAAGTTTCCTATGTGTTCTAGTATAGTGCTTTTAGTGTCTCCGCATACCGCAGCACGTGACACTGCTTTGGAGACGATAAACGTAACCGTTTCAGAGAGAAGAGCGGCCAATGTAACGATCTGGCTTAAGGTCGATTTGATAAAAAATGACGAAAACGGACTGATATCTCAGGTTTTTACTACATAAGAAGACTTTTCACATTATCCCGTGCAACGCTTCTGCTAGTCCTCCTTTCATGCAAAATCTTAAGGTCCAAGCTCATGTCCAAGGCACCAAAGCCGGCTAAAAAGTCAATAATCGAAAGCTAATACTTGAATTGTACTGCTTCTTACTGGGTATTACATGAACTTAGAAGCTTCTTCTGTGTTCTACTATGGTGAATTTAGTGTCTCCGCATACCGCAGCACGCGACATAGCTTTGCACACGATAAATGTAACCGTTTCAGAAAAAAGAGCGGAAAATGTGACGATCTGGCATTAAGTCGATTCGATAGCAAATGACTATAACGGTCGGATTTCTCAGGTTTTTACTAGATATGAACACTTTTCACGTTCTCCCGTGCAACGTGGCCGCTAGTCCTCCTTTCATACTAAATCTTAAGGTCCTAGCTCATGCACAATGCACTGAAGCCATCTAAAAAGTCTATAACTGACAACTAAAACTTGAATTGTACTGCTTCTTACTTGCTATTACATCAACTTAGAAGCTTCTTCTCTGTTCTACTATGGTGCTTTTAGTGTCTCCGCATACTGCAGCACGCGACATAGCTTTGCACACGATAAATGTAATCGTTTCAGAGAGAAGAGCGGCCAATGTGACGATCTGTAATTAAGTCGATTGGATAGCAAATGACGAAAACGAGCGGATTTCTCAGGTTTTCACTAGATGTGAACACTTTTCACGTTCTCCCGTGCAACGTGGCTGCTAGATCTCCGTTCTTACTAAAACGTAAGGTCCTAGCTCATGTCCAATGCATTAAAGCCATCTAAAAAGTCAATACTCGGTAACTAATACTTGAATTGTACAGCTGCTTACTGGCTATTAGATCAACTTAGAAGCTTCTTCTCTGTTCTACTATGGTGCTTTTAGTGTCTCCGACTACCGCAGCAAGCGACATAGCATGGCACACGATAAATGTAACCGTTTCAGAAAGAAGAGCGGAAAATGTGACGATCTGGCATTAATTCGATTCGATAGCAAATGACGATAACGGGCGGATTTCTCAGGTTTTTACTAGATGTGAACACTTTTCACATTCCCCCGTGCGATATGGCTCATAGACCTCCCTTCATACTAAATCGTAAGGTCCTAGCTCATGTCGAATGCACTAAAGCCTTCTAAAAATTCACTAATCGATAACTAATACTTCAATTGTACAGTTGCTTACTGGCTATTACATCAACTTAGAAGCTTCTTCTGTGTTCTACTATGGTGCTTTTAGTGTCTCCGCATACCGCAGCACGCGACATAAGTTTGCACACGATAAATGTAACCGTTTCAGAGGGAAAACGGCCAATGTGACGATCTGGCATTACGTCGATTCGAAAGCAGATGACGAAAACGGGCGGATTTCTTAGGTTTTTACTGCACATAAAAACTTCTCACTTTCTCCCGTGCAACGTGGCTGCCAGACCTCCCTTCATGCCAAATCTTAAGGTCCTAGCTCATGTCCAAGGCACCAAAGCCGGCTAAAAATTCAATAATCGATAACTAAAACTTGAATTGTACTGCTTCTTACTGGCTATTACACCAAATTAAAAGCTTCTTCTGTGTTTTACTATGGTGCTTTTAGTGTCTCCCCAAACCGCAGCACGCTACATAGCTATGCAAACAATAAATGTAACCGTTTCAGAGAGGAAACGGCCAATGTGACGATCTGGCATTACGTGGATTCGAAAGCAGATGTGAAAACGGGCGGATTTCCTTGGTTTTTAGTACATATGAACACTTTTCACATTCTCTCGTGTAACGTGGCTGCCAGACCTTGTTTAATGCCAAATCTTAAGGTAGTCGGTTATTTCACTGGCACCAAAGCCGGCTAATAAATCATCTACATCTACATCTACATGACTACTCTGCAATTCACATTTAAGTGCTTTTCAGAGGGTTCATCGAACCACAATCATACTATCTCCTACTGTTCCACTCCCGAACAGCGAGCGGGAAAAACGAACAGCTAAACCTTTCTGTTCGAGCTCTGATTTCTCTTATTTTATTTTGATGATCATTCCTACCTATGTAGGTTGGGCTCAACAAAATATTTTCGCATTCGGAAGAGAAAGTTGGTGACTGAAATTTCGTAAAAAGGTCTCGCCATGACGAAAAACGTCTATGCTGTAATGACTTCCATCCCAACTCGTGTATCATATCTGCCACACTCTCTCCCCTATAACGCGATAATACAAAACGAGCTGCCCGTTTTTGCACCCTTTCGATGTCCTCCGTCAATCCCACCTGGTAAGGATCCCACACCGCGCAGCAATATTCTAACAGAGGACGAACGAGTGTAGTGTAAACTGTCTCTTTAGTGGACTTCTTGCATCTTCTAAGTGTCCTGCCAATGAAACGCAACCTTTGGCTGGCCCTCCCGACAATATTATCTATGTGGTCCTTCCAACTGAAGTTGTTCGTAATTTTAACACCCAGGTACTTAGTTGAATTGACAGCCTTGAGAATTGTACTATTTATCGAGTCATCGAATTCCAACGGATTTCTTTTGGATCTCATGTGGATCATCTCAAACTTTCCGTTATTTAGCGTCAGCTGCCACCTGACAAACCATACAGCAATCTTTTCTAAATCGCTTTGCAGCTGATACAAGTCTTCGGATGACCTTACTAGACGTTAAATTACAGCATCATCTGCGAACAGTCTAAGAGAACTGCTCAGATTGTCACCCAGGTCATTTATATAGATCAGGAACAGTAGAGGTCCCAGGACGCTTCCCTGGGGAACACCTGATATCACTTTAGTTTTACTCGATGATTTGCCATCTATTACTACGAACTGCGACCTTCCTGACAGGAAATCACGAATCCAGTCGCACAACTGACACGATACCCCATAGCTCCGCAGCTTGATTAGAAGTCGCTTGTGGGGAACGGTGTCAAAAGCTTTCCGGAAATCTAGAAATACGGAATCAACTTGAGATCCCCTGTCGATAGCGGCCATTACTTCGTGCGAATAAAGAGCTAGCTGCGTTGCACAAGAGCGATGTTTTCTGAAGCCATGCTGATTACGTGTCAATAGATCGTTCCCTTCGAGGTGATTCATAATGTTTGAATACAGTATATGCTCCAAAACCCTACTGCAAACCGACGTCAATGATATAGGTCTGTAGTTAAATGGATTACTCCTACTACCCTTCTTGAACACTGGTGCGACCTGCGCAATTTTCCAATCTGTAGGTATAGATCTATCGGTGAGCGAGCGGTTGTATATGAGTGCTAAGTAGGGAGCTATAGTATCAGCGTAATCTGAAAGGAACCTAATCGGTATACAATCTGGACCTGAAGACTTGCCCGTATCAAGCGATTTGAGTTGCTTCGCAACCCCTAAGGTATCTACTTCTAAGAAACTCATGCTAGCAGATGTTCGTGTTTCAAATTCTGGAATATTCCATTCGTCTTCCCTGGTGAAGGAATTTCGGAAAACTGCGTTCAATAACTCCGCTTTAGCAGCACAGTCGTCGATAACAGTACCATCGGCACCGCGCAGCGAAGGTATTGACTGCGTCTTGCCGCTTGTCTACTTTACATACGACCAGAATTTCTTCGGATTTTCTACCAAATTTCGAGGACGATGTTTCGTTGTGGCACCTATTAAAGGCATCTCGCATCGAAGTACGTGCCAAATTTCGCGCGTCTGTAAATTTTAGCCCATCTTCGGGATTTCGCGTTCTTCTGAACTTCGCATGTTTTTTCCGTTGCCTCTGCAACAGCGTTCGGACTTTTTTTGTGTACCACGGGGGATCCGTTCCATCTCTTACCAGTTTATGAGGTATGAATATCTCAATTGCTGTTGCTACTATGTCTTTGAATTTGAGCCACATCTCGTCTACATTCGCATAGTCAGTTCGGAAGGAATGGAAATTGTCTTTTAGGAAGGCTTCTAGTGGCACTTTATCCGCTTTTTTAAATAAAATTATTTTGCGTTTGTTTCTGATGGATTTGGAAGAAATGGTATTGAGCCTAGCTACAATGACCTTGTGATCACTAATCCCTGTATCAGTCATGATGCTCTCTATCAGCTCTGGATTGTTTGTGGTCAAGAGGTCAAGTGTGTTTTCGCAACCATTTACAATTCGCGTGGGTTCGTGGACTAACTGCTCGAAATAATTTTCGGAGAATGCATTTAGGACAATCTCGGAAGACGTTTTCTGCCTACCACCGGTTTTGAACAAGTATTTTTGCCAACATACCGAGGGTAGGTTGAAATCCCCACCAACTATAACCGTATGAGTTGGGTATTTATTTGTTACGAGACTCAAACTTTCTCTGAACTGTTCCGCAACTGTATCATCGGAGTCTGGGGGTCGGTAGAAGGAGCTAATTATTAACTTAATTCGGCTTTTAAGTATAACCTCCACCCACACCAATTCACACGGAGTATCTACTTCGACTTCACTACAAGATAAACCACTACTGACAGACACAAACACTCCACCACCAATTCTGCCTAATCTATCTTTCCTGAACACCGTCTGAGACTTCGTAAAAATTTCTGCAGAACTTATTTCAGGCTTTAGCCAGCTTTCTGTACCTATAACGATATCAGCTTCTGTGCTTTCTATTAGCGATTGAAGCTCAGGGACTTTTCCAGCGCAACTACAACAATTTACAACTATAATTCCGACTGTTCCTTGATCCAAGCACGTCCTGTAATTGCCAAGCACCCTTTGACATTGCAGCCCATCCCGCACTTTCCCGAGGCCTTCTAACCTAAAAAACCGCCCAGTCCACGCCACACAGCCTCCGCTACCCGTGTAGCCGCCAGCTGAGTGTAGTGAACTCCTGACCTATTCAGCGGAACCCGAAACCCCAACAGCCTATGGCGCAAGTCAATGAATCTGCAGCCAATAAGGTTGCAAAACCGTCTGAGCCTCTGATTCAGACCCTCCATCCGGCTCTGCACCAAAGGTCCGCAGTCGGTTTTCTCAACGATGCTGCAGATGGTCAGCTCTGCCTTCATCTCGTAAGAAAGACCGGCAGCCTTCACCAGATCAGATAGCCGCTGGAATCCAGAGAGAATTTCCTCAGATCCAAAGCGACACACGTCATTAGTGCCGACATGTGCCACCACCTGCAGCTGGCTGCACCCTGTGCTCTTCATGGCATCCGGAAGGACCCTTTCCACATCAGGAATGACTCCTCCCGGAATGCACACGAAGTGCACACTGGATTTCTTCCCCTCCTTAGCCGCCGTATCCCTAAGGGGCCCCATTACGCGCCTAACATTGGAGCTCCCAACTAATCGATAACTAAAACCTGAATTGTACTGTTTCCTACGGGCTAATTACATCAACCTAGAAGCTTCCTCTATGTTCTACTGTGTTGTTTTTAGTGTCTCTGCATTCCTTAGCACGCGACATAAGTTTGCAGACGATAAATGTAACCGTTTCAGAGAGAAAAGCTGCCAATGTAACGCTCTGGCAATACGTCGATTTGATAGCAAATGACGAAAACGGGCTTATTTCTTAGGTTTTTACTACATATGAACACTTTTCACATTCTCTCGTGTAACGTGGCTTTTAGGCCTCTCTTCATGCAAAATCTTAAGGTCGTCGGTAATGTCAAGGCACCAAAGCCGGATAATAAGTCAATAATCGATTACTAAAACTTAAAGTTTACTGCTTCTTACTGGCTGATTACATCAACTTATAAGCTTCTTCTGTGTTTTACTGTGTTGCTATTAGTACCTCCACATAGCGCAGCACACAACATAAGTTTTCAGACGATGAAGGTAACCACTTCACAGAGAAATTCCAAATTCTGTGTCTGTGTCTACTGCCTGCTCATATTGTTTAAAGCAGGTTGCTCTAAATGCCCAGTGGATCTGATTCCCTTGATACCCATTCTAAACAATCTCGGATTGGGAAAGACCAAGCTCTGCTTATACTTATAGTCTGGGAAGTTGACATATCTTAGACAGTAAAATATGATGGTTAAAGATGTCCACTGAGTATTCCCATATACACTGAAGTTAGCTTTGAACAACAAATTATTAATTGGCCACCTACTCTTGACTCAATAGCTACTAAGATCTTTCACTGGTGAAGGAGGTGACAACGTTGTTACGTCCATTAGAGGCTTCTGTAGTTTGCTGAGAATGATGTGATATAACTGTGCCTTGTGATTTTCTGTGGAGTTCCAGAGTAAGTTCTACACTGGTGCAGGACATCCATTATTGCTGTTCTCATTCGAGGCAATCCTGGATTCTAAATCTCAAGCACCAGAGGATTAGAAACAGCAATGCAACCTCTGTCTTCCTGGCTGTCCACTATTTCAAAGTGCTGTGGTTGACAGTCTCTTCTCATTGTGCAGTGCTTGTAGATTATTGTAAATGGATAAACTGCAATATTTAGAACATCTCATTCTAAACTTTCTAAAGAACGAGACTTTTCTGTCACGACCACTTTTTGTGTGAGGTGATAAATACCAGGAATTTGGTTGTATTTTGAGAACCTAATGGTGACATACATTAGTGTCTGTGTAAATTAATGGAACTGGATTTTTCCTGAGGTCGGCAGTTTTCCGAAGGTCGGCGTTTTCCCACGAGGTCGGCGTTTTACCCCGAGGTCGACGTTTTTCCCTCGAGGTCTGCGTTTTTCCCCGAGGTCGGCGTTTTTTCCCTAGGTGTGCGTTTTTGCACTGAGGTCGGATCGGCGATTTTTTCCCCGAGGTCTAGAAATCTATCGGTATATTGAAAATCCAAAGTATTTTGATGTATATCGAACTATACTGATATGTCAAGTCAACTTGAAACATATATCCGACCACTAGATATCGGTATTTATCGAGATAGCGATATATTTCGATATACCTATTTATTTCGAGAATCGTTTTCTTAGGGGTACAGATTTTTTTCAAGACGTCCATTCTTTCCCATTATCGATTCATTTCGATATATCGACTTATGTCGAAGCACTCATTATATCGAGATGTCGATTTATTTCGAGATATCTATCTATATTGAGGCATCCATTTATTTCGAGGTATCAATTGATTTCGAAGTATCCGTTTATGTCGAGATATCGATTTAGTTTGATATACCGAAACAAATCGGGTTGTCTGTTTATTTCGAGCTATCGATATATTTCCATGTATCGGTGTACTTCAGATATCGATTCCTTTCGAGATATCGATATATTTCAAGAAACCTCTACATCTCAAGTAATCCATAAATTTCTAGATATTGTATTTTTAGAGATATCTTTATATTACTAGGTACCAATATATTTCAAGATATCGATATATTTCTATACCTCGATTTATCTCGAGAGGGCGTTGAGATTCGAGATATCGATCTATATGGTAAGCTGAAATGCGTCTAGATGTCGATATATTTCGGGATATGGAATCATTTCGATGTAGCTGTCTTTTGGAGGTGTCGATTTATTTCGAAGTTTCGATTTTTTTCATGGTGTCGATTTATTTCGAGGTTGCGATTTATTTCGGGTTGGCTATTTATTTCTGGGTGTGGATTTATTTCGAGGTGTCGATATATTTCGAGGTGACGATATATTTCGACATTACTTCTCGACTGCATCAGCTTAGAACCTATTTCGTACAGAGTGGTTTGACTGCATACCTCAGAAGGCGACATTGATATCCAGACGATGAATGTAAACGTTTCCGAGAGAAAAGCGTCCAATGTGACGAATTGGCACTACGTCATTATGAAAACAAATGACGGAAACGTGAGGTTTCTGCCACTCAAAGTGCTGCCAACTTTCACCCCACCCCCTCCTCACTCTCCCCAGTCGTGGCGATCAGCTGGTGTGATAGAAATGGACACAGGAAAGTAATAACGTTCCATGAAATCCCATTCTAGGGAGGTTCAAGGGTAAATGTTCCAGACGGTTTATTTGCATTAAGACACGCATACTGGACATCTACAATGTCACATCTGCCAGATCGTTTCTATTGTCAGCAGTGGAAAACAAAACAGCGTACTGAAAAAGCCATAGTGAGACGCGGTTTTTGGTAGACGAAATAATAGGAATACTCTAGGCACTGATAATGATGATCTAATGAGAATTCTGGTATTGTTTTGAAAGATGCATTTAAATATGCATTGAACGTAGCTCCAAATTATTTTGAGAATTATAATTGCGGTATGATGGATCTACATTGGAGATTTGGTAATGCAAAACATTTCGATCTGAGAATACTTTACGTGATAGAACGGCATTGACCTTGTGTGTCATTAGGGTAAAGTTAATTTGCCGCCATTAACATAAAATTTATCCGCCATTAACATAAAATCTATTTTTCAGCTTACTTCAATAAGGACTCACTTCAGATGATTGGACAACCAAAGAGAACTCAAACCGTTATTTTAATAGTATTCGTAGGTCCAATGCAGCATTTACCGTGGACAGTCCCTGAGTCAAGACTGTCAGTTTTATGTAGGGAGCACTCCTTTAAGAAAGCACTCCGTGTTCAGGCCACAAGTGGCCAATCAGGACCATCCGACCGCCACGTCATTCTCACTGAGGGTGGAGGAGGAGCTGGCTCTCCCACTCGTTGTGGTAGTTTCCTTTGACTGGAGCCGCTACTATTCGGTCGAGTAGTTCCTCAATTGGCATCGCAAGGCTGAGTGCAACCCGAAAAATGGAAACAGCGCATAGCGGCCCGGATGGTCACCCATCCAAGTGCCGACCACGCCCGAAAGTGCTAAACTTCAGTGATCTGACGGGAACCGGTGTATCCACTGCGGCAAGGCCGTTGCCCCTACCACTTTTACATGATATTTTTGATCGTAGATCAGGTCTGATGGCTAGAAAGAATGGACGTTTACCATGTTATGCACATTTATATTTTCACTACGTCGACACAGCTGGTCCAATTTCGACCAGCGGTGATGGTAGCCATAATGATCGAGCCAAGCATCCTGTGTACATTGGTTGCACCCAAGTGTGTGGGGATCACAGCATTCGTGATATTTAAATTTGTTACTTCTTTGCTACTATATTCGCAATAAATTTTGCAGACAGTATCCGCATATGACGCTGAATGTACCTACAAAATTATATCATTGTACGACACATGTTTCAGGAGATACGTCATAAAAACTCAGGACAAGGCCAGACGCTGCATAGTACGGACGTGGACGCACAGCTGTAAATAAATGCCTGGTCAACACCAAGCTTTTCCGCTTGTCATCTATAAAGATAAAATATCCCCAATATTGTCCACCAGCGTATTTTTGAAAAACCTTTATTTTGTCATTCATTTTTTTTCCTGTAAAAATCGTAAAAGCCGTGCATCATTGTGTTTTTAAAAATCGTTTCCTATTGTCATCTCTTTTTATGTATTTTAAACCATCTATCGCTTGTGTAACCTGTGGCTACAAGTCCATTCCCTTTATGGGGTAATCGAAATAATGAACAACGGAAAAAAATGTGGGTCAATTTCTTCCTCATTTTTCGGAACTTCTGATAATAGTAAATCGTTGGCTCTTTGAGGGCGTGGTAGGTACATACAAGAGATTAGTATAAGATTAGAATTTGGGTTAGATACGGTGCCAGGAGGTTCTGTTTCTATCTGGCTAGCTTCAGAGTACTTCACCATCTACTAAGTGATGCGTTTCATTGTGAATGGTGTGTTCTGTGCTAGGTCTACCCTTTACTCCACAATGCTGTTCCTTCGATGCTATTAAAACCAGGATGTTATCAAAATATATGCACAGTGGCAGACTGGAGTCTGCAGAAATATTTCCAGTGGTGGGGAGGGGGGAAGGCGCGTCGGGGCTGGAGTGCATGATTCTGAAACTGGCACTCTGTGTACAAATCAGCTGGTCAGTTACGAGGTGCATCAAGCTACAAGACCCTAACTCTATAAGCGCTACAACTGGTCAAAGCTAAGGTTTAGCAGTATTGTGGAGAATTCTTATCTGGAAGAGTATGAGTATACTGTAACGAATAAAAACTCTTTACTCCAGATTCCAAGGATGGTTAGGGGCGACGGGTGAAAGTGCCCTTTTGCCTATCCTCCCCTCCCCACCTCCTCCCCTCCCCCTCCCCTTCCCCCTCGCGGACGCCAATGGCTGGCCCGTTCATTTTGAGAACATCAGAGTTGCAGTAACCTTTCTGAGAAACTGTTCTAGATGTCCTTGCGCGTCAATCTTACCACTCACAACAGCAGTGGGAATGTCGGTTATCGCTCAAACAACTGGTTTTCGGCTCTTATCAGTTTCCCAGCCTCACTTTAACCTAATTGTTAAAGCCCGTCACAATACCAGTTCTTGTAATAACCGATTTTCAGTATTTTATTTACATTATTTCCTCTTGTAAACGTAGAAATCAAACAAAGATAAAAATTTTTACTTTCTCAGTTTCTTGATAAATGGAATCAAAACGTCAAATACATTTATGATGACCTGCAGCCGTCCAGAACGAAATTAGAATTATATTAATACCGTCAGCTGCTCACGGGTGTCGATATATATCAACGGGGACAGGTGACAATGTGTGCCTGTCTGGGACTCGAACCCGGGATCTCCTGCTTACATGGCAGGCTCTCTGCCCATCTGAGCCACCGAGGGCACAGACGATGGTGTGACTGCAGGTACTATCTCGCGCACGCTTCCCGCGAGACTCACATTCTCACCTTCCATGTCCACGCACTACATTCGTAGTGTCCCACACCAACACATTCATTACTCGTGGAACACATTCTTACCAAGTCCCGTAACAGTTCGGGGAATACTTGTGCATCTTCACAGAAGAAGGTCATGGCTGGTATTGCCAGAACCATATACTTATATGGATATGGACATGTCTTCCACGAGGAATGAGTGTGTTGGAGTGGGACTCTACGACTGTAGTGTATGGACATTCAAGGTAAGAATGTGAGTCTCGCAGGAGGCGTGCGCGAGATAGTCCCTGCAGTCGAACCATACACTGTGTCCTCTGTGCCTCAGATGGATAGAGCGTCTGTCATTTTAGCAAGAGATCCCGGGTTCGAGTCCCGGTCGTGGCACACATTTTCACTTGTCCACGTTGATATTTATCAACGCCCGTGAGCAACTGACGGTATTAATATAATTCTAATTTCTTTAAATTAAATAGTCCAATAAAACTTTGTCCGCTGTTCGCTGTTTCTCTCAAAATATAGCGAGTACTTCTATAC
Source organism: Schistocerca gregaria (assembly GCF_023897955.1). NCBI lineage: Eukaryota > Metazoa > Arthropoda > Insecta > Orthoptera > Acrididae > Schistocerca > Schistocerca gregaria. The sequence continues at coordinate 1,690,199 of NW_026061711.1, read as the reverse complement.
CACAGAAAACTGCCAGTATTATCCTACTGATTTTAGTTTTTAGAACTCTGCTCAAAAATTATATTTAAATCGGTTATCACAGCACTATGCGGGCATTATTTATTTATTTATTTATGCATTTATTTTACCTGGCAAGATTAGGGCCTTCAGGCCCTCTCTTACACCTAACCAGGCATACTCAGGTTGAACGAGTTACAGTTTCTACTTAACATTAAGGACATATAGCCTATGATGCTGTATTGATGTTAAAGAAAAAAATAGATATTATAACAGTAGTATAATGATAATTATAACAATAAAAAATAATTATAACAATCAATAATAATAATAATAATAATAATAATAATAATAATAATAGTAATAATAATAATAATGACTATGTATATGAAAGTAAACATACTTTTCTTTTCTGAATGTCAGTCCCATTGTTAGTTGGGAATTTTCTCGTTATGTTCTTGCAGCTTGTGAGTTATTCTCATTACGTATAATCCAGCGATAAAGAGTGAAAACTGCGGCAGGAGAACTCTCTTTTTCGTTTTAATTTCTCTGTTAACGGCTAAAAGCAGATAACGTAGACACAGGCAGCAGATCAGGCACTTTCTGTTTTTATCCCGAACTATGAATGATTTGTAAAATTTTAACTTTTTTCCTTGTATGATGTCGCAAGTCGACCAAATCGACCATTGTGCTTCACTCGTACTGCATATCGTAAAATACTTCCAGGCTTCCAGATGGTGCCATTCTGTGTTACAACTGACGTTCGACAACAGCGAGAAACTGCGTCCATTCTCGCGCACTGCTTGTATAACAGGCACAGTATTGTCTCGGCAATGTTGGACCAATTCACTTGTTGCTCGTTTCTATCAGCAGTGTTATTAAAGTGGCATACATCACTTTTCCCATTTTTTCTGTAATAATGCAGTATCTCAGAGCTATGGCAATCTTACGAATAAAAATTACTCGTCTTTTTTAAAAAAGGTTTATTTGAAAACTAAAAATTTTACTACGACAACTGTGGCTAATTGGTATATCTGTTTTTACGTGGTTATCTGGAAAATATAAAAAGATACTTGTTATAACCGAGAGCAAACAAATACCGAAAGACATCGGTTATTCAGAACTAAAATACCCATGTCGTTTTAACTGATCGGTTTTTCTATCTCTAAACTGCAGTGTGGCCACAGAAAAGTGTGTCGTTCCATCAATGTACATAGCAACGTTGAGATATGTATGTGTTTATGCGCAATATCGGCAAATGGAAACACGAAGAGGTAATAAGCACATGAGCGATAGAATTTATTTCACAGTCAGAAAAGTCGAGTGACAGACAAGACTGAATCACTGTAATAGAAATTATATGGAAAGCTGTGTAAAGGAAAATTTCCAGTTCTTTCGTGGATTCCAAAATTGAAGCAAATTCCGGGACATCAAGGTGACATAGTCTTATACGGATAGTATTCCATGACTAACGTAATTGGCCCACATACTGTACTGGTATACTGATAATATTACACTACTAAGGTAATTTACCTGAAATAATTTACAAACATGTTACTATAACATTCGCTACTACTCATTACGCTAATTGACCTTCAGCCATTAAGCGCAAGCGCAGATCTCAGTTATGATACGTGCGCCATCCAAAAATTTATCAAGGTGGTAACTCAACACAACTACAAACGATCATTGTGTGCAAAATAAATAGAACACCTCATAAGAAGAACATGACGGGTTTGAATCATTCCCACCGCAAAGGATGAAAAAATCAGGCTTGCACATAAGACCACTTGATAACTAACCAGAAATTCAGATTAGTTGTAGCTTCGGTGACAATCGCCTTTTTTACATTTTCCCCGTAAACTAGATAATTATGAAACGTAACAACTACTCTAAAATATCTGCAGCAACGGACTTGCCGCGGAGGTTGCATCGGTTCACGTGAGATCACCGAAGTTAAGTGCGTTGTCGGGCGTTGAAGGCACTTGGATGGGTGATCATCCAGGCCGCCTCATGATGCCAATCGAGGAGCTACTCGACCCAATAGTAGCGGCTCCGGTCAAAGAAAACCATCATAACGACCGGGAGAACAGTGTGCTGATCCCCGCCCCTCCTGTTCACATCCTCCACGGATGATGACACGGCGGTCGGATGGTGCTGTCCCAGTAGGTCACTCGTGGCCTGAAGACGGAGTACTTATAAAGCAACTACTCTCCAGTGGATGGTCGTACTACTGAGACCTTGATGCCTGGCATCAATAACAGATGGCAGCACAAGAGGTTGGCTTACGCCTACTGCCGAATTTTGTGATCTGTCGTAAGCCTGCGTAAGCACGTGGGGCCTTCCGTCTTAAGTGCAAGCATATCCATTGCGTTTTCTGCCGCGCGACTTGAGTGGAATGTTTCATTATTTCTGAAATATTATAGAAATGTTTTTCGTTGTATATCCTCACCATCGGTACTGAATTTACTGTAAAATTACTTGCTCACTTTTCGGAACTTCCGTTCATAGTAAGTCGATGCTATTTGAAGCCGTGGTAGACACGAGTCTAGTGTGCTTCACCTTCAGCACCTTCTGTGTCAGTCTCGGTTCCTATGTCCCTGATTTCACAACGAACAGTTCGTTGTCTACTGAGTATACTGTCTGTTGCACGACACTATCCCTCCCACGCTGCTAAATGTAGGTCGTCGGCAAAATATGACTGCAGTGGAACAAGGGCGTCTGCAGAAATTTCCCCAGGAGGTGGTGGTGGCATTGTTAGTGGTGTGTGTGTGTGTGTGTGTGTGTGTGTGTGTGTGTGTGTGTGTGTGTGTGTGTGTGTGGAGGCCATTACTATGAAATTCACACAGTCCAGACCGCCAAGGAAAATAAACCTTGAGATTTGGAAAGGTTGTTGATCTTATACCGCTTATACTGCATATTTCGAAATTCCACCTCTAAGGGGGATACACAGGAAATGAAAGGATTTTTGAAACATGTAGCTATTAAGGTAATTTTGAAGCTAGGCAGACGAAAATTTGTATCTGGTTTCTAGGTCAGAAATAAAGAAATATGTGTTCCAGTATTATTGGGAATTTAACCTCTATGAGGTGAAATAGTAGGTGAACATTTTATCTTGAGATAAAAAATTATGGAAGGACAATGGAAGTATTTTTAAGGCTATATCTACGAAAATTGGTATTTGACTTCAAGGTTACAAATAAGAAAATACGTATTTTCGTGTTTTTGGAAGTTCAACCCCTAAGGGGATGAAATAGAGTGAGCTGGTGCGTTTCTGGCGCCAGTTTCCGTCGATCGATGTTTCGATCTTTGAGTCGCGGTCCAGAGGACACTGCTCGCTAACCGACTGTAGTAGTTCTCTGTGCGGCCCAACATCGGGCTTACCGCGCTTACACTGGACACAGTTGCCAACAAATCGCATGCCATCGCCATATAGGTTGGGCCAAAACATGTGTTCCCGAATTCTGTTCAAGGTCTTGTAGAACCCCAAATGATCCCCTACCGCCGAATCGTGGAAATATCTGAGTGCCATGCTAACTCGTTCCTGTGGAATACAGACCTTCCCTTCACCACGGTTGTCTTCCCCTTTACACAAGACCCCCCCCCCCACCCCACCCCCCGAAGACCTCGCCATCCGCCAACTGCTGCCGAATCGGTCCCCACCCGGGGTCCTCGGCCTGTTTGCCGGCTAAGTCGCAGAAGAAGCCGGGTGTCTCGGAGAGAAGGAAATTGACCCCCAGATCCGGCTCCACGTGGCCCTTGCCTTCCCCAGACTCTGCCGCGAACATACGGATAAGAGCGTCGCCAATTCATTGTCTCTGCCACTAATATGGCGAACCTGGAGATAAGTCTCGTCATCTTAACTTCGGTATGATTTTTAGCGATCTTATTAATCAAAGTTTAAGGGCTGGCACTGGCCAAGTAACTCACGGAGGCTCATTGGTTTCAGTCCAGTTGTATTGCTCACCTGTTCTCCAGATAGGGTTGTGTAGTTTATGTCTCAGAAAATTGTCTGCTCTTGATGTGTGTTGTGTTAGAGATAACTGGCAGCGGTCGACGCTAGCATACTGGGAGCAGAGCACCACGGTGGCAGAGAGATATTTGAGGCCATGTCCTCTCCTTTACATCTTGGGTTATGTTGTCACTTTTGCGTGATTCCATCTTTCCGGTGCTGAACTATAGCATCCAAAGTTCAATTGCATTGCCATGTTGAGTATATTTCTATGTCATTCTCTGCCTCGTGGATCTCTTGTATTGATTTGAATCCTTGGTCTGCTCGCGTCTATCGCCAATTCACACGAAATATTGAAGCAACCTTATTTTAAGGGTATTGTCATATAGTCATGTTCTAGTTGTAATCATTCTAAGAATATTGTTGATTAATCAACTAAGTAAGTAAATTTGAAGGTCCGTTTAGTCAAAATTAAAGGACCCCCCTTAATTGTTTTAGTCATTTTTATACAGTTTTGTTTAGGAAAGTTGGCAAGCCGAACGTTAAATATCTGTATTCTTACGCTTAATCTGTTTCTCCCCTGATTGCAAGTAGTGAGAGTTCTGCTATGAATTTTATGGACATTTGTGCTATTTAAGTAAAGCTTTACCTAAGTATATATACCTAGTCATATTCAAATTTCAAGTTTTACGGGTCTCGTTCCACTTAACGAAATTTATTTATTATTTGTCCAACTGATCTGGCCTTGTGATTTTATAATGCTTTTGATTGTAATAAAATATGTAGCAACTACAACGGATTACTATTGTGATTTTGGAGTGTCACTACCATACCCCATATCACAGAGGATGAAATGTTTCATGAAATATATGAAAACCTGTTTTTGATACATTCAACGATTAAGAGGGTGGAATATAGGATGTAATGTTTTATGAAAGTATTTCAGTGCGAAAGAGTTTTTAAAGCGAAATCTATGAATATTGTGTTATTGAAAACTACGTGTTTCACTGTTTTTGGAACTACAACCTCCAAGAAGGTGCAATAGGGGCACAGGTTTCACTGACCCATAGCCTTCCAGCCCAACCTGCAAAGTATACGGACTTGAAATTTGATGAAGGTGTAAATCTTACGCTGAAAGCATCATTTAAGAAGAGATTGTTCGAAATTTCACTCCTATGGGGGTGATACATGGGTTGAAAGTCTTTTTTTTTAAATATGTCCCTATGTCCCTATTGAAGCTATAACTACAAAACTACGAAAATTGACATTTGGTGTCTCAGTCAGATACAAAAAAGAAACAGGTTTTTAGCATTTTCCGAAATTCTTCCATTGGGGGATAAAATAATTAGTGAAGGTTTTTTGAAAATAAATCATTATTAAAGAACTACTGAAGCATTTTTATAGCTACATCTATGAAAATAGGTATTTGACATCTCGGTTGGATGTAAAAAAAAATGTGTTTCGTTGCTTTTGGAAATTTAACTCACTAATAGAGTGAAATAGGGGATGTAATGTTTTATGAAATATTTCACTATGAGAGCATTTTTAGAATTAAATGGATGAAGATTTGAATTTGGCTCCTCGGCTCTAAATAGAAGAATACGTGTCTAATTGTTTTTGAAAACCCAACCCCTAAAGGGTGTGAGATGTTTCAGAAAATGGTTCATTATGAAAGGATTGCTAAATATATCTGACAATTCGTATTCGGCTAATATGTTACAATTTTTAAAAACTACGTGTTTTTCTGGTTTTGGAACTTCGAGCATAATGGGATGAAAATTTTAATGAAATATTTATTGCGTTATATTAAAATATTTTAAATCTGCATCTATGAAAACCGGTATTTCACTTCTCAATTAGATATAAAGAAATATGCGTTAGGGAATGAAAGACTGTACGGAGATATCACCACAAGAATACAAACGGCTTGATTAACAAAAACCTTGGACTCCAGCTGTCAGCATTGCTTTTTGATCATTCAGTAAAAGACCATGCTTCAACGGCGCTAAGTTTAGAAAGTGTTGCAGTTTATAAAAGACATAAAAAAACGATTAAAGAAAAAAATTCTTTGCAGACCATGAACGGTCTACGCAAGTAAAGAAGCGGATGATAAGCTAGCTCTTTATGCAAATGAGTTGGTCAGTTTAAGTTCCGAGACATGTCATGCAGCAGGAACGGAATCCTATAGTTGCTACGATTGGCTAAAGGAAAAGTTTTGCAGAATCACTCGAAATCACTTCTGCAAGTGGCTAAGAATCTCGTAATGAATAAAAATTCTGTACTGAGAATTCCAAGGTGGGAGATGCAAGATTCCCCCCCCCCTTCCCCCTCCTCACAATGCTATCCTTCTTTACCTACAGCAAAAAATAAATAAATAAATTAATAAATAAAACTAGAGAAATTTCTACTGTGAAACTATTTGCATACAAGAGAACGGCCCTTGAAATTTAACTCTTCAAAGTTTTAAGCCCTGCTCATTCCGGATATTGATTAGAAAGTGTTAATCCACATGTGAAACCTGAGTATATAATCCCTGTGACATTTGATCAACGGTGTTCCATAAGGACAGGTTCTCATTCAAAACGTTCGAAAATTCAATTTCTTTGTAGTTGCATTTTTTAAAGGTGTACTTGTCTAGACTCTTGGAACAGAAAGTTTTTTTTTTTAATCCGTGCTTTACAAAAGTTTCTACAGTCCATTGTTTGAAGCAGTGTCACGGCTGCCATGAGCCGCGCGGGGTACCCGCCATGTGTCCAACGCCTTGTCACGGTTCGCGCGGCTCCCCCTGTTGGAGGTTCGAGTCCTCCCTCGGGCATGGTTGTGTGTGTGTTGTCCTTAGCATAAGTTACTGCAAGTAGTGTGTAAACATAGGGACTGATGGTTCAAATGGCTCTGAGCACTTTGGGACTTAACATCTGAGGTCATCAGTTTCCTAGAACTTAGAACGACTTAAACCTAACTAAATTAAGGACATCACACACACCCATGCTCGAGGCAGGATTTGAACCTGCGACCGTAGCGGTCGCGTGGCTCCCGACTGAAGCGCCTACAACCGCTCGGCCACATCGGCCGGTCTATCATGTATTCTAGAAGAGTTGCAAGGTCGTCAGTGGCGCCTGTTCTTTCGAGAGCAGTTACTATCTTCATATCTATGGTTAAACGTTACCCAGCCATTGACCTTTGTCTGTGCGAATGCGCACAGGTTGCCGGAACTCTTACGGGAATCGTCACCTTAGTGTGAGCCAGTAATGAGTGGATGGACAAATACCTATTAAGTACATTACGTATGCGGATTGTGGACGGTTGGGGATGTGAGTCTCACGGGAAGCGTGCGAGGGATAAATTCCTGCAGTCGTGCTGTTCATGTGTGCCCTCGATGGCTCAGATGGATTGAGCGTCTGCCTTGTAAGCAGGAGATTCTGGGTTCGAGTCCCAGTAGGGGCACACTTTTCAGCTGTCCCCATCGAAGTATATCAACAACACCTGTCGGCAGCTGAGGGTTTCAATTAATTATCAGTTGTGAAGGTGATTCGATTAACCCTTTGCCAGGCACTTAAATGTGTTTTGCAGGGCATCCATATAGATGTAGATGATAACTCGTCCCGTGTCGCACGTGCTCAAAATGATTCATACTGCAGAATGCATGCAAACATACTTACCGAAAATACGGACGAATATCAAGTGCAGGCTGCCGAGTGCTGCATATCCAGCTTTGACAGATCGGCTTTTCCTGCCAAGAAGAACAGGAAGTTGCTGTCTAGGAACAATCAGAGGTAGAGGAAGGGTTGATAAATACTCCTTGACTTGCAGACTAAACGTAAATAACGAAAATACATTTTTGGTAAAAATTGGTCAAAACATAATCGGTTGCCCTCCGTATTGGATTAGCTGTTTTGAATATTGAAAATCTGACTTCAGATTCGTTTTCAGCGACATTAAAAATATATATGTAACACTCAGTTCATGCAAATCGAAGTAATAATATAACTAAATGTTTTCCCTAAACTTTGAACACATTTTTTTCGGGTAACTATTTTCTCAGAACGGCATGCAGCATAAATTAAAAGTGGTTCGTTCTCTTAACATCTACCTCTGACCCCTAAAAGTAAACACTTTTCTTAGGAACTTATAGCTATAATATGACATTTGTTAATATTAACTAATTTTTGTGTAGGCATAAGGAGTGAAACAAACCCTCAAAAATCGAACTCAAAGTTCGAATTAGCACTGTATCGTTAAATTTAAGGTTGTTTCATTGCGGTTAGGTATACGCTCCCATAAATTTTATGTTTTATCGACTGATGTTATCCATTTTCAATTTCAGAGGAATAATGTAGTATCAACTGATGTTACCCATTTTTGAATTCAGGTAACATATGAGGTGCCACACTGCACGCGCTCTGCGTAATCCAGTCTCGCAGGCCCTTGATCAAATCATAATTACGGGCGCCATTTTTTATTGAAAATCTAAAATTAAGCTCATAGTATTATCACTCGTAATTCCCAAACAGATCTTTCGAATGTATTTTCATTGTCTCAAAAAGAATTTCAAATGTACCCTTTTTTGCTCATTTGTATGAGAACCTGGCCGTAACGCCGGAATATAGTCACGAGATTTTTTTTCAGAGACGCTGTACGTTCGCGAGAAGACTTTCGTTCTGCGCGTGTCGAAGGACATTCCTCAGATATTACTGTGTGTGTGCTACTCAGTCGTGCCATTTAAGTGTACATCTTTGCATAGTTTTCCTTTCACGATGTAAACAGTGTTCCGCTTAGTTGCTAACTGGCCAGTGAGTGGTTCCGAAGGTATCGGATGTGCGGTGCGTTCGGTCTGCTAGGACAACAGCAGACTAGCGTGGTGCGATGGCAGAAGCAGACACTGAGGGAGCTAGCTGCTGGGACGCCAGCGAACAATTTATGCCAAGTAAGACGAAGAGGACTATTCTAAAATTACGAGCCGTCTCAAAAGTGTTTACCATTGGTAAATCTTGCTGTTGAGTCTGACAAAACTGGCAGTTTTGCCTAGAGATACATTAGAGAGAGCTACAGGAAATCCCCCCACCCCCCTCAATGAATTTTTGGTTGTGATGACAGGCCGATTGGTAGTGTAGCCCGAGATCTAAGTTAGGTTGGAAGGTGGTAATTTGATTGAGAGTTGTTTACGCCAACGATTATGAATGCCGACTAAACGTTGTGCGAGCAGATTGCCCTGTAGCGTAGCCTAGCGTTTCCGTCCGCGCCACATTTAACACACTTTCTCTAACTGTGTACAAAAGTCTCACAACAGCCACGATAACTACGTTTCTGGTGGGGGGAGGGTAGAGTCCACTATGTAACTTTCACTGCAAATTTTAGTAACCGCATAAACTAACCGAAATAGAAGCGTCATTTTAACTATATTTCCTTTTGTGGGAAAATAATGGTTCTCCTCTTTTGGCAGCAACTGTAATATGTAGGCGACTTATTAGTTTTTTTTAAACTCTGAATCATGATCTCAATAGACGCAGTGCTTTTTTTACGTTACTTGATTTGTGGTCTATAGTAAACAATGCAACGAATTGGTAAATTCTTTGAAGTTTGACGTGTGTTACATAGACGACGTCTGCAATGTTCGTAAGGCCAAGTTTGCATATATTCGGTGTCTGTTTTTTTGGCCATGTACTGTATAATTAAGGGGAGGAGGATTACGTTCAAGGAGCAGTGCATTAGCAGTCTATGGAGAAATTGAGAATTTGGATCTAAAGAACGGCATGCTCGGGCAGTTCGTGCTATTCTGTTGACCACTGTGTAATTCGGACACAGTGATCATTGCCTCTCCCTCGTAACCAGGGGACTCGGGTGCTAATCCTGGTCTGGCACAAATTTTCAACAGTGCCCATTGACTAAAGTCTGTGCCCATTGTCAGCTAATGTCATTGTTTCGGTGTTAAATTGTATTTTGTTCACGATACGTAGTTTGGCTTTTTCATGGATAACAGCTTTGAAAAGCGTACAGGTTATATTGATATTTGCTCGTCGTTAGTCCAAGGCAACTATAGCGATTTATAAACACAGTTGTAGTTCGTATTAAGCCTACATACGTAATTGTGTCCTGTGTTTCTTTACCAAGAACTACTTCGTAAGTAATTCCCCTGTAGTGGTATTTTGTTTTAGTATTTTGTTTAAATATTTATAGACTGCAGGCTTGGATAAAATATGAAACACATGTCCGAAGTTCCTGTTGATACTGCAGATACTGTTTCATCCGTACTAGGGGCCAAAACATTTCATCTAATACAGAAGGACACAATTTGTCTCGAGATTTAGCAATTTTTCGTAATAGAGGCCTTGCTTCGATATATTTTTCTCTAATTCTTGTTTGGATTTAATCTTAAAACACACTAACTCTTCCACCACTTATTCGATATGTGGTTTTATCCATTTCGTAGCCTAGAGTTCCTAAACGGTCGATAATATTAATGATTTCCTTTCTCAATTATATTTTCTGTAAATCTCCTGTTTATGGTTATTGCTAACATGTTTCACGTTCTCACTTTTATTATTTTTATTTTTCTAGTTTTGTGCCTTGTAGCCAAATTTTCTTTGAATCTGGTTTCTAATTCTGAAATAGTAACAGTTGAAGGTCAAGAGAAGATTGCGGTCTATTTGAGGAGAGTGGCTTGGAGATTTTTTATAACAGACGTATACAGGTCATGGGGATCCTTACCTATATACATTTACTTCGAGTGTGATGTAGCCCATTCTCTTGTCATGATCTCGGCTGTATCGTAGCACATTGTCTCGGTTAGGTTGGAGATTTCTGTTGAGAGTTGCCGAAGTCAACGAAAGTGATTACAAAGTAAAGACTGTGCTAACAGAACGATCTGTAGCGTAGTCCAACACGTTCTTTCTGTCCTTTTAAAGCCTCTTTTAATTAAAAATAACTAAAGCTGCAAGATACAATCACAAAAACTGTATTACGTAATAGAGTAATCCCAGACTATTGTTGTGTAAGTTGTGTGCGTACACTATTTTTTTTGTCAGTGAATATACATTTTTTTACTCATTTGCTGGGTTTCAATTTTCCCCGTTTTCTGGCAAAAAACCTTTTCCTGTGAAGGGCCCATTAGCTTGTCGGTTATATTTGTGACATTCTCGACGGTCAGTAATTTCCTGATAGTCCATCCACCGGCGTCATTGTTAACATCGGATATAGATTTTAGTATTAGGAAGGCTAATATGAAGCTAATGCATAAGTAGGTCTAATAATTAATAAAAATAGGAATGCGGGTAAGCTACTACAAACAGCATAGTGAACGCATTGTTGTGGCCAAGATAGCCACGAATCCCACGCCTACCAAAGTCGTAAAAGTAGTCCGCAGATGATGAAGAAATTGATGAAATGTGTGGTGAGATAAAAGAAATCATTCAGATAGTGATGGGAGATGAAAATTTAATATTAATGGGTGACTGGAATTCGACAGTAGGAAATGGAAGAAAAGGAAACGTAGTAGGTGAATATGGAATGGGGGTAAAAAATGAAAGAGGAAGCCGCCTGGTAGGTTTTTGCCCAGAGCATAACTTAATCATAGCTAACACTTGGTTCAAAAATCATGAAAGAAGATTGTATACGTGGAAGAGACCTGGAGATACTGCAATATTTCATATATATTATATAATGGTAAGACAGAGATTTAGGAACCAGATTTTAAATTGTAAGACATTTCCAGGGGCAAATGTGGACTCTGATCACAATATATTGATTATGAACTGTAGATTAAACTGAAGAAACTGGGAAAAGGTGGGAATTTAAGGAGATGGCACCTGAAAGAACTGACAGAATCAGAAGTTGTAGAGTGTTTCAGGAAGATCATTAGGGAACGATCTACGGGAATGGGGGAAAGTAATACAGTGTGATGAGGGATCTGAGTGGTGTACTGTCAAGGGGGAGGGGGTTCCTCAGGGATCAGTGTTGGGGCCGCTCCAGTTCCTTATTTATATAAATGATATGCCCTCAAGTATTACGGGTAACTCTAAAATATTTCTGTTTGTTGATGACACTAGCTTGGTAGTAAAGGATGTTGGGTGCAACATTGACTCCGTTTCAAGTAGTGCAGTACATGACCTCAGTCCATGGCTTGTAGAAAATAAACTAACGTTAAATCACAGTAAGCTTCAGTTTTTACATTTTCTAACACACAATTCAACAAAACCTGACGTTTTAATTTCACAGCATGGGCATATGATTGGTGAAACTGAACGGTTCACATTCCTAGGTATTCAAATAAATAGTAAGATGTCGTGGAAAGCCCACGTTCAGGATCTTGTTCAAAGACTTAATACTGCCATTTTCACTATTGGAACGGTGCCGAAAGTGAGTGATACTTCGACAAGTAAATTAGTCTACTTTGCTTATTTCCATTCACTTATGTCGTATGGTATTATGTTTTTGGGTAACTCTTCCCATTCTAGAAGGATATTTTTGGCTCAGAAACTGGAGGTTCGGGCAAAAAGTGGTGTGAGTTCACGAACCTCTTGTCGACTTCTGTTCAGGGAGTCTGGGTATTTTGACATTGGCCTCTCAATATGTATATTCCTTATTGTCGTTTCTTGTTACCAATATTAGTTTATTTCCAACAATAAGCAGCTTTCACTCGGTTAATACTCGGCAGAAATCAAACCTCCATTTGGATCGGACTTCCTTAACTCATGTGCAAAAATGTGTGCAGTATACTGCTGCATCAATTTTCAATAAGCTGCCACTCGAATTCAAAACTCTTAGCAGTAATCCACGCGCTTTCAAATCGAAACTGGAGTGTTTCCTCATGGGTCACTCCTTTTATTCTGTCGAGGAGTTAATTGAAAAATTAAGCTGGTTCTCATTGTACTGCTGATAGCATTTGCTTAAACTTATGGACTGATTTTCTCTCAGGTTCATGAACATGTATTTCTATCTGTTATTACTTTTTTGTTGTAAGTTCATGTGTCGCCCTAACCGCCGGCTGCTTCACGTCTGCTGTGCAGCGAGCTACCTTAATTTAAGTATTAACTCTATTTTTCTTACTTGTCACTTCTTCTTCCGTGTGTTTTTGCTTTTAGGAAGCTTTAATTGTCGAGTGCTAGTAATAGTGTTACATAGATTTCGTGTTTGTTTTGAATACAGTCAGAGAGAGTCCTTGTAGTCAGCCATAGTGCCAGTAGTGCTAGTGTTTGTTTTGAATACAGTCCAGAGACAGGTAGTGCTATTTTCATTGTTTTCCACAAGAAGTGGTTAGCAATCACAGTTTAGTCAGTAATCAATCGCCTTTAGTGAATTAGCAGTCTACTTAAAAGTTGATTAAGTCTCTTCGGTAAATTGATTCCTTAGGATGGATAGGATGTGTGACTGCTGTGTACGGACGCTGGCCACTCTTCGCGAACAGCTGAGCGTGTTGATGGCCGCGGTCAGCCGTCTTCAGGCTGCTGCCTCGGAGTGTAGCGGCAGTGGGGAGTCTGGTGCGTCGCATGGTGCACCCCAGGTATTAGATGCTTCACCCACTGTCCCTGCTGTCGAGAGATCTTCGCGGGTACCGGGCGCGGTTGGGCCACCCTCTCCCCAAGGGGAGTGGCGGGTTCAGTGGCGTTCGCGGCGCACGAGGCGGAGGGTCAATGTGGAGGCTGGCCGTGTGGCATCGCCCGCTCTGCCTGTGAATGGACATGTGGCTGCTCCTTCAGCAAGGTCCGAGCAGGCACACGGGGGGAGGGGTTTATTAGTTATTGGGAGCTCCAACGTTAGGCTAGTGATGGAGCCCCTTAGGGAAATGTTATAGTTCTGGGAGGAGATTTTAGTTTTGCTGGATATAGACTGGGAGACTCAAACGTTCATAACGGGTGGCAGGGACAAAGAATCCATTGAAATATTTTTAAGTGCTTTATCTGAAAACTACCTTGAGCAGTTAAACAGAGAACCGACTCGTGGCGATAATATATTAGACCTTCTGGTGACAAACAGACCCGAACTATTTGAATCAGTTAATGCAGAACAGGGAATCAGCGATCATAAAGCGGTTACTGCATCGACGATTTCAGCCGTAAATAGAAATATTAAAAAGGTAATAAGATTTTTCTGTTTAGCAAAAGTGACAAAAAGCAGATTACAGAGTACCTGACGGCTCAACACAAAAGTTTTGTCTCAAGTACAGATAGTGTTGAGGGTCAGTGGACAAAGTTCAAAACCATCGAACACTATGCGTTAGATGAGTATGTGCCAAGGAAGATCGTAAGAAATGGAAAAGAGCCACCGTGGTACAACAACCGAGTTAGAAAACTGCTGCGGAAGCAAAGGGAACTTCACAGCAAACATAAACATAGCCAAAGCCTTGCAGACAAACAAAAATTACGCGAAGCGAAATGTAGTGTAAGGAGGGTTATGCGAGAGGCTTTCAATGAATTCGAAAGTAAAGTTCTATGTACTGACTTGGCAGAAAATCCTAAGAAATTTTGGTCCTATGTCAAAGCGGTAGGTGGATCAAAACAAAATGTCCAGACACTCTGTGACCAAAATGGTACTGAAACAGAGGATGACAGACTAAAGGCCGAAATACTAAATGTCTTCTTCCAAAGCTGTTTCACAGAGGAAGACTGCACTGTGCTTCCTTCTCTTGAAGTCGCACAGTTGACAAAATGGTAGATATCGAAATAGACGACAGAGGGATAGAGAAACAATTAAAATCGCTCAAAAGAGGAAAGGCCTCTGGTCCTGATGGGATACCAGTTTGATTTTACACAGAATACGCGAAGGAACTTGCCCCCTTCTTGCAGCGGTGTACCGTAGGTCTCTAGAAGAGCGAAGCGTTCCAAAGGATTGGAAAAGGGCACAGGTCATCCCCGTTTTCAAGAAGGGACGTCGAACGGATGTGCAGAACTATAGACCTATATCTCTAACGTCGGTCAGTTGTAGAATTTTGGAACACGTATTATGTTCGAGTATAATGCCTTTTCTGGAGACTAAAAATCTACTCTGTAGGAATCAGCATGGGTTTCGAAAAAGACGGCCGTGTGAAACCCAGCTCGCGCTATTCGTCCACGAGACTCAGAGGGCCTTAGACACGGGTTCACAAGTAGATGCCGTGTTTCTTGACTTCCGCAAGGCGTTTGACACAGTTCCCCACAGTCGTTTAATGAACAAAGTAAGAGCATACGGACTATCAGATCAGTTGTGTGCTTGGATCGAGGAGTTCCTGGATAACAGAACGCAGCATGTCATTCTCAATGGAGAGAAGTCTTCCGAAGTAAGAGTGATTTCAGGTGTGCCGCAGGGGAGTGTCATAGGACCGTTGCTATTCACAATATTCATAAATGACCTGGTGGATGACATCGGAAAGTCTCTGAGGCTTTTTGCAGATGATGCTGTGGTGTATCGAGAGGTTGCAACAATGGAAAATTGTACTGATATGCAGGAGGATCTGCAGCGAACTGACGCATGGTGCACGGAATGGCAATTGAATCTCAATGTAGACAAGTGTAATGTGATGCGAATGTATAGAAAGATAGATCCCTTATCATTTAGCTACAAAATAGCAGGTCAGCAACTGGAAGCAGTTAATTCCATAAATTATCTGGGAGTACGCATTAGGAGTGATTTAAAATGGAATGTTCATATAAAGTTGATCGTCGGTAAAGCAGATGCCAGACTGAGATTCATTGGAAGAATCCTAAGGAAATGCAATCCGACAACAAAGGAAGTAGGTTACAGTACGCTTGTTCGCTCACTGCTTGAATACTGCTCAGCAGTGTGGGATCCACACCAGATAGGTTTGATAGAAGAGATAGAGAAGATCCAACGGAGAGCAGCGCGCTTCGTTGCAGGATCATTTAGTAATCGCGAAAGCGTTACGGAGATGATAGATAACCTACAGTGGAAGACTCTGCAGGAGAGACGCTCCGTAGCTTTGCATGGGCTTTTGTTGAAGTTTCGAGAACATACCTTCACCGAAGAGTCAAACAGTCTATTGCTCCCTCCTACTTATATTTCGCGAAGAGACCACGAGGATAAAATCAGAGAGATTAGAGCCCACACAGAAGCATACCGAGAATCCTTCTTTCCACGTACAATACGAGACTGGAATAGAAGGGAGAACGGATAGAGGTACTCAGGGTACCCTCCGCCACACACCGTTAGGCGGCTTGCGGAGTACGGATGTAGATGTAGATACTGACACGTTCCATGACCTTGAAGATTTGCTCCTCAATTTGGGCCTACGGAACTTGACATGCGCAGAGAAAGAGGGTAACAGAAGATATATTGAATTTAATTTATGAAAGGAGAAAATACAAAAATGCAGTAAATTAAGCCGGCAAAAAGAAATACTAATGTCTCAAAATGAGATCGACAGGAAGTGCAAAATGGCTAAGCAGGGATATCTAGAGGACAAACGTAAGGATGTAGAGGCGCATATCACTAGGGGTAAGATAGATACTGCCTACAGGAAAATTAAAGAGACCTTTAGAGAAACGAGATTCACTTGTATGCATATCAAGAGCTCAGATGGAAACCCTGTTATCAGCAAAGAAGGGAATGCAGAAAGGTGGAAGGTGTATATAGAGGATCTATACAAGGGCAGTGTACTTCAGGACAATATAATGGAAATGGAAGAGGATGTAGATGAAGATGAAATGGGAGATGACATACTGCGTGAAGAATTTGACAGAGCACTGAAAGACCTTAATCGAAACAAGATCCCGGGAGTAGGCAACATTCCATTACAACTACTGACAGCCTTGGGAGACCCAACTCTGACAGAACGTTACCGTCTGATGAGCAAGATGCATGAGACAGCCGAAATACCGTCAGACTTCAAGAAGAATGAAATAATTCCAATTTCAAAGAAAGCAGGTGTTGACAGATGTGAAAATTAGCGAACTATCAGTTTAATAAGTCACAGCTGCAAAATACTAACGCAAATTCTTTACAGACGAATGGAAAAAATGGTAGAAGCCGACCTCAGGGAAGACCAGTTAGGATTCCGTAGAAATACTGGATCATGTGAGGCAATACTGACCCTACGACTTACCTTATTAAGTAGATTAAGGAAAGACAAACCTATGTTTCTAACATTTGTAGACTTAGAGAAATCTTTTGACAATGTTGACTGGAATAGTCTCTTTCAAATTCTGAAGGTGGCAGGGGTAAAATACAGGGAACGAATTCAATTTACAATTTGTACAGAAAGCAGGTGGCAGTTATAAGAGTCAAGGGATATGAAATTGAAGCAGTGGTTGGGAAGGGAATGAGACAGGGTTGTAGACTATCCCCAATGTTATTCAATCTGTTTATTGAGCAAGCAGTAAAGGAAACAAAAGAAAAATTCTGAGTAGAAATTAAAATCCATGGATAAGAAACTAAAACCTTGAGGTTTGCCGATGACTTTGTAATTCAGAGACAGCAAAGAACCTAGAAGAGTAGCTGAACAGAATGAAGTGTCCTGAAGGGATGATATAAGATCAGCATCAATAAAAGCAAAACGAGGATAATGGAATGTAGTCGAATTAAGGTGGGTGATGCTGAGGGAATTAGATTAGGAAATGAGACATTTAAAGTAGTAAAGGAGTTTTGCTATTTAGGGAGCAAAATAACTGATGACGGTCGAAGTAGAGAGGATATAAAATGTAGACTGTCAATGGTAAGAAAAGTGTTTCTAAAGAAGAAAAATTTGCTAACATCGAGTATAGCTTTAGGTATCAGGAAGTCTTTTCTCCGAGTATTTGTATGCAGTGTAGCCACGTATGGAGGTGAATAATGGACAATAAATAGTTTGAACATGAAGAGAATAGAAGCTTTCGAAATGTGGTGCTACAGAAGAATGCTGAAGATTAGATGGGTAGATCACATAACTAATGTGGAGGTATTGAATAGGATACGGGAGAAGAGAACTTTGTGGCACAACTTGACTAGAAGATGGGGTCGGATGGTAGGACACGTTCTGAGGCATTAAGGGATCACGAATTTAATATTGGAGGGCAGCGTGGAGGGTAAAAATCGAGGAGGGAGTCCAGGAGATGAATACACTAAGCAGATTCACAAGGATGTAGGTTGCAGTGGGTACTGGGAGATGAAGCTTCCAGACGATACAGTAGCATGGAGAGCTGCATCAAACCAGTCTGTGGACTGAAGACAACAACAACAACAACAACAACAACAAGGTATTTGTGTGATGTGAAACCTTCAACAGAAGTGCGGCAGACAAGAGGGTTAGATTATATGTACTTTCCATTGAAATTGATCCATAATGGGGAGATACTCAATGGGAAAATAATATGCTAATTTACTATCCACAGACCGCAAATGGACTGATCATGAACGAGGAATGAAAATTTAGTCACACTTCTGATTGTACACGTATTATTTGACCCCCCCCCCCCCTCTCTCTCTCTCTCTCTCTCTCTCTCTCTCTCTCTCTCTCTCTCTCTCTCTCTCTCTCTCTCTCTCTCTCTCTCTCTCTCTCTCTCTAAAACACACACACACACACACACTCACTCTCTCTCTCTCTCTCAATCGCGCGCGCGCGCTAGTTCTAATAAATAATTCAATTCATTAATGGTGTCGGAAGAGATGGTTAGCAAGAAATCCTTTAGGCTCCTCGTAAACTGAAATGTCAGTAGTAAAGCTTTTTGTGGCTGCCGGCAAGTTATTGAAAACATTGTTCTCCTTAATGATGGAGACTTTCTTGCACCAAAGTAATTAACTTACCAATTTTTGTGGAGATTATTCACTTCTAGTTATGACTTCATGAAATGAGCTGTTGATTTGAAAATATTCATTTGTTTTTAAACACAATATTCACGGGGAGAACGTATCTTCCATCTCCACCATGTTAACTGATCTATTTATATGATCCTTATTCTAAGTTGTGTTATATTAACGGTAAAACACAAAACATTACTTACATGCATTTCCACTGTTTTCCAACAAGCTGACAATTTTTCATGAATAATATATTAATACTGAAATTTTTAGAAAAATTTTGAAAGAGAGGTTTTGCAGGCAAATTTCAAAAATAAAAAGACCATAGTGTTCATTATAATACAACTTCTCCATGGTTTTTAATTCCTACTCCGAAGTTTTCTTTTGTTTTCTTTACTGCTTGCTCAGCAAACAGATTGAATAACATCGGAGATAGGCTACAACCCTGTCTCGCTCCCTTCCCAACCACTGCTTCCCTTTCATATCCCTCGACTCTTCATGCCCTCGAGTAAGAAAACTGACCGTTAGAATTCCATGGTTCTGGGATAAATGGTTTGAGAGGAAAGGTACATTTAGTTAGAAAAGTTACGGAAAATTTAAAGTTGCATTGCACTTAACGTCGTACATGCACTCATTTAAATTCATAGTTTCTTTCACTTTCCAATAGTATGCATGCTGTACAAAAACATAACATTTGTTTCATGATATTTACTTTTTTATTTCTTGCAAGTCTTCTAGAACTTCTCTCGAAAACTTTGTGGGTAGATCTTGGCATTTGTTTTGTTCAGAAACGTTATTACTGTAGCAAACAACTGACTACGAGACAAGAAAAAATGTATTCAATAGGTGAAAGCTCAAAAACTACGGGTAAAATGTCCCTAGGCTTATCATCTCAAAGAAGAGATGGCACAGAGAAACAAGTGGGCATGTCTTACATAGCAAGCTGCCATTTAAACCGACATTTTAGTACCTTCAAATAAGGATTTGGAATAAAATACTTTCATATTCGCACTAAGTGTAAATCAAACTGGTACAGTCACCAATAAACAAAATTATTTTCATTGTTTTCGGGGTTCCTTTTGCCTTTCGGAATAAATATATTGCGAATCAGCAGTTAACATGCCTGGTTCCCCAAACAGGAGACGACTAGAAACTTCCGAAATGTGGTGGTGTAGAAGAATGCTAAAAAAGTTTTGATCGAATAGCTGATGGGGAGATACGAAATCAGATTAGGGAGCAGAGAAATTAATGGCACAAATTGACAAAAAGAAGCGATCGTGGGTAAATGTCATATTTCGATTCCACCCATCCGCTGTGACCCACGACGTTCTGCATTACTTTGATTAGTTGCATTTCGAAGGATACCAGTGGCCTTATTAAATGTTAACTGGGATTGCCTTCGTTTCTAGAGCAATTTATAACGTTCGTTAACTATGATTTTTTTCGGAATATATCGTGATGAACTCTGGGAGGAACCACAGAACACAGCTTAAATTGTCGTTGAAGAAACGAGTAGTGATTGTATTTTTATCTTTCTTATCCGACACGTTGGGGAATCCAAGGTATAATGGGGTACACAGTTGAAAACTTTGATTAAATGTACAAAATTGATAAATAAGAGTTACAAATTTTTATATGAACACATTATGATGTATTAATCACAAAAATATAAGAACATTGCCATAAAATAAAACAACAATATTTTCTCACTCAAAAACAGAAATTTATATCATTTGCACGCGGCAGAATGGGGTGGTAAATACAAGTGATTACAAAAACGTATAAAATTATCGGAAATGCAGAAAATATTGGCTTGCTCGGTATTTTTTTTAGTTTAAAGTGAGTATTAATGTCAAACTACAGTTTTCATGTATCGTATCCTTTTCTTGAGGCTGTTTACAAAATTCACACACGGGGAGACACTCATCATCTTCGCTATCTATTCCTGCACAAGAATCGTGTGTCCATTTTTTGCACGTGGAACAAGCGACCCAACCTCCAACTGATTTTGAATATAACCCACCACAATATACACACTGACAGTCAGAACTTACCTCATAATCACTCTCGTTAGTATAGTATTCTTACTCCTTTCTTCCATTTAACTTCAGGCTCTTTCTCTCGTTTTTGAGTTCTTAATTTTATTCTCTTTCGCAAAAAGTTTTCTGTTTGCTCTTTCTTCTTTGTCAAAGTTCTTTTTTCTATTTCTCCCATTAATGACTTTTAACTCTTTTTTGTACGGCGAATCAGTTAAAACAACGTTGTTCCCCCTTTTCAGTCTCGCTCTTTTCTTGCTTTCGTTAACTTTTGACAAGAAAATCAGAATCTCAGGTGAAATATGAAATGAGGAGGTTGTGTTGTCAGTTGTCATCCAAGAGCACCCAAGATTAGAACAATTAGCCCCAATAACTTTGTTATTCTTAGGCGGCAGTTCATTGTAACAATTCGCTGAAACCTCGTCCCCTTGATTATCCAGCCCGTTTGAGTCGTCTTTTTCAGCTGGTGTGCTAGTTGGAGGCAATTCCAATTGTTCAGATATAATAACCCCTTCATCTGACGGCCTATCACGTCCGCTGTCAGTTGTGTGTGCCGATAGGAAGTGTGCGTCTTGAATATGGATGGGTCCGTGGGCCATATTGCAGTAGCTTCGAAACCTTTAATAGCGGTTTTCATTGTTGCGCTTTAGACGAAAGCTGAACCAAAAAGCGTTGAAATTTGAAAGATAGTTACGACTTTCCCTGCGTGGCTTCGCAGCCATTTCCGAAGCTGATCACTATAACGAGGATTTATAAAACAAACATCAAGCGGCTGAAGTCTGTGAGAGCAATGTGGTGGTGAAGAAACGCCACTCTCCCTCGCGTAGTCCATAACGTCATTGTTCGTGGTATGAGCTGAGTGGCCATCTGATATAAGGAGAACTGGGACGTGCTTTGATGTCTTAGAAAATACCACTAATTGTGGAAACCATACAAATAAGGACTCTGTGGCCATCCATGCGGTGCTGTGGACCTCAGCGCAACCTCCTGCTGTCAGTCCTAACTCAAATTCTTTCTGCTTCTTCTTTAGTGGAAAAATAATCGTAGGAGGAATGTCAGCTCCGCTTGCTGACGTACTAATGAGGATGGTTGCAGTTTCGCCCCTTTCTGCAGAGGTTAACGATCGCACTGGACGGTTCCCTTTGCAAGCTGCGCTGTTCGATTGGTTTTTAGCATTAACCGAGACGCCTGTTCCATCACAATTAGTTATTTGAGAAGTCATTAGTTTGTGATTGTCAGTTACATTTGTTAGCAACGAAAAAAACCTATCGACAGCTACTTTATTAAAATCAATGATTCTTGTACCAGATAATGCTTCGGGCTTGCGAACAAACCCGCATTTGCTTCTTCATTGTTTCATGATGTAATAAAGATTTCGATTTGTTTTGCTGGAAATTTTCGAAAAGGTATCTGTAAAAACGTGCAAAAATTGAAATGGCAAAACTGTGCACCTGCCGAAATACGAGTGCGTATACTCATTTGAAAACATTTTCCTACACCGCTTCTGATACGCTAGAGGTTACCGCACAGTAAACAACAATTGTAGTTGACCATTTGCCTGCATCGTATAAAGTACGGCCAATAAAATATTTTTGTAGGGGGGACACATCATCTCATCCTAAATGGAGAGTTCATCTATACGTGTAAAAGTAACCACTTGTGCCAGAGGGAAGTGTGTTGGGAGCCTTATTGTTCCTGTTGTATATTAACATTACAGATAATATAAGTAAGCTCACATATTTCGAAAATGATGCCGATATCGACATTGAGGTAACAAAGGTCGTGTGAAGCGATATGCACATACAGGGGATAGTAAAAATGTGACCACCTATACTTGCATCTACATGGATACTCTGCAAGTCACATTTAAGTGCATGGCAGATTGTTCATCGAACCACCTTCACAAGTCTCTATTATTCCAATCTCGCATAGCACCCGGAAAGAATGATCACCTGTGTCTTTCCATACGAGCTCTGACTTCCCTTATTTTATCGTTGTGGTCGTTTCTACCTACGTAGGTCGGTGTCAACAAAATATTTTCGCATTCGGAGGAAAAAGTTGGTGATTGGAATTTCGTGAGAAGATACTGTCGCAACGAAAAACGCTTTTCTTTTAATGATGTCCAGCCCAAATCCAGTATCATTTGTGTGACACACTCTCTCATATTTCGCGATAATAGAAAACGTGCTGCCTTTCTTTGGACTTTTTCGATCTACTCCATAAGTCCTATCTTGTAAGGATCCCACATCTTCCAGCAGTATTCTAAAAGAGGACGGAGAAGCGTAGTGTAGGCAGTCTCCTTTGTAGGTCTGTTACGTTTTATAAGTGTCGTGCCAATAAAACGCAGTCTTTGGTTAGCCTTAACCGCAACATTTTCTATGTGTTCTTTCCAATTTAAGTTGTTCGTTATTGTATAATAATAATGGCGTGTGACGAGGGCCTCCCATCGGGTAGCCCGTTCGCCTGGTGCAAGTCTTTCGATTTGACGCCACTTCGGCGACTTGCGCGTCGATGGGGATGAAATGATGATTAGTACAACACAACACCCAGTCCCTGAGCGGAGAAAATCTCCGACCCAGCCGGGAATCTAACCCTGTCTTTTAGGATTGACAGTCTGTCGTGCTGACCACTCAGCTACCGCGGGCGGACGTTAGTTATTGTAACACCTAGTTATTTAGTTGACTTTACGGCTTTTAGATTAGACTGCAACTTCTCTGATAGTGATTCGTCCATTCTGCTTCACCAGCAATATTGCGGGATCAGTAACGACCTGATTTGCGGATATTGCGGGCGTACCTTAACTGGCTTCTGTCTTCATTGATTAGCGGCTACCTTTGAAATGGTTGTACCACTCCTTTAGCCCTGCAGTACCCATTACTTTGTCCACAAACACACGATGGTTTCAACTTGAGAATTGCCAAGCTTGGAGCCAAATGTGATGTAAAGACGTCATTTTGCTCAGAATACTAAATCCAACGTGTACCACTTGCAAGCGTTCCAAAGTAGTGGAGAAAATCAGGTATGTGTGCTAAATATGCCTGAAAACATGAGCGCATGCGCGCCCTGATACCATTGTTGATATCAACAATTAAAAAAGGTCGGATATTTTTTGAACAGCTCATGTATATAAGCCATCGCCAGTGATGTCGAAAGAGCAAGATACCCCTAACTAAGGCAGTTGTATAGGTAGTGCGAATGGAGCGGTCTATTGTCTGACGTATCTCCATAACAGCTCCGAACCGAATACCCCAAAGTTCGACAAATGGTTCAAATGACTCTTAGCACTATGGGTCTTAACATCTATCGTCATCAGTCCCCTAGAACTTAGAACTACTTAAACCAAACTAACCTAAGGACATCACACAACACCCAGCCATCACGAGGAAGACAAAATCCCTGACCCCGCCGTGAATCGAACCCCGGAACCCAGACGCGGAAAGCGAGAACGCTACCTTCACGTCAGGAATCAAGCTGAGCTCAGAAGGGCGCAAGTCCGGGGTTGTCTCTGGCTGATACTGATCTTCGGCCTGACGTGGCTGCTTGTCCTGTTCCAGGGGTTGCCCCTCAGTCTGCAAGATCCGAGCAGTCGCAGAGGGTGGTCTTACTGGTAGTTGGGAGCTCCAACGTCAGGCGCGTAATGGGGCCCCTTAAGGATATGGCAGCAAGAGAGGCGAAGAAAACCAATGTGCAATCCGTGTGCATACCGGGGTGGGTCATTCCAGATGTGGAAAGGGTCCTTCCGGATGCCATGAAGGGTACAGGTTGCACCCATTTGCAGGTGGTCGCTCATGTCGGCACCAATGATGTGTGTCGCTATGGATCGGAGGAAACCCTCCCTGGCTATCTGATTTGGTGAAGACTGCCAGTCTCGCTAGCCGGATGAAAGCAGAGCTCACCATCTGCAGCATCGTCGATAGGACTGACTGCTGACCTTTGGTAAAGAGCTGAGTAAAGGGTCTGAATCAGAGGCTGAGATTGTTCTGCGACCGTGTGGGCTGCAGATTCCTCGACTTGAGCCATAGGGTGGTGGGGTTTCGGGTTCCGCTGGATAGGTCAGGAGTCAACTACACGCAACAATCGGCTACACGGGTAGCAGGGGTTGTGTGGCGTGGGCTGGGCGGTTTTTTAGGTTAGATGGCATTGGGCAAGTACAAAAAGGGCGGCAGCCTCAACGAGTTCGGGGCAAAGCAGGACATGAGGGGACCAAGCAGCAATCGGTATTGTAATGGTAAACTGTCGAAGCTGCGTTGGTAAAGTACCGGAACTTCAAGCGCTGATAGAAAGTACCGAAGCTGAAATCGTTATAGGTACAGAAAGCTGGCTGAAACCAGAGAGAAATTCTGCCGAAATTTTTACAAAGGTACAGACAGGTAGAAAGGATAGATTGCATGCAACCGGTGGTGGAAAGTTAGTCGCTGTTAGTAGAAGTTTATCCTGTAGTGAATTAGAAGTGGATAGTTCCTGTGAATTATTATGGGTGGAGGTTACACGCAACAGCCGAGCTAGGTTAATAATTGGCTCCTTTTACCGACCTCCCGATCCAGCAGCATTAGTGGCAGAACAACTGAGAGAAAATTTGGAATACATTTCACATCAATTTTCTCAGCAAGTTATAGTCTTAGGTAGAGATTTCAATTTACCAGATATAGACTGGGACACTCAGATGTTTAGGATGGGTCGTAGGGACAGAGCATCGAGTGACATTATACTGAGTGCGCTATCCGAAAATTACCTCGAGCAATTAAACAGAGAACCGACTCGTGGAGATAACATCTTGGACCTACTGATAACAAACAGACCCGAACTTTTCGACTCTGTATGTGCAGAACAGGGAATCAGTGATCATAAGGCTGTTGCAACATCCCTGAATATGGAAGTTAATAGGAATATAAAAAGAGGGAGGAAGGTTTACGTGTTTAGCAAGAGTAATAGAAGGCAGATTTCAGTCTACCTAACAGATCAAAACGAAAATTTCTGTTCTGACACTGACAATGTTGCGTATTTATGGAAAAAGTTCAAGGCAATCGTAAAATGCGTTTTAGACAGGTACGTGTAGAGTAAAACTGTGAGGGACGGGATAAACCCACCGTGGTTCAACAACAAAGTTAGGAAACTACTGCGAAAGCAAAGACAGCTTCACTCCAAGTATAAACGCAGCCAAAACCTCTCACACAAACAGAAGCTAAACGATGTCAAAGTTAGCGTAAGGAGGGCTATGCGTGAAGCGTTCAGTGAATTCGAAAGTAAAATTCTATGTACCGACTTGACAGAATATCCTAGAAAGTTCTGGTCTCACGTTAAATCAGTAAGTGGTTGGAAACAGCATGTCCAGACACTCCGGGGTGATGATGGCATTGAAACAGAGGATGACAGGCGTAAAGCTGAAATACTAAACACCTTTTTCCAAAGATGTTTCATAGAGGAAGACCGCACTGCAGTTCCTTCTCTAAATCCTAGCACAAACGAGAAAATGGCTGACATCGAAATAAGTGTCCAAGGAGAAGAAAAGCAACTGGAATCACTCAACAGAGGAAAGTCCACTGGACCTGACGGGGTACCAATTCGATTCTACACAGTACGAGAAAGAACTTGCCCTCCCTTCTAACAGCCGTGTACCGCCAGTCTCTAGGGGAACGGAAGGCTCCAAATGATTGGAAAAGAGCACAGGTAGTCCGAGTCTTCAAGAAGGGTCGTAGAGCAGATGCGCAAAACTATAGACCTATATCTCTGACGTCGATCTGTTGTAGAATTTTAGAACATGTTTTTTGCTCGAGTATCATGTAGTTTTTGGAAACCCAGAATCTACTCTGTAGGAATCAACACGGATTCCGGAAACATCCATCGTGTGAGACCCAACTCACTTTATTTGTTCATGAGACCCAGAAAATATTAGATACAGGCTCCCAGGTAGATGCTATTTTTCTCGACTTCCGGAAGGCGTTAGATTCAGTTCCGCACTGTCGCCTGATAAGTAAAGTAAGAGCCCACGGAATATCAGACCAGCTCTGTGGCTGGATTGAAGGGTTTTAACAAACAGAACACAGCATGTTGTTATCACTGGAGAGACGTCTACAGACGTTAAAATAATCTCTGGCGTGCCACAGGGGAGTGTTATGGGACCATTACTTTTCACAATATATATAAATGAGGTAGTAGATAGTGTCGGAAGTTCCATGCGGTTTTTCGCGGATGATTCTGTAGCATACACAGAAGTTGCAGCATTAGAAAATTGTAGCGAAATGCCGGAAGATCTGCAGCGGATAGGCCCTTGGTGCAGGGAGTGGCAACTGACCCTTAACATATACAAATGTAATGTATTGCGAATACATAGAAAGAAGGATCCTTTATTGTATGATTATATGATAGCGGATCAAACACTGGTATCAGTTACTTCTGTAAAATATCTCGGAGTATGCGTGCGGAACTTTTTGAAGTGGAATGGTCATATAAAATTAACTGTTGGTAAGGCGCGTACCAGGTTGAGATCCATTGCGAGAGTCCTTAGAAACTGTAGTTCATCAACAAAGGAGGTGGCTTACAAAACACTCGTTGGACCTATACTTGAGTATTGCTCATCGGTGTGGGATCCGTACCAGATCGGGTTTGCGGAGGAGATAGAGAAGATTCAAAGAAGAGCGGCGCGTTTCGTCACAGGGTTATTTGGTAACCGTGATAGCGTTACGGAGATGTTTGACAAACTCAAGTGCCAGACTCTGCAAGAGAGCCGCTCTTCATCGCGGTGTAGCTTGCTCGCCAGATTTCGAGAGGGTGCGTTTCTGGATGAGGTATCGAATATATTGCTTCCCCCTACTTATACCTCCCGAGGAGATTACGAATGTAAAATTAGAGAGATTAGAGAGAGCACAGGGGCTTTCAGACAGTCTTTCCTCCCGCGAACCATACGCGACTGGAACAGGAAAGGGAGGTAATGACAGTGGCACGTAAAGTGCCCTCCGCCACACACCGTTGGGTGGCTTGCGGAGTATAAATGTAGATGTAGATGAGTGTGGTGCGTGATGCGGCGCTCCCCATCCCCATATACCGATCAAATCAGTCACGACTTGAACCGAGCGTGCCCGAACATTGTCCTACAAAATGATGTCCGCCTCCTGCAGAAACCGACGCCGCTTCTTTCTCTCAGTTGCTTTTCTGCTTTGTAACACAGTCTGTTTCGTTTTCGAGTCCAAACCGCTTAACAGATATTGTTCAAATTTGTCATGGAGACAGTTTGAACTCTGAGAAAGAACATAGCCCACTTTAAAAAGCAAGAAAATTTTTTTTTGCATCAGTGAACGTAAACTACATTAAAACTTACTTATTTTGCTTGTATAACTTAAGAATTCTATAATGTATAAGTACTTCAGTAGTCGCCGTGCGGGATAGTCTCTCAAACGAAATTGCTCCCACGTCCGAGGCCTTTCAATATCACGTCTTCCATTCCGTTTGTAGTTCAGAATATTTTGGGGAAGTCTGGGACGTAGCATTCTCACCAGTCTTCACGATATTTTTGAATTTTTTAGTTTCTGTTGAAAATACTTAATTTTTCTCTAGTATCTTCATTCCTAATCATTTCTTGTTGTGCAGCTCTTCGAATTTCTTAGGAACCTCATCTCTGCCGTGTGATTTTTTTTGCTTTTTTTTTAACCATGTTTTCGCTTTCATAGCATAATACAGGAACCGGGACCACGTTATAGAATTTCGGAACAATCTTTTTGTACTTTATTGCCCAATATTCAGATAACAGTGTCACAGACAGCTTAGAATTTGTGTAATTTATTTTAAGTATCAGAGTAAAAATCAGATCTTACAGCGTAGCCTAAGTGAAAGATTAAGAGACCAGTTCTAAAGCAGGATTATCCAAAACTAGTTTTAAAATGACTGAGTATTTTCCTCGGAGTGCACTTATTTTCGTTTTATTACTAGAAATTTTAAAGTTGTATTCATTGCATATTTCGTTCAGGTGGTATATAGATCTTTGGAGGTCATTTCGTGAACGTGAATCATGTCATCTACAAACAGAAGCACAATCAGGTATTTCTCATTCGTTATCCCAATTCTTTTGTCTTGTCGTAGTTCCTGCTTTCATTTATGAAGAACGAAGTCAATGTAAATACTAAAAATGCTGACTTAATCTGCTCATTTAAATGTATACCGAACGAGCTGCCGCAGTGGTTAGTACATGGTATGATGATGATGATGATGATGATGATGATGATGATGATGATGATGATGATGATGATGTTTGGTTTTTGGGGCGCTTAACTGCACGTTTATCAGCGCCTGTACAAAGCCCCAACCTTTACACAGTCCAGTTTCGCCACCTTCACGAATGATGATGAAATGATGGCATCACAGACACCTACTTCCCGGGCGGAGAACGCAACCCAGCCGTGAATCGAACCCGGAATCCCATCACCAGCAACGCTAGCTTCTACACGACGAGCTGTCAACTAGTACACTAGACTCGCATTCGGGAGGATGACGTTTAATTCCGCATCCGGCCATCCTGATACGTTTTCCGTAACTTTCCTGAATCGCTCCAAGCAAATGCTGGGATGATTCCTTTGAAAGGGAACGGCGGACTTCTTTTACCCTTCCCTGACGCATTGCCAACTCCTGCTCCGTCTCTAATGACCTCGACATCGATAGCACATTAAATGCAATCCTCCTTCCGTCCTTCATTTAAAGTCATAGGTTTACGAAATAAGTCGGGCGTTAAAAGTTACAAACTGCGTACTCGTCTAAGGCAGCATAATTTCATGGCGCGCAAATTATCGAGACTATATTCACCGAGCATTTGTGAAAGGCAGCACGTGGCGACTTCCAACAAACTTCACACATAATTTCGAAACTTGGCGAAACTTTTTTTCCCCTCTGACATCCCTGACAGAATGATGAAAGGAAAAAGACTTTTATCACTTCTACATTTTCGCTGATCGTGCAGTAAGGTGTCAGCATCAGGCTTGATGTTTCACTTTATTACTTCTTTACTACTCACTTTATTCGCAACACATTTGTCAGACAGTATCCACATACGTCGCCAAATGTACCTGAAAATTATAGAATTGTACAACACCTAGTTCAGTACATAAATATTGAGACGTTTTCGAAAAACTAGCTTCTCTTACAACAGAGCGTCTTCAACTGCAAAGGGTTATGTTTCTTCAGGTCAAGTTTTTAACACATTAACTGATACGGAAAGTGAACGAACTTCTGAAGGTGGTTTACATATGGGACTTACCGTTTTGAGACAGCAATTTGGAGAGGAGAAGGGGCGGTGGTTACGCGGTCTATTTGGATCTTCAGTGTTTCCGCAAATGATGCTGTTGCCTGTAATAAAGTTCTGTTTGAAAGAAGCCACGCCCTCATAAGATTTCAGTGTAGTGCAAAGCATGACAACTTAGTTTAAATGTTCCCGAAATGTAAAATTGTTCGGTTCACAAAACGATATAACCTTATCCTACGAGTATAGTGCAGCGAGTCAAATTCGCAATCGCTCAACCCACATGAATACCTGGGTGTAAAAATTTCTAGAGATTTGAAATGGAACCGTCACATAGTCGCAGTCTTAGGGAAATACGGTAGCTGGCTGCAATTCGTTGGTAGAATTCTAGGAAAATACAATCGGTGTACAAAAGAAATTGCTTACAAATCACGCTTGCGACCCATCCCCCAATATTGCTCGAGATTCTTGGATCCTAATCAGATACAACTGCCCGGCGATACTGAATGTATACAGAGAAGGGCGGCACGAACGGTCACAGGTTTTTTGACCCGTTGGAGAATGTCACACAGTTTCTGATCAAATTGAACAGGCAGGCGCTTGGAAACAAACGTAAAATATCCAGAGAAAGTCTACTTGGAATATTTCCGGAGGAATCCTTAACTGTTGAATATAGGCGAATGGTGGTCAATGGAGGGAATGACTGCGAATGCTCGTTAGATTTGCGTTCTCTTCCGTAGGCTGCGATGCAAACCAATCCTGGTAATATTCCCGGTGTGAGATGTAGTTGGCAGCTCTGTAAATGCTGACCGGTGAGTCGCTTAAAGCCCAGGTGAAATTAATCTCGGAGGGACACATCACGCTCCCAACCGACTAAGCATATCCCCTAAGGATCGCCTAGAGCCTGTGACTAGTGCATTGAATGTAAATACGGAAAACTGCAAAAACTCACTTTTTGAACTATTTGTAATTCCATTAACTAGTTTTGTAACCTTTACAGACTCATCTTCAAATGTGGCACACAGAATTTCCGTCTCTCTGACGTGGAGACAGGGCGACAGTAACATGGTGACATGCGTCGGAAAACCAATTATTCCACTTACTGACTAACGGGCAGTTCATGGTAGACACAGACTATCCCGTGGAAGAGCAAAGTATCGCGAGGAGACCTAATTAGAAAGTTTCTAGAACTGACGTTACATGATGAAAGTAGGAATGGAATATACTTAAACCGCCTAGGTATTGTAACTGTAGGAAGCGTGAAGACCAGAAGAGACTAAGCACAGCACGCACAGAGGCTTTTAAGCAGCCACAGTTCGCACGCTCCATACGTCAGTGGAGTGGGAATAAGTCCTAATAACTGGTATACTGGCAAGTTCCATCTGTCACGCAATTCACGGTCATTTATAGACTACAAATTATAAGCTGCCTATGTTTTGTTTAAATTTGGATTACAAGAAAATGGGCGTTTTGCAAAATGTCCTACATAAGTCTCCTCTTCATCAACACCACCACCATGAGTGTTCTGCCCTAGGGCAGGTCTTCACATGTAGCTCTCCATGCAGTCCCATCATTTGTTACCCTCTTGTTTTCTCACAACTATTTTCTGTTCTTACGCTGTCCATCACCTGGTATGTTCATCGTCTTCTTCTTCTTCTTCTTCTTCTTCTTCTTCTTGCATTCACCGTTTCCTCCATACCATCAATAAACAATCTCTTCTCATTCAGTGTCCATGCCAATTGTGTTTGCTCATCCTGCTACCTTTAAAATTTCTCTCTGTTCTCCCACTCAACACCACCTCATTTCTCACTGTACCTGCCTATTTTATCCCCTATCAACGCACCCACATAAAAGCCTCCTGTTATGAAACGTCTCGTTGGCAATTGCTATACGTATTTTCACCTCCATATTACTTCCAATGTCGTCCATAATAGCACGTCGCAGTTATCTAAAAACACTAAATTGTTGTGTATCTTCCTGCCTAACATTATAGTTGTTCTTGCTTTTCTTGCACCTATCACCGGACATTTTGCGATTTTCTTATTATTTATCATTCCAATTTACTCACGCCTCTTGTTCAATTCTTTTAACATTTCAGTCATACTTCTTTCGCTCTCTGCCAATAACACCACATGATCCGCGAGTCTAATACATTCTGCTCTCCTAACAACAACCCGCTCCCGTCTATGTCGTTTCAAACGTTTTTGAATGACATGCTCCAAATATATTTACACACTAAGGAGAATAAACGTATCCCGGAGGACTTACCCCAGCGCGATGGAAATCGATACACGTGATGTTCATTCATGCCCAATAGTATCCGAACGACCTGAATTGAAATTCGCCTGATTCACATGCAACCCACATAGCGCAACTGTCTAGCAGGTCTCCTTATCGCTCCTTGGTACAGTCGTTTGACTATTGAAAGTGGTTCCAACAAGTCACCACGAGAAAAAACTGTTCTGTATCGCAATAACTCAAGATGTAAAGTAATACCACGATACTACAAATATCACGGAACACCTTATCACAGATAAGACTGCCCTTAAGGCTTGTAGCTCACATTTATTACAATAAATGACATACCTGACATTTTACCACTCTCATTATTACGTCAGATAGGTAATGCACGTAGTAAATTCGTCGTATTCATGATTTACTCTTCAAAGTAACATACCGTACTTATTATTTAACACAAAATAAGATTAAAAATTAAAGGTATTCACGAGCAGCTAATTGAGAATATTTATGAACTTCAAATGACACGACGAACCGTCTCGTTCTGCATATGGATGCAAACTCAGGTCATGCCGACTAAGCAATGATTTCGTGCCTGACGGATACTAACTGCCACTCCTGATTAGGCATACAGAGAGTGATATACCTCGATTTTAGACAAAGCCAGTTTGCAAATTCCATCTTTAAATTACATATCGCAAGTATTTTTGCCGGACGCGAATTTATTGTCCCTGTAACGAACGACGAGAGATGTTGAATCTTGGTTCTTAACAAGTAACTTACGTGAATTGCCGTGAGGTAAGGCTTTGTATTGGGCAGGGATTCGAACTCGGAACTTAATCGGATAGATATCGACGCACAATCAACTGTGACATTTCGGATTTTCTCGGCAGTAGCTAGATGTTTTAACTGAAATGACGAGACGAAACATTAATTTTTTTCCTTCCCAAGACCCCAACCCGGCATCTATCGCTGTTATATTCTAGAGAAAACGAACGTTAAATATGGGTTTGTTGCACCAGCAGCGACATGTGAGCGTGTTGGAACTAGAAATAATATGACGAAGAGTTCGGTGCTCACTGGGAATACAGCTCCACACATCATATCGCTTTTGACTACACACAAAGATACGTCAGCTTCCGAATTTTTGTCCAGCTCGGCCTAACATCTTGAACTTACAGTGATCTCGCAAATAGTTCTGTGTCTCACTGGGTGTCAAAAACGTCACATATCGTTAGTGTTGACAACGAATGAAAATACATTAAACATTAAAATAATTATCCACCAGCAGATAGGTGTTCTCATGCTAGAGCTTGATAATACATAATGAAATCTATAGTGCCGGGCCAGGATTCGAACCCATTCACGCGCAGTATGTGGAGACGTTGAGGAATCTGCAGTTCTGAACAAACAACAAATAGTAGCCGTGCTGTATTCTCACGAAGGGATCAAATTGAGCGTTAAGTACGGTCTAAGTTGCATTCCCAGTTCAGAACCGATTTTATCGACATACAGAAGCTCAGATAAAATATGGACTAAATGTCCTGTGAGCCTACATAGCGTTTGTTTCGTCACTAGAAATAAATAACAAGTATAAGAAAGGTTTCTACGTGTCGCCGCTCCAGTCTTTATTGTGATTCATCCTAACGTCTACTTTGTAGAAAAGGAATATCATTTTTTATGTCAATTTCAGACCACAATGTCATTATATCTTCTTCACTTGGTGTAGCCAGAAGAGAATGGAATCTGTCTCTCCTTATCTAAAATCATTGACAGAAGTTGGAATCGAACCCAGTCCATAGATATACAAGCATGTTATAAGTATGTGGCTCATTTTTCTATCGTAACGCCGTTGCACCTCTCTGGATGAGAATTGACACACAGGCTTCCTGTAGTAATTTGCAGCAGGTTCAGTAAATTCATTTACTTGGTTGACCGAATCACAATGAACTAGCTGCCTCGACTACCCAGTGCATAAATTCGACTTTATTTTGTAATCACCGAAATAAAATCACGTACCTGCCACCTACACAGAACAGCCAACAGTGTAGGATGCACAAATTTGAAAAGGAAGTGTTTCTTTCCACTTGAGCTACTGTATTGCGCCATCTCTTTGTTGAAAACGTCGTGCAGTACAAATGTCGCATTTCATAAGTAAAGTTTTGTATTCCTAGAAACCCAAAATTTGCTTGTCAGCGGCGGGAAGAGGAGTTACCCGTTGTGCAGCATTGTAAGTTTTCACCATTGAACTATGAGCCGAAAGTATTTTTTTGCGATTTCCTTATCGATGTTTTATCTGACTGCTTGTAGCTCTTTCACAGAAGGGATAAAAACGTTACAGTCAGTGAGACTGGAAGTGCGAACCATAACAGATGCTATTTCTCAGGTCAGCGCATTACCATAGAGCTGGAGTAGAAGTACGTGTCTTAGCTTACTCTTACGAGATCGATAATGTCTAGCACTCGTAAACCGCTATTTAAAGGACGAGATTAGTTGCGATTTCCACGTGCAACGACTTTCCTGAGCTGAAAACCGTAAATTTACAATCTTTTGTTACACGTAAAGCGATAATAAATCAGATTATTCAATGGAAATGACAGGTAAAATCAAGTGAACTTTGAGGATAAATTCCGTGCACACCAGGAAGCAACTGGTCGATCACAGAGTTGCCAAACATACGTTGCCTTGTTGTCAAATCTCAGTTACAGTACCAGCAGAAAGAAGACGAACCGATGTGATCGTACAGCGGTCTGGGAAGTGACCATAGCTGGTGTCTCCAAGTCGCGGTTGCTACGGCCTGGAATACGTAATGCGTCTGATTCGCATTTCTGTAACTAGGTTTAGGGACTGGAGCGTGGTTACTAATAATACTCGGAACTGACTGAAAACTAAGCATCATATATCAGTAACTCTCACAGTTATTTTTATATTTATTTCGTAAGTGTACTAAAAACTAAGAAGCTCGTTCAGAGACGTTTTCATGCCTCGCCGATAGTCGAGCAAAACAAACAAATAAAGAAAAAAAGAATGTGTGTGTGTATGATAGAGAGAGAGAGAGAGAGAGAGAGAGAGAGAGAGAGAGAGAGAGAGAGAGAGAGAGAGAGTCAAAAAGAATGAGAGAGAGTAAGAAATTGTTGTAAAGAAATTGAATCATGGTATGTAAAGAAATCTTTCATTAAAATTACACGTTACACGTCATTACGAAATATCGTATTCATGATCTATGAAACAAGAATTGATCTAATGTAATCTAATCATATCATATTGATGGCTATCCATGAAGAGTCATGAATTACCGAAATTTTTGCCAATACCAGTAATGAAATCTAAACTTGAAAATAAAAGACGACAATTTTTTTAATAAACCGGGACTCCTAACAAGACAATTTCGTCCCTGTTAACTAACCACGAAAGATGTCTGATATACCTCCATGCTCAAGTAACAAAGTGCGCATGCATTTAAAGATTAAGTGCATGATGTGAAGTTATATGACGGAGATACGAACCCAACACGTAATCGTATTGTTAATTAAGTAAAATCAAATTTACGTATCGGTTTTTCTTACCAGCTGCTAGGTGTTTGAATCTAAACTAAGGATACAAACTTTTGTACCTAAGCGACAATCTAACTACACGCCTACCGTGCATCCACAAATATAGCTTAAATATCAGTTGCTTACTCACCAACGGTAAGGTGTGTGCGTGTTTGACAAGAAATAATGACACCTATTGCGATTGTTGGCAACACATGAATAGACATTAAAAGCGCACGTTGGTTTTCACTAGCGGGACGGTGTGCACGTTATAGGGCTTGAACTGAAACTATGAATATTTTTGTATTGGATCAGGATTCGGACCCACATCCTTACCTTTGGAGGAGACCTAGAGAAGGTTGCAGTCTTGCGAAAAGGGACGAAATGGTTGAACTATAATGTCCCGAGAGATTCAGATCCTCGAAAGAGGAGAAACGAATTCGAATCACAGTCCAGCACCAAATTTTTCAACGTCTCTAGTTCAATCAATTACAAGTAAAATAAGAGCCCCATCCTTTAAATGGCTATCGGTTCATAAAATAAAATAAAATTTTCTAATGTAAGTAAGTTTACTGGCGACTGTATTTCTGTTTACGATGACTTCCGCTATGTCATTTCCCAACGTAACCTGGCTCTGCCCAGTTGGTAATGATGGAACGTGATTTGTATTGGATTATAACGTCTTTCTTTTGAGGTTACCAGACGCAAAGCAAATCTGTTTGTGCTTCTTAAAAGTAAATGTCTGAACCCACGCATTGCTCCTGTGATAGTTCCACCAGGCCACTGTGCCCATATTTCCCAGCCCCAGGAGTGAGCTGCAACGGATGATGTGCTGAGCTTACAAAAGTAGTCACGGTGGATAAAACGCGAGTCTATTAAATGTTTAAGTAGAAACAAGCTTCTGACGCGGAGATTATGCTATTCTCATGTCAGCAGGATGTAAAGACCCTTGTAGGCATCATAGGCTCGATGTGAAGCCATTTTGAAATGTTCACAAATTCAGATATTTTCTTAGTTCGTGAAGATCGACTGGGAAGTGTGAAGTTACTGGATAATTGGATTATTACCGTCATTATTACTATCATTTTCTTCATGCCGCTGCTGGAACACTGTACTTGAATATCAGTTCGTGCCTTTTGGTCACTATACAAGTAGTTTCCCAAGAAGAGGTTCTTTCTCTGTCTACAGAATTCTTTTCATGTTAATATCAAACATCAGTAATTACTCATAGATTACATTAAAACTAAAGTAATCGATGAAGACGTTACTTGATAACAAAAACGCGCTGCCATTCTTCTATTACTTGCGCCTAGAAATGGCTGTCGAGTACTGCCAAACCAAAAGCTAAGAGATCATACTGCCTGCCGATATACGCCGCGGGCAATTTTTCCATATGATTTGGTCGACGTGACCTGTTTCAAGTTGTGTATGACAGAGAATGTTTTAGAAAATCAATTGTTTTCCTTTGCAATAAAGAAAAAGATTTTCATTCTAAGCTATCCAAGTTCAAAATTTTTGGAATATTAGTTCCAGTTAAATATTCGGTTCTATAATGTAGGAAAGTATTTCGCACATGCAAAACTCGGATCCGGCCCACTGACCTTACACTCAGCCGCCGGCCATAAATTCTGGCTCAGAGTGACACCAGATTAAGTAACCTAATATAGCGAAGACTATTTGCCAGTGCTCTCTCTCACCGGAAAATACGCAGTTCACTCATTAATTGGGCTCCATTAGTACACTGTAACAGTAATTTCTGTGTGTCTGCAATGCATACGGATTGTAGAATTTAGCGGTGCTCTCTCTCCCACTTCTGTATACAATATGACTGACCTAAACGGGCCCTTTATCGTTACAGGCCCTGGACAGTGCTACATCATACTGACAACAGTAATGTTCTTATACTGACAATCTGACTGGTCGTTTTACCTGATTTTGTAATCATTTAAATAAGACAACATGACTTTCCAGTGGGAGACATTTCGTTCTCCCTTTTCCTTCTGTGACATTTTTCCGTAATCTATTTGCCTTCCAATCAGCGAAATGCGGTAGAGTACGGCCGGTAAACGATTTACAAATCACGATTTAGTCCCGTTAAGACGGTTTCTTCAAACATTGTCGTTGCTAAAGGAATTTACTTTCGTCTTAAATCGTCTCAAGCAGCAACGTTCACAGACATCCCAAATACGTAAAAGCTCATTATCCTGGTACGAAGTTTGTAAAACAAACTTCCCACAGTTTGTGTCAGGTTGATCTTTTCGTCTGATAGCACTGCCTAAGTATCACAAGTAGTGTCCCTGTAGCTGTGGGAATCATTGGTTAATAACGAGTTTAACACCAATGGGTATAGTATTGCTAAATATTCAAATTAATTATCAACCCAAGTCTGAGTTTATCCGCAGACTGTAGCGATTTTATAATACTGAAGCTAGACTTTGTATCCTTGTCCTCCTTGAGTGGGCATTGGAAGGCGTTTGCACATACGAACACAACACTATGAATACTTCGAACGCCATAGTTAACGTTGCTCTCATAAACTACTTTTGTTATTTTAATTCTTCTAGGTGTTCAGGATGCAATATGTGTTGTAGATACAGCCTTAGAGCAAAACATTGACCACCGAGCCGTCCACATAAGGTGGACAACACAGTCGTGCTCCTCTCAGGATCCTGTGTCCGGCAGTAAGTTCGATCTGCAACATTGTAGACTGCGGCACCTCCCAGAGGAAGTCTTGAGTTCAGTCTTAGTACATTATTCTTGACTAAGGCCGTAGTCTTGAGGTAAAACGTGAGACTAGCTAATATGACGTCTGGCGACCGGAAGCAGACAACGACAAAATTTTTATCGCCCCTTTCCTCTCGGTGCTGAAGCTATGCGTGTAATTCAAGCGAATCTACAATATATTTCGCTTTGTGTCACACTGGTAATAATAGTTTGGTTCAACAATGTTTTAGCGAAAGATTTCTTTACCGAGCATCTGCCTCTGAACACCGCATGCGTCTGAGTTCTCTGGGACCCGTTTGCTGCCTACCGGCGGGGGCTGAGGCACTGCGCTGCCTTCTGCCGACAACATCTGCTCCACTCCACACTCTCAACCATGTAAAATGCTTTAATGTTGTTGAGTAGTGACCCATAAAATCTGTCTACGATTTGTGTTTCACTCTTGATAGCAAAGGAGGCACAAAACCGTTTTTATTTGATGATTATTTTATTACATTAGAATGCAGTACATCAATGTGACACAGAATTAATTTCATTGTTTCTGATCCAGTGCGCTATAATTAAAGCGTCCCATTCTGTTCTTTTCCTTGCACAGGAGATTCTTCAAATAATTTATTATTGTCATGGATTCATATGTGTTACTCAAGGCACAGGGAGTAAATGCAATGTAATGTTTGGTTTCTTTCTTTGATTTTCTATGGTAAATGGATGAAAAAGATTGCGTCAATTCCTATCAGAACCTGCTCTATAGCTACTAAGGCAAATTGCTTCTTTTGAGGTCCATAAATTAATTAATGGAGAAGTGAACGCTGTTCACAAATGATATTTAGAATATTCAATTGGATTTAAGGCGACAAAACTGCCACATTTGAAGCTACCCAGAGAAAAAGCAAGTTGCTAGAGACACTGTCAGCACATGTCTGCAGGAAAGTTTAGCATAGAGTAATCAAGAGGCTCATTTCCTTCATACTTATCACCCTGGAATGTGAGTCTTAAGTGAAGAACAATATTGAAATTCGTATCGTTGATGATCGATTCGAATTTCTTCAGAGACGCTGGTATTGCGAAGCAGCTTGGAAGTCAGAACGCCATGATCTATGACGATTAACACAACTTACTGAGTCGAGCTACCAAGAAGATTTGATGTGTAAAGGTTTTCTTCCGATTTCGATACAGAATTTTTTCTGGAAATTCGCAGCTCCTTAAAAAAAAAAGCTCGCACACGATGGTCCCTACCTCAGTTGGAACTGACGACTGATTGAGCCGTTCTGACACGAGACATGGGCGGTACCACCGGGTTACAGACACACTGCTACCTTTGCACCACTCTCATCATGGTATTGGTCGCTCAGCCTCATAACGCATCGTGAAAGATAATAAAAGTTGCCACTTATGTGAAGAATAGCATTTCTTTAGCCAAAAAATTGAATTTTCTGCCTCAGTATCTTAGTTTACGTAAGGATTATACAGCATGAGCCATTCAAATGGAAAGGTAATATCAAGTAAATTTAGTGAGCCAATTCAGTACCATAGGCGGAAGTGATTGCATTGTCACAGTGTTGCCTAATGTTTGTGACGATGTTGCCAAATCTCAGGTGTGCTAGGAACAGCTGTGTAGCGGTATGCGTGGAGAATCCCCTGCTCGTGTCTTACGGGGATATGGAGAGGAACCGCAGGGTTTGGTTAGGATGCAGCGTTTTCTCCTAGCAGTTGTGTCAAACATTAAGGTGTATAATCTTCCATCACGATTACAGTTTCCTACAAAATATATACAAATAAAACACTTACCTTGTTTCTTTCCGACAAAAGATTATTTCAGTACGATAAAAAGTTTTTGGAAATCTCTTATGCCCACCTGTCACCAAAGTAAGATAAACACTTTGCACCTCGAAATCGATTGCATGTATGTGCAGTCTTGTGATGCTTAAATAACGCTCAAAGGACATTTAGTCCATATTTTATCTGAGCTTCTGTATGTCGATAAAATCGGTTCTGAACTGGGAATGCAACTTAGACCGTACTTAACGCTCAATTTGATCCCTTCGTGAGAATACAGCACTGCTACTATTTGTTGTTTGTTCAGAACTGCAGATTCCTCAACATCTCCACATACTGCGCGTGAATGGGTTCGAATCCTGGCCCGGCACTATAGATTTCATTATGTATTATCAAGCTCTAGCATGAGAACACCTATCTGCTGGTGGATAATTATTTTAATGTTTAATGTATTTTCGTTCGTTGTCAACACTAACGATATGTGACGTTTTGACACCCAGTGAGACACAGGGCTATTTGCGAGATCACTGTAAGTTCAAGATGTTAGGCCGAGCTGGACAAAAATTCGGAAGCTGACGTATCTTTGTGTGTAGTCAAAAGCGATATGATGTGTGGAGCTGTATTCCCAGTGAGCACTGAACTCTTCGTCATATTATTTCTAGTTCCAACACGCTCACATGTCGCTGCTGGTGCAACAAACCCATATTTAACGTTCGTTTTCTCTAGAATATAACAGCGATAGATGCCGGGTTGGGGTCTTGGGAAGGAAAAAAATTAATGTTTCGTCTCGTCATTTCAGTTAAAACATCTAGCTACTGCCGAGAAAATCCGAAATGTCACAGTTGATTGTGCGTCGATATCTATCCGATTAAGTTCCGAGTTCGAATCCCTGCCCAATACAAAGCCTTACCTCACGGCAATTCACGTAAGTTACTTGTTAAGAACCAAGATTCAACATCTCTCGTCGTTCGTTACAGGGACAATAAATTCGCGTCCGGCAAAAATACTTGCGATATGTAATTTAAAGATGGAATTTGCAAACTGGCTTTGTCTAAAATCGAGGTATATCACTCTCTGTATGCCTAATCAGGAGTGGCAGTTAGTATCCGTCAGGCACGAAATCATTGCTTAGTCGGCATGACCTGAGTTTGCATCCATATGCAGAACGAGACGGTTCGTCGTGTCATTTGAAGTTCATAAATATTCTCAATTAGCTGCTCGTGAATACCTTTAATTTTTAATCTTATTTTGTGTTAAATAATAAGTACGGTATGTTACTTTGAAGAGTAAATCATGAATTCGACGAATTTACAATGTGCATTACCTATCTGACGTAATAATAATGAGAGTGGTAAAATGTCAGGTATGTCATTTATTGTAATAAATGTGAGCTACAAGCCTTAAGGGCAGTCTTATCTGTGATAAGGTGTTCCGTGATATTTGTAGTATCGTGGTATTACTTTACATCTTGAGTTATTGCGATACAGAACAGTGTTTTCTTGTGGTGATTTGTTGGAACCATTTTCAATAGTCAAAAGACTGTACCAAGGAGCGATAAGGGGACCTGCTAGACAGTTGCGTTATGTGGGTTGCATGTGAATCAGGCGAAATTCAATTCGGGCGTTAGGATAGTTTTGAGCAT
Organism: Schistocerca gregaria; assembly: GCF_023897955.1. Classification (NCBI taxonomy): domain Eukaryota; kingdom Metazoa; phylum Arthropoda; class Insecta; order Orthoptera; family Acrididae; genus Schistocerca; species Schistocerca gregaria. The sequence goes on along the minus strand of NW_026061711.1, from coordinate 1,648,381 downwards.
GACTGTACGTGTAGGGGCAAATGAATGATTAGAGTTGAAGAAAAACTGGATGATTAATTCAAGACAAAGAGATTCACAAATTGATAAGTCGATAATGTGTTGGGCCACCTCTGGCAGTTACTAGGCTTGACATTGACTTATAAAGTTAGTGGATACCCTCCTGATGGATATGGTACCAAATTCAGTTCAGTTGGTTCATTACATCGCCAAAATCGCGACCTGCTTTAAAGAGCCTGCCCATTGTGCTCCAAATGTTCAAAATTGGTGAGAGATATGGCTATCTTGCTGAGCAATGTATTGCCTTGCATGTACAAACACGTAGATACGATCTCCGTGTGTGGTGCGTAAATTGTCGGCAGGCACCTCACTTAGTGTCCCGAGCAGAGTTCAAGCCGCCATAGAGACAAAGGTTGGACACACTGCATATTAATGTCCACTAATAGGTGTCTGTACACTCATTGATAGGATAGTGTATTTCGAAATGTTAGCAGATAAAGCTTACGTGGGGCGAGTCGTAGAATCTCTAAAAAGAAACACCTCTGGCAACACTAGTTGAAAGTGGCCTTCAAACTAGCCGTGCTGCGCTCTCTACCTCCGGCTATTCTCGTGGCCGTCAGAGCGGCCGTAGCCGAGACGCCCCCTGGGTAAACGCTACGGACGTCTGCAGTCGCGCCTCACGATCTGTCACAAATTATGGAATGTATTCGCAGATACCAATTGTAACACGACAACGGCTATACAGTTTGCTGGAAACGTACAGGATGTTCTGAAATTCCCATCACTACCTGCTAGAATTTGTAGAGGGGACTGAGTACATAATACTCATATTTTAAATTGTAACCCGTCTCCCGAGACGTACCGTATACTAGAACCATTTGAAAACATGTTGGTAAGGCTGTCACATTGACAAGTAATTTGTTACACTGTGGAATCAAAGAAATATCGTTTATGGCCCCCGCGAGCACGCAGAAGTGCCTCAACACGCCGTGGCATGGACTCTACTGATGGCTGAAGTCGCGCAGCAGGGAACTGACACCATGAAACCTGCAGAGCTGCCCATAAATCAGTAACAGTAAGAGGGAGCAGAGATCTCCTCTGATCAACACTTTGCAAGGCATTCCAGATATGGTAGTTAATGCTATAAAATTTACTAGAGACGTACAGTATGTTTGGGGAGTTTGGTGGCCAGCGAAAGTGTTTAAGCTCGGAAGAGTGTTCCTGCAGCCACTCTGTAGCAATTGTGGTTGTGTGGGCCGCTCCTTTGTCCTGCTGGAATTACCCACTTCCGTCGGAATCCACAAGGGACACGAATGGATGCAGGTGATTAGACAGAATGTATCTAGACGTGTCAGGGATCCCACATAACTCCGAATGCGCACGCTCTACAACGTCACAGAGCCTCCACCAGCTTGAACAGTTTCCAGCTGACATGCAGGGTCCATGGAGTCATGATGTCGTATTCATACCCATACACTTCCATACTGTATATACATTTTGAAATGAGACACGTCCAACCAGGCAATATGTTTCGAGTCATCAACAGTCCAATGTTCGTACCGATGGGCCCAAATGAGGCGTAAAGCTTTGTGCTGTGCAGCGAGCAAGGGTACACGAGTGGGCCTTCGGCTCTGAAAGCCCATGTAGATGATGTTTCCATGAATGGTTCGCATGCTGATACTTGTTGATGGTCAAGCATTGAAATTTTCAGTTATTTTCGGAAGGGTTGCACTTTCGCCACTCTGAACGATTCTCTTCAGATTCCATTCTTGCAGGATTTTTTTTCTGGCCGCAGAGATGTTGGAGATTTATTGTTTTACTGGATTGCTGATATTCAGGGTGCCCTCGTGAAATGGTCGTACAGGAAAATCCCCACTTCATCGCTACCTCGTAGATGCTGTGTCCCATCGGTCTTGCGCCAAGTATAAAACCACGTTCAAAGTCATTTAAATCTTGATAACCTGCCATTGTAGCAGCAGTAACCGATCTAACAACTACGGTAGACACATGTCTTACATAGGCGTTGCCGGCGGCAGCACCATATTAAGCCTGTTTACATATCTCTGTGTTTGAATACGCATTATTATAATAGTTTCTTTGCATTTCAGTGTAGATGTGGCCGAGTACATCTATTGTTCTACAGTTTCAATCTTTAATAACCAAAGAATCAAAAAAATCGGTCTTCAGAGACACTGTTTTTACAGGAGGGCCTTTTCCAATTTGAAATTAGAATGATATTATTTCCTTCAGCTGCTGACGGGCGTTGATAGATATCAACGAAGACAGGTGAAAATGTGTGCCCCGACCGGAACTTGAACCAGGGATCTCCTGCTTACATGGCAGTCGATCTATCCATCTGAGCCACCGACGGCACAGAGGATAGTGAGACTACAGGAATTATCTCGCGCACGCCTCCCGCGAGACCCACTTTCTCACCTATGTATGACCACACACTACATTCGTAGCGTCCTTTCGGACATGTCCGAAAGAACAGACACCATATCCATATAAATATATTTTCCAATTCGCGTGCGCTGCGTCTCCACGGGCACCACACACGCACCTGATGACGTTGAAGGCACCCTTACTCGAAGACGTTGTGCAATGGTAACGAAAAGCGTGTGGGGAGGAGTCAGACGCTGTGGACAACGATCTTGATAAACGCGACCAGCAGCTCTTCCAGTACTGTGAGCTTCGCCACACAGAATACTCGTGTCGGTATATTCGGCAAAAGTGTACTCAGCAATGTTCCTCTAACACTCACAGAAACATGAACGAGACTCGAACCAGGTCAGAGAGGAGACAGCTGTCAAATGACATCATACGATCCGACGTAAGTAACCCCCCTCCCCCCCCCCCAGTGATTATAACCCTGTTGCATACCACATTAGCGAAGGTGTATTCATACGGCTGTAGCACGGATATACCTTTCCATACATGGGCTCCTCTTCAAAATATCATTACTCATTTCCCTAGAAGTTTTTAACGTGATTTTGGAACATCCTGTATCTCTCCAGTAACTATACAGCTGTTTCCAGAATTAGTTCCCTCTGGAGCGGAGTGTGCGCCGATATGAAACTTCCCGGCAGATTAAAACTCTTTGCGGGACCAAGATTCGAACTCGCTACCTTTGCCTTTCATGGGCAAGTGCTCTACCATCTGAGCTACCCAAACACGACTCACGCCCCGTCTAAACAGCTTTACTTCTGCAGTACCTCGTCTCCTACCTACAGCTGTTGTACCACATTCGAAATATACGGATGTATTTCAGAATTTCGGCGTAATGCTACTTCGCAGAAACATGGCTGAATTTTCCTGTATATTGTTATCATTAAAACCAAGCACCGTCTCTGTCTCCATATCAAAAAGTATTAGGTAATATTTTCATCATTTCTAGCACTATTAAAGTTGGTAGGTGTAGGAAAAAATACTACTATCATTCTGAAAATATCGTTGAGAAGCGATAGAATTCCTACAAACAAATTTAAGAAAATCATTTTGGGTACTAGGCCATGTCATTATACAACAGTGAAACAACTAAAATAACGACATTTCGACCATCATTTGAACGATCCTCTTCAGAGCGAATAAATGCCACGAAATTTCAAATCAGCAGCAGCGAAATGAAAGGTCGATTTGGAAACAATTTCTATTTCTTCTTTCTTATCTTCGATTAATTTCCCAAATATCTCGTTCGTTTCGTATGTTGCTTTCTTTATACAAGGTGTTCAACATTTCTAGAGCTTGCAATTTTACCTAGTAACTCATGCATGCAAACGTCATCTAACGAGGCTACAGAGCATCAAAATACAGGCACCAGCCCCGGCGAATGTATGTAAGTAGAGTGTGATGCCGTGATTATTTATCAATTTGATCATGTATCATGTTCCGGAAGTTACAAGGGAATATCGTTATCATACCTCTGACGGCGGAATACAAGTACTGGTACTGTTGTTGCTAACTTTCATAGGTGGTAGTATGGATCAAAGTAAGAAAAAAATGTCCGGTAAACATGGGCTACAAAATGCATACCTGAGGCGCTATGAGCACTTGTTCAACAGTGGAGATATGTTTTATGCTAGCGAAGATGAACAAGTCCTCACAGCTCTTAAGGTATGCATTTTACAGCCCATGTGTACTGGACATTCGGTCCATACTACCACCTCTGAAAGTTTCCTGCCCTACATCTTAGCTGCAACACTACCGGTACATACTGTTACACGTAACAGGAATGTCTTCTCTTCCAATTTTTCGTTATAGGGACATAACCTCAAATTTATCCATCTCCATCATCATAGAAAATTGCTAACATCTTCATTGGATCTCCCTGTGTACACACATTTTACAGACTACAGCGCCTGTAACTTTGATACTCTGTAGCCTCGCTGGATGACGTTTCCAGACATCGATTCCCAGGTAGGTCCCCTCTACAAACGCGATAAGTGTGTCGCACGACGTGTGAAACTTTCTGTATGCAAACTCACTCTCTCTCTCCCTCCTCAACTATCAACTACCAGCTTTCTTATAAGTCTTACATCTGCTGGCTAATTTTTGGCAGAGCTCTAGATAACATGCCGCTCACTGTATTTTATCGCTGGTTGCATCTTAAATTCAAACTATATTTTGGTCAAAACTGTGAAAAGTTATTTTCTACATCTATAGATGTTATAAATATGGGTTGAATTTCTTCAACCGATCTCTAGCGGCTAGTGTGTTCGATTTTCCTATAGCTCGTCTCCTCTAATGTGTTCCATTCCTCTGTAAATATTTTGGATCAGTATTTTCAGCCAGGACGTATGAAAGAGATGGTTCGGTAGTATTCACAATTATCACTATTTGCCATATTTGGTGTTATTTTTTTCGTTTATTCTGAAGATTTAGCAGCATATCAGCGAGCATAGATGTTGAGCAGTGAAGCAGCAAACGCCGACAGAGTGGAGTGAGTCCTCGCCGATGCTGATAGAGCCCTCTGGTAGCGAAGCTCTGCACTACAGGCAACGAAGTGTGTGAGGTACTAGTAGCGACACGTAGCAGCGAAGTGATGAACCGCAAAATGGCCGCGAATATTGAGTGACTTAAATGTCTAGTTGCTGTTTATTTCTTCCTTTACACTATTATTACAAAACAGACTACGGCATCACTGCTCGGTTTGTCTGTTACCGTATTTTTGTGTATTTCACACATTACAAAATAATTCTGTTCTCGTAACATATAATGCAAACTACATCTCGAGCGACATTAATGTATGCAGCATGTTACATTCATCATTCCCTCTTCGAAATTTAGTATTACTAATAGTTTTGTCCACAGTTTTAAGCATTAAAAATGGATATGTGGCTCGGAACAGGGCTACTGTTATACTAAATGTTAACAAAATAATCGCACGGTATAGTGAGTTAAAGAATATTGAACAGCAACGAGAACTGTAAGTAAGTTTATGCAATGCAACGTTAGTGATATAATAGTACAACAGTAATAGACGTTTGTCATCCATTTTTCCTATTTTACAGTTTCACTCATTACTGATGGCAAATGCCTTGCAGAGAAGGTAACATTCTGCATCTTCGGCTAAGGCCTTTACAATCTCTTTCATTCAACCAGACTTAACTCATAGAAGTAGTAACATAATTTCTTTTCTGATCCAAAAGATACTTTTACATAAAGTAGAGGCAGAGAGGTTGTCATATAACTATTAATCGAAATATTATATCAAATATATGGGCTTGTTAGTGAAATCCCCAAGAAATTCCTCTTGTTAACGTTAAGTATTATCTGTTTGATTCAGCATTCAGCTCACATAAAACCACGAGAAATAACGTTTTTCATACAAAAAAGAGTTTATCTCTTTAGTGACCTGTGTCACATCAAACATCTCATTTTGATACTAGAATAATTTGAGAAAAAAGAAGGCCTTTGTTCGTTTTTGAAAATGCAATTAGTGAAAAGTATTTTTAAAAGATATTGTCAACTATTACGAAACGATTTCTTATACAGGATTTATTTATCACATAGTCAATCATGATACTAAAAATAACACAGCGTTGGCTTGTGATTTGCTATTGATGTAATATTTTGTATTTTCTTATGACGTTGAAATAATTATTGCTTTTTCAGCACTGAGAATGTGTGAAATACAGTATGTAATATATGAATCAGTATGATAACCTTTTTTTCGAATATTCACTGGTAACTACAGGAAAATGGCACATGTTTGGGTATTAACCTCAGCAGTATTCAGTACACGAAGGAAAACAAAATCTTTTTTTTTTTTTGTAAGGGTTTTATTTCATAGTTGTAATCCTACAAATATAACAAGCAGTTTCTTTTGATAGTGAGATATATTAAATACCTTAAAATATATGTAGATGAAGTCTGGTGAAGAAAGTGTGCGAATTAAAATTTTAAATGTTTGTAGCAGCATAATCAGGTACAGTTTGTAGTGTGGGAGTGAGCTCCACGTGGGATCCAAAGCACGGACCCCACGGGGGTGCCTGACATGCGCCATATGCCAAGGCAGAGGTGGAGGCTAGTGTTCGGAAGTCTGAAAATTCCAGCGCCGGCCGGGGATTGAACCCCGGCCCGGCTGGGGCGAATAGCCCCAGCCGAGGCGCTGGAACGTTTCAGACCCCCTTACCACTAGACCACCGGGGACCCCGGCTGTTTCCTGCTCTGGAGTCCAGCTAGTGGTCGTGCACTTCCTGCTGTCCTCCGTGTTTACACCGAGGCAGCAGTGGCGTGGTGTTACAGGAAGTGTTTACCTGCGTCCGCTGGATGTCCACTTAGTGTGGGACTTATTTACCCGGCTGACGTTCGTGTCCTATAAAGTCCTTAGTTGAGTTACAATTATTTCCAGAGACCGAAATCTGCCTATGCAGTTCCACACAGTCGCGTCTCACTATTTGAACCTCTGTAATTCGATCGTGTTGTCAAGACCCATGTAAGAACTTCTGTTTACCGAAGAAACCTCCTGTGTTCGGTACATTCCATAAACGGAAGCGACTGTCATAACAGACAGCCCCGTAAACATTTCGTAATGAAGTGCCAGCCGGTACGTAATACTCGATATCTGGAATTGTTTTATCGGTTATTAAGATAATCGTTTCATCTCTAAACACTTTGAAAAATTTACGTGTTTTCTCAATAAAGCATAAGCACAGTACATAGATCCGCCGTGAAAATGACATCGAAGAAGTACAAGTGTTCGAGTGCCACAGAAAAGAAGTTTGTCCTTGAAGGTGTGGAACGAAGAGCAGTACAAAAGTAAGATGTCACGTTTCGGGATTCCCTCATACTCGCTGTAGACACTCCAGAAGCAGGAAAATAAGTTTGATGATGTCTCATGAGGAGCGAGGAATAAATTCACTCTCATATAACTACAGTACGAGATGCCTCGCCGCCTCTTAAAGGGTGTCATGGGCTTCTGCGGCCGTGAGTCAACGTGGTGTTTCTGGCCACATACATTTTAGCTGCGGTTTCTCCGACCTGCAAAGGAAGCCGCGACAATGGGGAGGCTCTGCCTGTTGTTTTGTAATAAGATCGCCCCTCCACATTTTATCTAGGCTTAAGGCTGTGCATAGCCGTGTTTAAAAAAATATTATTTTTTACATTTTCTGTTCTACAACATTACTTCTGTCTTATTTTACGAACTTTTCGTACGAATGACGTAAATTTTAAACTCCTTAAATCCACCAAGTCATTATGTATTCTTAAAATATCTTTTAACTCCTTTTCAACACGGATTTATTTTTAATCTCTTTCACTGAAGAGGCTATCCGACGGATTACATTTTTTTAAATTTCAGGTATTGATTTTATTACATTCTCCTTTAGCATATTGATCAGAAATTGTAGGTTCAGATACCTTTGCCTGATTGAGTATCGTTTGCTATGCCAAACTTCGACAGTATTCATGGTCCTGTGCATCGAATTGATGACGGTAGATAGCTGACCGAAATCACTTCGAAATAAATTCTCTGAACGCAGATGTGTTAGCTATCGAGGTGTTACCTAACGCAACTGAAGACAAGTTAAGAATGAATTTATTTCGATATAATTTCGGTCGACTGTCTGTCTTCACCAATTCCACATTTCAGATGGTGTACTAGGATTTTCCATCTATTGACTGACTATATAGTCTACGAATTCATGACCTTTTCGTCACCGGGCATTTACTACGCTGTTACCATCCATGCATCATCAAGGCAGTCCGGTGGAAGATGTGCTCTACAGCATACATGCGGCAAGACAATCGAACTACTTCTTCATCCCTGTATTTCTCCACTAATCCATTGCAGTTAATATCCATCTGACAACTTGGTTTTAGTTGTATATTGGCCACTGGTCAATCTCTCTTCATTGTAAATATAAATACGCATTGTCACCATATATCACCAGCATAACGTTTAATACAGATGTACATTACAAAGATCATCACTTAAAAATACAGCATACTTTGCTCTGAAACAATTTTTTGGATTTTTGTGCTTATAACACGACGGCGTGCTGAGAAGATAATGACTCGGTCTGTTTTATTTGATGAAGTCAGTAATATTCTACATCTTTACTTTGGATATCTGCAGCCCTCTGATTTTGCGTAAGGAGCGTTTTGTAACAAGTGTTTATCCTTATTTTGGATAGTTACCTCTCTTATCTGAGTGACTATGTTGGTGGGTGAGAAAGAGCTCACAAAACTAAAAGAACGAATTCGAAGACTTCGTCCGCATGTGGAGCACACTCTCCTTGAGCACGGCAGTGCCAAACTACACACGATCGCTGCGGCATCTGCAGCAAGCCGACGTCCTTGCACTGCCGTCGATCATCCTACACACAGTCTCGATTTTCGTCTATCGCAAAACTAAGAAAACCTTTGAGCACTTCAGTTGTTTCAAGCGGTGCAAGCAGAGGTAAGGTTGTGGCTCTGTTAACATAGTCAAACAGTACACTGTGACGGTGTCAACAAAATAGTATCTAGTTGGGGAAATTTTGCTGGTTCCGAGGGTGAGTGTCTTGAGAAATAAATTTATAGACGTGAAGAATACAATGTAGAATGTTAATGAAGTTTGTTTTATTTAAAAAGCTTTGAGAGTTTTCACGTAAAACATCTGTCGACATTACTTTTCAGTACGTCCTCGTACGGTGGATGTCTGAGAAAATAAATACATTGATTAAAATAAGTGGTGACATGAGTGCTGTTAAGAGCACTAGGTTCAAAAAATTTTAACTGTATGCCAATTGCAGATTAATTTTAATGGCAGCTAGCGCGATTATATGAGTGGAGTATTAAATTTAATGGTGAGCATTTATGTAATTTTTAAGCATTGTCATTCTTCCTCTCTTAAGTACCTCGTCCTCCAGTAACACTGCCGATCGATAGCATGATCTGTTGTCCGTCCATGGTTTTTCAGAACATTGATTCAGTGCTGAACCCAAACTGCTGGTTTGAGTTATTTAGCCAGGTTAATCCTATGCGTCGTGGATCACATATTCCATTAATCTTTCAAAAAATGGTTCATATGGCTCTGAGCACTATGGGACTTAACATCTGAGCTCATCAGTCCCCTAGAACCTACAACTACTTAAACCTAAGTAACCTAAGGACATCACACACACCCATTTCCGGAGCAGGATTCGAACCTGCGACCGTAGCGGTCGCACGGTTCCAGACTGAAGCGCCTAGAAACGCTCGTCCAGACTGCCGGCCATTAATGTTTCCTTGAATTATTAATTTCAACAGGTTTTATTTGTTGTTGCGGAATTGCGCTACCAAAACAATCGAGTTCTGCTCTCTGGATGCTGTTGAGAATTTCTACATTTTCGTACCGCCGTACTTTTGACTAAATCTGTCGATGGTATCCTTAATATTTTTCCATACGATCGCATTTCAAATGCCTAATACAGTCCATGACTCAGCTCCATAGAGTAGGACACCGAACGTGTAACATCGAAGTAGTAGAGTGCGAATCCTAATGACTGCTCTGAAGGTTCTCAGCAGTCGCTACGGACTAAATGACTTCAGGGGACTCGGTTCATTGGCTACAAGTCTTTTAGTAATTCTGGAGATTTTCCTTTGGACTAAGTGCGAGGTAGTCCCTCGTTGCTTAGATCGTGCAGTTTTCAGACCGTTTGTGTTACTATGGCTACACTACTAACTGTGTGTCGACCACCGTATCAGTAGATATAATGAAACGGCGGCACTCTTTCGTTATGTCTTACAAGGAGATTTCTCCAGGGGTAGGATCGACTTTCTGTAACCATCTATACGGTTATGTAGGTTAAGCACCCAAGTATCACACAGTGCAGCCATTCATCCTGGTGGGTAGACGTTTTCGAGGAACTGACGAGAAAAGAAATTCGGAATTTTGTGTGAGACTCAATAACGTGAAGAAAGCCGAATGACCTAGGTAGGTTGTGAGGGTATTGGAAAGGATACTAGCTTCACATGCATGAGGTTGTGGGTTCGAATCTCACCAGAGGAAGAAATCTATGCTAGGTGTTTATCGAAGTGATATTGATAATCATTTTCATTCAACTGATGTAAATATATTTTTTTTTTTATTTCCGCTCCTCGGTCACGTGATTCAATAGTGATATGAACTTCTTCATTTGGTCTAATTTTTCTTCTTATCATCCATTTTCCACTGGAAATATTTGTTCGTGAACTTTTAATTATCTTCATGTACTAATTCCGATTTAATTTCTCCTATTTTTATGGCCCTGTGTTTTCGTTATTGTGTTCATTATATCGATTTCTCACATTGCTTGAATTTTGTTTTACTTAGAAAACCTTATCTCATTCATATCATCATCTACCATACATTTCCATAGTACACAAAGAATTTAGGTAATGTTTTAAATATTTGTATGTCGATTACCATGCAGAAAAAGGCACGTCTTGTAATGAAAAATACGTGTTTCACGTTAATGCACAGTCAATATAAATAGATTATTTCGTCTTTTGTTTTTTTAATTAATTTATCGGAGATTTGAAGTAATTGAATAGTCAAACAGATAGGTACAATAAAATACACATTCACAAAAATTCCGATTGGAAGAAGAATGATGCAAAGAAAAATGAAACAAATGGAAAAGTTCATACGGTGATTAAAACGATGTGACAAAGGAATAGAACGAAAGAAATTACATTTAAAACAATAAATTGAGTAAAAATAGGCACCAAAGTCATTTCGATAAGGATTTTAAAAAAAATTTACTGCACCTGACGAGGCATGGTTAAGCTTCTGTCCTAACCATTATGACACGCAACAAGACTATGGAATAAGACTTCCTTAACGCTATATAGCATGACGCAAAATTCCAAACTCTTCTGCGTCAGTTACTTGCAAACGGAGGCCCACCTGGATGCAGGGTCTGATACTGGGGGGTCTTGAGTTACACTACCGCTTATTTGGTTTCAAAAAGTCGACCCCACCGCTGGGGAGCTCTCCATGTTGGTTTTAAGAGTAACAAACTGCACATTTCGAAAGAACAGTAATGTCGCAGTCCAAAAGAAGCAACTAGCGGTGGCTCCTGCAAACTTAAAAGACGGCTCTAGCAAAGGCAAAAAAAAAAAAAAAATTACTGTAGTAAGTAACCTGGCAACGCTACACACACGTTTAACCAACAGAACAACAACGAAATAATAATAATACCAAGCAACAAACCTAGCAACCAATACAACTGGATACAGATCACAAGTATACACAACATTTCCTACCAGATGCCAGATTTAAAATTTTTAACAGAACAACAACTAGCTGATCAGATCCGTGTAATAATCAGAATTAGAAAACATCAAACAACGAGAACAACAAATACTGGAACAAAATAATGCCCAATCAGAAGAAGAAGAAAATAATACAGTAATGGACTCACACATCCCAGAGCAAACAAACAAAGAACAACACGCATCAACTAAACAATCAGAGGAAAACGAAATCTTAAGACTGCCACCAGAACAAGTACAAATAGAACACGAAGTGACACACATGTTAGATATAAAAGAAAAATTTCAGCTGACATATATAGAATACAAAGACACAAATACAGACATTAGACCATTCTTGCATACACCGCCAAATAACCCACAAGTCGAAACAACAATAAAAACTATCAACACAATCATACACAACAAAATAAATGGAAACACAACTATGGGAGAGTTACAACTACTGGTTTAAATAGGAGCACTCTCTACACTAAATTTACACACTAGACAGACATCAGAACCAACCAACACACAGAAGAAACCCACAAAACCTGCATGGCAACACAGGCTACAGATCGGAATAGAAAAACTGAGAGAAGACATCAGACAGCTAACACAATTTCTAAGAAAAGAAATATCATATAAAAAACCAAAAAGGTTAGGTAAAATCTCACAACAAGAAGCGATAGAGCAATTAGATGAAAAGAAGCAGAAATTAGAAGCATTGGCCAAACGACGTAGAACATACAAAAAAAGTGAAAATAGAAGGAAACAAAACCAAACATTCAACACAAACCAAAAGAAATTTTACCAGACAATAGATAACACACGCATTAAAATAGACAATCCACCAAACATAACAGACATGGAACACTTCTGGAACAACATATGGTCAAACCCGGTACAACATAAAAGACATGCACGGTGGATACAAGCGAAAACAGAGACATAAAAGATAATACCACAAATGCCTGAAGTGATAATTTTGCAACATGAAGCGACCAAAGCAATTAATTCTACACACAATTGGAAAACCACTGGAAAAGATAAAATAGCAAATTTCTGCCTAAAGAAGTTCACGTCAACACATTCACATCTAACTAAATAATTTAACAGTTACATTGCAGACCCATACACATTCCCTAATACACATACACAAGGAATAACTTGTCTGAAACCTAAAGATCAAGCACACACAGCAAACCCAGCAAATTATTGCCCCATGACATGCCTACCAACAATATACTAAATATTAACTTCAGTCATTACACAGAAAATATCGATACATACAACACAGAACAAAATTATAAATGAAGAACAAAAAGGCTGTTGCAAAGGAGCACGAGTATGTAAAGAGCACCTGATAATAGATGCAGAGGTAACATATCAAGCTAAAACTAAACAAAGGACGCTACACTACACATACATTGATTACTGAAAAGGTTTTGATAGTGTACCCCACTCATGGTTACTATAAATATTGCAAATATACAAAGTAGATCCTAAATTGATACAGTTCCTAAACATAGTAATGAAAAACGACACTTAATATCCAAACAAATTCAAATAATATCACATCACAGCCAATACAGATTAAGCGTCGAATATACTAAGGAGACTCATTAAGTCCTTTCTGGTTCTGCCTTGCTCTGAACCCACTATCCAACATGCTAAATAATACAAATTATGGATACAATATTACTGGAACATACCCACACATGGATGATCTAAAACTACTGGCAGCAACAAATCAACAACTCAACCAATTACTAAAGATAACATAAGTATTCAGCAATTATATAAATATGGCTTTTGGAACAGACAAATGTAAGAAAAATAGCATAGACAAGGGAAAACACACTAAACAAGAAGATTACATATTGGATAACCACAGCGACTGCATAGAAGCGCTGGAATAATCAGATGCCTATAAATATCTAGGATGCAGACAAAAAATAGGAATACATAAGACAAATATTAAATTTAGGAGAGTATATTTTATGTTGTACAACTTCATGTGGTTGTCCCGTACCTCATATTGTCACATTATGACAGTTCACCTCTCCATGTAAATGGAGTGTTGCCTCGTCACTAAACACTAACTGTGGGAGAAAACAGCCATGCTCCACCTTGCCAAGAGTGAAATTACGGAACTTCACACGATGTTAGCACCCTCACGAACAGCTCGCAGTACCTGAATTTAATATTGTTTGATGCAGAAACGTCGACGCATAGACGCCAGACGGACATCGGGGGCGTGCTGAGCTGTCGAGCTGCATGGCGAACGGATTTCTGCGGACCCCTCGTGAAACTGTGGCGGATGCGTTCGACGTCTGTATCATTCACTCGGGGACAGCCCGGCGGTTTGCCTTTATGCAAACATTCTGTTTCTCTTAACGCTAGGATGCATGGTGCCGAAAACACACGTGAATGCATATGCAGGGCCTCCAAGGCCCTGACCTAATTTAAAATTTTCCTCTTTCCACATATTCATTCTTTGGAGTTAAATTTCGTTCTGTCAAATTTTTTGTCATATCGCAAGATTCCTAAGATACAGTGACAGGATCTGGTGGGCCTGATTGACATTTCTTTTATATAAAACTCTAAGAGTGAATTTTTATTAGTTACTTTCCTTTACAAACAACATATACAAATTATTTTATTAATTCACTTATAACTTGCAGTTTACATTTTAAAACACTTATTACAACCAATTTCTTCAATTAAAACATGCTCATTATTCACAGTATTATGTGTATAGGCAATATTTTTATAAAAAGTTATTATTCATTGTTCACATAAAATTGCATCTTTCTTAGTTTTCAACATGTGACAAACAAGAAGCACAAAGAACGCCACTATGTTCCTTACAAAAGTTGGGTTTGCACTTAATGCATGTCATAGCACTTTTCCTGTGTTTCTTATATGGACAATAATTGCATCTTCTTCTTTTTCCTGAAACATGTAGTTGGTTTGGCAATATGACATCTTCGCATATCATCAACGATTTTCTTTGGAAGATTAGGGATCTGAATATGAAGTTCCATTAGAGGTCTTACCATTTCCTCTGCTAAACCTCTTAGGAACAAACGCCTTTTATTACTTCTTCCACTATGGTATGTCAGATGTTGGGCGGAAAATAAAATTTCAGTGGTCATTGCTGCGATGTCCATCATATTCATCCATAATGCAAATGGACATCTTCTCGTTCGTCTCTTGCAAGTGTAATAACGAATATTCTGGTCCATTTATCTACTCCACCCTTCGTAGAGTTATAGAAGTTTATTGCATCTGGTTTCTTTTTTGCATGAGTTTCATCAATGTTTCTGTCGTATTGCATTGTGCTAATGAGAACTATAGACTTCTTCTTATTGGGAAGATAACTCACCATTGTAATGACACCTATAAATGCAAACAAAGAGGAATGAATTGCTCTTGAGACAGATGGTTTCATCTCATTAGGAATTTCTGGTTTATTTTGTTTGATTGTTCCCACCACTGTAATTTGCTTCTGAAGCACACTAGTAAAGAAGTTGTCAACGGTAATATTTTTTGATGATCATTGAATGCTTTTAGCAAGATCTTTCACTACATTCAATCCAAGATTTTTCTGAATAAATTCATGGGGCTTCCTTCTCGTGTAAACAGTTCCCTCTAAAGCATATGATCACATAACAAAAATATTTTTATGCCACACTTGGCTGGTTCAGAGGGCATATACTGGGTGAAGCTGCATCTTCCACGGATTAGGACTAGCTGTTCGTCAACTGTGAGCGAATGATTGGGATTCATTCTATTTCTACACTTGTCAAGAAATAGTTCCCATACATAGCGAACTGCTGCGTCATCTGCAGATCGAGCTTCACGGGTACGCCTGTCATCAAATCTAATCATTCTCCTTATATCCTCGAATCTATTTACTGGCAAGGTAGCCTTCTATGTAGGATTTTCCTTTTCATCCTAGAATAATTCTCTAATAAGGACATCCCAAGTCTTCTCATCACCAGAAAGCAGTAAAAGACCAAGAAAACCCACCATTCCAGGAAGCAAAACGTTTTTCCACGTAAAGCAGCCACTCTTCTGCCTTCAATATTTGTGCAGATGATCATTTCCTTGGAGACGAAATAGTCCCAGGCATCCTTAGGTTTACAGGTATTCAAACCAAGGGCTGGACTAGGTGCCTTCTTTACGATGTTATGGACAGGCGTACGAAAAGTTGCAGGAGGATCTAATTTCCAAATCGCTCCATTCCGACTAATATATGTGTGGTCTTCTATACCTTTTTGTGGTGGTGCTCCATTTTCAGACTCTGATGAAGTAATATTATCGGAAGGACTGCCATCTGCCTCAATATTCACATCTGCAGGTTCATTGGCTAATTCTTCACTACTTGCATCTTCAAATGTATTTCCTTCCTCGCAAGAATCATCTTCTTCAGACCACTGAGCCACAACACTTCTAGAGCTTGCAGTTTTACTTAGAAACTCATGCCTGCGAACGTCACCCACCGACGCTGTGGAGCATCAAAGTCACAGGCGCCAGCTCCGGTAAATGTATGTATATGCAAGATGATCCGTGATTGTGTTACAAACTTCCTAGTATGATGGAAACAGACAAATGTATCGATTTGAGGTAAGGGCCCCTGTACCGGAAACAAACGTGTCGAAAGTTGTAAGTGAAAATCGTTATCCTGCCTCTGACAGTGGAATACGTGTACTGGTACTGTTGTTGCTAGGATTGTAGGGTAGGCAACGTTCAGAGGCGGCAGTATAGACCGAAACAAGAAAAAAGTGCAGTAAACATGGACTCTAAACTGCATAATTCTGGAGCTGTAAGCACTTGTTCAATAGTGGAGATGGCTTTCACGCAAGCGATGATGAACAAGTGCTCATGGTTCATGATGTATGCATCTTACAGCCTATGTGTACTGCACATTGTTTTCTTCTTTCGTTCCATACCACCGCCTCTGCAAGTTTCCTGTCCTACATCCTAGCAACAACGATAACGTTACATGCTGTCAGAGGTAACAGAAAGGTTTTCTGTTATAATTTTCCGGTGCAAGGACATAATCACAAATGTAAACATTTATCCATCTGCATCATCTTAGAAAGTTTGTAACATCTTCGTGGGATCCATCTATTTTTGTAGATGCCGGTTCCTATAACTTTGACGTTCTGTAGCATCGCAAGATGACGTTTTCAGAAGTAGATTCCTATGTAAAACTTGATCAGTTAAATCGCCTGTACAGTCCCGAGTAGTGTGAAACACCCTGCATATAGAATGAATAACATCAGGCAATGGACTGGAACGCTGTCTCACTCACTTCTCACGTATTGCCTTACTTTTATGTCCTTCGACTTGTACAGCCTCTGTCTCATTTCTGGTGGAGTTCTAAGTAATGTTTCTCTCGCTATATTTTATTCCTGGTTGCATCTTAAATTCAAACTGCATATTCTGGTCAACATTGTCAAAAGTTTCTGTATCTAAAGATGTTATAGATATGGGTTCTGTTCATTCCAAATGGATTTTCCTCTAGATCGGCTTCGGTAAGGTGCTCCCTTCCGCTCTAAATAGTTTGTAGCAGTATTTTCAGCAAGCAGTTATAATAGTGGTGGTTTCGCTGATCACGATTTGCCTTATGTAGCATTGGTGCTATTACGCTTCTCGTTTAGTGTGAGGATTTAGCGGGTATCTCAGCTGGCGTACTCGTTCAGGAGTGGAGCAGCAAATCCCGGCAGAGTGAGTCGTCGCCAGCTCCGCTAGAGCCCTCTGGTAGCGAAGCCCTGCGCTACAGACAACTGACTGTGTGAGGGACCAGTAGCGACACCTAGCAGCGATGTGGTGAAAAGGAAATAGTATTGCTAAAAGTTTATCCACGCCTTTTAGCATTTAGAATGGAGATATGGCACGGAATTTAATAGCAAAAGAAAACAGCTATAGTAGCAGTCTCTCTCTCGCAATGCAACAATAGTACAACAACAATAGACCAACTGAATCTGTAGAGGTAGTAATAAAATTTCTTTTCTGACCTGCAAGATACTTTTATATAAAGCTGAGCCTGAGAGGTTGTCATGAAACTACCAACAGAAATATTATATGAGACATGTAGACCTGTCAGTAAAATTCGTTTTTTTAAATGTTAACTGTTTAATTTAGCATTCAGCTGACATAAGACCAGGAGAATTATCCTGTATCATACAAACAAAGAGTTTATCTCATTAGTGACCTGTATCCTATCTTAATCTCATTTAGACACTTGAATAATTTGAAAAAAAGGCCTGTGTTCGTTTTGAAACTACAATTGCTGACAATATACACTTATAAATGGCACTGAGTGTGAACGGTTACGAAACGATTTCTGATACAGAATTTATTTATTATCGTATAATCAATCAGGATAATAAAAAGAAAAGGCAGACTGAGACACCTGAAACTATCTTGTGTGATGGTATTGATATAATATTTTGCATTTCTTTGACATTGAGATAATTTATTCAGTATTATAGCCAAACTTACTTTCATAATTACCTACAAGAAAATGAAAGCTGTTTTGGTATTTATCTTAGCAGCATTTAGCACAAAAAGGAAACTAAAACTTATTAGTTTTTTTAGTGAGGATTTCATTTCATTGTTGCAATCCTACAAATGTTCATGATACTATGCAGTTTCTTGCGACAGTGAGATGTCTTATGTAGAAAGTACCTGGAAAATATATGTAGATGTGGTCTGGTGAAGAAAGTGTGCGTATTGAAATTTAAAATAAGTGATTGCAGCAGCATAATGAGGTATATTTTGTAGTGAAGGAGTGAGCTCCACGTGGGATCCGAAGCACGGACCCCACGGGGGTGCCCGGCGTGCGCCACATGCCAGGGCAGAGGTGGAGGCTAGTGTTCGGAAATCTGAAAATTCCAGCGCCGGCCGGGGATTGAACCCCGGCCCGGCTGGGGCGAATAGCCCCAGCCGAGGCGCTGGAACGTTCCAGACCCCCTTACCACTAGACCACCGGGGACCCCGGCCGTTTCCTGCTCTGAACTCGGTCTGGTAGTCCTGTCACACTTCCTGTTGTCGGCTGTGTTTACATTGGACGCTGAGTGGCATAGTGTAGCCGGCAACATTAGAACGCTGTGAGGGGGAAGTGTTTACCTCCGACTAGTAGCTGTCCCCCCTACCCAGGTGAAGTAGCTTTACAGTTACCAAAGACATTTGAAATCAGCCTTTGTGACTGTATGCAGTCGACGGTTGTTAATCGTTTGTTTCCACCTGTTCCCAAATGCCTCGAGAAAACCGAAGCAACTTCTTCACTAATCGAGGCGACTGTCATATGAAAACGACCCGCAGACATTCTATAATTACAAGTCAACGCCTAGCTTACACCAGATAATTCTGTCTGTTTCATCAGTTGTTTTAACAGTGCACGAAATACCACAGCATATTATTAATCCGTTGCAAATAAATTTCTGTGTGTGCAGTTCAGGTCTGGGCCGTAGAGTTTTCGTGAAAACGTCGGGATAAAATCGTAACATGTGTTTCATATTAATATGAAATTTAGTTAACAATATCTTTATTACAGTGGTCACACTCACAATTTTGGACTTTTCAGTGGCTGGGGTACGATATAGCCTTTGAGTACGTTATCGCGTTGCGCAATTTCTTCCTTTTTTTCCGACTCTGAGGGAGCTGTCACCTTCTCTCAGCGCTGCCCTATTTAGGCTTCTGGGAGGGCTTTTCTCACGTTTTCTGTAATTTAGAGCATATTTACAAGTCCTGAGACGAACTCTTCCTATGTGTCGTAGGTTTAAACTCAATATAGATTTTCGTTTATATTCCAGCGAATATTTTTATTTTCTGTTACTCCTAGCGGCGCTCCCTAAGCTGTTCATCGCAATGACACACAAATGAGAATCCTAGCTAACAGCTTCACCAGTTTATAATTTTACATAAAGATGATTCCTAACAATGACCCGCATATGCCAATACAGGCAATAAGTGACAACCACGTGGACTTAACCTTTGTTTGCGCACTGTCAGTCTCGTAATTAATAGTGATTCAAATCTGACGCCATTTTGTCACACAAGGAACTTCGACCACGGAGAAAGTAGACGTTTTTCACTTTAGGATATTTTCCAGGAAGTTTCCGACATTCGTAAAACAGAAACGAGTTTCGACGCTGTGGAATGCAACGAGAAGTAGCAGGTAACGAATTGTTTCGGGATTCCACCATCCAAGCTGCAAACGATCATCGAGCGGAAAGATAATGTTGCTCATAAGTATTAAAAATCGGGAGCAAGCAGACCGGCCGAGGCGAAAGTTTATAGTATTGCCTTACTCAATGCAGGGTACAAAAGGTATTTGTCGGAACGCTAAGACATTTACGGTTAGTCTGGGAACAGAAGTCTCAGATACAAATAAGGAGTGACACGCTAGCTCCAAAGACATAAGGTTCTTTATGAGAAACTTAATTGACAAAAAGCAACCATTCGTGACAGTTGGTTCAGCATTGAAAAATGAATGAAGCTGAATTTATGTATTTTCGAACATTTTGTGTACCTTCCGTTTCAAATACTAAAGCAAAAAAACATGTAAGAAAACTGGAAATACGTTAGTAAAAAAAAATCAAAATTTTATTTCGATTTTTCCTGATTTCATCTAGAGTAAAGTCGAGTTAATTATTCGAACTTCGAATTGTGCAGACTCGATTGTAACGGTCATTTGCGCTTCGAATTTTCTACTCAGGAGTAATGTCTAAAAAGTAAAAACAAATCTTTTCGTACTACTATCCACGTTGCAGTGGATGCTGGTTTGGTTGTCCTTTTTAGTAAATCAGTATGATCATAGAGTCATAATCAACGTACACAACGCTGTTACGGTATAAAAGTACTTTGGTAAAAATAAAAGTCGCGTAAGAATGCGCTTTTGCCATGCATCCCAACTCCCTAAATCCGCCATCAGGCAAAAGAAAGTGAATACTCTTTCCTTTGCTTTCACCCTTCATCAATGACAATTGATAATGACTTGGCAGCAGAGACCTGTTTAGCTTGAGTGAGTGCTTAAACGGAAGGCATTGACGAATAAAAATACAAAACATATATACGTAACGTCACGTAACCATGAAGAAAAGCAGACTTGGTTTATTTTACCATATAAGTTAATTCTTTTAAAACATCGTAAGTAGAATTAACAATTTCGGTCGCTTTCAACATCTAGGAATGTTCTTTATAATAGATAAGTTTCTGATATTTACTTATAGCATTCTTGTGTCTTTTCCCCTTGCATTTGGAGTTGTCTTCTCTGACTGCAGATTTTTGAGCAGCAGTGATGTCATTATCCTACATTTATGTTGGTCTGCAGCGCTGAGGTTGATCCCTCACCTGTGGTCGAGTGAGAGATCATTCCAAAGTATGGCAGGCAGCGAATGACTTTGCGAGGGGCCGATCGTAGGGCCTCCAGAGGAACCTTCTTGGAACGCAAATTCGTGGTGTTCACAGAAGGTGAGTTTGCTGGTGGTTCGGAACTCCAATAATAGGCGCGTAATTGGGCCCCCTTAGTAACATGGCTGCCAAGGTGTGGAAGGATGGCAGTGTGCACAAGGTGGGGGAGTCAGTCCTGATTTCTAAAGAGTGCTTCCGGATGCCATGAAGAGTACAGGGTGCACCCAACTGCAGGTGGTGGCCCCAGTCGGTGCCAATGGCTTGTGTCGCTTTGGATTGGAGGAGATTCTCTCTCCTTTTGTTTAGCGGATATGGTTAAGCGAGTTTAAGGCGGAGCTCATAATCTGCACCATCATCGACAGAACCGACTGTGGTCCTTCGGTGCAGAGCCGATTGGAAGGTATGAATCATAGGCCCAGGCGGTTATGTGACTGTGTAGGCCTCAGATTCCTTGACTTGAGCCATAGTGTGGTGGGTTTCCGGATTCCGCTTAATAGGTCAGGAGTCCACTACACGGGTAGTGGGGGCGGATTTTTAGGTTAGAGGGTCTCAGGAAAACATAGAAATGGCGTCTGTCTAAAAGGGGGCAGGTAACACACAGCAAGGTGGTTGTAGAAACGATCGGTGTTGTAAATTATCGTAGCTGTGTTGGGAAAGAACCAGAGCTCCAGGCCCTAATAGAAAGCACTGAAGCTCAAACAGTTATAGGTACGGAAACCTGGCTAAAGCCGGAAATATGTTAAGCCGAAATTTTTTCAAACGACCTAACAACGTTCAGAAGGGATAGATTAAACATAGTTGGTGCTGGAGTATTTATTGCTGTCAGAAGTAGTTTACCTTGTAGTGAAACTGAAGTAGATAGTTCCTGCGAAATAGTTTGGGTAGAGGCTGTACTTGTCAATCGGACTAAACTGGATCGTTTTACCGACCCCGACTGAGAGGATACAGTTGCTGAACAGTTCAAAGAAAACGTGAGTCTCATTTCAAATCGGTACCCCACTCCCACAATTATAGTCGGTGTTGATTTCGATCTATCCTCGATATGCTGGAAAATTTATACCTTTAAAGGCGGCGGTACGCATAAAACGTCAGCCGAAATTGTACTGAATGCTTTCTAAAAAAATTATTTTGAACAATTAGTTCGTGAGCCCACTCGAAGCATAAATGGTTACGAAAGCGTACTTGACCTCATAGCAGCAAATATTCCTGGATGAATAGGTAGTATCATGACGAATACAGGGATTAGCGACCACAAGTCAGTTGCCTGTACACTGAATAGTGTAACACCTACAACCATCAAAAAGAAACTTAAAGTACATCTGTTTAAAAAAAGCTGACAATGCTCTTAACGATTTTTAAGGAAACAGCCTCCACTCCTTCCGATCTGATCATGTAAGCGTAGAAAAGATGTGGAATGATTTCGGAGAAATAGTATCGATTGCAATTGAGAGATATATATACCACATAGATTAATAAGTGATGGTACTGATCCCCCATGGACAAAACTGGTGAAATCGCTGTTGCAGAAGTAACGAAAAAGCATGCCAAAACTAAAAGAATCCAAAATCCGCAAGACTAGCAATGTTTTGCAGAAGTTCTAAATGTAGCGGTTACTACAGCGAGATGCTCTTGATAATTTCCGCAACAAAACTCTGTTTCGAAATCTGGCGAAAAACCCAAAGAGATTCTGGTCATGCATGAAGTACACCAGTGTCAAGACGCAATCAGTACCTTCACTGCGCGAAAGTAACGGTGGAGTCACTGATGACAGTGCTACTAAAGTGGAGTTAAGAAACGTGGTTTTCCGAAACTCCTTCAGCAAAGAATACGAAGCAAGTATTCCCGAAGCCCAGTCAACAGAAAGTGCCAAAATGAGAAGCATATATCCTCGGTGTAGCAAAGCAGCTTAAATCACTTATTAAAGGCAAGGTTTCCTTTCCAGATTGTATACCAGTCAATTTCCTCTGAGTGTGCTGATACAATAGCTCCATGTTTAGTAATTATATACAACCGCTCACAGAAAGATCCGTACCTAAAGACTGGAAAATTGCTCAGGTCACACCAATTTCTTAAAGTACTGCCTTTTGTGATGTTTAACAAAACTGTTGGCAAGCGTACTTGTTATACAAATGGGCACGGTAAAGGCTTAAGGTCGTAAAAAAAATTTCAGCGTTAAACTGGAAATAGTTGTAGGAGAGTATCAGAAGTAATAACCTAATGAGATCTTTAATTTCTTGTACATTAGGTTTTTGTGTTGGAGAAGATTCTCATCAGTAATTTTAATAGTCTCATAAATGTGAATGTTAACAAGTAAATTAACTACGTTAAAGGATACGGAATTACCATCATCAGAAATGGAAAAGTTTTTAATTTTAGCTGTTAGTTAAAGGGAATTTTTGACAGTGTAGTTTTCTTCAAAAACATAATATTCTTTAAATGGTGTATATAATTTTTTGCCGATTTCGTAGAAGCGCCGTCTGTATAGTTAACACTGTGGACAGGAAGCGAAGGCGGCGTGCAGTCGGAGTCGATGCTGGGCACCAATTGTCGGCTACGACGGGACTGCCCGGGAGGCACACTTACACTCCAGAGGCCGCACGAGTCACGGTGGATGCAGCGAAAGGTCCGCAGCAGCACTGATACTGTCGCGGTTGTGTGCACCACCTGTTCTAGTGTCTCGTGTGCACCAAGGACCTCTGCAGACCGAGTTGCAACTTTCTTAGCTCGCTGGACTGTGCAGTTGCTAATTTACAGGGGCTGTGCCCGATGCAGCCCGCCTGGCAGTAGTGTGTTGCAGCGTGGCGTCAGCGCCTGACAGCTTCCGCAACTGGACGAATGAACTGGCGGTAAAAAGAAGTCACAACTACTTTCGTTTTCTGACAAAGGCTGTAGCCAAAAATTTAGTCATAGAGTTTGATGGTCTTTTCTATGTGCCTGGGCGATCATCCTTACGGTGAGTTGCTGACTACTCTCAGAGTATTTGCTCGAGTTACCCGTTGCGTGTGTTATCGCCGCGGTCTCATTTCATCGACGTGGTGACTGTGACATGTGAATGGCTGGCCACATGAATGGACTTTCGTGGCGGGCCAAAATTGCAGGCCATTTCTGTGGGTCTCTCTAACGGATCGGGCCTGCCGATCCAAAGCCCATAGTTTGCCACTAATGTGCGGGTACTACCATGGACCTAGGACTGTGGTGCCCCTCCTCGGCCCCAGGCGATGTATTTCGGGCATCGTGACTGTCTCACAGCAAGTACATTGTACAGTGCGGCGTTTGATACAAAATTTATTTATTATAGTATATTTTGGCACTTCGAAAGTAGTTTATATATTTGAAAGAATGGACGATAAGAAAAAAAAAATTGTGGCAATCGCAGGCAGTTTGTACACTATGAGGTCATGTATTTATTGAAAGAAAAAGAATCACACAATACCTGTAGATAATAGACATAACTCAGTGAGTAATAACCGACAATTACGAACATAGAAGCATAATTTTATTAGCAGTCACCTACAGTGTTGGTTGACACACCTCTTCCCCACCTTGTACATTTATTTCGAGAGGCCTACTTTTTTTCTGAGATTATTTTAAATACCATCACTGCTTTCAGGAATGTGTCTCGCAACTCCAAGAAAATGCATATTTTCGTCACCAAATAGGTTTCGCTTTATGAAAATAAAATCAGTGATCTTAATTAAACATATCTACCATTGGGCTTCCTTTCTCCATCTACAAGCAGTTCATTACACAACATTTTGATGTTAGTACTTAAGATTTTTGTTCACACGTTCAGAAACACAGAGGTCATTACTTTTTTTTTTTTTTTACAATTTAGGTCTTTCACTTGGGGGAAAGTTGTGGCAACCCTGTAATAGGTTTCAATTTTCAGTCTCATTGCAGCATTGTTATTTAATACAAGGCATAAGAATGTAATGGGTTTGAATCATTGCATGTCAGTCATCCATGAACTGCCAAATCTTACACGTCATTAAGACACATTTTCAAAAGAGAAAAAAGGTACATTGCATAATATACAAAAAAAAAAAAAAAACGAAAAAATGGACTCGCTCGGTGAGGATGTTATACAAACTTAATTATGTATGTAGACAGTTCATACGTTCCGGGAGTAGAGAATCTCGACTATTTTCACCCGTTATCGACATTGATCCTGGCAAGATACCGATCCCACGGATTAAAAGATTTTCGAGAATGTTTTCATTTTAATAGTATAAATGTGACAAAGTCATGCAGGAAGCAGGCGACCAGTATTATTATTTTAATAATGAACAGCCTCTGTTGCACCGCTTACCTAGACTTTACCCAGGTTTCAGTAGGGATAACTCAACCTTCTTCAGAATAACAGTGTTTACTGTGTGTTCATAGTGGAGATCCAGTACAGCACTCGTGGCTGCCGTATCGCGGTCGCGAAGTGGGGCCGAGGCAGTGCCAGATAAGTTTTACAGTCTGGCGATAGTTTATGAATTAGTAGTATTAACTTGGCGATGTCCACTATGGACAGACAGTAGATATGTTATTGTGAAGAAGGTTGGGTTATCCCGACTGAAACACAGGTAAATTCTAGATAAACGGTGCAACTGAGACTGTTCATTATTAAAATTAATGTTTATACAGTTGGTGACAGGACCGCGAAATGTTGAAGATATTTAAGTATTACTGTTATTAGAGTAATTAGAAGTTTTGCATTGAGGCTAACTGCGTCTATTCTGCGAAATTTTGCTTCACATGCAACTTTGAACGACATATGCACATGCAGTAATCGCATATGGATATCTGATGACGGCTACATTCCGAAACACAATACTGCCATTTCTTGCGCGATATTTGACGTTTAGTATTGGGACCCAGTCAACATGAACGCAGAACTACTGATGTTGTAATTTGAAGTTCGATGTTGGATAACAATTTCCGTGTGATATAATAACAAATTGCCAGTTTTCGGATTTTTCCTTTACGTGTACTGTAAAACCTTGCTCCTTGCTAATTTTCATTAGTGTAGGTCAACAGAAAGTGCCCTCTAGGTCTGTATATTTTACACCGTGAAGGGAACACGACCTCAGTATGTGAAAAAAATTTCAACTTGATACATCTCCCCGTTCCTGAAGCAAAGGATCTGCAACAGACAGACGAAAACAAGGGTAAAAGATTAAGTGGTATATTTAGCCAAAAACATGGCACACTGCACTTAAAAATACAAAAAAGAAAGGCACCGAGATTCGAACTCGCGACTTCTACTGTTCCTGCACGCTCATTATCGCTAGACTACCAAGTCCGACATTTGCTTTTTTATGCTTATGGGGGGGGGGGGAGGAGGATTTATTTTAATTGGTTGTGATGCCCAGATAACTTACACGTAAACGCGATCCTGTTGCCAGTTACAGAGCAGTAAAACGCCCAACTCACATCAGTATATTGCTTTATTTGTATCACATATTCGAGCACAATTCCCATCTGTACTTGTGTAAACTTTTAAGAAGCGAATCGCCATAACTACGCTTACGTCTTTGGTCACGAGATATTTTTTGTACACCTACTGTCAAACTCTGTATTACCTTTTGCGTCGGTAATCACGTGCTGATTACCAAGTAGCAGCCGACAGTTAATAAATGTTTTACTTTTTATCAGCGCACCTTGTATTCACGCATACGACTGTGTACAGTTCTCAGAGATTATCGGCATTAACTTCCAAGCTATCCACAAGGAATCAAGAGTGGCATTAGAGCCACCCTGAAGTCTAGGCTGGTCTTCACGGTGGCACGAAATCTTGGTCAAGCAGAAAATTTATAATTCTGAACTCAGGCGTAACGAGTTACCTCAGACTGAATGAGCTCCCCCCTGCTAAGCAGCATGGATTCCGAAAACATCGACTACGTGCAACCCGACTCGAACGACGGTCTGAAAACCAGAGATCAAGGCAGACAGGGGAAAACGGTGTTTACTGATTTCCGAAACGCATTTCACTCACCAGGACAACTGTGCTTTTTAAGTGAATTGGGTTTTGCATGATCTATATTCTCGAAATTCATGCTGGCTCGCGTTGAGGTCGTTCTGTTTGACCTCAGAATATGTTCTAAGGTACTACAGCAAATCGATAGCGAAAAATAAAACTGTGCAGTTAAACAGGCGACAAAATGCCGTACCCTATTACCGTGATGCCAAAGAGTCGCAGTTGTAACAGCTGAAATCATACAAATACATTGTTGCAACACTTAATAGGTATAAGAAATGTCACGACCACAATAGTCTGAGTTGTAGGTAAAGCAGCAAAACAGTGCAGCTGACTATCCCCGCGAATTTCCGCTAGCCCCTTGTAACTCAGGGCAGGCTGCCGCTTCTTGTGGTCGAACAGCCAACCCCTTACTTCATTCCACGGTTACGCCGATGGCGAAAGCTGTGGTACTGAGATGAGAAGAATTTAGTGCACGAAGGCTGAGGGCTTACACATCCACACTATGTTCGTTTAGGACTTAAGCTCACGTTCTCTAAACACTTCCATAGTGGAAAATGATGAAAGGTTTCTGTTCCAGTAGTGTGCTGCAGCGTTGGCTCTTGCTATACCGTGCCCAGTTGGCTGTGTTTTGCCTTGCAATGCATAACACACTCATCCACTCGCCACTTTTATTTATCATCATCCCAATGAACCATGAACCATGGACCTTGCCGTTGGTGGGGAGGCTTGCTTGCCTCAGTGATACAGATAGACGTACCATAGGGCAACCAAAACGGAGGAGTATCTGTTGAGAGGCCAGACAAAGGTGTGATTCCTAAAGAGGGGCAGCAGCCTTTTTAGTAGTTGCAGGGCAACATTATGGATGATTGACTGATCTGCCCTTGTAACACGAACCGAAACGGCCCTGCTGTGCTGGGACTGCGAATGGCTGAAAGCGAGGGGAAACTATGGCAGAAATTTTTCCCGAGGGCATGCACATTTACTGTATGGTTAAATGATGATGGCGTCCTCTTCGGTAAAACATTTCGGGGGTAAAATAATCCCCCATTCGGATCTCTGGGCGAGCTCTACTCAGTAGGATGTCGTTATCAGGAGAAAGAAAACTGACGTTCTACTGAACGGAGCGTGGAATTTCAGATCCCTTAATCGGGCAGGTAGGTTAGAAAATTTAAAAAGGGAAATGGATAAGTTAAAGTAAGATATAGCGGGAATTGGTGAAGTTCGGTGGCAGGAGGAACAAGACTTTTGGTCAGGTGACTACAGGGTTATAAACACAAAATCAATGAGGGGTAACCAGGAGTAGGTTAAATAATGAATAAAAAAATAGGAGTGTGGGTAAGCTACTACAAACAGCATAGTAAACGCATTATTGTGGCCAAGATAGACACGAAGCCCACGCCTACCACAGTAGTAGAACTTTATATGCCAACTAGCTCTGCAGATGACGAAGAAATGTATGATGAAGTAAAAGAAATTATTCAGATAGTGAAAGGAGACGAAAATTTAATAGTCATTGGTGACTGCAATTCGGTAGCAGGAAAAGGGAAATAAGGAAACGTGGTAGGTGAATATGGATTGGGGGGGGGGGGGGGGAAGAAATGAAAGAGGAAGCCATCTGGTAGAATTTTGCACGGATCATAACTTAGCTATGATTAACACTGGGTTCAAGAATCATGAAAGAAGGTTGTATATGTGGAAGAGACCTGGAGATACTGCAATATTTCACATTATACACTCCTGGAAATGGAAAAAAGAACACATTGACACCGGTGTGTCAGACCCACCATACTTGCTCCGGACACTGCGAGAGGGCTGTACAAGCAATGATCACACGCAAGGCACAGCGGACACACCAGGAACCGCGGTGTTGGCCGTCGAATGGCGCTAGCTGTGCAGCATTTGTGCACCGCCGCCGTCAGTGTCAGCCAGTTTGCCGTGGCATACGGAGCTCCATCGCAGTCTTTAACACTGGTAGCATGCCGCGACAGCGTGGACGTGAACCGTATGTGCAGTTGACGGACTTTGAGCGAGGGCGTATAGTGGGCATGCGGGAGGCCGGGTGGACGTACCGCCGAATTGCTCAACACGTGGGGCGTGAGGTCTCCACAGCACATCGATGTTGTCGCCAGTAGTCGGCGGAAGGTGCACGTGCCCGTCGACCTGGGACCGGACCGCAACGACGCACGGATGCACGCCAAGACCGTAGGATCCTACGCAGTGCCGTAGGGGACCGCACCGCCACTTCCCAGCAAATTAGGGACACTGTTGCTCCTGGGGTATCGGCGAGGACCATTCGCAACCGTCTCCATGAAGCTGGGCTACGGTCCAACACATCGTTAGGCCGTCTTCCGCTCACGCCCCAACATCGTGCAGCCCGCCTCCAGTGGTGTCGCGACAGGCGTGAATGGAGGGACGAATGGAGACGTGTCGTCTTCAGCGATGAGAGTCGCTTCTGCCTTGGTGCCAATGATGGTCGTATGCGTGTTTGGCGCCGTGCTGGTGAGCGCTACAATCAGGACTGCATACGACCGAGGCACACAAGGCCAACACCCGGCATCATGGTGTGGGGAGCGATCTCCTACACTGGCCGTACACCTCTGGTGATCGTCGAGGGGACACTGAATAGTGCACGGTACATCCAAACCGTCATAGAACCCATCGTTCTACCATTCCTAGACCGGCAAGGGATCTTGCTGTTCCAACAGGACAATCCACGTCCGCATGTATCCCATGCCACCCAACGTGCTCTAGAAGGAGTAAATCAACTACCCTGGCCAGCAAGATCTCCGGATCTGTCCCCCATTGAGCATGTTTGGGACTGGATGAAGCGTCGTCTCACGCGGTCTGCACGTCCAGCACGAACGCTGGTCCAACTGAGGCGCCATGTGGAAATGGCATGGCAAGCCGTTCCACAGGACTACATCCAGCATCTCTACGATCGTCTCCATGGGAGAATAGCAGCCTGCATTGCTGCGAAAGGTGGATATACACTGTACTAGTGCCGACATTGTGCATGCTCTGTTGCCTGTGTCTATGTGGCTGTAGTTCTGTCAGTGTGATCATCTCATGTATCTGACCCCAGGAATGTATCAATAAAGTTTCCCTTTCCTGGGACAATGAATTCACGGTGTTCTTATTTCAATTTCCAGGAGTGTATAATGGTAAGACAGAGATTTAGGAAACAGGTTTTAAATTGTAAGACATTTCCAGGGGCAAATGTGGACTCTGGCCACAATCTATTGGTTATGACCTGTAGATTAAAACTGAAGAAACTGCAAAAAGGTGGGACCTGGATAAACTGAAAGAACCAGTGGTTGTACAGAGCTTCAACGAGACCATAAGGGAACAAATGACAGGAATGGGGGAAAGTAATACAGTAGAAGAAGAATGGGTAGCTTTGAGAAACGAAGTAGTGAAGGCAGCAGAGGATAAAGTAGGAAAAAAGATGAGGGCTGCTAGAAATCCTTGGGTAACAGAAGAGTTATTGAACCTAACTGATGAAAGGAGAAAATATAAAAATGCAGTAAATGAAGAAGGCAAAAAGGTATACAAATGTCTCAAAAATGAGATCGACAGGATGTGCAAAATGGCTAAGCAGAGATGGGTAGAGGACAAATGTAAGGATGTAGAGGCTTGTCTCACCAGGGGTAATATAGATACTGCCTACAGGAAAATTAAAGAGAACCACTTGTATGAATATCAAGAGCTCAGATGGAAACTCAGTTCTAAGCAAAGAAGGGAAAGCTGAAAGTTGGAAGGAGTATATAGAGGATCTATACAAGGGTGATGTACTTGAGGACAATATTGTGGAAATGGAAGAGGATGTAGATGAAGATGAAATGGGAGATATGATACTGCATGAAGAGTTTGACAGAGCAGTGAAAGACCTGAGTCGAAAACCTTCCATTAGAACTACTGACAGCCTTGGGAGAGCCAGTCATGACAAAACTCTACCATCTGGTGAGCAAGGTGTATGAGACAGGCGAAATACCCTCAGACCTCAAGAAGAGTATAATAATTCCAATCCCAAAGAGAGCAAGCGTTGACAGATGAGAAAATTACCAAACTATAAGTTTAGTAAGTCACAGCTGCAAAGTACTAACGCAAATTCTTTACAGATGAATGGAAAAACTAGAAGCCAACCTCGGGGAAGATCAGTTTGGATTCCGTAGAAATATTGGAACACATGAGGCAATACTGACCCTACAACTTACCTTATAAAGTAGATTAAGGAAAGGCAAACCTACGTTTCTAACATTTGTAGACTTAGAGAAAGCTTTTGACAATGTTGACTGGAATACTTGCTTTCAAATTCTAAAGGTGGCAGGGGTAAAATACAGGGAGCGAAAGGCTATTTACAATTTGTACAGAAACAAGATGGCAGTTATAAGATTCGAGGGACATGAAAGGGAAGCAGTGGTTGGGAAGGGAATGAGACAGGGTTGTAGCCTCTCCTCGATGTTATTCAATCTGTATATTGTGCAAGCAGTAAAGGAAACAAAAGAAAAGTTCAGAGTAGCTATTAAAAGCCATGGAGAAGAAATAAAAACTTTGAGGTTCGCCAGTGACATTGTAATTCTGTCAGAGACAGCAAATGACCTGGAAGAGCAGTTGAACGGAATGAATAGTGTCTTGAAAGGAGGATATAAGGTGAACATCAACAAAAGCAAAACAAGGATAATGGAATGTAGTCGAATTAAGTCAGGTGATACTGAGGGAATCATATTAGGAAATTAGACACTTAAAGTAGTAAATGAGTTTTGCTATTTGGGGAGCAAAATAACTGATGAGAAGTAGAGAGGATATAAAATGTAGACTGGCAAGGAAAGCGTTTCTGAAGAAGAGAAATTTGTTCACATCGAGTATAGATTTATGTGTCAGGAAGTCGTTTCTGAAAGTATTTGTATGGAGTGTAGCCTGGTATGGAAGTGAAACATGGACAATAAGAGAATAGAAGCTTTCGAAATGTGGTGCTACAGAAGAATGCTGAAGATTAGATGGGTAGATCATATAACTAATGAGGAGGTATTGGGTACGATTCGGGAGAAGGCGAGTTTGTGGCACAACTTGAGTAGAAGAAGGAATCGGTTGGTAGGACATGTTCTCAGACATCACCAATTTAGTATTTGAGGGCAGCAGGAAAGGTAAAAACGTAGAGGAAGACCAAGAGATGAATACAGTAAACAGATTCAGAAGGATGTAGGTTGCAGTAGGTACTGGGAGATGAAGCAGCTTGCACAGGATAGAGCTGCATCAAACCAGTATCAGGACTTAAGACCACAACATCCCAATGATCAAATTTGTGCTGTATTCATATTAATTTATCTCATTTTTAATACAATATACAACAAATAACTGTTTTTATGACACAAGAAATTATGTGCTGGACAGACCTATTCCTTGAAGTTGTGATTTCATTTGCCACATCATATATTTTTCTACAGTTGAGCAGAGCTATTCACTTATACTTTAGTGACATTTGTTAAGCATGTGGTTATTGATCTTCTTATGGGCTTGCAAGACACATTCACTGATGAAATTTTGTTCATCACATGAAATTAAATCCTTATACATTTGTGCACAGCTATTCACTTATGCTGTAATAACATTTGTCAAGCATGTTGTTCTTTATAACAGTTTTAAATTTATCCTAATTTTCCAGCTCTTTGATATGTTTTGGTAGTGCATTAAAAATTTTGATTCCTTGATTACATACATGTTTCTGACTTTGGGTCCTTATTACAGCCTGTAAGTGGAGATTTTTACATTGCCATGTATGGTAACCTGTATTGGTTTTCCATTTTGTCGCGATTTTGTTTCATCACCGACAGACATTTCAGAATGTATAATGATGGAATTGCAAAAATTTCCAATGCTTTAAAAAGGGGCCTACAATGTGTTTGATGTGGGCTCTGGGTCGTTATCTGAATAGGGTGTTTTTGTAATTTGAAAATCTCATTTAAACAACAATTTGTTTTTCCTCAAGGATACTATCCCATAGGCCTCAATTGACTGGAAATAGCCAAAATATACTAATCTGGTACAGTCATTACTACAAACTCTTGAAATTATTCCAAGTACAAAACATGCTGAATTGGGTTTTAGTGCTAAGCTCACCACATGGTCCTTCCAGTTTATCTTCTCATCAATGTGCATACCCAGGAATTTTGCTCACTGAACTCTTTCAAGTTGTTTCCCTCCATAGTGAGATGTAGGTCGTCATGTTCACTTATTCTTACATATTGCACATAATTAGTTTTTTTTTGCATTCAGTGTTAGCTTGTTTGCACTGAGCCATTTTTGTGTATCTTGTAGGACATGGTCCACAATAGTGTGCAATGACTGCTTCATAAAACAAACAATTAAACTAGTATCTTCAGCAAAACAACTTGATTCTAGCTTTTCTCTCTGGCACATGAATATAATTAATGTAAATGGGGAACAGCAAGGGGCCTAATACACTTCTTTTGGTGCTGTAATTCCAACCACCGTCATCCTCTTTTCCAGATACTACTCAAGCCACTTTTTGTTCCGGTCCTCTGATACGTATAGCTTCAAGCTTTTCCAAAAGTATGCTGTGGTCAACAGTGTCAAAGGCTTTTGACAGCTCTAGATTTATCCTGACAACACTTTTTCCCTCTCCCAATTTACTAATTATTTATTTTGGGTTTTTTCCAGTAAAGCTGTTTCGGTACTACTCCCAGCTAGAAATCCATGCTGATTACTGTTTATCAGATTCCATAATTAAGATAATGTGTCACTCTATATTTGATTAGTATCACCAAAACCTTAGAGAAAGTTTGGAGAAGTGAGACAGGTGTGCAGTTTTCTGTTTCAAGATTATCACTCTTTTTCAACAGGGGAACGAATTTAGAAATTTTCGTTTCTGTGGAAAAAACTTGCATATTTTTTGACAAAATACAGTTGATATGCTACACTGGGTTTTTTTCTTTATTGTGTAGATACACGGTCTGGTCCATAATATTAATGTGACCACTGCCTGCAATCAAAATCGACATGCAGTAATCACTCACAGACAACACCACTAGCAGTGAAGGGTATACAAAGCATGTTGGGAGCCAGAGAAAATAGTGCAGTTGTCACTGTAAGGAGGAGACAAAATGTGCACTGTCATTGGCTTTTGGGGAAAGGGTGGAAGCATTTGGGAATGAGTAAGTCTGTAAACTGTTCGCATGTCAGTGTGGTTAAAGTATACTGTGCTCAGCAAAATGGTGCTATTCAGAATTGGTGCCGTGGATACTGTTGTGTATTCATGGGCCACAGATGACAGGGGTGAGTGTCAGCTGCAGAGACGTGCATCTGTTAAACAACTGACCACCCAGATGAACCGAGAGGCTTTTCAAATGACAGATGGCCATTGGCATGCACATTGTTAAATGTCTGAAAGCAAAACACACTGCAACAACTGTCAGAATGGGGCACAACAGGGGAGGGAGTCTGTGGCATTCCCTGGGTGGTGATGATATTCTGGGAGGCACAAAGGATCAACAGATGTATCCGTCTGTCCTCGAGGGCCGTGTCCACCCGTACACACAGTTTGTTTTTATTCAGCATAGTGACATTTACCAGCAGTACAATGCAACACAGCTCGCAGTGTACATGTGTGGTTCAAACAGCAACAGGACGAGTTTATTACATGCCTCTAACCACCAAAGTCCTCGGATTTAAACCAACTGAGAATCTGTGGGAACCCCCCTGCCAGGGTGTATTGTCTGTGGATCCTCACATGAGAAACCTAGAACATATGGACTTGGCAATGAAATAGTAATGGCTCCACACCCCTGTTAATACAGAACCTCACAGCCACGTGGGGGAGCCCAGTTTGATACGGGATTTTTGTGTCCTTGGAAAGTGGGCATTGTGTTGTCCTTGTCATCAACAAGCATGTCTCAAAAGCAGCATA
This sequence comes from Schistocerca gregaria, assembly GCF_023897955.1. NCBI lineage: Eukaryota > Metazoa > Arthropoda > Insecta > Orthoptera > Acrididae > Schistocerca > Schistocerca gregaria. The sequence continues at coordinate 1,613,360 of NW_026061711.1, read as the reverse complement.
AAATGAAAAGAATTGCAGTAGGCAACTGATCGAGCCTGGATGGGGTCTGCCAGTCATTAATGCCATATGATCATTTCCATGAATCTCTTCCTGCATGTCTCGCAACGGTGTGCACTGCAAAAAGAGGTTATTCGAGGTCTTGACGGGTAGTCCCATTAACGTGTCTGGACAGTGTATTTTCAGAAGAAATGAAGGTAACAAACTAAATAAATCATAATTACATTATTACTTTGCAGTGAGCCACAGGAGACCAAGGTCCATTGTACCAAAATACTCATAAAACCTCTTTGAACCACCACCTGAATTTTATCAGTGGAGTTCATCTCTCCCTTTATGTAGGAGAAAGTAAAAAACCTCCATAGACAATTTCAGAGGAGCCTCATATCTGATAGTACACTGATAAGATATCTTTTCGGTTGCTACTTTGGACTTGTGATCACTGTATGTTTCTGAGGAAAGGCCATAATGTTCAGACTTTGGTGACCAAGGTAGACAAAAGCTTTTAAATTTTGAAATAGTATCTTTGTTTGTTTATAGCCCAACACATTTAGCATATTTAGTCACTGTTCCTCTTTGGTACATTTCCCTTTCTAATGCTCTAGGTGGAATGAAGTGGTCATATGGACATTGATACCTGGGAGTCACTTGCTGGGTAAGTTTGGCTGACAAGTAGCAGGTCTTTTCTGTTGACACCACGGTGGGTGACTTTCATGCTGGCGATGATGAATCAATAATAAGGACAACATATCACCCACTCCCTGAGCAGAGAGAAGGTGCGACATGACTGGAAATGAACTGCATGGCAGTCAGATATGCTGACCACTCAGTGAAGTGGGTCGATAGATGCTACTCAACATTATTTGCCTCCCTTCATCACATATTTTATAATGTGCCTTTTACATGCTCTTTCCTCAACCCTCCTCGTATGGGATTATTCTCTCCCAAATGCTTGTCTACAAGGAATGTTGTACCACACAATGTGGCCACATTAAGATCCTAACTCATAGTTAGTCATCGAGATGAACATCGTAAGTTGCCATTGACAGTCAGTCTCAAACACAACAGGAATCACTGCAGACCCATGTCTACTATTTTTCAACCAAATATTGTGATGGCAAGTTGCATGCAGTGGGACCCTTGCTGAAGACTATTGAGGCATAAAAATGTATATGTTGTCAGTGGAGCAAACACCACATAAACTGGACAGCAGGTGACTTGAAATGTGTGGTGGTTTAGCCTCTTTCTGAGAACATATAAAGGGCTCTGACAGCACAATAAGGTTTTTAACCTGCCATGGGCAGAGGATAAACAGAGTGTCTCAAAAGTTACAGAACACTTATGTTGTGTAACAGCATGCAAACAAATTAGACCTAAGGTATTGTCACAAAGTTTTATGCAGTTTAATCAATGTCAACATGTGTGCACCAGTGGTGGTGGGCACAATTTCCAGTCTGTTATCAGGATCGATCCACATTCAGCACATTATATCTGCATCACCTGTGGCAAGGACAGAAATGATTTTGTTCATTAAATTTTTGATGTGGTTGACAGCTGCTTGTTAGACTCTGTCCTTGGTATGTGCTCACAGAAACAAGCCCACGTTTCTAATGCCTGTTGGCCTAGAACACCAGGGAATAGGACCACCCCTGCCATTTCAGCATACCTCGTAACACCTGGTCCGCAACATCTGCCACAGTGCACCATATTGCTGGAAAAAGACTGTGTCTCGGGAGTCAGCCAGTCATAGTAACAGCCTGAGCATATCAAGGTAACTGTTTCTTTTCTGAGGATAAAATGGTCCCAGAATACCATCAACCATCAAACAACACAACACATTCCCTGTCATGTACCTCTTCCATCACAGTATGTGGATTGGTAACATATCATTATCTTCTCACAGGATATGTATATACTCTGAATTGCCAACAAAACTGGCTTACGCATGCGTATTCAAATACAGGGATTTGTAAACATACAGATTATGGCACTGCAGTCGGCAATGCCTATATAAGACAACATTTAACTGGCACAGATGCTAGATTGCTTAGTGCTGCTACAATGGCAGCTTATCAAGATTTACGTGAATTTGAATGTGGTGTTATAGTTGGCATATGAGCAATGGGACAAAGCATCTCCAACGTAAGAATGAAGTGGTTATTTTCATGAGCATTCAGTGAATATCCGGAATCTAGTAAAACATAAGATCTCCGACATCGTTGCAGCCAAAGAAAGATCCTGCAAAAACAGGACCAACAACTGAAGAGAATCATTCAAAGTGACAGAAGTGCAACCCTTCTGCATATTTCAATGCTGGGCCATGGACAAGTGTCAGAGTGTGAACCATCACCGATATGAACTTTTGTAGCGGAAGGTCCACTTGTGTACCCTTGATGACTGAACGACACAAAGCTTTATGCCTCACCTGGGTCCATCAACACCGATATTTGACTGTTGATGAGTGGAAACGCATTGCCTGGTCGGACAAGTCTCATTTCAAACTGTGTCGTGCAGTTGGACACGTACAGGCATGGAGACAACCTCTTGAATCTATGGACACTGCATGTCAGTAGGGGACAGTTGTAGCTGGTGGAGGCTCTGTAATGATGTAGGAGGCATGCAGTTGGAGTATATGGCTAGGTATGACCCTGAAAGGTGACACATACATAAGCATCCTGTCCATTGGGAATTCTGATGGACTCGGTCAATTCCAGCAGGACAATGATACAGTTGGCAGGTCCAGAATTGCTACAAAGTGGTTCCTGGAACACTCTTCTAAATTTAAACACTTCCACTGGCCACTAAACTCCCCAGATTTGAACATTGAGCTTATCTGGTATGATTTGCAATGTGCTGCTCAGAAAAGACACTCACATAGCCCTCTATGCAGCATTCACAGTGTCAATTCCTTCCATCACAACTTCAGACAATAGTCATGCCCATGAGGCACAATCGATTACTAAACTTAGCCAGCACTGTACAACTGATGCGTGTTATGAAGATATAACATACTTTGCTCAGAGACAATAAAAGTGTGTGGGTAAATACTTTAATCAAAACTGAACATGAATGCCCAATAATAGAGTTAAGTTCCAATATTTCCAGCTCTTGCTATGTACATGAAGTTTACTTTTAAAAACAAGAGTAGAAGGCTTAGATATATCATGCAAGATTATTTATAGTGATATCAATGTAGGTAAGATGTAAAGAGAGATTGAGGGGGGGGCAGGGTTTTTTTTTTATTTAATTATTTTTGAAATAGGAAGTCTTCATAGTTGTGAAGGCAAGATTTGTCATTGAGCAAGTAGACTGGTGCTGTATCTGTGTTGAAAGATATTTCAGTTCCTTTAAGAAAGTCAGATATCTTGCCTGGTTCTTTTCTACACTGTTTGCCACAATTCTTGCCCAGTAACTCATTCTGCAAAGTCGGATTTGTTCTGGATGTTAGGACAGAGTGCATCCCTGTGCTTCTACCAGTTTGTTTATTGCAGAAGTTTGGACATACCTGACTTGTGATATTCTTGCTTAGTGCTTTCAGTATTGTGTTGCTTGTGAAGAAGCTTATTTTTATGTCATACAACTTGAAGAGGTTGGCATGAAATCTTCCTTGAGGAAGGTCAGCTTATTACAAAGATGGTCTTCCTGTTTGTGGGTGGTTGGTTTAATTTATGTATTACAGTGGGAATGTATTCATAACTGGAGGCAGCTGATTTTACAATTTGTGTTTCTTTTTATATTTCACTTGTATCCATTGGATCTTTACGCATGTGATTAAACATTCTTCTGAAGAACACATTTTTATATTGATATGGATGGTAACCCTGGTAATTGTAGAATTTTATATAAAAAGTTTTGTTAATGTTTCATTCCTACAGTGACATGAAATGAATTGAATTTTGTGGTGTAATTTATTAATTTCTTCAGCTAGATTTTCCATTTCCTTTGGTTGTTCTGTTGAAAATAACGAAATGAGAGTGTCGCAATTTTCTGTATTCTCAATGAATAAACTTATTCTAGGTCCCTACAGCTGTTGTGTGATAATCTAGTGTAAATTCCTGCAGATAAGAAAGGGATTTTGAACTCATGTCCATATAGTTTCCATAAGCTGCACTCATATGCGATACTTATAGAAATGATTCTGGTTGTTATTGAGTACAGTGGTTCTACCTGACAGCAGTTTCTAGTGATTTAATGCATTTGCTGTCCCAATAGTAATTTTTGCCAGGACCTGCCAAGAATAACACTGCTGCCTTCCGACAGTTCTCTCAAAACCCGGTGATGTAAGCACGGGCATTAGAATGCTTTTGAGTCTCACAGCGAGACCACTAACAAGGTTTTGCCCCCTGCTGAACACCAAACCCACAGACAGTCTGGTTTTCTTTTTGTGAAAGTGAAAATTGAACCATTGTGGGTGCTATGATTGTCAGTTTCCATTAACATGACACAAGCAGAGTGGCAGGTATTATAAAAAATGGTGCCTTATCTTGGCTAACTTCTTTGATTTGTTAAGCACTGCCCTAAAAACAGCAGAATGCCAAAGTTATGAGATATTATGCTTGATATCATTACAGCCCACTATAAACTAGAGATTGCTTCTCCCAAGTGATCAAAATGTGGTCCATAAAGAAACTTTGTTATTCCAGTAGGCAGCGGGTCATTGATGTTTAGTATGCTTGAGAGCTGTTCTTTGTTCACACAGTGTTACTCATGAAAAATGACATCTTAGGCATGTATTGACCTAACCAATGACAACTGGCTTTGGCGAAACTTATTACTAGTCAATACCTGTTATGTGTTCAGTTGATGAATTTACACATTTGTCTATCTGGCATAGCAGTTCACAATATTTTTCCCTTTCTTCTGTGGTGGTTTGTTCTCTCACATCCCTAGTCAAGAGGACCAACTGTCATGGTCTTAAATAGTCCTTGATTGGCATACATAATCCTTCCTAGTGTCTCTAGATCTTTCAAAGGAACATAAACATCTCACTTCATTTTTCTGTCTCTTCTCAGCCTTGAGAACCCAGTTCCGTGCACCACCAAGATTATATAGCCACTGGCCTAATTGGAGTGATTCTCACACATTCTAATTTCTCATTTCATTTCATTTCCTTTTAGTTTTTTCTTTGCTTTCTGCTAAATCACAAGTTCTAGAAAACTTGTCTATTAAGTAAAACATACGCTCCCAACATAAAGGAACTTGCAGACCACACAGAAGACCTGAAAATTTAGTTTGATTTTGGAGCAAAACAACTGGTGTTGGCAGTAAAAAATTTTATAATTTTGGTGTGGAGCAACCTTACTTACCTTCTATTGTTGTGACAGAAATACTAATAAACATTTAACATGTATTTGGTCCAAAGAAGTTTATTTCTACAGTGTCTGCTAGGATGCCATTGTTTATCAGTGAACAATGTAAACCACAAAAAAGTAAATGAGAATAATAGGGTTTAGGAGCATACTTGTCACAACCATTGTAGTGGAAGTGCTTCTGCTATGACTAACATTGTGTGAATGTTTCTAACTGGATGACAGTAAGACCATGGTCAGTACTGGAACCTGAAAGTACCTTATCTTGCTCCTGCCCTTCTGCAGTAATATAAAAATGAAACAGAGTGTCTTCCAGTGTAGAATTTTAACATTTTAAAGTAGTTCCTAGCACATGTTTCAGTATTCAGGTTGCAAAAGAAATTTTTGGAGCATCTGTCAACGTTTTCAATTGTATAACTGTGTCAAAATGTACGTACGTCTTGTTCAGCAGTATTCAGTTTGTAAATATTTCAAGAGAGATGCTCTTTTTAATTTATTAAATGCCACATCAGTAAAGTGGCAATCTATGGGATCAAATTGAGGCAGTTTTAATATTGGACCTGGTATGGCCTACAGATGCACCATTGGTTATTTATACTAAACACAAGCCTTAGAACAAAATGAATAGCACTGAATGTAAACAAAATTTGAAAGAGGTAAGTGCTGGCACAGATTGCATTGACTTGTTTATCAAGTTTTGTATTGTCATCAGAGCTAATAAAGTTATTGCCAATAACAATGAACATGAAGGAGTTATAAGTCTGTCTTGTATCAATTGGCCAAAATTGAAAACTAATCGGTTAATGTGAGAACAAGGGGACATAAGTGACAACATAATCTGGATCTTGGTGAAACAAACTCAAATGAATACAGATATTATTTAGTTACATTTACTAGCTGTTCTAGTTCCCCTCAACAATGTACAACTGCCTTTGGCTATGAGATTTAGCTTTATTGCAGCAAGAGAGAATGGATGCAAGGTATTTCAGTGTGTACTACAAGTATTTTGATGAATTTTCATTTTCAACAAGTAGTACATTCTGGCTGTAGGCATACAATTTTAAATGTATTGGGCCTAATTATTGTTTCTATTGTAAACATGACTAGCATTAGTGGTCATGTAAAAACAGTAGCACATATTATGTAGCTCTATTTGCGGAAGAGCTACTCAGGTCAGAATATTACAACCTATTTGTAGCCCACCTTATTGGTGAAATTACTGTAGCTGTGAAGTTGTCATTTGGAACAGAAGCGCACAATAAAGTATTTTGAGAGCAGCAGAACTGCTTTTCACCAATGTATGTAGGTAGTTCTAACAATTTTTCGTCCAGTGAGTCTTCCACCTAGCTTATGGTTTAACACTATGTAGCAGTGACAGACTGCAGGGAGATAACAGGTGACCATTGGCACGATTAAATGTTTCTTAACCAAACTGTTTCTGTAAGTTGATAAAATTAACCCTTAAGTAATAAAAATGGTCATGTATATAGTTGCACACTGAAGTCCCAAATTATATTTATAATGCAGTGTTTGTTAATGTTGTAATGTGCCTACGAAACATTTATGGTTGAAATTTACTGTAAAAGATAGATGAATTTAAAAAAAATGCTAATGGTCTTCTTAATTTTGTTGGTTTCATTGTTCCCATCACCTATTACGTATGTGAGAAATATTAGCAGTGAGGCTGTTTTGTTTTTTCGTATGGCATCGAGTAATTACTTCGTAGCTTATCCCAGAGGTTAAAAATGTTGTACTGCATGAAAGGCTTGGTAATTGTACAGAGTTGGAGTTGCACTACCTTTGAGCTGTGTACATTTTTTAAAATACAAGCAGGTATCAGTTTTATGCTGTAAATGTCTTGGTAAGCTTTCCAGTGGAACAACCAGAAATCTGTGTGCAAATTAACACCATGCAAGCAGTGTAGGTAATGGTGACAGCTCTTTTAATACACCCTGTATATGAAAACAAACTACATACACACAATTTTCGAGTGTTTAGGAGAGGAAAAGAAGCTTTTTTTATGTGACTGCCTCTAAATTTCTTTTTTTATAGGGGGAGATGATGATGGTATATGAAGCACTGGTTACCAGTTCAGCTGAATGCATTGTCACTATTTCAGCAAGCATATTCCAGTTGTGCCGTAATGTAGACAGGTGATATTTTCTGAATTGCCCCTATACCAATAGTCACACCATATCTTGAGCATTACTAACATGTCTGGCCCCACAAATTCTTTGTAAATGTAGATTTTTGTACACAATGTATGCAACTTTTTTAGGAGCACCTGCTGACCAGAGAGTAACAACCTCAGGATAAAAGCAAGTAGCTGTACAGGACAGAAGGGTTGGAGCTTGACTAAGGTAACTCAGAAAGTACCTTTGTCCTTGATTCACATTACCTGTCATGACTAGAGAGAGATAAACAAAACAAAGATAGTTCAACTGTTAATTACCCCCTTGCCACACACACACACACTGCTTAAACATAGTTACCATCATAAGCAAAAATTTACATTAAAAGGCGACAGGCACTTCCATTGAAGTCCTAAGTATGAGGTGCATCCTGAAAGTAATTGCCAAATCATTCTACTGCCACTGCAGCACTTGTGTTGTAGGTTCACACATTTCTCTGGTTCATTGTCTTGACACTGCAGCTCAATTTTGTGGTATTTATATTTGTTAGTGATCAGTCAAAATCTTTAGGACAACCTCTGAGCCCAGTGACTGTGAAGTGTGCTCTGTTATGTTTAGTTCCAACACACAGAACATTAAGCCAGCTGAAATTCATCAACTTGTAGACATTTACGGTGAGAAAGTGGATGAGACAGTTGAAGAAACACTCATGACGAAGCATGTGTTGGACAGCCTTCTGTTGTCACTGATGGTATGGGTGAGAAAACACATGGTTCACAATAAGAATGTATTTCAAAAACTGTTTTGCATTCCTTGATTCACATTACCTGTCATGACTAGAGAGAGATAAACAAAACAAAGATAGTTCAACTGTTAACCTTGTACAACAAGGTATTTGTGTGATGTGAAACCTTCAACAGAAGTGCGGCAGACAAGAGGGTTAGATTATATGTACTTTCCATTGAAATTGATCCATAATGGGGAGATACTCAATGGGAAAATAATATGCTAATTTACTATCCACAGACCGCAAATGGACTGATCATGAACGAGGAATGAAAATTTAGTCACACTTCTGATTGTACACGTATTATTTGACCCCCCCCCCCCCCCCCCCTCTCTCTCTCTCTCTCTCTCTCTCTCTCTCTCTCTCTCTCTCTCTCTCTCTCTCTCTCTCTCTAAAACACACACACACACACACACTCACTCTCTCTCTCTCTCTCAATCGCGCGCGCGCGCTAGTTCTAATAAATAATTCAATTCATTAATGGTGTCGGAAGAGATGGTTAGCAAGAAATCCTTTAGGCTCCTCGTAAACTGAAATCTGTCAGTAGTAAAGCTTTTTATGGCTGCCGGCAAGTTATTGAAAACATCGTTCTCCTTAATGATGGAGACTTTCTTGCACCAAAGTAATTAACTTACCAATTTTTGTGGAGATTATTCACTTCTAGTTATGACTTCATGAAATGAGCTGTTGATTTGAAAATATTCATTTGTTTTTAAACACAATATTCACGGGGAGAACGTATCTTCCATCTCCACCATGTTAACTGATCTATTTATATGATCCTTATTCTAAGTTGTGTTATATTAACGGTAAAACACAAAACATTACTTACATGCATTTCCACTGTTTTCCAACAAGCTGACAATTTTTCATGAATAATATATTAATACTGAAATTTTTAGAAAAATTTTGAAAGAGAGGTTTTGCAGGCAAATTTCAAAAATAAAAAGACCATAGTGTTCATTATAATACAACTTCTCCATGGTTTTTAATTCCTACTCCGAAGTTTTCTTTTGTTTTCTTTACTGCTTGCTCAGCAAACAGATTGAATAACATCGGAGATAGGCTACAACCCTGTCTCGCTCCCTTCCCAACCACTGCTTCCCTTTCATATCCCTCGACTCTTCATGCCCTCGAGTAAGAAAACTGACCGTTAGAATTCCATGGTTCTGGGATAAATGGTTTGAGAGGAAAGGTACATTTAGTTAGAAAAGTTACGGAAAATTTAAAGTTGCATTGCACTTAACGTCGTACATGCACTCATTTAAATTCATAGTTTCTTTCACTTTCCAATAGTATGCATGCTGTACAAAAACATAACATTTGTTTCATGATATTTACTTTTTTATTTCTTGCAAGTCTTCTAGAACTTCTCTCGAAAACTTTGTGGGTAGATCTTGGCATTTGTTTTGTTCAGAAACGTTATTACTGTAGCAAACAACTGACTACGAGACAAGAAAAAATGTATTCAATAGGTGAAAGCTCAAAAACTACGGGTAAAATGTCCCTAGGCTTATCATCTCAAAGAAGAGATGGCACAGAGAAACAAGTGGGCATGTCTTACATAGCAAGCTGCCATTTAAACCGACATTTTAGTACCTTCAAATAAGGATTTGGAATAAAATACTTTCATATTCGCACTAAGTGTAAATCAAACTGGTACAGTCACCAATAAACAAAATTATTTTCATTGTTTTCGGGGTTCCTTTTGCCTTTCGGAATAAATATATTGCGAATCAGCAGTTAACATGCCTGGTTCCCCAAACAGGAGACGACTAGAAACTTCCGAAATGTGGTGGTGTAGAAGAATGCTAAAAAAGTTTTGATCGAATAGCTGATGGGGAGATACGAAATCAGATTAGGGAGCAGAGAAATTAATGGCACAAATTGACAAAAAGAAGCGATCGTGGGTAAATGTCATATTTCGATTCCACCCATCCGCTGTGACCCACGACGTTCTGCATTACTTTGATTAGTTGCATTTCGAAGGATACCAGTGGCCTTATTAAATGTTAACTGGGATTGCCTTCGTTTCTAGAGCAATTTATAACGTTCGTTAACTATGATTTTTTTCGGAATATATCGTGATGAACTCTGGGAGGAACCACAGAACACAGCTTAAATTGTCGTTGAAGAAACGAGTAGTGATTGTATTTTTATCTTTCTTATCCGACACGTTGGGGAATCCAAGGTATAATGGGGTACACAGTTGAAAACTTTGATTAAATGTACAAAATTGATAAATAAGAGTTACAAATTTTTATATGAACACATTATGATGTATTAATCACAAAAATATAAGAACATTGCCATAAAATAAAACAACAATATTTTCTCACTCAAAAACAGAAATTTATATCATTTGCACGCGGCAGAATGGGGTGGTAAATACAAGTGATTACAAAAACGTATAAAATTATCGGAAATGCAGAAAATATTGGCTTGCTCGGTATTTTTTTTAGTTTAAAGTGAGTATTAATGTCAAACTACAGTTTTCATGTATCGTATCCTTTTCTTGAGGCTGTTTACAAAATTCACACACGGGGAGACACTCATCATCTTCGCTATCTATTCCTGCACAAGAATCGTGTGTCCATTTTTTGCACGTGGAACAAGCGACCCAACCTCCAACTGATTTTGAATATAACCCACCACAATATACACACTGACAGTCAGAACTTACCTCATAATCACTCTCGTTAGTATAGTATTCTTACTCCTTTCTTCCATTTAACTTCAGGCTCTTTCTCTCGTTTTTGAGTTCTTAATTTTATTCTCTTTCGCAAAAAGTTTTCTGTTTGCTCTTTCTTCTTTGTCAAAGTTCTTTTTTCTATTTCTCCCATTAATGACTTTTAACTCTTTTTTGTACGGCGAATCAGTTAAAACAACGTTGTTCCCCCTTTTCAGTCTCGCTCTTTTCTTGCTTTCGTTAACTTTTGACAAGAAAATCAGAATCTCAGGTGAAATATGAAATGAGGAGGTTGTGTTGTCAGTTGTCATCCAAGAGCACCCAAGATTAGAACAATTAGCCCCAATAACTTTGTTATTCTTAGGCGGCAGTTCATTGTAACAATTCGCTGAAACCTCGTCCCCTTGATTATCCAGCCCGTTTGAGTCGTCTTTTTCAGCTGGTGTGCTAGTTGGAGGCAATTCCAATTGTTCAGATATAATAACCCCTTCATCTGACGGCCTATCACGTCCGCTGTCAGTTGTGTGTGCCGATAGGAAGTGTGCGTCTTGAATATGGATGGGTCCGTGGGCCATATTGCAGTAGCTTCGAAACCTTTAATAGCGGTTTTCATTGTTGCGCTTTAGACGAAAGCTGAACCAAAAAGCGTTGAAATTTGAAAGATAGTTACGACTTTCCCTGCGTGGCTTCGCAGCCATTTCCGAAGCTGATCACTATAACGAGGATTTATAAAACAAACATCAAGCGGCTGAAGTCTGTGAGAGCAATGTGGTGGTGAAGAAACGCCACTCTCCCTCGCGTAGTCCATAACGTCATTGTTCGTGGTATGAGCTGAGTGGCCATCTGATATAAGGAGAACTGGGACGTGCTTTGATGTCTTAGAAAATACCACTAATTGTGGAAACCATACAAATAAGGACTCTGTGGCCATCCATGCGGTGCTGTGGACCTCAGCGCAACCTCCTGCTGTCAGTCCTAACTCAAATTCTTTCTGCTTCTTCTTTAGTGGAAAAATAATCGTAGGAGGAATGTCAGCTCCGCTTGCTGACGTACTAATGAGGATGGTTGCAGTTTCGCCCCTTTCTGCAGAGGTTAACGATCGCACTGGACGGTTCCCTTTGCAAGCTGCGCTGTTCGATTGGTTTTTAGCATTAACCGAGACGCCTGTTCCATCACAATTAGTTATTTGAGAAGTCATTAGTTTGTGATTGTCAGTTACATTTGTTAGCAACGAAAAAAACCTATCGACAGCTACTTTATTAAAATCAATGATTCTTGTACCAGATAATGCTTCGGGCTTGCGAACAAACCCGCATTTGCTTCTTCATTGTTTCATGATGTAATAAAGATTTCGATTTGTTTTGCTGGAAATTTTCGAAAAGGTATCTGTAAAAACGTGCAAAAATTGAAATGGCAAAACTGTGCACCTGCCGAAATACGAGTGCGTATACTCATTTGAAAACATTTTCCTACACCGCTTCTGATACGCTAGAGGTTACCGCACAGTAAACAACAATTGTAGTTGACCATTTGCCTGCATCGTATAAAGTACGGCCAATAAAATATTTTTGTAGGGGGGACACATCATCTCATCCTAAATGGAGAGTTCATCTATACGTGTAAAAGTAACCACTTGTGCCAGAGGGAAGTGTGTTGGGAGCCTTATTGTTCCTGTTGTATATTAACATTACAGATAATATAAGTAAGCTCACATATTTCGAAAATGATGCCGATATCGACATTGAGGTAACAAAGGTCGTGTGAAGCGATATGCACATACAGGGGATAGTAAAAATGTGACCACCTATACTTGCATCTACATGGATACTCTGCAAGTCACATTTAAGTGCATGGCAGATTGTTCATCGAACCACCTTCACAAGTCTCTATTATTCCAATCTCGCATAGCACCCGGAAAGAATGATCACCTGTGTCTTTCCATACGAGCTCTGACTTCCCTTATTTTATCGTTGTGGTCGTTTCTACCTACGTAGGTCGGTGTCAACAAAATATTTTCGCATTCGGAGGAAAAAGTTGGTGATTGGAATTTCGTGAGAAGATACTGTCGCAACGAAAAACGCTTTTCTTTTAATGATGTCCAGCCCAAATCCAGTATCATTTGTGTGACACACTCTCTCATATTTCGCGATAATAGAAAACGTGCTGCCTTTCTTTGGACTTTTTCGATCTACTCCATAAGTCCTATCTTGTAAGGATCCCACATCTTCCAGCAGTATTCTAAAAGAGGACGGAGAAGCGTAGTGTAGGCAGTCTCCTTTGTAGGTCTGTTACGTTTTATAAGTGTCGTGCCAATAAAACGCAGTCTTTGGTTAGCCTTAACCGCAACATTTTCTATGTGTTCTTTCCAATTTAAGTTGTTCGTTATTGTATAATAATAATGGCGTGTGACGAGGGCCTCCCATCGGGTAGCCCGTTCGCCTGGTGCAAGTCTTTCGATTTGACGCCACTTCGGCGACTTGCGCGTCGATGGGGATGAAATGATGATTAGTACAACACAACACCCAGTCCCTGAGCGGAGAAAATCTCCGACCCAGCCGGGAATCTAACCCTGTCTTTTAGGATTGACAGTCTGTCGTGCTGACCACTCAGCTACCGCGGGCGGACGTTAGTTATTGTAACACCTAGTTATTTAGTTGACTTTACGGCTTTTAGATTAGACTGCAACTTCTCTGATAGTGATTCGTCCATTCTGCTTCACCAGCAATATTGCGGGATCAGTAACGACCTGATTTGCGGATATTGCGGGCGTACCTTAACTGGCTTCTGTCTTCATTGATTAGCGGCTACCTTTGAAATGGTTGTACCACTCCTTTAGCCCTGCAGTACCCATTACTTTGTCCACAAACACACGATGGTTTCAACTTGAGAATTGCCAAGCTTGGAGCCAAATGTGATGTAAAGACGTCATTTTGCTCAGAATACTAAATCCAACGTGTACCACTTGCAAGCGTTCCAAAGTAGTGGAGAAAATCAGGTATGTGTGCTAAATATGCCTGAAAACATGAGCGCATGCGCGCCCTGATACCATTGTTGATATCAACAATTAAAAAAGGTCGGATATTTTTTGAACAGCTCATGTATATAAGCCATCGCCAGTGATGTCGAAAGAGCAAGATACCCCTAACTAAGGCAGTTGTATAGGTAGTGCGAATGGAGCGGTCTATTGTCTGACGTATCTCCATAACAGCTCCGAACCGAATACCCCAAAGTTCGACAAATGGTTCAAATGACTCTTAGCACTATGGGTCTTAACATCTATCGTCATCAGTCCCCTAGAACTTAGAACTACTTAAACCAAACTAACCTAAGGACATCACACAACACCCAGCCATCACGAGGAAGACAAAATCCCTGACCCCGCCGTGAATCGAACCCCGGAACCCAGACGCGGAAAGCGAGAACGCTACCTTCACGTCAGGAATCAAGCTGAGCTCAGAAGGGCGCAAGTCCGGGGTTGTCTCTGGCTGATACTGATCTTCGGCCTGACGTGGCTGCTTGTCCTGTTCCAGGGGTTGCCCCTCAGTCTGCAAGATCCGAGCAGTCGCAGAGGGTGGTCTTACTGGTAGTTGGGAGCTCCAACGTCAGGCGCGTAATGGGGCCCCTTAAGGATATGGCAGCAAGAGAGGCGAAGAAAACCAATGTGCAATCCGTGTGCATACCGGGGTGGGTCATTCCAGATGTGGAAAGGGTCCTTCCGGATGCCATGAAGGGTACAGGTTGCACCCATTTGCAGGTGGTCGCTCATGTCGGCACCAATGATGTGTGTCGCTATGGATCGGAGGAAACCCTCCCTGGCTATCTGATTTGGTGAAGACTGCCAGTCTCGCTAGCCGGATGAAAGCAGAGCTCACCATCTGCAGCATCGTCGATAGGACTGACTGCTGACCTTTGGTAAAGAGCTGAGTAAAGGGTCTGAATCAGAGGCTGAGATTGTTCTGCGACCGTGTGGGCTGCAGATTCCTCGACTTGAGCCATAGGGTGGTGGGGTTTCGGGTTCCGCTGGATAGGTCAGGAGTCAACTACACGCAACAATCGGCTACACGGGTAGCAGGGGTTGTGTGGCGTGGGCTGGGCGGTTTTTTAGGTTAGATGGCATTGGGCAAGTACAAAAAGGGCGGCAGCCTCAACGAGTTCGGGGCAAAGCAGGACATGAGGGGACCAAGCAGCAATCGGTATTGTAATGGTAAACTGTCGAAGCTGCGTTGGTAAAGTACCGGAACTTCAAGCGCTGATAGAAAGTACCGAAGCTGAAATCGTTATAGGTACAGAAAGCTGGCTGAAACCAGAGAGAAATTCTGCCGAAATTTTTACAAAGGTACAGACAGGTAGAAAGGATAGATTGCATGCAACCGGTGGTGGAAAGTTAGTCGCTGTTAGTAGAAGTTTATCCTGTAGTGAATTAGAAGTGGATAGTTCCTGTGAATTATTATGGGTGGAGGTTACACGCAACAGCCGAGCTAGGTTAATAATTGGCTCCTTTTACCGACCTCCCGATCCAGCAGCATTAGTGGCAGAACAACTGAGAGAAAATTTGGAATACATTTCACATCAATTTTCTCAGCAAGTTATAGTCTTAGGTAGAGATTTCAATTTACCAGATATAGACTGGGACACTCAGATGTTTAGGATGGGTCGTAGGGACAGAGCATCGAGTGACATTATACTGAGTGCGCTATCCGAAAATTACCTCGAGCAATTAAACAGAGAACCGACTCGTGGAGATAACATCTTGGACCTACTGATAACAAACAGACCCGAACTTTTCGACTCTGTATGTGCAGAACAGGGAATCAGTGATCATAAGGCTGTTGCAACATCCCTGAATATGGAAGTTAATAGGAATATAAAAAGAGGGAGGAAGGTTTACGTGTTTAGCAAGAGTAATAGAAGGCAGATTTCAGTCTACCTAACAGATCAAAACGAAAATTTCTGTTCTGACACTGACAATGTTGCGTATTTATGGAAAAAGTTCAAGGCAATCGTAAAATGCGTTTTAGACAGGTACGTGTAGAGTAAAACTGTGAGGGACGGGATAAACCCACCGTGGTTCAACAACAAAGTTAGGAAACTACTGCGAAAGCAAAGACAGCTTCACTCCAAGTATAAACGCAGCCAAAACCTCTCACACAAACAGAAGCTAAACGATGTCAAAGTTAGCGTAAGGAGGGCTATGCGTGAAGCGTTCAGTGAATTCGAAAGTAAAATTCTATGTACCGACTTGACAGAATATCCTAGAAAGTTCTGGTCTCACGTTAAATCAGTAAGTGGTTGGAAACAGCATGTCCAGACACTCCGGGGTGATGATGGCATTGAAACAGAGGATGACAGGCGTAAAGCTGAAATACTAAACACCTTTTTCCAAAGATGTTTCATAGAGGAAGACCGCACTGCAGTTCCTTCTCTAAATCCTAGCACAAACGAGAAAATGGCTGACATCGAAATAAGTGTCCAAGGAGAAGAAAAGCAACTGGAATCACTCAACAGAGGAAAGTCCACTGGACCTGACGGGGTACCAATTCGATTCTACACAGTACGAGAAAGAACTTGCCCTCCCTTCTAACAGCCGTGTACCGCCAGTCTCTAGGGGAACGGAAGGCTCCAAATGATTGGAAAAGAGCACAGGTAGTCCGAGTCTTCAAGAAGGGTCGTAGAGCAGATGCGCAAAACTATAGACCTATATCTCTGACGTCGATCTGTTGTAGAATTTTAGAACATGTTTTTTGCTCGAGTATCATGTAGTTTTTGGAAACCCAGAATCTACTCTGTAGGAATCAACACGGATTCCGGAAACATCCATCGTGTGAGACCCAACTCACTTTATTTGTTCATGAGACCCAGAAAATATTAGATACAGGCTCCCAGGTAGATGCTATTTTTCTCGACTTCCGGAAGGCGTTAGATTCAGTTCCGCACTGTCGCCTGATAAGTAAAGTAAGAGCCCACGGAATATCAGACCAGCTCTGTGGCTGGATTGAAGGGTTTTAACAAACAGAACACAGCATGTTGTTATCACTGGAGAGACGTCTACAGACGTTAAAATAATCTCTGGCGTGCCACAGGGGAGTGTTATGGGACCATTACTTTTCACAATATATATAAATGAGGTAGTAGATAGTGTCGGAAGTTCCATGCGGTTTTTCGCGGATGATTCTGTAGCATACACAGAAGTTGCAGCATTAGAAAATTGTAGCGAAATGCCGGAAGATCTGCAGCGGATAGGCCCTTGGTGCAGGGAGTGGCAACTGACCCTTAACATATACAAATGTAATGTATTGCGAATACATAGAAAGAAGGATCCTTTATTGTATGATTATATGATAGCGGATCAAACACTGGTATCAGTTACTTCTGTAAAATATCTCGGAGTATGCGTGCGGAACTTTTTGAAGTGGAATGGTCATATAAAATTAACTGTTGGTAAGGCGCGTACCAGGTTGAGATCCATTGCGAGAGTCCTTAGAAACTGTAGTTCATCAACAAAGGAGGTGGCTTACAAAACACTCGTTGGACCTATACTTGAGTATTGCTCATCGGTGTGGGATCCGTACCAGATCGGGTTTGCGGAGGAGATAGAGAAGATTCAAAGAAGAGCGGCGCGTTTCGTCACAGGGTTATTTGGTAACCGTGATAGCGTTACGGAGATGTTTGACAAACTCAAGTGCCAGACTCTGCAAGAGAGCCGCTCTTCATCGCGGTGTAGCTTGCTCGCCAGATTTCGAGAGGGTGCGTTTCTGGATGAGGTATCGAATATATTGCTTCCCCCTACTTATACCTCCCGAGGAGATTACGAATGTAAAATTAGAGAGATTAGAGAGAGCACAGGGGCTTTCAGACAGTCTTTCCTCCCGCGAACCATACGCGACTGGAACAGGAAAGGGAGGTAATGACAGTGGCACGTAAAGTGCCCTCCGCCACACACCGTTGGGTGGCTTGCGGAGTATAAATGTAGATGTAGATGAGTGTGGTGCGTGATGCGGCGCTCCCCATCCCCATATACCGATCAAATCAGTCACGACTTGAACCGAGCGTGCCCGAACATTGTCCTACAAAATGATGTCCGCCTCCTGCAGAAACCGACGCCGCTTCTTTCTCTCAGTTGCTTTTCTGCTTTGTAACACAGTCTGTTTCGTTTTCGAGTCCAAACCGCTTAACAGATATTGTTCAAATTTGTCATGGAGACAGTTTGAACTCTGAGAAAGAACATAGCCCACTTTAAAAAGCAAGAAAATTTTTTTTTGCATCAGTGAACGTAAACTACATTAAAACTTACTTATTTTGCTTGTATAACTTAAGAATTCTATAATGTATAAGTACTTCAGTAGTCGCCGTGCGGGATAGTCTCTCAAACGAAATTGCTCCCACGTCCGAGGCCTTTCAATATCACGTCTTCCATTCCGTTTGTAGTTCAGAATATTTTGGGGAAGTCTGGGACGTAGCATTCTCACCAGTCTTCACGATATTTTTGAATTTTTTAGTTTCTGTTGAAAATACTTAATTTTTCTCTAGTATCTTCATTCCTAATCATTTCTTGTTGTGCAGCTCTTCGAATTTCTTAGGAACCTCATCTCTGCCGTGTGATTTTTTTTGCTTTTTTTTTAACCATGTTTTCGCTTTCATAGCATAATACAGGAACCGGGACCACGTTATAGAATTTCGGAACAATCTTTTTGTACTTTATTGCCCAATATTCAGATAACAGTGTCACAGACAGCTTAGAATTTGTGTAATTTATTTTAAGTATCAGAGTAAAAATCAGATCTTACAGCGTAGCCTAAGTGAAAGATTAAGAGACCAGTTCTAAAGCAGGATTATCCAAAACTAGTTTTAAAATGACTGAGTATTTTCCTCGGAGTGCACTTATTTTCGTTTTATTACTAGAAATTTTAAAGTTGTATTCATTGCATATTTCGTTCAGGTGGTATATAGATCTTTGGAGGTCATTTCGTGAACGTGAATCATGTCATCTACAAACAGAAGCACAATCAGGTATTTCTCATTCGTTATCCCAATTCTTTTGTCTTGTCGTAGTTCCTGCTTTCATTTATGAAGAACGAAGTCAATGTAAATACTAAAAATGCTGACTTAATCTGCTCATTTAAATGTATACCGAACGAGCTGCCGCAGTGGTTAGTACATGGTATGATGATGATGATGATGATGATGATGATGATGATGATGATGATGATGATGATGATGTTTGGTTTTTGGGGCGCTTAACTGCACGTTTATCAGCGCCTGTACAAAGCCCCAACCTTTACACAGTCCAGTTTCGCCACCTTCACGAATGATGATGAAATGATGGCATCACAGACACCTACTTCCCGGGCGGAGAACGCAACCCAGCCGTGAATCGAACCCGGAATCCCATCACCAGCAACGCTAGCTTCTACACGACGAGCTGTCAACTAGTACACTAGACTCGCATTCGGGAGGATGACGTTTAATTCCGCATCCGGCCATCCTGATACGTTTTCCGTAACTTTCCTGAATCGCTCCAAGCAAATGCTGGGATGATTCCTTTGAAAGGGAACGGCGGACTTCTTTTACCCTTCCCTGACGCATTGCCAACTCCTGCTCCGTCTCTAATGACCTCGACATCGATAGCACATTAAATGCAATCCTCCTTCCGTCCTTCATTTAAAGTCATAGGTTTACGAAATAAGTCGGGCGTTAAAAGTTACAAACTGCGTACTCGTCTAAGGCAGCATAATTTCATGGCGCGCAAATTATCGAGACTATATTCACCGAGCATTTGTGAAAGGCAGCACGTGGCGACTTCCAACAAACTTCACACATAATTTCGAAACTTGGCGAAACTTTTTTTCCCCTCTGACATCCCTGACAGAATGATGAAAGGAAAAAGACTTTTATCACTTCTACATTTTCGCTGATCGTGCAGTAAGGTGTCAGCATCAGGCTTGATGTTTCACTTTATTACTTCTTTACTACTCACTTTATTCGCAACACATTTGTCAGACAGTATCCACATACGTCGCCAAATGTACCTGAAAATTATAGAATTGTACAACACCTAGTTCAGTACATAAATATTGAGACGTTTTCGAAAAACTAGCTTCTCTTACAACAGAGCGTCTTCAACTGCAAAGGGTTATGTTTCTTCAGGTCAAGTTTTTAACACATTAACTGATACGGAAAGTGAACGAACTTCTGAAGGTGGTTTACATATGGGACTTACCGTTTTGAGACAGCAATTTGGAGAGGAGAAGGGGCGGTGGTTACGCGGTCTATTTGGATCTTCAGTGTTTCCGCAAATGATGCTGTTGCCTGTAATAAAGTTCTGTTTGAAAGAAGCCACGCCCTCATAAGATTTCAGTGTAGTGCAAAGCATGACAACTTAGTTTAAATGTTCCCGAAATGTAAAATTGTTCGGTTCACAAAACGATATAACCTTATCCTACGAGTATAGTGCAGCGAGTCAAATTCGCAATCGCTCAACCCACATGAATACCTGGGTGTAAAAATTTCTAGAGATTTGAAATGGAACCGTCACATAGTCGCAGTCTTAGGGAAATACGGTAGCTGGCTGCAATTCGTTGGTAGAATTCTAGGAAAATACAATCGGTGTACAAAAGAAATTGCTTACAAATCACGCTTGCGACCCATCCCCCAATATTGCTCGAGATTCTTGGATCCTAATCAGATACAACTGCCCGGCGATACTGAATGTATACAGAGAAGGGCGGCACGAACGGTCACAGGTTTTTTGACCCGTTGGAGAATGTCACACAGTTTCTGATCAAATTGAACAGGCAGGCGCTTGGAAACAAACGTAAAATATCCAGAGAAAGTCTACTTGGAATATTTCCGGAGGAATCCTTAACTGTTGAATATAGGCGAATGGTGGTCAATGGAGGGAATGACTGCGAATGCTCGTTAGATTTGCGTTCTCTTCCGTAGGCTGCGATGCAAACCAATCCTGGTAATATTCCCGGTGTGAGATGTAGTTGGCAGCTCTGTAAATGCTGACCGGTGAGTCGCTTAAAGCCCAGGTGAAATTAATCTCGGAGGGACACATCACGCTCCCAACCGACTAAGCATATCCCCTAAGGATCGCCTAGAGCCTGTGACTAGTGCATTGAATGTAAATACGGAAAACTGCAAAAACTCACTTTTTGAACTATTTGTAATTCCATTAACTAGTTTTGTAACCTTTACAGACTCATCTTCAAATGTGGCACACAGAATTTCCGTCTCTCTGACGTGGAGACAGGGCGACAGTAACATGGTGACATGCGTCGGAAAACCAATTATTCCACTTACTGACTAACGGGCAGTTCATGGTAGACACAGACTATCCCGTGGAAGAGCAAAGTATCGCGAGGAGACCTAATTAGAAAGTTTCTAGAACTGACGTTACATGATGAAAGTAGGAATGGAATATACTTAAACCGCCTAGGTATTGTAACTGTAGGAAGCGTGAAGACCAGAAGAGACTAAGCACAGCACGCACAGAGGCTTTTAAGCAGCCACAGTTCGCACGCTCCATACGTCAGTGGAGTGGGAATAAGTCCTAATAACTGGTATACTGGCAAGTTCCATCTGTCACGCAATTCACGGTCATTTATAGACTACAAATTATAAGCTGCCTATGTTTTGTTTAAATTTGGATTACAAGAAAATGGGCGTTTTGCAAAATGTCCTACATAAGTCTCCTCTTCATCAACACCACCACCATGAGTGTTCTGCCCTAGGGCAGGTCTTCACATGTAGCTCTCCATGCAGTCCCATCATTTGTTACCCTCTTGTTTTCTCACAACTATTTTCTGTTCTTACGCTGTCCATCACCTGGTATGTTCATCGTCTTCTTCTTCTTCTTCTTCTTCTTCTTCTTCTTGCATTCACCGTTTCCTCCATACCATCAATAAACAATCTCTTCTCATTCAGTGTCCATGCCAATTGTGTTTGCTCATCCTGCTACCTTTAAAATTTCTCTCTGTTCTCCCACTCAACACCACCTCATTTCTCACTGTACCTGCCTATTTTATCCCCTATCAACGCACCCACATAAAAGCCTCCTGTTATGAAACGTCTCGTTGGCAATTGCTATACGTATTTTCACCTCCATATTACTTCCAATGTCGTCCATAATAGCACGTCGCAGTTATCTAAAAACACTAAATTGTTGTGTATCTTCCTGCCTAACATTATAGTTGTTCTTGCTTTTCTTGCACCTATCACCGGACATTTTGCGATTTTCTTATTATTTATCATTCCAATTTACTCACGCCTCTTGTTCAATTCTTTTAACATTTCAGTCATACTTCTTTCGCTCTCTGCCAATAACACCACATGATCCGCGAGTCTAATACATTCTGCTCTCCTAACAACAACCCGCTCCCGTCTATGTCGTTTCAAACGTTTTTGAATGACATGCTCCAAATATATTTACACACTAAGGAGAATAAACGTATCCCGGAGGACTTACCCCAGCGCGATGGAAATCGATACACGTGATGTTCATTCATGCCCAATAGTATCCGAACGACCTGAATTGAAATTCGCCTGATTCACATGCAACCCACATAGCGCAACTGTCTAGCAGGTCTCCTTATCGCTCCTTGGTACAGTCGTTTGACTATTGAAAGTGGTTCCAACAAGTCACCACGAGAAAAAACTGTTCTGTATCGCAATAACTCAAGATGTAAAGTAATACCACGATACTACAAATATCACGGAACACCTTATCACAGATAAGACTGCCCTTAAGGCTTGTAGCTCACATTTATTACAATAAATGACATACCTGACATTTTACCACTCTCATTATTACGTCAGATAGGTAATGCACGTAGTAAATTCGTCGTATTCATGATTTACTCTTCAAAGTAACATACCGTACTTATTATTTAACACAAAATAAGATTAAAAATTAAAGGTATTCACGAGCAGCTAATTGAGAATATTTATGAACTTCAAATGACACGACGAACCGTCTCGTTCTGCATATGGATGCAAACTCAGGTCATGCCGACTAAGCAATGATTTCGTGCCTGACGGATACTAACTGCCACTCCTGATTAGGCATACAGAGAGTGATATACCTCGATTTTAGACAAAGCCAGTTTGCAAATTCCATCTTTAAATTACATATCGCAAGTATTTTTGCCGGACGCGAATTTATTGTCCCTGTAACGAACGACGAGAGATGTTGAATCTTGGTTCTTAACAAGTAACTTACGTGAATTGCCGTGAGGTAAGGCTTTGTATTGGGCAGGGATTCGAACTCGGAACTTAATCGGATAGATATCGACGCACAATCAACTGTGACATTTCGGATTTTCTCGGCAGTAGCTAGATGTTTTAACTGAAATGACGAGACGAAACATTAATTTTTTTCCTTCCCAAGACCCCAACCCGGCATCTATCGCTGTTATATTCTAGAGAAAACGAACGTTAAATATGGGTTTGTTGCACCAGCAGCGACATGTGAGCGTGTTGGAACTAGAAATAATATGACGAAGAGTTCGGTGCTCACTGGGAATACAGCTCCACACATCATATCGCTTTTGACTACACACAAAGATACGTCAGCTTCCGAATTTTTGTCCAGCTCGGCCTAACATCTTGAACTTACAGTGATCTCGCAAATAGTTCTGTGTCTCACTGGGTGTCAAAAACGTCACATATCGTTAGTGTTGACAACGAATGAAAATACATTAAACATTAAAATAATTATCCACCAGCAGATAGGTGTTCTCATGCTAGAGCTTGATAATACATAATGAAATCTATAGTGCCGGGCCAGGATTCGAACCCATTCACGCGCAGTATGTGGAGACGTTGAGGAATCTGCAGTTCTGAACAAACAACAAATAGTAGCCGTGCTGTATTCTCACGAAGGGATCAAATTGAGCGTTAAGTACGGTCTAAGTTGCATTCCCAGTTCAGAACCGATTTTATCGACATACAGAAGCTCAGATAAAATATGGACTAAATGTCCTGTGAGCCTACATAGCGTTTGTTTCGTCACTAGAAATAAATAACAAGTATAAGAAAGGTTTCTACGTGTCGCCGCTCCAGTCTTTATTGTGATTCATCCTAACGTCTACTTTGTAGAAAAGGAATATCATTTTTTATGTCAATTTCAGACCACAATGTCATTATATCTTCTTCACTTGGTGTAGCCAGAAGAGAATGGAATCTGTCTCTCCTTATCTAAAATCATTGACAGAAGTTGGAATCGAACCCAGTCCATAGATATACAAGCATGTTATAAGTATGTGGCTCATTTTTCTATCGTAACGCCGTTGCACCTCTCTGGATGAGAATTGACACACAGGCTTCCTGTAGTAATTTGCAGCAGGTTCAGTAAATTCATTTACTTGGTTGACCGAATCACAATGAACTAGCTGCCTCGACTACCCAGTGCATAAATTCGACTTTATTTTGTAATCACCGAAATAAAATCACGTACCTGCCACCTACACAGAACAGCCAACAGTGTAGGATGCACAAATTTGAAAAGGAAGTGTTTCTTTCCACTTGAGCTACTGTATTGCGCCATCTCTTTGTTGAAAACGTCGTGCAGTACAAATGTCGCATTTCATAAGTAAAGTTTTGTATTCCTAGAAACCCAAAATTTGCTTGTCAGCGGCGGGAAGAGGAGTTACCCGTTGTGCAGCATTGTAAGTTTTCACCATTGAACTATGAGCCGAAAGTATTTTTTTGCGATTTCCTTATCGATGTTTTATCTGACTGCTTGTAGCTCTTTCACAGAAGGGATAAAAACGTTACAGTCAGTGAGACTGGAAGTGCGAACCATAACAGATGCTATTTCTCAGGTCAGCGCATTACCATAGAGCTGGAGTAGAAGTACGTGTCTTAGCTTACTCTTACGAGATCGATAATGTCTAGCACTCGTAAACCGCTATTTAAAGGACGAGATTAGTTGCGATTTCCACGTGCAACGACTTTCCTGAGCTGAAAACCGTAAATTTACAATCTTTTGTTACACGTAAAGCGATAATAAATCAGATTATTCAATGGAAATGACAGGTAAAATCAAGTGAACTTTGAGGATAAATTCCGTGCACACCAGGAAGCAACTGGTCGATCACAGAGTTGCCAAACATACGTTGCCTTGTTGTCAAATCTCAGTTACAGTACCAGCAGAAAGAAGACGAACCGATGTGATCGTACAGCGGTCTGGGAAGTGACCATAGCTGGTGTCTCCAAGTCGCGGTTGCTACGGCCTGGAATACGTAATGCGTCTGATTCGCATTTCTGTAACTAGGTTTAGGGACTGGAGCGTGGTTACTAATAATACTCGGAACTGACTGAAAACTAAGCATCATATATCAGTAACTCTCACAGTTATTTTTATATTTATTTCGTAAGTGTACTAAAAACTAAGAAGCTCGTTCAGAGACGTTTTCATGCCTCGCCGATAGTCGAGCAAAACAAACAAATAAAGAAAAAAAGAATGTGTGTGTGTATGATAGAGAGAGAGAGAGAGAGAGAGAGAGAGAGAGAGAGAGAGAGAGAGAGAGAGAGAGAGAGTCAAAAAGAATGAGAGAGAGTAAGAAATTGTTGTAAAGAAATTGAATCATGGTATGTAAAGAAATCTTTCATTAAAATTACACGTTACACGTCATTACGAAATATCGTATTCATGATCTATGAAACAAGAATTGATCTAATGTAATCTAATCATATCATATTGATGGCTATCCATGAAGAGTCATGAATTACCGAAATTTTTGCCAATACCAGTAATGAAATCTAAACTTGAAAATAAAAGACGACAATTTTTTTAATAAACCGGGACTCCTAACAAGACAATTTCGTCCCTGTTAACTAACCACGAAAGATGTCTGATATACCTCCATGCTCAAGTAACAAAGTGCGCATGCATTTAAAGATTAAGTGCATGATGTGAAGTTATATGACGGAGATACGAACCCAACACGTAATCGTATTGTTAATTAAGTAAAATCAAATTTACGTATCGGTTTTTCTTACCAGCTGCTAGGTGTTTGAATCTAAACTAAGGATACAAACTTTTGTACCTAAGCGACAATCTAACTACACGCCTACCGTGCATCCACAAATATAGCTTAAATATCAGTTGCTTACTCACCAACGGTAAGGTGTGTGCGTGTTTGACAAGAAATAATGACACCTATTGCGATTGTTGGCAACACATGAATAGACATTAAAAGCGCACGTTGGTTTTCACTAGCGGGACGGTGTGCACGTTATAGGGCTTGAACTGAAACTATGAATATTTTTGTATTGGATCAGGATTCGGACCCACATCCTTACCTTTGGAGGAGACCTAGAGAAGGTTGCAGTCTTGCGAAAAGGGACGAAATGGTTGAACTATAATGTCCCGAGAGATTCAGATCCTCGAAAGAGGAGAAACGAATTCGAATCACAGTCCAGCACCAAATTTTTCAACGTCTCTAGTTCAATCAATTACAAGTAAAATAAGAGCCCCATCCTTTAAATGGCTATCGGTTCATAAAATAAAATAAAATTTTCTAATGTAAGTAAGTTTACTGGCGACTGTATTTCTGTTTACGATGACTTCCGCTATGTCATTTCCCAACGTAACCTGGCTCTGCCCAGTTGGTAATGATGGAACGTGATTTGTATTGGATTATAACGTCTTTCTTTTGAGGTTACCAGACGCAAAGCAAATCTGTTTGTGCTTCTTAAAAGTAAATGTCTGAACCCACGCATTGCTCCTGTGATAGTTCCACCAGGCCACTGTGCCCATATTTCCCAGCCCCAGGAGTGAGCTGCAACGGATGATGTGCTGAGCTTACAAAAGTAGTCACGGTGGATAAAACGCGAGTCTATTAAATGTTTAAGTAGAAACAAGCTTCTGACGCGGAGATTATGCTATTCTCATGTCAGCAGGATGTAAAGACCCTTGTAGGCATCATAGGCTCGATGTGAAGCCATTTTGAAATGTTCACAAATTCAGATATTTTCTTAGTTCGTGAAGATCGACTGGGAAGTGTGAAGTTACTGGATAATTGGATTATTACCGTCATTATTACTATCATTTTCTTCATGCCGCTGCTGGAACACTGTACTTGAATATCAGTTCGTGCCTTTTGGTCACTATACAAGTAGTTTCCCAAGAAGAGGTTCTTTCTCTGTCTACAGAATTCTTTTCATGTTAATATCAAACATCAGTAATTACTCATAGATTACATTAAAACTAAAGTAATCGATGAAGACGTTACTTGATAACAAAAACGCGCTGCCATTCTTCTATTACTTGCGCCTAGAAATGGCTGTCGAGTACTGCCAAACCAAAAGCTAAGAGATCATACTGCCTGCCGATATACGCCGCGGGCAATTTTTCCATATGATTTGGTCGACGTGACCTGTTTCAAGTTGTGTATGACAGAGAATGTTTTAGAAAATCAATTGTTTTCCTTTGCAATAAAGAAAAAGATTTTCATTCTAAGCTATCCAAGTTCAAAATTTTTGGAATATTAGTTCCAGTTAAATATTCGGTTCTATAATGTAGGAAAGTATTTCGCACATGCAAAACTCGGATCCGGCCCACTGACCTTACACTCAGCCGCCGGCCATAAATTCTGGCTCAGAGTGACACCAGATTAAGTAACCTAATATAGCGAAGACTATTTGCCAGTGCTCTCTCTCACCGGAAAATACGCAGTTCACTCATTAATTGGGCTCCATTAGTACACTGTAACAGTAATTTCTGTGTGTCTGCAATGCATACGGATTGTAGAATTTAGCGGTGCTCTCTCTCCCACTTCTGTATACAATATGACTGACCTAAACGGGCCCTTTATCGTTACAGGCCCTGGACAGTGCTACATCATACTGACAACAGTAATGTTCTTATACTGACAATCTGACTGGTCGTTTTACCTGATTTTGTAATCATTTAAATAAGACAACATGACTTTCCAGTGGGAGACATTTCGTTCTCCCTTTTCCTTCTGTGACATTTTTCCGTAATCTATTTGCCTTCCAATCAGCGAAATGCGGTAGAGTACGGCCGGTAAACGATTTACAAATCACGATTTAGTCCCGTTAAGACGGTTTCTTCAAACATTGTCGTTGCTAAAGGAATTTACTTTCGTCTTAAATCGTCTCAAGCAGCAACGTTCACAGACATCCCAAATACGTAAAAGCTCATTATCCTGGTACGAAGTTTGTAAAACAAACTTCCCACAGTTTGTGTCAGGTTGATCTTTTCGTCTGATAGCACTGCCTAAGTATCACAAGTAGTGTCCCTGTAGCTGTGGGAATCATTGGTTAATAACGAGTTTAACACCAATGGGTATAGTATTGCTAAATATTCAAATTAATTATCAACCCAAGTCTGAGTTTATCCGCAGACTGTAGCGATTTTATAATACTGAAGCTAGACTTTGTATCCTTGTCCTCCTTGAGTGGGCATTGGAAGGCGTTTGCACATACGAACACAACACTATGAATACTTC
The DNA here is from genome assembly GCF_023897955.1 of Schistocerca gregaria. Taxonomy (NCBI): domain Eukaryota; kingdom Metazoa; phylum Arthropoda; class Insecta; order Orthoptera; family Acrididae; genus Schistocerca; species Schistocerca gregaria. Next base: position 1,584,969 of record NW_026061711.1, on the reverse strand, counting down.
GAACGCCATAGTTAACGTTGCTCTCATAAACTACTTTTGTTATTTTAATTCTTCTAGGTGTTCAGGATGCAATATGTGTTGTAGATACAGCCTTAGAGCAAAACATTGACCACCGAGCCGTCCACATAAGGTGGACAACACAGTCGTGCTCCTCTCAGGATCCTGTGTCCGGCAGTAAGTTCGATCTGCAACATTGTAGACTGCGGCACCTCCCAGAGGAAGTCTTGAGTTCAGTCTTAGTACATTATTCTTGACTAAGGCCGTAGTCTTGAGGTAAAACGTGAGACTAGCTAATATGACGTCTGGCGACCGGAAGCAGACAACGACAAAATTTTTATCGCCCCTTTCCTCTCGGTGCTGAAGCTATGCGTGTAATTCAAGCGAATCTACAATATATTTCGCTTTGTGTCACACTGGTAATAATAGTTTGGTTCAACAATGTTTTAGCGAAAGATTTCTTTACCGAGCATCTGCCTCTGAACACCGCATGCGTCTGAGTTCTCTGGGACCCGTTTGCTGCCTACCGGCGGGGGCTGAGGCACTGCGCTGCCTTCTGCCGACAACATCTGCTCCACTCCACACTCTCAACCATGTAAAATGCTTTAATGTTGTTGAGTAGTGACCCATAAAATCTGTCTACGATTTGTGTTTCACTCTTGATAGCAAAGGAGGCACAAAACCGTTTTTATTTGATGATTATTTTATTACATTAGAATGCAGTACATCAATGTGACACAGAATTAATTTCATTGTTTCTGATCCAGTGCGCTATAATTAAAGCGTCCCATTCTGTTCTTTTCCTTGCACAGGAGATTCTTCAAATAATTTATTATTGTCATGGATTCATATGTGTTACTCAAGGCACAGGGAGTAAATGCAATGTAATGTTTGGTTTCTTTCTTTGATTTTCTATGGTAAATGGATGAAAAAGATTGCGTCAATTCCTATCAGAACCTGCTCTATAGCTACTAAGGCAAATTGCTTCTTTTGAGGTCCATAAATTAATTAATGGAGAAGTGAACGCTGTTCACAAATGATATTTAGAATATTCAATTGGATTTAAGGCGACAAAACTGCCACATTTGAAGCTACCCAGAGAAAAAGCAAGTTGCTAGAGACACTGTCAGCACATGTCTGCAGGAAAGTTTAGCATAGAGTAATCAAGAGGCTCATTTCCTTCATACTTATCACCCTGGAATGTGAGTCTTAAGTGAAGAACAATATTGAAATTCGTATCGTTGATGATCGATTCGAATTTCTTCAGAGACGCTGGTATTGCGAAGCAGCTTGGAAGTCAGAACGCCATGATCTATGACGATTAACACAACTTACTGAGTCGAGCTACCAAGAAGATTTGATGTGTAAAGGTTTTCTTCCGATTTCGATACAGAATTTTTTCTGGAAATTCGCAGCTCCTTAAAAAAAAAAGCTCGCACACGATGGTCCCTACCTCAGTTGGAACTGACGACTGATTGAGCCGTTCTGACACGAGACATGGGCGGTACCACCGGGTTACAGACACACTGCTACCTTTGCACCACTCTCATCATGGTATTGGTCGCTCAGCCTCATAACGCATCGTGAAAGATAATAAAAGTTGCCACTTATGTGAAGAATAGCATTTCTTTAGCCAAAAAATTGAATTTTCTGCCTCAGTATCTTAGTTTACGTAAGGATTATACAGCATGAGCCATTCAAATGGAAAGGTAATATCAAGTAAATTTAGTGAGCCAATTCAGTACCATAGGCGGAAGTGATTGCATTGTCACAGTGTTGCCTAATGTTTGTGACGATGTTGCCAAATCTCAGGTGTGCTAGGAACAGCTGTGTAGCGGTATGCGTGGAGAATCCCCTGCTCGTGTCTTACGGGGATATGGAGAGGAACCGCAGGGTTTGGTTAGGATGCAGCGTTTTCTCCTAGCAGTTGTGTCAAACATTAAGGTGTATAATCTTCCATCACGATTACAGTTTCCTACAAAATATATACAAATAAAACACTTACCTTGTTTCTTTCCGACAAAAGATTATTTCAGTACGATAAAAAGTTTTTGGAAATCTCTTATGCCCACCTGTCACCAAAGTAAGATAAACACTTTGCACCTCGAAATCGATTGCATGTATGTGCAGTCTTGTGATGCTTAAATAACGCTCAAAGGACATTTAGTCCATATTTTATCTGAGCTTCTGTATGTCGATAAAATCGGTTCTGAACTGGGAATGCAACTTAGACCGTACTTAACGCTCAATTTGATCCCTTCGTGAGAATACAGCACTGCTACTATTTGTTGTTTGTTCAGAACTGCAGATTCCTCAACATCTCCACATACTGCGCGTGAATGGGTTCGAATCCTGGCCCGGCACTATAGATTTCATTATGTATTATCAAGCTCTAGCATGAGAACACCTATCTGCTGGTGGATAATTATTTTAATGTTTAATGTATTTTCGTTCGTTGTCAACACTAACGATATGTGACGTTTTGACACCCAGTGAGACACAGGGCTATTTGCGAGATCACTGTAAGTTCAAGATGTTAGGCCGAGCTGGACAAAAATTCGGAAGCTGACGTATCTTTGTGTGTAGTCAAAAGCGATATGATGTGTGGAGCTGTATTCCCAGTGAGCACTGAACTCTTCGTCATATTATTTCTAGTTCCAACACGCTCACATGTCGCTGCTGGTGCAACAAACCCATATTTAACGTTCGTTTTCTCTAGAATATAACAGCGATAGATGCCGGGTTGGGGTCTTGGGAAGGAAAAAAATTAATGTTTCGTCTCGTCATTTCAGTTAAAACATCTAGCTACTGCCGAGAAAATCCGAAATGTCACAGTTGATTGTGCGTCGATATCTATCCGATTAAGTTCCGAGTTCGAATCCCTGCCCAATACAAAGCCTTACCTCACGGCAATTCACGTAAGTTACTTGTTAAGAACCAAGATTCAACATCTCTCGTCGTTCGTTACAGGGACAATAAATTCGCGTCCGGCAAAAATACTTGCGATATGTAATTTAAAGATGGAATTTGCAAACTGGCTTTGTCTAAAATCGAGGTATATCACTCTCTGTATGCCTAATCAGGAGTGGCAGTTAGTATCCGTCAGGCACGAAATCATTGCTTAGTCGGCATGACCTGAGTTTGCATCCATATGCAGAACGAGACGGTTCGTCGTGTCATTTGAAGTTCATAAATATTCTCAATTAGCTGCTCGTGAATACCTTTAATTTTTAATCTTATTTTGTGTTAAATAATAAGTACGGTATGTTACTTTGAAGAGTAAATCATGAATTCGACGAATTTACAATGTGCATTACCTATCTGACGTAATAATAATGAGAGTGGTAAAATGTCAGGTATGTCATTTATTGTAATAAATGTGAGCTACAAGCCTTAAGGGCAGTCTTATCTGTGATAAGGTGTTCCGTGATATTTGTAGTATCGTGGTATTACTTTACATCTTGAGTTATTGCGATACAGAACAGTGTTTTCTTGTGGTGATTTGTTGGAACCATTTTCAATAGTCAAAAGACTGTACCAAGGAGCGATAAGGGGACCTGCTAGACAGTTGCGTTATGTGGGTTGCATGTGAATCAGGCGAAATTCAATTCGGGCGTTAGGATAGTTTTGAGCATGACTGTACGTGTAGGGGCAAATGAATGATTAGAGTTGAAGAAAAACTGGATGATTAATTCAAGACAAAGAGATTCACAAATTGATAAGTCGATAATGTGTTGGGCCACCTCTGGCAGTTACTAGGCTTGACATTGACTTATAAAGTTAGTGGATACCCTCCTGATGGATATGGTACCAAATTCAGTTCAGTTGGTTCATTACATCGCCAAAATCGCGACCTGCTTTAAAGAGCCTGCCCATTGTGCTCCAAATGTTCAAAATTGGTGAGAGATATGGCTATCTTGCTGAGCAATGTATTGCCTTGCATGTACAAACACGTAGATACGATCTCCGTGTGTGGTGCGTAAATTGTCGGCAGGCACCTCACTTAGTGTCCCGAGCAGAGTTCAAGCCGCCATAGAGACAAAGGTTGGACACACTGCATATTAATGTCCACTAATAGGTGTCTGTACACTCATTGATAGGATAGTGTATTTCGAAATGTTAGCAGATAAAGCTTACGTGGGGCGAGTCGTAGAATCTCTAAAAAGAAACACCTCTGGCAACACTAGTTGAAAGTGGCCTTCAAACTAGCCGTGCTGCGCTCTCTACCTCCGGCTATTCTCGTGGCCGTCAGAGCGGCCGTAGCCGAGACGCCCCCTGGGTAAACGCTACGGACGTCTGCAGTCGCGCCTCACGATCTGTCACAAATTATGGAATGTATTCGCAGATACCAATTGTAACACGACAACGGCTATACAGTTTGCTGGAAACGTACAGGATGTTCTGAAATTCCCATCACTACCTGCTAGAATTTGTAGAGGGGACTGAGTACATAATACTCATATTTTAAATTGTAACCCGTCTCCCGAGACGTACCGTATACTAGAACCATTTGAAAACATGTTGGTAAGGCTGTCACATTGACAAGTAATTTGTTACACTGTGGAATCAAAGAAATATCGTTTATGGCCCCCGCGAGCACGCAGAAGTGCCTCAACACGCCGTGGCATGGACTCTACTGATGGCTGAAGTCGCGCAGCAGGGAACTGACACCATGAAACCTGCAGAGCTGCCCATAAATCAGTAACAGTAAGAGGGAGCAGAGATCTCCTCTGATCAACACTTTGCAAGGCATTCCAGATATGGTAGTTAATGCTATAAAATTTACTAGAGACGTACAGTATGTTTGGGGAGTTTGGTGGCCAGCGAAAGTGTTTAAGCTCGGAAGAGTGTTCCTGCAGCCACTCTGTAGCAATTGTGGTTGTGTGGGCCGCTCCTTTGTCCTGCTGGAATTACCCACTTCCGTCGGAATCCACAAGGGACACGAATGGATGCAGGTGATTAGACAGAATGTATCTAGACGTGTCAGGGATCCCACATAACTCCGAATGCGCACGCTCTACAACGTCACAGAGCCTCCACCAGCTTGAACAGTTTCCAGCTGACATGCAGGGTCCATGGAGTCATGATGTCGTATTCATACCCATACACTTCCATACTGTATATACATTTTGAAATGAGACACGTCCAACCAGGCAATATGTTTCGAGTCATCAACAGTCCAATGTTCGTACCGATGGGCCCAAATGAGGCGTAAAGCTTTGTGCTGTGCAGCGAGCAAGGGTACACGAGTGGGCCTTCGGCTCTGAAAGCCCATGTAGATGATGTTTCCATGAATGGTTCGCATGCTGATACTTGTTGATGGTCAAGCATTGAAATTTTCAGTTATTTTCGGAAGGGTTGCACTTTCGCCACTCTGAACGATTCTCTTCAGATTCCATTCTTGCAGGATTTTTTTTCTGGCCGCAGAGATGTTGGAGATTTATTGTTTTACTGGATTGCTGATATTCAGGGTGCCCTCGTGAAATGGTCGTACAGGAAAATCCCCACTTCATCGCTACCTCGTAGATGCTGTGTCCCATCGGTCTTGCGCCAAGTATAAAACCACGTTCAAAGTCATTTAAATCTTGATAACCTGCCATTGTAGCAGCAGTAACCGATCTAACAACTACGGTAGACACATGTCTTACATAGGCGTTGCCGGCGGCAGCACCATATTAAGCCTGTTTACATATCTCTGTGTTTGAATACGCATTATTATAATAGTTTCTTTGCATTTCAGTGTAGATGTGGCCGAGTACATCTATTGTTCTACAGTTTCAATCTTTAATAACCAAAGAATCAAAAAAATCGGTCTTCAGAGACACTGTTTTTACAGGAGGGCCTTTTCCAATTTGAAATTAGAATGATATTATTTCCTTCAGCTGCTGACGGGCGTTGATAGATATCAACGAAGACAGGTGAAAATGTGTGCCCCGACCGGAACTTGAACCAGGGATCTCCTGCTTACATGGCAGTCGATCTATCCATCTGAGCCACCGACGGCACAGAGGATAGTGAGACTACAGGAATTATCTCGCGCACGCCTCCCGCGAGACCCACTTTCTCACCTATGTATGACCACACACTACATTCGTAGCGTCCTTTCGGACATGTCCGAAAGAACAGACACCATATCCATATAAATATATTTTCCAATTCGCGTGCGCTGCGTCTCCACGGGCACCACACACGCACCTGATGACGTTGAAGGCACCCTTACTCGAAGACGTTGTGCAATGGTAACGAAAAGCGTGTGGGGAGGAGTCAGACGCTGTGGACAACGATCTTGATAAACGCGACCAGCAGCTCTTCCAGTACTGTGAGCTTCGCCACACAGAATACTCGTGTCGGTATATTCGGCAAAAGTGTACTCAGCAATGTTCCTCTAACACTCACAGAAACATGAACGAGACTCGAACCAGGTCAGAGAGGAGACAGCTGTCAAATGACATCATACGATCCGACGTAAGTAACCCCCCTCCCCCCCCCCCAGTGATTATAACCCTGTTGCATACCACATTAGCGAAGGTGTATTCATACGGCTGTAGCACGGATATACCTTTCCATACATGGGCTCCTCTTCAAAATATCATTACTCATTTCCCTAGAAGTTTTTAACGTGATTTTGGAACATCCTGTATCTCTCCAGTAACTATACAGCTGTTTCCAGAATTAGTTCCCTCTGGAGCGGAGTGTGCGCCGATATGAAACTTCCCGGCAGATTAAAACTCTTTGCGGGACCAAGATTCGAACTCGCTACCTTTGCCTTTCATGGGCAAGTGCTCTACCATCTGAGCTACCCAAACACGACTCACGCCCCGTCTAAACAGCTTTACTTCTGCAGTACCTCGTCTCCTACCTACAGCTGTTGTACCACATTCGAAATATACGGATGTATTTCAGAATTTCGGCGTAATGCTACTTCGCAGAAACATGGCTGAATTTTCCTGTATATTGTTATCATTAAAACCAAGCACCGTCTCTGTCTCCATATCAAAAAGTATTAGGTAATATTTTCATCATTTCTAGCACTATTAAAGTTGGTAGGTGTAGGAAAAAATACTACTATCATTCTGAAAATATCGTTGAGAAGCGATAGAATTCCTACAAACAAATTTAAGAAAATCATTTTGGGTACTAGGCCATGTCATTATACAACAGTGAAACAACTAAAATAACGACATTTCGACCATCATTTGAACGATCCTCTTCAGAGCGAATAAATGCCACGAAATTTCAAATCAGCAGCAGCGAAATGAAAGGTCGATTTGGAAACAATTTCTATTTCTTCTTTCTTATCTTCGATTAATTTCCCAAATATCTCGTTCGTTTCGTATGTTGCTTTCTTTATACAAGGTGTTCAACATTTCTAGAGCTTGCAATTTTACCTAGTAACTCATGCATGCAAACGTCATCTAACGAGGCTACAGAGCATCAAAATACAGGCACCAGCCCCGGCGAATGTATGTAAGTAGAGTGTGATGCCGTGATTATTTATCAATTTGATCATGTATCATGTTCCGGAAGTTACAAGGGAATATCGTTATCATACCTCTGACGGCGGAATACAAGTACTGGTACTGTTGTTGCTAACTTTCATAGGTGGTAGTATGGATCAAAGTAAGAAAAAAATGTCCGGTAAACATGGGCTACAAAATGCATACCTGAGGCGCTATGAGCACTTGTTCAACAGTGGAGATATGTTTTATGCTAGCGAAGATGAACAAGTCCTCACAGCTCTTAAGGTATGCATTTTACAGCCCATGTGTACTGGACATTCGGTCCATACTACCACCTCTGAAAGTTTCCTGCCCTACATCTTAGCTGCAACACTACCGGTACATACTGTTACACGTAACAGGAATGTCTTCTCTTCCAATTTTTCGTTATAGGGACATAACCTCAAATTTATCCATCTCCATCATCATAGAAAATTGCTAACATCTTCATTGGATCTCCCTGTGTACACACATTTTACAGACTACAGCGCCTGTAACTTTGATACTCTGTAGCCTCGCTGGATGACGTTTCCAGACATCGATTCCCAGGTAGGTCCCCTCTACAAACGCGATAAGTGTGTCGCACGACGTGTGAAACTTTCTGTATGCAAACTCACTCTCTCTCTCCCTCCTCAACTATCAACTACCAGCTTTCTTATAAGTCTTACATCTGCTGGCTAATTTTTGGCAGAGCTCTAGATAACATGCCGCTCACTGTATTTTATCGCTGGTTGCATCTTAAATTCAAACTATATTTTGGTCAAAACTGTGAAAAGTTATTTTCTACATCTATAGATGTTATAAATATGGGTTGAATTTCTTCAACCGATCTCTAGCGGCTAGTGTGTTCGATTTTCCTATAGCTCGTCTCCTCTAATGTGTTCCATTCCTCTGTAAATATTTTGGATCAGTATTTTCAGCCAGGACGTATGAAAGAGATGGTTCGGTAGTATTCACAATTATCACTATTTGCCATATTTGGTGTTATTTTTTTCGTTTATTCTGAAGATTTAGCAGCATATCAGCGAGCATAGATGTTGAGCAGTGAAGCAGCAAACGCCGACAGAGTGGAGTGAGTCCTCGCCGATGCTGATAGAGCCCTCTGGTAGCGAAGCTCTGCACTACAGGCAACGAAGTGTGTGAGGTACTAGTAGCGACACGTAGCAGCGAAGTGATGAACCGCAAAATGGCCGCGAATATTGAGTGACTTAAATGTCTAGTTGCTGTTTATTTCTTCCTTTACACTATTATTACAAAACAGACTACGGCATCACTGCTCGGTTTGTCTGTTACCGTATTTTTGTGTATTTCACACATTACAAAATAATTCTGTTCTCGTAACATATAATGCAAACTACATCTCGAGCGACATTAATGTATGCAGCATGTTACATTCATCATTCCCTCTTCGAAATTTAGTATTACTAATAGTTTTGTCCACAGTTTTAAGCATTAAAAATGGATATGTGGCTCGGAACAGGGCTACTGTTATACTAAATGTTAACAAAATAATCGCACGGTATAGTGAGTTAAAGAATATTGAACAGCAACGAGAACTGTAAGTAAGTTTATGCAATGCAACGTTAGTGATATAATAGTACAACAGTAATAGACGTTTGTCATCCATTTTTCCTATTTTACAGTTTCACTCATTACTGATGGCAAATGCCTTGCAGAGAAGGTAACATTCTGCATCTTCGGCTAAGGCCTTTACAATCTCTTTCATTCAACCAGACTTAACTCATAGAAGTAGTAACATAATTTCTTTTCTGATCCAAAAGATACTTTTACATAAAGTAGAGGCAGAGAGGTTGTCATATAACTATTAATCGAAATATTATATCAAATATATGGGCTTGTTAGTGAAATCCCCAAGAAATTCCTCTTGTTAACGTTAAGTATTATCTGTTTGATTCAGCATTCAGCTCACATAAAACCACGAGAAATAACGTTTTTCATACAAAAAAGAGTTTATCTCTTTAGTGACCTGTGTCACATCAAACATCTCATTTTGATACTAGAATAATTTGAGAAAAAAGAAGGCCTTTGTTCGTTTTTGAAAATGCAATTAGTGAAAAGTATTTTTAAAAGATATTGTCAACTATTACGAAACGATTTCTTATACAGGATTTATTTATCACATAGTCAATCATGATACTAAAAATAACACAGCGTTGGCTTGTGATTTGCTATTGATGTAATATTTTGTATTTTCTTATGACGTTGAAATAATTATTGCTTTTTCAGCACTGAGAATGTGTGAAATACAGTATGTAATATATGAATCAGTATGATAACCTTTTTTTCGAATATTCACTGGTAACTACAGGAAAATGGCACATGTTTGGGTATTAACCTCAGCAGTATTCAGTACACGAAGGAAAACAAAATCTTTTTTTTTTTTTGTAAGGGTTTTATTTCATAGTTGTAATCCTACAAATATAACAAGCAGTTTCTTTTGATAGTGAGATATATTAAATACCTTAAAATATATGTAGATGAAGTCTGGTGAAGAAAGTGTGCGAATTAAAATTTTAAATGTTTGTAGCAGCATAATCAGGTACAGTTTGTAGTGTGGGAGTGAGCTCCACGTGGGATCCAAAGCACGGACCCCACGGGGGTGCCTGACATGCGCCATATGCCAAGGCAGAGGTGGAGGCTAGTGTTCGGAAGTCTGAAAATTCCAGCGCCGGCCGGGGATTGAACCCCGGCCCGGCTGGGGCGAATAGCCCCAGCCGAGGCGCTGGAACGTTTCAGACCCCCTTACCACTAGACCACCGGGGACCCCGGCTGTTTCCTGCTCTGGAGTCCAGCTAGTGGTCGTGCACTTCCTGCTGTCCTCCGTGTTTACACCGAGGCAGCAGTGGCGTGGTGTTACAGGAAGTGTTTACCTGCGTCCGCTGGATGTCCACTTAGTGTGGGACTTATTTACCCGGCTGACGTTCGTGTCCTATAAAGTCCTTAGTTGAGTTACAATTATTTCCAGAGACCGAAATCTGCCTATGCAGTTCCACACAGTCGCGTCTCACTATTTGAACCTCTGTAATTCGATCGTGTTGTCAAGACCCATGTAAGAACTTCTGTTTACCGAAGAAACCTCCTGTGTTCGGTACATTCCATAAACGGAAGCGACTGTCATAACAGACAGCCCCGTAAACATTTCGTAATGAAGTGCCAGCCGGTACGTAATACTCGATATCTGGAATTGTTTTATCGGTTATTAAGATAATCGTTTCATCTCTAAACACTTTGAAAAATTTACGTGTTTTCTCAATAAAGCATAAGCACAGTACATAGATCCGCCGTGAAAATGACATCGAAGAAGTACAAGTGTTCGAGTGCCACAGAAAAGAAGTTTGTCCTTGAAGGTGTGGAACGAAGAGCAGTACAAAAGTAAGATGTCACGTTTCGGGATTCCCTCATACTCGCTGTAGACACTCCAGAAGCAGGAAAATAAGTTTGATGATGTCTCATGAGGAGCGAGGAATAAATTCACTCTCATATAACTACAGTACGAGATGCCTCGCCGCCTCTTAAAGGGTGTCATGGGCTTCTGCGGCCGTGAGTCAACGTGGTGTTTCTGGCCACATACATTTTAGCTGCGGTTTCTCCGACCTGCAAAGGAAGCCGCGACAATGGGGAGGCTCTGCCTGTTGTTTTGTAATAAGATCGCCCCTCCACATTTTATCTAGGCTTAAGGCTGTGCATAGCCGTGTTTAAAAAAATATTATTTTTTACATTTTCTGTTCTACAACATTACTTCTGTCTTATTTTACGAACTTTTCGTACGAATGACGTAAATTTTAAACTCCTTAAATCCACCAAGTCATTATGTATTCTTAAAATATCTTTTAACTCCTTTTCAACACGGATTTATTTTTAATCTCTTTCACTGAAGAGGCTATCCGACGGATTACATTTTTTTAAATTTCAGGTATTGATTTTATTACATTCTCCTTTAGCATATTGATCAGAAATTGTAGGTTCAGATACCTTTGCCTGATTGAGTATCGTTTGCTATGCCAAACTTCGACAGTATTCATGGTCCTGTGCATCGAATTGATGACGGTAGATAGCTGACCGAAATCACTTCGAAATAAATTCTCTGAACGCAGATGTGTTAGCTATCGAGGTGTTACCTAACGCAACTGAAGACAAGTTAAGAATGAATTTATTTCGATATAATTTCGGTCGACTGTCTGTCTTCACCAATTCCACATTTCAGATGGTGTACTAGGATTTTCCATCTATTGACTGACTATATAGTCTACGAATTCATGACCTTTTCGTCACCGGGCATTTACTACGCTGTTACCATCCATGCATCATCAAGGCAGTCCGGTGGAAGATGTGCTCTACAGCATACATGCGGCAAGACAATCGAACTACTTCTTCATCCCTGTATTTCTCCACTAATCCATTGCAGTTAATATCCATCTGACAACTTGGTTTTAGTTGTATATTGGCCACTGGTCAATCTCTCTTCATTGTAAATATAAATACGCATTGTCACCATATATCACCAGCATAACGTTTAATACAGATGTACATTACAAAGATCATCACTTAAAAATACAGCATACTTTGCTCTGAAACAATTTTTTGGATTTTTGTGCTTATAACACGACGGCGTGCTGAGAAGATAATGACTCGGTCTGTTTTATTTGATGAAGTCAGTAATATTCTACATCTTTACTTTGGATATCTGCAGCCCTCTGATTTTGCGTAAGGAGCGTTTTGTAACAAGTGTTTATCCTTATTTTGGATAGTTACCTCTCTTATCTGAGTGACTATGTTGGTGGGTGAGAAAGAGCTCACAAAACTAAAAGAACGAATTCGAAGACTTCGTCCGCATGTGGAGCACACTCTCCTTGAGCACGGCAGTGCCAAACTACACACGATCGCTGCGGCATCTGCAGCAAGCCGACGTCCTTGCACTGCCGTCGATCATCCTACACACAGTCTCGATTTTCGTCTATCGCAAAACTAAGAAAACCTTTGAGCACTTCAGTTGTTTCAAGCGGTGCAAGCAGAGGTAAGGTTGTGGCTCTGTTAACATAGTCAAACAGTACACTGTGACGGTGTCAACAAAATAGTATCTAGTTGGGGAAATTTTGCTGGTTCCGAGGGTGAGTGTCTTGAGAAATAAATTTATAGACGTGAAGAATACAATGTAGAATGTTAATGAAGTTTGTTTTATTTAAAAAGCTTTGAGAGTTTTCACGTAAAACATCTGTCGACATTACTTTTCAGTACGTCCTCGTACGGTGGATGTCTGAGAAAATAAATACATTGATTAAAATAAGTGGTGACATGAGTGCTGTTAAGAGCACTAGGTTCAAAAAATTTTAACTGTATGCCAATTGCAGATTAATTTTAATGGCAGCTAGCGCGATTATATGAGTGGAGTATTAAATTTAATGGTGAGCATTTATGTAATTTTTAAGCATTGTCATTCTTCCTCTCTTAAGTACCTCGTCCTCCAGTAACACTGCCGATCGATAGCATGATCTGTTGTCCGTCCATGGTTTTTCAGAACATTGATTCAGTGCTGAACCCAAACTGCTGGTTTGAGTTATTTAGCCAGGTTAATCCTATGCGTCGTGGATCACATATTCCATTAATCTTTCAAAAAATGGTTCATATGGCTCTGAGCACTATGGGACTTAACATCTGAGCTCATCAGTCCCCTAGAACCTACAACTACTTAAACCTAAGTAACCTAAGGACATCACACACACCCATTTCCGGAGCAGGATTCGAACCTGCGACCGTAGCGGTCGCACGGTTCCAGACTGAAGCGCCTAGAAACGCTCGTCCAGACTGCCGGCCATTAATGTTTCCTTGAATTATTAATTTCAACAGGTTTTATTTGTTGTTGCGGAATTGCGCTACCAAAACAATCGAGTTCTGCTCTCTGGATGCTGTTGAGAATTTCTACATTTTCGTACCGCCGTACTTTTGACTAAATCTGTCGATGGTATCCTTAATATTTTTCCATACGATCGCATTTCAAATGCCTAATACAGTCCATGACTCAGCTCCATAGAGTAGGACACCGAACGTGTAACATCGAAGTAGTAGAGTGCGAATCCTAATGACTGCTCTGAAGGTTCTCAGCAGTCGCTACGGACTAAATGACTTCAGGGGACTCGGTTCATTGGCTACAAGTCTTTTAGTAATTCTGGAGATTTTCCTTTGGACTAAGTGCGAGGTAGTCCCTCGTTGCTTAGATCGTGCAGTTTTCAGACCGTTTGTGTTACTATGGCTACACTACTAACTGTGTGTCGACCACCGTATCAGTAGATATAATGAAACGGCGGCACTCTTTCGTTATGTCTTACAAGGAGATTTCTCCAGGGGTAGGATCGACTTTCTGTAACCATCTATACGGTTATGTAGGTTAAGCACCCAAGTATCACACAGTGCAGCCATTCATCCTGGTGGGTAGACGTTTTCGAGGAACTGACGAGAAAAGAAATTCGGAATTTTGTGTGAGACTCAATAACGTGAAGAAAGCCGAATGACCTAGGTAGGTTGTGAGGGTATTGGAAAGGATACTAGCTTCACATGCATGAGGTTGTGGGTTCGAATCTCACCAGAGGAAGAAATCTATGCTAGGTGTTTATCGAAGTGATATTGATAATCATTTTCATTCAACTGATGTAAATATATTTTTTTTTTTATTTCCGCTCCTCGGTCACGTGATTCAATAGTGATATGAACTTCTTCATTTGGTCTAATTTTTCTTCTTATCATCCATTTTCCACTGGAAATATTTGTTCGTGAACTTTTAATTATCTTCATGTACTAATTCCGATTTAATTTCTCCTATTTTTATGGCCCTGTGTTTTCGTTATTGTGTTCATTATATCGATTTCTCACATTGCTTGAATTTTGTTTTACTTAGAAAACCTTATCTCATTCATATCATCATCTACCATACATTTCCATAGTACACAAAGAATTTAGGTAATGTTTTAAATATTTGTATGTCGATTACCATGCAGAAAAAGGCACGTCTTGTAATGAAAAATACGTGTTTCACGTTAATGCACAGTCAATATAAATAGATTATTTCGTCTTTTGTTTTTTTAATTAATTTATCGGAGATTTGAAGTAATTGAATAGTCAAACAGATAGGTACAATAAAATACACATTCACAAAAATTCCGATTGGAAGAAGAATGATGCAAAGAAAAATGAAACAAATGGAAAAGTTCATACGGTGATTAAAACGATGTGACAAAGGAATAGAACGAAAGAAATTACATTTAAAACAATAAATTGAGTAAAAATAGGCACCAAAGTCATTTCGATAAGGATTTTAAAAAAAATTTACTGCACCTGACGAGGCATGGTTAAGCTTCTGTCCTAACCATTATGACACGCAACAAGACTATGGAATAAGACTTCCTTAACGCTATATAGCATGACGCAAAATTCCAAACTCTTCTGCGTCAGTTACTTGCAAACGGAGGCCCACCTGGATGCAGGGTCTGATACTGGGGGGTCTTGAGTTACACTACCGCTTATTTGGTTTCAAAAAGTCGACCCCACCGCTGGGGAGCTCTCCATGTTGGTTTTAAGAGTAACAAACTGCACATTTCGAAAGAACAGTAATGTCGCAGTCCAAAAGAAGCAACTAGCGGTGGCTCCTGCAAACTTAAAAGACGGCTCTAGCAAAGGCAAAAAAAAAAAAAAAATTACTGTAGTAAGTAACCTGGCAACGCTACACACACGTTTAACCAACAGAACAACAACGAAATAATAATAATACCAAGCAACAAACCTAGCAACCAATACAACTGGATACAGATCACAAGTATACACAACATTTCCTACCAGATGCCAGATTTAAAATTTTTAACAGAACAACAACTAGCTGATCAGATCCGTGTAATAATCAGAATTAGAAAACATCAAACAACGAGAACAACAAATACTGGAACAAAATAATGCCCAATCAGAAGAAGAAGAAAATAATACAGTAATGGACTCACACATCCCAGAGCAAACAAACAAAGAACAACACGCATCAACTAAACAATCAGAGGAAAACGAAATCTTAAGACTGCCACCAGAACAAGTACAAATAGAACACGAAGTGACACACATGTTAGATATAAAAGAAAAATTTCAGCTGACATATATAGAATACAAAGACACAAATACAGACATTAGACCATTCTTGCATACACCGCCAAATAACCCACAAGTCGAAACAACAATAAAAACTATCAACACAATCATACACAACAAAATAAATGGAAACACAACTATGGGAGAGTTACAACTACTGGTTTAAATAGGAGCACTCTCTACACTAAATTTACACACTAGACAGACATCAGAACCAACCAACACACAGAAGAAACCCACAAAACCTGCATGGCAACACAGGCTACAGATCGGAATAGAAAAACTGAGAGAAGACATCAGACAGCTAACACAATTTCTAAGAAAAGAAATATCATATAAAAAACCAAAAAGGTTAGGTAAAATCTCACAACAAGAAGCGATAGAGCAATTAGATGAAAAGAAGCAGAAATTAGAAGCATTGGCCAAACGACGTAGAACATACAAAAAAAGTGAAAATAGAAGGAAACAAAACCAAACATTCAACACAAACCAAAAGAAATTTTACCAGACAATAGATAACACACGCATTAAAATAGACAATCCACCAAACATAACAGACATGGAACACTTCTGGAACAACATATGGTCAAACCCGGTACAACATAAAAGACATGCACGGTGGATACAAGCGAAAACAGAGACATAAAAGATAATACCACAAATGCCTGAAGTGATAATTTTGCAACATGAAGCGACCAAAGCAATTAATTCTACACACAATTGGAAAACCACTGGAAAAGATAAAATAGCAAATTTCTGCCTAAAGAAGTTCACGTCAACACATTCACATCTAACTAAATAATTTAACAGTTACATTGCAGACCCATACACATTCCCTAATACACATACACAAGGAATAACTTGTCTGAAACCTAAAGATCAAGCACACACAGCAAACCCAGCAAATTATTGCCCCATGACATGCCTACCAACAATATACTAAATATTAACTTCAGTCATTACACAGAAAATATCGATACATACAACACAGAACAAAATTATAAATGAAGAACAAAAAGGCTGTTGCAAAGGAGCACGAGTATGTAAAGAGCACCTGATAATAGATGCAGAGGTAACATATCAAGCTAAAACTAAACAAAGGACGCTACACTACACATACATTGATTACTGAAAAGGTTTTGATAGTGTACCCCACTCATGGTTACTATAAATATTGCAAATATACAAAGTAGATCCTAAATTGATACAGTTCCTAAACATAGTAATGAAAAACGACACTTAATATCCAAACAAATTCAAATAATATCACATCACAGCCAATACAGATTAAGCGTCGAATATACTAAGGAGACTCATTAAGTCCTTTCTGGTTCTGCCTTGCTCTGAACCCACTATCCAACATGCTAAATAATACAAATTATGGATACAATATTACTGGAACATACCCACACATGGATGATCTAAAACTACTGGCAGCAACAAATCAACAACTCAACCAATTACTAAAGATAACATAAGTATTCAGCAATTATATAAATATGGCTTTTGGAACAGACAAATGTAAGAAAAATAGCATAGACAAGGGAAAACACACTAAACAAGAAGATTACATATTGGATAACCACAGCGACTGCATAGAAGCGCTGGAATAATCAGATGCCTATAAATATCTAGGATGCAGACAAAAAATAGGAATACATAAGACAAATATTAAATTTAGGAGAGTATATTTTATGTTGTACAACTTCATGTGGTTGTCCCGTACCTCATATTGTCACATTATGACAGTTCACCTCTCCATGTAAATGGAGTGTTGCCTCGTCACTAAACACTAACTGTGGGAGAAAACAGCCATGCTCCACCTTGCCAAGAGTGAAATTACGGAACTTCACACGATGTTAGCACCCTCACGAACAGCTCGCAGTACCTGAATTTAATATTGTTTGATGCAGAAACGTCGACGCATAGACGCCAGACGGACATCGGGGGCGTGCTGAGCTGTCGAGCTGCATGGCGAACGGATTTCTGCGGACCCCTCGTGAAACTGTGGCGGATGCGTTCGACGTCTGTATCATTCACTCGGGGACAGCCCGGCGGTTTGCCTTTATGCAAACATTCTGTTTCTCTTAACGCTAGGATGCATGGTGCCGAAAACACACGTGAATGCATATGCAGGGCCTCCAAGGCCCTGACCTAATTTAAAATTTTCCTCTTTCCACATATTCATTCTTTGGAGTTAAATTTCGTTCTGTCAAATTTTTTGTCATATCGCAAGATTCCTAAGATACAGTGACAGGATCTGGTGGGCCTGATTGACATTTCTTTTATATAAAACTCTAAGAGTGAATTTTTATTAGTTACTTTCCTTTACAAACAACATATACAAATTATTTTATTAATTCACTTATAACTTGCAGTTTACATTTTAAAACACTTATTACAACCAATTTCTTCAATTAAAACATGCTCATTATTCACAGTATTATGTGTATAGGCAATATTTTTATAAAAAGTTATTATTCATTGTTCACATAAAATTGCATCTTTCTTAGTTTTCAACATGTGACAAACAAGAAGCACAAAGAACGCCACTATGTTCCTTACAAAAGTTGGGTTTGCACTTAATGCATGTCATAGCACTTTTCCTGTGTTTCTTATATGGACAATAATTGCATCTTCTTCTTTTTCCTGAAACATGTAGTTGGTTTGGCAATATGACATCTTCGCATATCATCAACGATTTTCTTTGGAAGATTAGGGATCTGAATATGAAGTTCCATTAGAGGTCTTACCATTTCCTCTGCTAAACCTCTTAGGAACAAACGCCTTTTATTACTTCTTCCACTATGGTATGTCAGATGTTGGGCGGAAAATAAAATTTCAGTGGTCATTGCTGCGATGTCCATCATATTCATCCATAATGCAAATGGACATCTTCTCGTTCGTCTCTTGCAAGTGTAATAACGAATATTCTGGTCCATTTATCTACTCCACCCTTCGTAGAGTTATAGAAGTTTATTGCATCTGGTTTCTTTTTTGCATGAGTTTCATCAATGTTTCTGTCGTATTGCATTGTGCTAATGAGAACTATAGACTTCTTCTTATTGGGAAGATAACTCACCATTGTAATGACACCTATAAATGCAAACAAAGAGGAATGAATTGCTCTTGAGACAGATGGTTTCATCTCATTAGGAATTTCTGGTTTATTTTGTTTGATTGTTCCCACCACTGTAATTTGCTTCTGAAGCACACTAGTAAAGAAGTTGTCAACGGTAATATTTTTTGATGATCATTGAATGCTTTTAGCAAGATCTTTCACTACATTCAATCCAAGATTTTTCTGAATAAATTCATGGGGCTTCCTTCTCGTGTAAACAGTTCCCTCTAAAGCATATGATCACATAACAAAAATATTTTTATGCCACACTTGGCTGGTTCAGAGGGCATATACTGGGTGAAGCTGCATCTTCCACGGATTAGGACTAGCTGTTCGTCAACTGTGAGCGAATGATTGGGATTCATTCTATTTCTACACTTGTCAAGAAATAGTTCCCATACATAGCGAACTGCTGCGTCATCTGCAGATCGAGCTTCACGGGTACGCCTGTCATCAAATCTAATCATTCTCCTTATATCCTCGAATCTATTTACTGGCAAGGTAGCCTTCTATGTAGGATTTTCCTTTTCATCCTAGAATAATTCTCTAATAAGGACATCCCAAGTCTTCTCATCACCAGAAAGCAGTAAAAGACCAAGAAAACCCACCATTCCAGGAAGCAAAACGTTTTTCCACGTAAAGCAGCCACTCTTCTGCCTTCAATATTTGTGCAGATGATCATTTCCTTGGAGACGAAATAGTCCCAGGCATCCTTAGGTTTACAGGTATTCAAACCAAGGGCTGGACTAGGTGCCTTCTTTACGATGTTATGGACAGGCGTACGAAAAGTTGCAGGAGGATCTAATTTCCAAATCGCTCCATTCCGACTAATATATGTGTGGTCTTCTATACCTTTTTGTGGTGGTGCTCCATTTTCAGACTCTGATGAAGTAATATTATCGGAAGGACTGCCATCTGCCTCAATATTCACATCTGCAGGTTCATTGGCTAATTCTTCACTACTTGCATCTTCAAATGTATTTCCTTCCTCGCAAGAATCATCTTCTTCAGACCACTGAGCCACAACACTTCTAGAGCTTGCAGTTTTACTTAGAAACTCATGCCTGCGAACGTCACCCACCGACGCTGTGGAGCATCAAAGTCACAGGCGCCAGCTCCGGTAAATGTATGTATATGCAAGATGATCCGTGATTGTGTTACAAACTTCCTAGTATGATGGAAACAGACAAATGTATCGATTTGAGGTAAGGGCCCCTGTACCGGAAACAAACGTGTCGAAAGTTGTAAGTGAAAATCGTTATCCTGCCTCTGACAGTGGAATACGTGTACTGGTACTGTTGTTGCTAGGATTGTAGGGTAGGCAACGTTCAGAGGCGGCAGTATAGACCGAAACAAGAAAAAAGTGCAGTAAACATGGACTCTAAACTGCATAATTCTGGAGCTGTAAGCACTTGTTCAATAGTGGAGATGGCTTTCACGCAAGCGATGATGAACAAGTGCTCATGGTTCATGATGTATGCATCTTACAGCCTATGTGTACTGCACATTGTTTTCTTCTTTCGTTCCATACCACCGCCTCTGCAAGTTTCCTGTCCTACATCCTAGCAACAACGATAACGTTACATGCTGTCAGAGGTAACAGAAAGGTTTTCTGTTATAATTTTCCGGTGCAAGGACATAATCACAAATGTAAACATTTATCCATCTGCATCATCTTAGAAAGTTTGTAACATCTTCGTGGGATCCATCTATTTTTGTAGATGCCGGTTCCTATAACTTTGACGTTCTGTAGCATCGCAAGATGACGTTTTCAGAAGTAGATTCCTATGTAAAACTTGATCAGTTAAATCGCCTGTACAGTCCCGAGTAGTGTGAAACACCCTGCATATAGAATGAATAACATCAGGCAATGGACTGGAACGCTGTCTCACTCACTTCTCACGTATTGCCTTACTTTTATGTCCTTCGACTTGTACAGCCTCTGTCTCATTTCTGGTGGAGTTCTAAGTAATGTTTCTCTCGCTATATTTTATTCCTGGTTGCATCTTAAATTCAAACTGCATATTCTGGTCAACATTGTCAAAAGTTTCTGTATCTAAAGATGTTATAGATATGGGTTCTGTTCATTCCAAATGGATTTTCCTCTAGATCGGCTTCGGTAAGGTGCTCCCTTCCGCTCTAAATAGTTTGTAGCAGTATTTTCAGCAAGCAGTTATAATAGTGGTGGTTTCGCTGATCACGATTTGCCTTATGTAGCATTGGTGCTATTACGCTTCTCGTTTAGTGTGAGGATTTAGCGGGTATCTCAGCTGGCGTACTCGTTCAGGAGTGGAGCAGCAAATCCCGGCAGAGTGAGTCGTCGCCAGCTCCGCTAGAGCCCTCTGGTAGCGAAGCCCTGCGCTACAGACAACTGACTGTGTGAGGGACCAGTAGCGACACCTAGCAGCGATGTGGTGAAAAGGAAATAGTATTGCTAAAAGTTTATCCACGCCTTTTAGCATTTAGAATGGAGATATGGCACGGAATTTAATAGCAAAAGAAAACAGCTATAGTAGCAGTCTCTCTCTCGCAATGCAACAATAGTACAACAACAATAGACCAACTGAATCTGTAGAGGTAGTAATAAAATTTCTTTTCTGACCTGCAAGATACTTTTATATAAAGCTGAGCCTGAGAGGTTGTCATGAAACTACCAACAGAAATATTATATGAGACATGTAGACCTGTCAGTAAAATTCGTTTTTTTAAATGTTAACTGTTTAATTTAGCATTCAGCTGACATAAGACCAGGAGAATTATCCTGTATCATACAAACAAAGAGTTTATCTCATTAGTGACCTGTATCCTATCTTAATCTCATTTAGACACTTGAATAATTTGAAAAAAAGGCCTGTGTTCGTTTTGAAACTACAATTGCTGACAATATACACTTATAAATGGCACTGAGTGTGAACGGTTACGAAACGATTTCTGATACAGAATTTATTTATTATCGTATAATCAATCAGGATAATAAAAAGAAAAGGCAGACTGAGACACCTGAAACTATCTTGTGTGATGGTATTGATATAATATTTTGCATTTCTTTGACATTGAGATAATTTATTCAGTATTATAGCCAAACTTACTTTCATAATTACCTACAAGAAAATGAAAGCTGTTTTGGTATTTATCTTAGCAGCATTTAGCACAAAAAGGAAACTAAAACTTATTAGTTTTTTTAGTGAGGATTTCATTTCATTGTTGCAATCCTACAAATGTTCATGATACTATGCAGTTTCTTGCGACAGTGAGATGTCTTATGTAGAAAGTACCTGGAAAATATATGTAGATGTGGTCTGGTGAAGAAAGTGTGCGTATTGAAATTTAAAATAAGTGATTGCAGCAGCATAATGAGGTATATTTTGTAGTGAAGGAGTGAGCTCCACGTGGGATCCGAAGCACGGACCCCACGGGGGTGCCCGGCGTGCGCCACATGCCAGGGCAGAGGTGGAGGCTAGTGTTCGGAAATCTGAAAATTCCAGCGCCGGCCGGGGATTGAACCCCGGCCCGGCTGGGGCGAATAGCCCCAGCCGAGGCGCTGGAACGTTCCAGACCCCCTTACCACTAGACCACCGGGGACCCCGGCCGTTTCCTGCTCTGAACTCGGTCTGGTAGTCCTGTCACACTTCCTGTTGTCGGCTGTGTTTACATTGGACGCTGAGTGGCATAGTGTAGCCGGCAACATTAGAACGCTGTGAGGGGGAAGTGTTTACCTCCGACTAGTAGCTGTCCCCCCTACCCAGGTGAAGTAGCTTTACAGTTACCAAAGACATTTGAAATCAGCCTTTGTGACTGTATGCAGTCGACGGTTGTTAATCGTTTGTTTCCACCTGTTCCCAAATGCCTCGAGAAAACCGAAGCAACTTCTTCACTAATCGAGGCGACTGTCATATGAAAACGACCCGCAGACATTCTATAATTACAAGTCAACGCCTAGCTTACACCAGATAATTCTGTCTGTTTCATCAGTTGTTTTAACAGTGCACGAAATACCACAGCATATTATTAATCCGTTGCAAATAAATTTCTGTGTGTGCAGTTCAGGTCTGGGCCGTAGAGTTTTCGTGAAAACGTCGGGATAAAATCGTAACATGTGTTTCATATTAATATGAAATTTAGTTAACAATATCTTTATTACAGTGGTCACACTCACAATTTTGGACTTTTCAGTGGCTGGGGTACGATATAGCCTTTGAGTACGTTATCGCGTTGCGCAATTTCTTCCTTTTTTTCCGACTCTGAGGGAGCTGTCACCTTCTCTCAGCGCTGCCCTATTTAGGCTTCTGGGAGGGCTTTTCTCACGTTTTCTGTAATTTAGAGCATATTTACAAGTCCTGAGACGAACTCTTCCTATGTGTCGTAGGTTTAAACTCAATATAGATTTTCGTTTATATTCCAGCGAATATTTTTATTTTCTGTTACTCCTAGCGGCGCTCCCTAAGCTGTTCATCGCAATGACACACAAATGAGAATCCTAGCTAACAGCTTCACCAGTTTATAATTTTACATAAAGATGATTCCTAACAATGACCCGCATATGCCAATACAGGCAATAAGTGACAACCACGTGGACTTAACCTTTGTTTGCGCACTGTCAGTCTCGTAATTAATAGTGATTCAAATCTGACGCCATTTTGTCACACAAGGAACTTCGACCACGGAGAAAGTAGACGTTTTTCACTTTAGGATATTTTCCAGGAAGTTTCCGACATTCGTAAAACAGAAACGAGTTTCGACGCTGTGGAATGCAACGAGAAGTAGCAGGTAACGAATTGTTTCGGGATTCCACCATCCAAGCTGCAAACGATCATCGAGCGGAAAGATAATGTTGCTCATAAGTATTAAAAATCGGGAGCAAGCAGACCGGCCGAGGCGAAAGTTTATAGTATTGCCTTACTCAATGCAGGGTACAAAAGGTATTTGTCGGAACGCTAAGACATTTACGGTTAGTCTGGGAACAGAAGTCTCAGATACAAATAAGGAGTGACACGCTAGCTCCAAAGACATAAGGTTCTTTATGAGAAACTTAATTGACAAAAAGCAACCATTCGTGACAGTTGGTTCAGCATTGAAAAATGAATGAAGCTGAATTTATGTATTTTCGAACATTTTGTGTACCTTCCGTTTCAAATACTAAAGCAAAAAAACATGTAAGAAAACTGGAAATACGTTAGTAAAAAAAAATCAAAATTTTATTTCGATTTTTCCTGATTTCATCTAGAGTAAAGTCGAGTTAATTATTCGAACTTCGAATTGTGCAGACTCGATTGTAACGGTCATTTGCGCTTCGAATTTTCTACTCAGGAGTAATGTCTAAAAAGTAAAAACAAATCTTTTCGTACTACTATCCACGTTGCAGTGGATGCTGGTTTGGTTGTCCTTTTTAGTAAATCAGTATGATCATAGAGTCATAATCAACGTACACAACGCTGTTACGGTATAAAAGTACTTTGGTAAAAATAAAAGTCGCGTAAGAATGCGCTTTTGCCATGCATCCCAACTCCCTAAATCCGCCATCAGGCAAAAGAAAGTGAATACTCTTTCCTTTGCTTTCACCCTTCATCAATGACAATTGATAATGACTTGGCAGCAGAGACCTGTTTAGCTTGAGTGAGTGCTTAAACGGAAGGCATTGACGAATAAAAATACAAAACATATATACGTAACGTCACGTAACCATGAAGAAAAGCAGACTTGGTTTATTTTACCATATAAGTTAATTCTTTTAAAACATCGTAAGTAGAATTAACAATTTCGGTCGCTTTCAACATCTAGGAATGTTCTTTATAATAGATAAGTTTCTGATATTTACTTATAGCATTCTTGTGTCTTTTCCCCTTGCATTTGGAGTTGTCTTCTCTGACTGCAGATTTTTGAGCAGCAGTGATGTCATTATCCTACATTTATGTTGGTCTGCAGCGCTGAGGTTGATCCCTCACCTGTGGTCGAGTGAGAGATCATTCCAAAGTATGGCAGGCAGCGAATGACTTTGCGAGGGGCCGATCGTAGGGCCTCCAGAGGAACCTTCTTGGAACGCAAATTCGTGGTGTTCACAGAAGGTGAGTTTGCTGGTGGTTCGGAACTCCAATAATAGGCGCGTAATTGGGCCCCCTTAGTAACATGGCTGCCAAGGTGTGGAAGGATGGCAGTGTGCACAAGGTGGGGGAGTCAGTCCTGATTTCTAAAGAGTGCTTCCGGATGCCATGAAGAGTACAGGGTGCACCCAACTGCAGGTGGTGGCCCCAGTCGGTGCCAATGGCTTGTGTCGCTTTGGATTGGAGGAGATTCTCTCTCCTTTTGTTTAGCGGATATGGTTAAGCGAGTTTAAGGCGGAGCTCATAATCTGCACCATCATCGACAGAACCGACTGTGGTCCTTCGGTGCAGAGCCGATTGGAAGGTATGAATCATAGGCCCAGGCGGTTATGTGACTGTGTAGGCCTCAGATTCCTTGACTTGAGCCATAGTGTGGTGGGTTTCCGGATTCCGCTTAATAGGTCAGGAGTCCACTACACGGGTAGTGGGGGCGGATTTTTAGGTTAGAGGGTCTCAGGAAAACATAGAAATGGCGTCTGTCTAAAAGGGGGCAGGTAACACACAGCAAGGTGGTTGTAGAAACGATCGGTGTTGTAAATTATCGTAGCTGTGTTGGGAAAGAACCAGAGCTCCAGGCCCTAATAGAAAGCACTGAAGCTCAAACAGTTATAGGTACGGAAACCTGGCTAAAGCCGGAAATATGTTAAGCCGAAATTTTTTCAAACGACCTAACAACGTTCAGAAGGGATAGATTAAACATAGTTGGTGCTGGAGTATTTATTGCTGTCAGAAGTAGTTTACCTTGTAGTGAAACTGAAGTAGATAGTTCCTGCGAAATAGTTTGGGTAGAGGCTGTACTTGTCAATCGGACTAAACTGGATCGTTTTACCGACCCCGACTGAGAGGATACAGTTGCTGAACAGTTCAAAGAAAACGTGAGTCTCATTTCAAATCGGTACCCCACTCCCACAATTATAGTCGGTGTTGATTTCGATCTATCCTCGATATGCTGGAAAATTTATACCTTTAAAGGCGGCGGTACGCATAAAACGTCAGCCGAAATTGTACTGAATGCTTTCTAAAAAAATTATTTTGAACAATTAGTTCGTGAGCCCACTCGAAGCATAAATGGTTACGAAAGCGTACTTGACCTCATAGCAGCAAATATTCCTGGATGAATAGGTAGTATCATGACGAATACAGGGATTAGCGACCACAAGTCAGTTGCCTGTACACTGAATAGTGTAACACCTACAACCATCAAAAAGAAACTTAAAGTACATCTGTTTAAAAAAAGCTGACAATGCTCTTAACGATTTTTAAGGAAACAGCCTCCACTCCTTCCGATCTGATCATGTAAGCGTAGAAAAGATGTGGAATGATTTCGGAGAAATAGTATCGATTGCAATTGAGAGATATATATACCACATAGATTAAT
This sequence comes from Schistocerca gregaria, assembly GCF_023897955.1. Lineage (NCBI taxonomy): Eukaryota > Metazoa > Arthropoda > Insecta > Orthoptera > Acrididae > Schistocerca > Schistocerca gregaria. Next base: position 1,558,734 of record NW_026061711.1, on the reverse strand, counting down.
AAGTGATGGTACTGATCCCCCATGGACAAAACTGGTGAAATCGCTGTTGCAGAAGTAACGAAAAAGCATGCCAAAACTAAAAGAATCCAAAATCCGCAAGACTAGCAATGTTTTGCAGAAGTTCTAAATGTAGCGGTTACTACAGCGAGATGCTCTTGATAATTTCCGCAACAAAACTCTGTTTCGAAATCTGGCGAAAAACCCAAAGAGATTCTGGTCATGCATGAAGTACACCAGTGTCAAGACGCAATCAGTACCTTCACTGCGCGAAAGTAACGGTGGAGTCACTGATGACAGTGCTACTAAAGTGGAGTTAAGAAACGTGGTTTTCCGAAACTCCTTCAGCAAAGAATACGAAGCAAGTATTCCCGAAGCCCAGTCAACAGAAAGTGCCAAAATGAGAAGCATATATCCTCGGTGTAGCAAAGCAGCTTAAATCACTTATTAAAGGCAAGGTTTCCTTTCCAGATTGTATACCAGTCAATTTCCTCTGAGTGTGCTGATACAATAGCTCCATGTTTAGTAATTATATACAACCGCTCACAGAAAGATCCGTACCTAAAGACTGGAAAATTGCTCAGGTCACACCAATTTCTTAAAGTACTGCCTTTTGTGATGTTTAACAAAACTGTTGGCAAGCGTACTTGTTATACAAATGGGCACGGTAAAGGCTTAAGGTCGTAAAAAAAATTTCAGCGTTAAACTGGAAATAGTTGTAGGAGAGTATCAGAAGTAATAACCTAATGAGATCTTTAATTTCTTGTACATTAGGTTTTTGTGTTGGAGAAGATTCTCATCAGTAATTTTAATAGTCTCATAAATGTGAATGTTAACAAGTAAATTAACTACGTTAAAGGATACGGAATTACCATCATCAGAAATGGAAAAGTTTTTAATTTTAGCTGTTAGTTAAAGGGAATTTTTGACAGTGTAGTTTTCTTCAAAAACATAATATTCTTTAAATGGTGTATATAATTTTTTGCCGATTTCGTAGAAGCGCCGTCTGTATAGTTAACACTGTGGACAGGAAGCGAAGGCGGCGTGCAGTCGGAGTCGATGCTGGGCACCAATTGTCGGCTACGACGGGACTGCCCGGGAGGCACACTTACACTCCAGAGGCCGCACGAGTCACGGTGGATGCAGCGAAAGGTCCGCAGCAGCACTGATACTGTCGCGGTTGTGTGCACCACCTGTTCTAGTGTCTCGTGTGCACCAAGGACCTCTGCAGACCGAGTTGCAACTTTCTTAGCTCGCTGGACTGTGCAGTTGCTAATTTACAGGGGCTGTGCCCGATGCAGCCCGCCTGGCAGTAGTGTGTTGCAGCGTGGCGTCAGCGCCTGACAGCTTCCGCAACTGGACGAATGAACTGGCGGTAAAAAGAAGTCACAACTACTTTCGTTTTCTGACAAAGGCTGTAGCCAAAAATTTAGTCATAGAGTTTGATGGTCTTTTCTATGTGCCTGGGCGATCATCCTTACGGTGAGTTGCTGACTACTCTCAGAGTATTTGCTCGAGTTACCCGTTGCGTGTGTTATCGCCGCGGTCTCATTTCATCGACGTGGTGACTGTGACATGTGAATGGCTGGCCACATGAATGGACTTTCGTGGCGGGCCAAAATTGCAGGCCATTTCTGTGGGTCTCTCTAACGGATCGGGCCTGCCGATCCAAAGCCCATAGTTTGCCACTAATGTGCGGGTACTACCATGGACCTAGGACTGTGGTGCCCCTCCTCGGCCCCAGGCGATGTATTTCGGGCATCGTGACTGTCTCACAGCAAGTACATTGTACAGTGCGGCGTTTGATACAAAATTTATTTATTATAGTATATTTTGGCACTTCGAAAGTAGTTTATATATTTGAAAGAATGGACGATAAGAAAAAAAAAATTGTGGCAATCGCAGGCAGTTTGTACACTATGAGGTCATGTATTTATTGAAAGAAAAAGAATCACACAATACCTGTAGATAATAGACATAACTCAGTGAGTAATAACCGACAATTACGAACATAGAAGCATAATTTTATTAGCAGTCACCTACAGTGTTGGTTGACACACCTCTTCCCCACCTTGTACATTTATTTCGAGAGGCCTACTTTTTTTCTGAGATTATTTTAAATACCATCACTGCTTTCAGGAATGTGTCTCGCAACTCCAAGAAAATGCATATTTTCGTCACCAAATAGGTTTCGCTTTATGAAAATAAAATCAGTGATCTTAATTAAACATATCTACCATTGGGCTTCCTTTCTCCATCTACAAGCAGTTCATTACACAACATTTTGATGTTAGTACTTAAGATTTTTGTTCACACGTTCAGAAACACAGAGGTCATTACTTTTTTTTTTTTTTTACAATTTAGGTCTTTCACTTGGGGGAAAGTTGTGGCAACCCTGTAATAGGTTTCAATTTTCAGTCTCATTGCAGCATTGTTATTTAATACAAGGCATAAGAATGTAATGGGTTTGAATCATTGCATGTCAGTCATCCATGAACTGCCAAATCTTACACGTCATTAAGACACATTTTCAAAAGAGAAAAAAGGTACATTGCATAATATACAAAAAAAAAAAAAAAACGAAAAAATGGACTCGCTCGGTGAGGATGTTATACAAACTTAATTATGTATGTAGACAGTTCATACGTTCCGGGAGTAGAGAATCTCGACTATTTTCACCCGTTATCGACATTGATCCTGGCAAGATACCGATCCCACGGATTAAAAGATTTTCGAGAATGTTTTCATTTTAATAGTATAAATGTGACAAAGTCATGCAGGAAGCAGGCGACCAGTATTATTATTTTAATAATGAACAGCCTCTGTTGCACCGCTTACCTAGACTTTACCCAGGTTTCAGTAGGGATAACTCAACCTTCTTCAGAATAACAGTGTTTACTGTGTGTTCATAGTGGAGATCCAGTACAGCACTCGTGGCTGCCGTATCGCGGTCGCGAAGTGGGGCCGAGGCAGTGCCAGATAAGTTTTACAGTCTGGCGATAGTTTATGAATTAGTAGTATTAACTTGGCGATGTCCACTATGGACAGACAGTAGATATGTTATTGTGAAGAAGGTTGGGTTATCCCGACTGAAACACAGGTAAATTCTAGATAAACGGTGCAACTGAGACTGTTCATTATTAAAATTAATGTTTATACAGTTGGTGACAGGACCGCGAAATGTTGAAGATATTTAAGTATTACTGTTATTAGAGTAATTAGAAGTTTTGCATTGAGGCTAACTGCGTCTATTCTGCGAAATTTTGCTTCACATGCAACTTTGAACGACATATGCACATGCAGTAATCGCATATGGATATCTGATGACGGCTACATTCCGAAACACAATACTGCCATTTCTTGCGCGATATTTGACGTTTAGTATTGGGACCCAGTCAACATGAACGCAGAACTACTGATGTTGTAATTTGAAGTTCGATGTTGGATAACAATTTCCGTGTGATATAATAACAAATTGCCAGTTTTCGGATTTTTCCTTTACGTGTACTGTAAAACCTTGCTCCTTGCTAATTTTCATTAGTGTAGGTCAACAGAAAGTGCCCTCTAGGTCTGTATATTTTACACCGTGAAGGGAACACGACCTCAGTATGTGAAAAAAATTTCAACTTGATACATCTCCCCGTTCCTGAAGCAAAGGATCTGCAACAGACAGACGAAAACAAGGGTAAAAGATTAAGTGGTATATTTAGCCAAAAACATGGCACACTGCACTTAAAAATACAAAAAAGAAAGGCACCGAGATTCGAACTCGCGACTTCTACTGTTCCTGCACGCTCATTATCGCTAGACTACCAAGTCCGACATTTGCTTTTTTATGCTTATGGGGGGGGGGGGAGGAGGATTTATTTTAATTGGTTGTGATGCCCAGATAACTTACACGTAAACGCGATCCTGTTGCCAGTTACAGAGCAGTAAAACGCCCAACTCACATCAGTATATTGCTTTATTTGTATCACATATTCGAGCACAATTCCCATCTGTACTTGTGTAAACTTTTAAGAAGCGAATCGCCATAACTACGCTTACGTCTTTGGTCACGAGATATTTTTTGTACACCTACTGTCAAACTCTGTATTACCTTTTGCGTCGGTAATCACGTGCTGATTACCAAGTAGCAGCCGACAGTTAATAAATGTTTTACTTTTTATCAGCGCACCTTGTATTCACGCATACGACTGTGTACAGTTCTCAGAGATTATCGGCATTAACTTCCAAGCTATCCACAAGGAATCAAGAGTGGCATTAGAGCCACCCTGAAGTCTAGGCTGGTCTTCACGGTGGCACGAAATCTTGGTCAAGCAGAAAATTTATAATTCTGAACTCAGGCGTAACGAGTTACCTCAGACTGAATGAGCTCCCCCCTGCTAAGCAGCATGGATTCCGAAAACATCGACTACGTGCAACCCGACTCGAACGACGGTCTGAAAACCAGAGATCAAGGCAGACAGGGGAAAACGGTGTTTACTGATTTCCGAAACGCATTTCACTCACCAGGACAACTGTGCTTTTTAAGTGAATTGGGTTTTGCATGATCTATATTCTCGAAATTCATGCTGGCTCGCGTTGAGGTCGTTCTGTTTGACCTCAGAATATGTTCTAAGGTACTACAGCAAATCGATAGCGAAAAATAAAACTGTGCAGTTAAACAGGCGACAAAATGCCGTACCCTATTACCGTGATGCCAAAGAGTCGCAGTTGTAACAGCTGAAATCATACAAATACATTGTTGCAACACTTAATAGGTATAAGAAATGTCACGACCACAATAGTCTGAGTTGTAGGTAAAGCAGCAAAACAGTGCAGCTGACTATCCCCGCGAATTTCCGCTAGCCCCTTGTAACTCAGGGCAGGCTGCCGCTTCTTGTGGTCGAACAGCCAACCCCTTACTTCATTCCACGGTTACGCCGATGGCGAAAGCTGTGGTACTGAGATGAGAAGAATTTAGTGCACGAAGGCTGAGGGCTTACACATCCACACTATGTTCGTTTAGGACTTAAGCTCACGTTCTCTAAACACTTCCATAGTGGAAAATGATGAAAGGTTTCTGTTCCAGTAGTGTGCTGCAGCGTTGGCTCTTGCTATACCGTGCCCAGTTGGCTGTGTTTTGCCTTGCAATGCATAACACACTCATCCACTCGCCACTTTTATTTATCATCATCCCAATGAACCATGAACCATGGACCTTGCCGTTGGTGGGGAGGCTTGCTTGCCTCAGTGATACAGATAGACGTACCATAGGGCAACCAAAACGGAGGAGTATCTGTTGAGAGGCCAGACAAAGGTGTGATTCCTAAAGAGGGGCAGCAGCCTTTTTAGTAGTTGCAGGGCAACATTATGGATGATTGACTGATCTGCCCTTGTAACACGAACCGAAACGGCCCTGCTGTGCTGGGACTGCGAATGGCTGAAAGCGAGGGGAAACTATGGCAGAAATTTTTCCCGAGGGCATGCACATTTACTGTATGGTTAAATGATGATGGCGTCCTCTTCGGTAAAACATTTCGGGGGTAAAATAATCCCCCATTCGGATCTCTGGGCGAGCTCTACTCAGTAGGATGTCGTTATCAGGAGAAAGAAAACTGACGTTCTACTGAACGGAGCGTGGAATTTCAGATCCCTTAATCGGGCAGGTAGGTTAGAAAATTTAAAAAGGGAAATGGATAAGTTAAAGTAAGATATAGCGGGAATTGGTGAAGTTCGGTGGCAGGAGGAACAAGACTTTTGGTCAGGTGACTACAGGGTTATAAACACAAAATCAATGAGGGGTAACCAGGAGTAGGTTAAATAATGAATAAAAAAATAGGAGTGTGGGTAAGCTACTACAAACAGCATAGTAAACGCATTATTGTGGCCAAGATAGACACGAAGCCCACGCCTACCACAGTAGTAGAACTTTATATGCCAACTAGCTCTGCAGATGACGAAGAAATGTATGATGAAGTAAAAGAAATTATTCAGATAGTGAAAGGAGACGAAAATTTAATAGTCATTGGTGACTGCAATTCGGTAGCAGGAAAAGGGAAATAAGGAAACGTGGTAGGTGAATATGGATTGGGGGGGGGGGGGGGGGGGGGAAGAAATGAAAGAGGAAGCCATCTGGTAGAATTTTGCACGGATCATAACTTAGCTATGATTAACACTGGGTTCAAGAATCATGAAAGAAGGTTGTATATGTGGAAGAGACCTGGAGATACTGCAATATTTCACATTATACACTCCTGGAAATGGAAAAAAGAACACATTGACACCGGTGTGTCAGACCCACCATACTTGCTCCGGACACTGCGAGAGGGCTGTACAAGCAATGATCACACGCAAGGCACAGCGGACACACCAGGAACCGCGGTGTTGGCCGTCGAATGGCGCTAGCTGTGCAGCATTTGTGCACCGCCGCCGTCAGTGTCAGCCAGTTTGCCGTGGCATACGGAGCTCCATCGCAGTCTTTAACACTGGTAGCATGCCGCGACAGCGTGGACGTGAACCGTATGTGCAGTTGACGGACTTTGAGCGAGGGCGTATAGTGGGCATGCGGGAGGCCGGGTGGACGTACCGCCGAATTGCTCAACACGTGGGGCGTGAGGTCTCCACAGCACATCGATGTTGTCGCCAGTAGTCGGCGGAAGGTGCACGTGCCCGTCGACCTGGGACCGGACCGCAACGACGCACGGATGCACGCCAAGACCGTAGGATCCTACGCAGTGCCGTAGGGGACCGCACCGCCACTTCCCAGCAAATTAGGGACACTGTTGCTCCTGGGGTATCGGCGAGGACCATTCGCAACCGTCTCCATGAAGCTGGGCTACGGTCCAACACATCGTTAGGCCGTCTTCCGCTCACGCCCCAACATCGTGCAGCCCGCCTCCAGTGGTGTCGCGACAGGCGTGAATGGAGGGACGAATGGAGACGTGTCGTCTTCAGCGATGAGAGTCGCTTCTGCCTTGGTGCCAATGATGGTCGTATGCGTGTTTGGCGCCGTGCTGGTGAGCGCTACAATCAGGACTGCATACGACCGAGGCACACAAGGCCAACACCCGGCATCATGGTGTGGGGAGCGATCTCCTACACTGGCCGTACACCTCTGGTGATCGTCGAGGGGACACTGAATAGTGCACGGTACATCCAAACCGTCATAGAACCCATCGTTCTACCATTCCTAGACCGGCAAGGGATCTTGCTGTTCCAACAGGACAATCCACGTCCGCATGTATCCCATGCCACCCAACGTGCTCTAGAAGGAGTAAATCAACTACCCTGGCCAGCAAGATCTCCGGATCTGTCCCCCATTGAGCATGTTTGGGACTGGATGAAGCGTCGTCTCACGCGGTCTGCACGTCCAGCACGAACGCTGGTCCAACTGAGGCGCCATGTGGAAATGGCATGGCAAGCCGTTCCACAGGACTACATCCAGCATCTCTACGATCGTCTCCATGGGAGAATAGCAGCCTGCATTGCTGCGAAAGGTGGATATACACTGTACTAGTGCCGACATTGTGCATGCTCTGTTGCCTGTGTCTATGTGGCTGTAGTTCTGTCAGTGTGATCATCTCATGTATCTGACCCCAGGAATGTATCAATAAAGTTTCCCTTTCCTGGGACAATGAATTCACGGTGTTCTTATTTCAATTTCCAGGAGTGTATAATGGTAAGACAGAGATTTAGGAAACAGGTTTTAAATTGTAAGACATTTCCAGGGGCAAATGTGGACTCTGGCCACAATCTATTGGTTATGACCTGTAGATTAAAACTGAAGAAACTGCAAAAAGGTGGGACCTGGATAAACTGAAAGAACCAGTGGTTGTACAGAGCTTCAACGAGACCATAAGGGAACAAATGACAGGAATGGGGGAAAGTAATACAGTAGAAGAAGAATGGGTAGCTTTGAGAAACGAAGTAGTGAAGGCAGCAGAGGATAAAGTAGGAAAAAAGATGAGGGCTGCTAGAAATCCTTGGGTAACAGAAGAGTTATTGAACCTAACTGATGAAAGGAGAAAATATAAAAATGCAGTAAATGAAGAAGGCAAAAAGGTATACAAATGTCTCAAAAATGAGATCGACAGGATGTGCAAAATGGCTAAGCAGAGATGGGTAGAGGACAAATGTAAGGATGTAGAGGCTTGTCTCACCAGGGGTAATATAGATACTGCCTACAGGAAAATTAAAGAGAACCACTTGTATGAATATCAAGAGCTCAGATGGAAACTCAGTTCTAAGCAAAGAAGGGAAAGCTGAAAGTTGGAAGGAGTATATAGAGGATCTATACAAGGGTGATGTACTTGAGGACAATATTGTGGAAATGGAAGAGGATGTAGATGAAGATGAAATGGGAGATATGATACTGCATGAAGAGTTTGACAGAGCAGTGAAAGACCTGAGTCGAAAACCTTCCATTAGAACTACTGACAGCCTTGGGAGAGCCAGTCATGACAAAACTCTACCATCTGGTGAGCAAGGTGTATGAGACAGGCGAAATACCCTCAGACCTCAAGAAGAGTATAATAATTCCAATCCCAAAGAGAGCAAGCGTTGACAGATGAGAAAATTACCAAACTATAAGTTTAGTAAGTCACAGCTGCAAAGTACTAACGCAAATTCTTTACAGATGAATGGAAAAACTAGAAGCCAACCTCGGGGAAGATCAGTTTGGATTACGTAGAAATATTGGAACACATGAGGCAATACTGACCCTACAACTTACCTTATAAAGTAGATTAAGGAAAGGCAACCCTACGTTTCCAACATTTGTAGACTTAGAGAAAGCTTTTGACAATGTTGACTGGAATACTTGCTTTCAAATTCTAAAGGTGGCAGGGGTAAAATACAGGGAGCGAAAGGCTATTTACAATTTGTACAGAAACAAGATGGCAGTTATAAGATTAGAGGGACATGAAAGGGAAGCAGTGGTTGGGAAGGGAATGAGACAGGGTTGTAGCCTCTCCTCGATGTTATTCAATCTGTATATTGTGCAAGCAGTAAAGGAAACAAAAGAAAAGTTCGGAGTAGGTATTAAAAGCCATGGAGAAGAAATAAAAACTTTGAGGTTCGCCAGTGACATTGTAATTCTGTCAGAGACAGCAAATGACCTGGAAGAGCAATTGAACGGAATGAATAGTGTCTTGAAAGGAGGATATAAGGTGAACATCAACAAAAGCAAAACAAGGATAATGGAATGTAGTCGAATTAAGTCAGGTGATACTGAGGGAATTATATTAGGAAATGAGACACTTAAAGTAGTAAATGAGTTTTGCTATTTGGGGAGCAAAATAACTGATGAGAAGTAGAGAGGATATAAAATGTAGACTGGCAAGGAAAGCGTTTCTGAAGAAGAGAAATTTGTTCACATCGAGTATAGATTTATGTGTCAGGAAGTCGTTTCTGAAAGTATTTGTATGGAGTGTAGCCTGGTATGGAAGTGAAACATGGACAATAAGAGAATAGAAGCTTTCGAAATGTGGTGCTACAGAAGAATGCTGAAGATTAGATGGGTAGATCATATAACTAATGAGGAGGTATTGGGTACGATTCGGGAGAAGGCGAGTTTGTGGCACAACTTGAGTAGAAGAAGGAATCGGTTGGTAGGACATGTTCTCAGACATCACCAATTTAGTATTTGAGGGCAGCAGGAAAGGTAAAAACGTAGAGGAAGACCAAGAGATGAATACAGTAAACAGATTCAGAAGGATGTAGGTTGCAGTAGGTACTGGGAGATGAAGCAGCTTGCACAGGATAGAGCTGCATCAAACCAGTATCAGGACTTAAGACCACAACATCCCAATGATCAAATTTGTGCTGTATTCATATTAATTTATCTCATTTTTAATACAATATACAACAAATAACTGTTTTTATGACACAAGAAATTATGTGCTGGACAGACCTATTCCTTGAAGTTGTGATTTCATTTGCCACATCATATATTTTTCTACAGTTGAGCAGAGCTATTCACTTATACTTTAGTGACATTTGTTAAGCATGTGGTTATTGATCTTCTTATGGGCTTGCAAGACACATTCACTGATGAAATTTTGTTCATCACATGAAATTAAATCCTTATACATTTGTGCACAGCTATTCACTTATGCTGTAATAACATTTGTCAAGCATGTTGTTCTTTATAACAGTTTTAAATTTATCCTAATTTTCCAGCTCTTTGATATGTTTTGGTAGTGCATTAAAAATTTTGATTCCTTGATTACATACATGTTTCTGACTTTGGGTCCTTATTACAGCCTGTAAGTGGAGATTTTTACATTGCCATGTATGGTAACCTGTATTGGTTTTCCATTTTGTCGCGATTTTGTTTCATCACCGACAGACATTTCAGAATGTATAATGATGGAATTGCAAAAATTTCCAATGCTTTAAAAAGGGGCCTACAATGTGTTTGATGTGGGCTCTGGGTCGTTATCTGAATAGGGTGTTTTTGTAATTTGAAAATCTCATTTAAACAACAATTTGTTTTTCCTCAAGGATACTATCCCATAGGCCTCAATTGACTGGAAATAGCCAAAATATACTAATCTGGTACAGTCATTACTACAAACTCTTGAAATTATTCCAAGTACAAAACATGCTGAATTGGGTTTTAGTGCTAAGCTCACCACATGGTCCTTCCAGTTTATCTTCTCATCAATGTGCATACCCAGGAATTTTGCTCACTGAACTCTTTCAAGTTGTTTCCCTCCATAGTGAGATGTAGGTCGTCATGTTCACTTATTCTTACATATTGCACATAATTAGTTTTTTTTTGCATTCAGTGTTAGCTTGTTTGCACTGAGCCATTTTTGTGTATCTTGTAGGACATGGTCCACAATAGTGTGCAATGACTGCTTCATAAAACAAACAATTAAACTAGTATCTTCAGCAAAACAACTTGATTCTAGCTTTTCTCTCTGGCACATGAATATAATTAATGTAAATGGGGAACAGCAAGGGGCCTAATACACTTCTTTTGGTGCTGTAATTCCAACCACCGTCATCCTCTTTTCCAGATACTACTCAAGCCACTTTTTGTTCCGGTCCTCTGATACGTATAGCTTCAAGCTTTTCCAAAAGTATGCTGTGGTCAACAGTGTCAAAGGCTTTTGACAGCTCTAGATTTATCCTGACAACACTTTTTCCCTCTCCCAATTTACTAATTATTTATTTTGGGTTTTTTCCAGTAAAGCTGTTTCGGTACTACTCCCAGCTAGAAATCCATGCTGATTACTGTTTATCAGATTCCATAATTAAGATAATGTGTCACTCTATATTTGATTAGTATCACCAAAACCTTAGAGAAAGTTTGGAGAAGTGAGACAGGTGTGCAGTTTTCTGTTTCAAGATTATCACTCTTTTTCAACAGGGGAACGAATTTAGAAATTTTCGTTTCTGTGGAAAAAACTTGCATATTTTTTGACAAAATACAGTTGATATGCTACACTGGGTTTTTTCTTTATTGTGTAGATACACGGTCTGGTCCATAATATTAATGTGACCACTGCCTGCAATCAAAATCGACATGCAGTAATCACTCACAGACAACACCACTAGCAGTGAAGGGTATACAAAGCATGTTGGGAGCCAGAGAAAATAGTGCAGTTGTCACTGTAAGGAGGAGACAAAATGTGCACTGTCATTGGCTTTTGGGGAAAGGGTGGAAGCATTTGGGAATGAGTAAGTCTGTAAACTGTTTGCATGTCAGTGTGGTTAAAGTATACTGTGCTCAGCAAAATGGTGCTACTCAGAATTGGTGCCGTGGATACTGTTGTGTAGTCATGGGCCACAGATGACAGGGGTGAGTGTCAGCTGCAGAGACGTGCATCTGTTAAACAACTGACCACCCAGATGAACCGAGAGGCTTTTCAAATGACAGATGGCCATTGGCATGCACATTGTTAAATGTCTGAAAGCAAAACACACTGCAACAACTGTCAGAATGGGGCACAACAGGGGAGGGAGTCTGTGGCATTCCCTGGGTGGTGATGATATTCTGGGAGGCACAAAGGATCAACAGATGTATCCGTCTGTGCTCGAGGGCCGTGTCCACCCGTACACACAGTTTGTTTTTATTCAGCATAGTGACATTTACCAGCAGTACAATGCAACACAGCTCGCAGTGTACATGTGTGGTTCAAACAGCAACAGGACGAGTTTATTACATGCCTCAAACCACCAAAGTCCTCGGATTTAAACCAACTGAGAATCTGTGGGAACCCCCCTGCCAGGGTGTATTGTCTGTGGATCCTCACATGAGAAACCTAGAACACCTGGACTTGGCAATGAAATAGTAATGGCTCCACACCCCTGTTAATACAGAACCTCACAGCCACGTGGGGGAGCCCAGTTTGATACGGGATTTTTGTGTCCTTGGAAAGTTGGCATTGTGTTGTTCTTGTCATCAACAAGCATGTCTCAAAAGCAGCATAAAATGAAAAGAATTGCAGTAGGCAACTGATCGAGCCTGGATGGGGTCTGCCAGTCATTAATGCCATATGATCATTTCCATGAATCTCTTCCTGCATGTCTCGCAATGGTGTGCACTGCAAAAAGAGGTTATTCGAGGTCTTGACAGGTAGTCACATTAACGTGTCTGGACAGTGTATTTTCAGAAGAAATGAAGGTAACAAACTAAATAAATCATAATTACATTATTACTTTGCAGTGAGCCACAGGAGACCAAGGTCCATTGTACCAAATACTCATAAAACATCTTTGAACCACCACCTGAATTTTATCAGTGGAGTTCATCTCACCCTTTATGTAGGAGAAAGTAAAAAACCTCCATAGACAATTTCAGAGGAGCCTCATATCTGATAGTACACAGATAAGATATCTTTTCGGTTGCTACTTTGGACTTGTGATCACTTTATGTTTCTGAGGAAAGGCCATAATGTTCAGACTTTGGTGACCAAGGTAGACAAAAGCTTTTAAATTTTGAAATAGTATCTTTGTTTGTTTATAGCCCAACACATTTAGCATATTTAGTCACTGTTCCTCTTTGGTACGTTTCCCTTTCTAATGCTCTAGGTGGAATGAAGTGGTCATATGGACATTGATACCTGGGAGTCACTTGCTGGGTAAGTTTGGCTGACAAGTAGCAGGTCTTTTCTGTTGACACCACGGTGGGTGACTTTCATGCTGGCGATGATGAATCAATAATAAGGACAACATATCATCCACTCCCTGAGCAGAGAGAAGGTGCGACATGACTGGAAATGAACTGCATGGCAGTCAGATATGCTGACCACTCAGTGAAGTGGGTCGATAGATGCTACTCAACGTTATTTGCCTCCCTTCATCACATATTTTATAATGTGCCTTTTACATGCTCTTTCCTCAACCCTCCTCGTATGGGATTATTCTCTCCCAAATGCTTGTCTACAAGGAATGTTGTACCACACAATGTGGCCACATTAAGATCCTAACTCGTAGTTAGTCATCGAGATGAACATTGTAAGTTGCCATTGACAGTCAGTCTCAAACACAACAGGAATCACTGCAGACCCATGTCTACTAGTTTTCAACCAAATATTGTGATGCCAAGTTGCATGCAGTGGGACCGTTGCAGAAGACTATTGAGGCATAAAAATGTATATGTTGTCAGTGGAGCAAACACCACATAAACTGGACAGCAGGTGACTTGAAATGTGTGGTGGTTTAGCCTCTTTCTGAGAACATATCAAGGGCTCTGACAGCACAATAAGGTTTTTAACCTTCAATGGGCAGAGGATATACAGAGTGTCTCAAAAGTTACAGAACACTTATGTTGTGTAACAGCATGCAAACAAATTAGACCTAAGGTATTGTCACAAAGTTTTATGCAGTTTAATCAATTTCATCATGTGGGCACAATTTCCAGTCTGTTATCAGGATCGATCCACATTCAGCACATTATATCTGCATCACCTGTGGCAAGGACAGAAATGATTTTGTTCATTAAATTTTTGATGTGGTTGACAGCTGCTTGTTAGAATCTGTCCTTGGTATGTGCTCACAGAAACAAGCCCACGTTTCTAATGCCTGTTGGCCTAGAACACCAGGGAATAGGACCACCCCTGCCATTTCAGCATACCTCGTAACACCTGGTCCGCAACATCTGCCACAGTGCACCATATTGCTGGAAAAAGACTGTGTCTCGGGAGTCAGCCAGTCATAGTAACAGCCTGAGCATATCAAGGTAAGAGGTTTTTTTCTGAGGATAAAATGGTCCCAGAATACCATCAACCACCAAACAACAGAACACATTCCCTGCCATGTACCTCTTCCATCACAGTATGTGGATTGGTAACATATCATTATCTTCTCACTGGATATGTATATACTCTGAATTGCCAACAAAACTGGCTTAGGCATGCGTATTCAAATACAGGGATTTGTAAACATACAGATTATGGCACTGCAGTCGGCAATGCCTATATAAGACAACATTTTTCTGGCACAGATGCTAGATTGCTTAGTGCTGCTACAATGGCAGCTTATCAAGATTTACGTGAATTTGAATGTGGTGTTATAGTTGGCATATGAGCAATGGGACAAAGCATCTCCAACGTAAGAATGAAGTGGTTATTTTCATGAGCATTCAGTGAATATCCGGAATCTAGTAAAACATAAGATCTCCGACATCGTTGCAGCCGAAGAAAGATCCTGCAAAAACAGGACCAACAACTGAAGAGAATCATTCAAAGTGACAGAAGTGCAACCCTTCTGCATATTTCAATGCTGGGCCATGGACAAGTGTCAGAGTGTGAACCATCACCGATATGAACTTTTGTAGCGGAAGGTCCACTTGTGTACCCTTGATGACTGAACGACACAAAGCTTTATGCCTCACCTGGGTCCATCAACACCGATATTTGACTGTTGATGAGTGGAAATGCATTGCCTGGTCGGACAAGTCTCATTTCAAACTGTGTCGTGCAGTTGGACACGTACAGGCATGGAGACAACCTCTTGAATCTATGGACACTGCATGTCAGTAGGGGACAGTTGTAGCTGGTGGAGGCTCTGTAATGATGTAGGAGGCATGCAGTTGGAGTATATGGCTAGGTATGACCCTGAAAGGTGACACATACATAAGCATCCTGTCCATTGGGAATTCTGATGGACTCGGTCAATTCCAGCAGGACAATGATACAGTTGGCAGGTCCAGAATTGCTACAAAGTGGTTCCTGGAACACTCTTCTAAATTTAAACACTTCCACTGGCCACTAAATTCCCCAGATTTGAACATTGAGCTTATCTGGTATGATTTGCAATGTGCTGCTCAGAAAAGATACTCACATAGCCCTCTATGCAGCATTCACAGTGTCAATTCCTTCCATCACTACTTCAGACAATAGTCATGCCCATGAGGCACAATTGATTACTAAACTTAGCCAGCACTGTACAACTGATGCGTGTTATGAAGATATAACATACTTTGCTCAGAGACAATAAAAGTGTGTGGGTAAATACTTTTATCAAAACTGAACATGAATGCCCAAAAATAGAGTTAAGTTCCAATATTTGCAGCTCTTGCTATGTAGATGAAGTTTACTTTTAAAAACAAGAGTAGAAGGCTTAGATATATCATGCAAGATTATTTATAGTGATATCAATGTAGGTAAGATGTAAAGAGAGATTGAGGGGGGGGCAGGGTTTTTTTTTTATTTAATTATTTTTGAAATAGGAAGTCTTCATAGTTGTGAAGGCAAGATTTGTCATTGAGCAAGTAGACTGGTGCTGTATCTGTGTTGAAAGATATTTCAGTTCCTTTAAGAAAGTCAGATATCTTGCCTGGTTCTTTTCTACACTGTTTGCCACAATTCTTGCCCAGTAACTCATTCTGCAAAGTCGGATTTGTTTTGGATGTTAAGACAGAGTGCATCCCTGTGCTTCTACCAGTTTGTTTATTGCAGAAGTTTGGACATACCTGACTTGTGATATTCTTGCTTAGTGCTTTCAGTATTGTGTTGCTTGTGAAGAAGCTTATTTTTATGTCATACAACTTGAAGAGGTTGGCATGAAATCTTCCTTGAGGAAGGTCAGCTTATTACAAAGATGGTCTTCCTGTTTGTGGGTGGTTGGTTTAATTTATGTATTACAGTGGGAATGTATTCATAACTGGAGGCAGCTGATTTTACAATTTGTGTTTCTTTTTATATTTCACTTGTATCCATTGGATCATTACGCATGTGATTAAACATTCTTCTGAAGAACACATTTTTATATTGATATGGATGGTAACCCTGGTAATTGTTGGCTTCCTGGAAATTTCAGAATTTTATATAAAAAGTTTTGTTAATGTTTCATTCCTACAGTGACATGAAATGAATTGAATTTTGTGGTGTAATTTATTAATTTCTGCAGCTAGATTTTCCATTTCCTTTGGTTGTTCTGTTGAAAATAACGAAATGAGAGTGTCGCAATTTTCTGTATTCTCAATGAATAAACTTATTCTAGGTCCCTACAGCTGTTGTGTGATAATCTAGTGTAAATTCCTGCAGATAAGAAAGGGATTTTGAACTCATGTCCATATAGTTTCCATAAGCTGCACTCATATGCGATACTTATAGAAATGATTCTGGTTGTTATTGAGTACAGTGGTTCTACCTGACAGCAGTTTCTATTGATTTAATGCATTTGCTGTCCCAATAGTAATTTTTGCCAGGACCTGCCAAGAATAACACTGCTGCCTTCTGACAGTTCTCTCAAAACCCGGTGATGTAAGCACGGGCATTAGAATGCTTTTGAGTCTCGCAGCGAGACCACTAACAAGGTTTTGCCCCCTGCTGAACACCAAACCCACAGACAGTCTGGTTTTCTTTTTGTGAAAGTGAAAATTGAACCATTGTGGGTGCTATGATTGTCAGTTTCCATTAACATGACACAAGCAGAGTGGCAGGTATTATAAAAAACGGTGCCATATCTTGGCGAACTTCTTTGATTTGTTAAGCACTGCCCTAAAAACAGCAGAATGCCAAAGTTATGAGATATTATGCTTGATATCATTACAGCCCACTATAAACTAGAGATTGCTTCTGCCAAGTAATCAAAATGTGGTCCATAAAGAAACTTTGTTATTCCAGTAGGCAGCGGGTCATTGATGTTTAGTATGCTTGAGAGCTGTTCTTTGTTCACACAGTGTTACTCATGAAAAATGACATCTTAGGCATGTATTGACCTAACCAATGACAACTGGCTTTGGCGAAACTTATTACTAGTCAATACCTGTTATGTGTTCAGTTAATGAATTTACACATTTGTCTATCTGGCATAGCAGTTCACAATATTTTTCCCTTCCTTCTGTGGTGATTTGTTCTCTCACACCCCTAGTCAAGAGGACCAACTGTCATGGTCTTAAATAGTCCTTGATTGGCATACATAATCCTTCCTAGTGTCTCTAGATCTTTCAAAGGAACATAAACATCTCACTTCATTTTTCTGTCTCTTCTCAGCCTTGAGAACCCAGTTCCGTGCACCACCAAGATTATATAGCCACTGGCCTAATTGGAGTGATTCTCACACATTCTAATTTCTCATTTCATCGCCTTTTAGTTTTTTCTTTGCTTTCTACTAAATCACAAGTTCTAGAAAACTTGTCTATTAAGTAAAACATATGCTCCCAACATAAAGGAACTTGCAGACCACACAGAAGACCTGAAAATTTAGTTTGATTTTGGAGCAGAACAACTGGTGTTGGCAGTAAAAAATTTTATAATTTTGGTGTGGAGCAACCTTACTTACCTTCTATTGTTGTGACAGAAATACTAATAAACATTTAACATGTATTTGGTCCAAAGAAGTTTATTTCTACAGTGTCTGCTAGGATGCCATTGTTTATCAGTGAACAATGTAAACCACAAAAAAGTAAATGAGAATAATAGGGTTTAGGAGCATACTTGTCACAACCATTGTAGTGGAAGTGCTTGTGCTGTGACTAATATTGTGTGAATGTTTCTAACTGGATGATAGTAAGACCATGGTCAGTACTGGAACCTGAAAGTACCTTATCTTGCTCCTGCCCTTCTGCAGTAATATAAAAATGAAACAGAGTGTCTTCCAGTGTAGAATTTTAACATTTTAAAGTAGTTCCTAGAACATGTTTCAGTATTCAGGTTGCAAAAGAAATTTTTGGAGCATCTGTCAACGTTTTCAATTGTATAACTGTGTCAAAATGTACGTACGTCTTGTTCAGCAGTATTCAGTTTGTAAATATTTCAAGAGAGATGCTCTTTTTAATTTATTAAATGCCACATCAGTAAAGTGGCAATCTATGGGATCAAATTGAGGCAGTTTTAATATTGGAACTGGTATGGCCTACAGATGCACCATTGGTTATTTATACTAAACACAAGCCTTAGAACAAAATGAATAGCACTGAATGTAAACAAAATTTGAAAGAGGTAAGTGCTGGCACAGATTGCATTGACTTGTTTATCGAGTTTTGTATTGTTATCAGAGCTAGTAAAGTTATCGCCAATAACAATGAACATGAAGGAGTTATAAGTCTGTCTTGTATCAATTGGCCAAAATTGAAAACTAATCGGTTAATGTGAGAACAAGGGGACATAAGTGACAACATAATCTGGATCTTGGTGAAACAAACTCAAATGAATACAGATATTATTTAGTTACATTTACTAGCTGTTCTAGTTCCCCTCAACAATGTACAACTGCCTTTGGCTATGAGATTTAGCTTTATTGCAGCAAGAGAGAATGGATGCAAGGTATTTCAGTGTGTACTACAAGTATTTTGATGAATTTTCATTTCCAACAAGTAGTACATTCTGGCTGTAGGCATACAATTTTAAATGTATTGGGCCTAATTATTGTTTCTATTGTAAACATGACTAGCATTAGTGGTCATGTAAAAACAGTAGCACATATTATGTAGCTCTATTTGCTGAAGAGCTACTCAGGTCAGAATATTACAACCTATTTGTAGCCCACCTTATTGGTGAAATTACTGTAGCTGTGAAGTTGTCATTTGGAACAGAAGCGCACAATAAAGTATTTTGAGACCAGCAGAAGTGCTTTTTACCAATGTATGTAGGTAGTTCTAACAATTTTTCGTCCAGTGAGTCTTCCACCTAGCTTATGGTTTAACACTATGTAGCAGTGAGATAACAGGTGACCATCGGCATGATTAAATGTTTCTTAAACTAACTGTTTCTGTAAGTTGATAAAATTAACCCTTAAGTAATAAAAATGGTCATGTATATAGTTGCACACTGAAGTCCCAAATTATATTTATAATGCAGTGTTTGTTAATGTTGTAATGTGCCTACGAAACATTTATGGTTGAAATTTACTGTAAAAGATAGATGAATTTAAAAAAAATGCTAATGGTCTTCTTAATTTTGTTGGTTTCATTGTTCCCATCACCTATTACGTATGTGAGAAATATTAGCAGTGAGGCTGTTTTGTTTTTTCGTATGGCATCGAGTAATTACTTCATAGCAAATCCCAGAGGTTAAAAATGTTGTACTGCATGAAAGGCATGGTAATTCTACAGAGCTGCAGTTGCACTACCTTTGAGCTGTGTAAATTTTTTAAAATACAAGCAGGTATCAGTTTTATGCTGTAAATGTCTTGGTAAGCTTTCCAGTGGAACAACCAGAAATCTGTGTGCAAATTAACACCATGCAAGCAGTGTAGGTAATGGTGACGGCTCTTTTAATACACCCTGTATATGAAAACAAACTACATACACACAATTTTCGAGTGTTTAGGAGAGGAAAAGAAGCTTTTTTTTATGTGACTGCCTCTAAATTTCTTTTTTTTATAGGGGGAGACGATGTTGGTATATGAAGCACTGGTTACCAGTTCAGCTGAATGCATTGTCACTATTTGAGCAAGCATATTCCAGTTGTGCCGTAATGTAGACAGGTGATATTTTCTGAATTGCCCCTATACCAATAGTCACACCATATCTTGAGCATTACTAACATGTCTGGCCCCACAAATTCTTTGTAAATGTAGATTTTTGTACACAATGTATGCAACTTTTTTAGGAGCACCTGCTGACCAGAGAGTAACAACCTCAGGATAAAAGCAAGTAGCTGTACAGGACAGAAGGGTTGGAGCTTGACTAAGGTAACTCAGAAAGTACCTTTGTCCTTGATTCACATTACCTGTCATGACTAGAGAGAGATAAACAAAACAAAGATAGTTCAACTGTTAATTACCCCCTTGCCACACACAAACACTGCTTAAACATAGTTACCATCATAAGCAAAAATTTACATTAAAAGGCGACAGGCACTTCCATTGAAGTCCTAAGTATGAGGTGCATCCTGAAAGTAATTGCCAAATCATTCTACTGCCACTGCAGCACTTGTGTTGTAGGTTCACACATTTCTCTGGTTCATTGTCTTGACACTGCAGCTCAATTTTGTGGTATTTATATTTGTTAGTGATCAGTCAAAATCTTTAGGACAACCTCTGAGCCCAGTGACTGTGAAGTGTGCTCTGTTATGTTTAGTTCCAACACACAGAACATTAAGCCACCTGAAATTCATCAACTTGTAGACATTTACGGTGAGAAAGTGGATGAGACAGTTGAAGAAACACTCATGACGAAGCATGTGTTGGACAGCCTTCTGTTGTCACTGATTGTATGGGTGAGAAAACACATGGTTCACAATAAGAATGTATTTCAAAAACTGTTTTGCATGACTCAGTCATAAATTGCTTAAATTTTTGTGAATTGCGTTTGAAAAATGCTTTCAAAATTATGTACCTTGGCAGAGTTTTGACATTTCAGCACTGAATACAGTGATAAGGAAGATGAGTTCTTAAATAGAATCGTGACTGGTGATGAAACTTGGGGTCTTCATGACACTCCAAAATAAAATCAACAATCTATGGAGTGAAGGAACTGACAGTCCGACAATCCTCCACCACCCCCAAAAAAGAAATCATAATGAAGTTGCAAGTGCAAAAAGTCAG
Source organism: Schistocerca gregaria (assembly GCF_023897955.1). Lineage (NCBI taxonomy): Eukaryota > Metazoa > Arthropoda > Insecta > Orthoptera > Acrididae > Schistocerca > Schistocerca gregaria. Next base: position 1,537,806 of record NW_026061711.1, on the reverse strand, counting down.
GTGAAATGGATTCTACGACCAACAAGGCATTCTGCTTGTTGAGTTCCTTCTCAGAGCTGAAACCATGAAAGCGGTATGATACTGCAAAACACCGAGAGAACTCCATCACACTATTCAAAACAAAAGATGCAAAACTCTCAATCGAATCATTATGATGCTTCATTTCTGCTGGTGGCACTGAAATCCTTACTAAACAATTCACTTGGGAACAGTGAGACCACCTGCCAATCAGTGCTGATCTCACATCTTCGGACTACCACTTTTACTTCATCATCAGTCAGGATGAAGGTGCTTGAACACCTATGATGATGTAAGCAAGTGTGATCAGTATTGGAGGTCTTAACTGGTATTATCTTTCTATGAAAAGGGCATAGAAAAGTTGGATTACTGCTATGACAAGTGTCTGAACAGTGGTGGCTGTTACGGTCTGAAGAAATGTTTTCATGAGTCCTTTCCCACAATGGTACTTACTTTTCTGGCATGCCTTGTATATTTTAATGCCTTTTGGCATACCAGTGTGGGTATAAAAGCTGACGGAGAACACCCCACATCCTCTTCTTTACAGCAGTCACATAATGGGGATACTCAAGCCAATATGAACCACCTATTTTCTATCAGCAGCCATGTTTGACCAGCATGTTGTTGAATCTTGTGGATCATACACAGGGTTATTCAGCTGCCCATGCCATAAAGTTTTATGGAACCTGCAACATCTTCAAGAACCACACCCATGATTTTAATCTTCTCTCCTCCCTACATGCTCACTGTTAGTCCTGCAAAAACAATGAACAGAACCTTTTTGTATCAAAATTAACTACATTACATTTTGTACTTTGTTGGACACCACACTTTCTGTGGCATTCAAGAAAAAAGGCATTTGAATGCCTGTCTTGTACTTTTTGTTAAATAATTCAAAAACTATGGCTTCTAGTAAAAATGTATCCCCTCCCCTCCCAAAAAGAAATGACTACATTAAATTTCCCACAAAAAGATCCTGTTCATTTTTTTATGTAGGACTAGTAATTTGCATGTAGTGGGTGAGAGAAATGAAAATCTTGCCCATGACATTTGTAGGCATTGCAAGTTGCAAAAAACCCATGGGTAGGTGTAGTTTAATCATCATGTACAGGTTTTTCATGCCAAAAGAACTAATATAAGATTTCTCTGGCTTCATAAACAGCTCAAGAAACATTTTACACCACATTAATGTATAGTGTTTGCACTTTTCTTAATCAGAAAATCATTTCTTATTGCTTTCCTGACCACAGAAAATTCCTACACACAGCCAACTGTTTTTGTTGTTGTGGTCTTCAGTCCAAAGACTGGTTTGATGCAGCTCTCTATGCAAGCCTACATCTATTTGAACCTGCTTACTGTATTTCCCCTTCAACAGTTTTTCCTCCTCTCACTCAAATCCCACCAACACCAAATTGATGATTCCTCGATGCATCAGCATATGTCTTATCAACCAGTTCCTTCTTTTACTCATGTTGTGCTGAAAATTTCTTTCAATACTATGTCCCTGGTAATTTGATTTGCAACTGCATAATTATTCCATTAGCCACCTCTAGGTGCAGTGCAGAGGGTGTCGAGTGCCAGTAGTAGTCATCTATCCACTTATTGACTACCTCTGTAACTTAGTGTTCACTGCTGCTGCCTATCATGGCGAGGACGCAGGTTTAGATTCCCTGTACTGCCAGGGATTTTTCTGGGTGAGAGGATTGGGAAAGTGTACATTCACCCTTGTGATGCCAACTGAGGAACTCGAGGACAAGAAAACTGACACAGGCAGGATAGTGGTGTGCTGGACGTCATTGGTAAACGATGACACGGTGGTCGGCCAGTACCGATGGACAGAGTTTACCTTATGTTTTATCCACGAAATCATCAAAATTTCTTCCTAGAAACACATTTTTAAAGATACCATCCTTTTCTAGCTTCAACTGCTTGTTGTTCACATCTCGTTTCGGAGCAAGGCTACACTTCACGCAGATACCTCCAGAAAAGACTCCGTAACATTTACATCCACTCCTAACATATTCCTCTTTCTCAGATATACAGTCCAGCCTGCATTTTATATCCTCTCTGTGTCAGCCAAAATCAATTATTTTGTTACCCAAATAACAAAACACTTCTATTATCTTCAGTGTCTCATTTCCTAATCTGCGAGGTTTGTCCGAAAAATACATATAAAAGTTGCATAATAACTTTATTTTACAATTATTCAGGTATTACAATATGGTCTCCTTCAAAGTGCTCACCCTGAGACGTGATACACTTCTGCCAACGCCATTTCCACTGTTGATAACATTGCTGAAAGTCTTCAGTTGTGATGTTGTTTAGTTGCCATGTCGTTTCCACATCTCCCAATGCCACACCATTACGCATTTTTGGGAACATGAAGAACTCACACGGGATTAAATCCAGTGGTGATTGAGCTTCGGGCCAAAAACACAACGAGCGACATGTGTGCGGGCGCATTCTTGTGATGAAGGGTCAAACTCTTGCCACAAGAGCTCTGAGACGTGTCAGAACTTCAACGTAAAAATTTCCGTTCACTCTCTTGCTGGGAGGGACAAATTCCTTGTGAACAATGCTCCAAGAATCAACACTGTCATCACATTGGACCTTGATTTTCGCGACTCTTTTGTTCTCGGTTCTCCTGCTAGTTTCCATTCCTTGCTTTGAGCTCCACATCGAATTTCTAATACCAGGACACGTCTTCAGTGATGACTCGGTTGAGAAAGTCACCTCATTCCTCTGCTTCCAACCAATCCCTACAGCACTCAACCCTCTTTGCTTTCTGTTCTGGTGTCAAGAGCTTCGGTACAATTTCTTCATTTCAAGTTTTTGTGAACAATTGTTTTGAGGGTTGACAGCTTGTCAGCAATCATTCTGTCAATCCACGGTCTTTAAGAACACAATCTGCTGCACACTCCCACCTTCACGCAGAGTGCTCTGACTCGAACTGAGCATTGATTTGATTGATTACAGCAGTAGTCTCACCTGATGGTGACTGCAACCTGTAACATAAAGACATTATTCAACCTTTATACGTATTTTCCGGACAAACCTCGTATAATGGACAATGAAAAACTTCCAATTCTAGTTAGTTATATTAGTTGTTCCATGGATCATGAACACGATTCTTTCGTAATGATGTGGAACGTGTCACCTGCCATATTCTCCAGATCTGACTGGGTCAGACTTTTTCCTTGTCCCAAACCGAAAAAAAATACCTCAAAGGATGATGATGATGATGATGCAGTGACTGATGCTTTGTTGCAATTGAAATCAAAGATCTTTTCTTTGAATGGTTTGCAGAAGATATCTGAGCATGCCTCCAAGTGTATTGGTGTACACAGGTATTATATATACAAATAAATTTATATTATGAAATTTCTTTCACTCTTTATTTGTTAGGGTAGAAGCTTTTTCGCCCCTCCTCGTACAGCTTTCAAATGCAAACTCGCTGATCATCCCTCGTTATTCATTCCGCATCTCCTGATTCAACTTGACTACATTCCATTATTCTTGTCTTATGTTCATCTTAGAACTGCTCTTTAACACACTACCCATTCCACTGTCTGCCTCCTTAGCTGTGCCATTCGACTAACTACCAGCGATTTTTCCTCGGGGGGGGGGGCTGTGACTGGTACAAAATGCAGTCAGTCTTGTGAGGAGCTGCTTGACCGAGTAGTAGTGGTTTCACAGTAAAAAAAATCCTAGGACAGAGGTGTGCTGACCAGCTGCCCCTCCATGTTGCATCACATCACACCACACCACTGGCAGGGGGCAATATGTCGGTTGGTGGAATTTTAGCATTTTTAAAACAACCAACGGAAATTCCAGGTAGGAATGTCAAAAATTTCTGATTTTTATCCCTTCCATTCCATTCAATTTATCTTCCAAGACCCTTCCTGCCTCTGATATCAAGAGCTTTATTTCTTCTCTCTTCCTGTGTATTATAAGAGTCCCGTTACTCACTCCAAACAACAAGAAAATATTGAAACGATGTAACACTTGTTTGTCAGAATTGTCTGAAGTGTAATGTTGGGATATGACACTGTAGGATAGAGTTCCAATGACATTTGTTGCATAACCTAGAAAACAGTATCAACAATCATCGACATGATTTGAAGTATTTTGTGGCTCAGCTCACCATCCAAATATATTTAGAAGTACAATTCATGTGGGCTCTAGGTCATATAGTTTCAGTTAATATCTTGACTTGCTGATGAAACAACATTGTAGCTTTTGATAAGCCCAATTCTCCAAATGTAATCAACAGCTAAACCACATTTCTAAAGCTTTGGCAACTGGCTAAAAAAGAGTCACTGATTTCAAAGTTGCAGAAGTATAAAAGCAAATTACAGTTCATGATATACACTGAGTTCACATTACTCAGTCCAACAGATAAAACTGCACTTGGTTCCATGTGACATCAAGTCCAAGACAACTACTCTCATTCAGTAACCTCACTAAAACTATTGAGAAAGTTAACAACGATAGCACAACTCAACTCACGGGTGCAAAGCATCAAAGGTACATTTTTACAATATTAACTTCAGGAACTGTTCTAGTGGTTATGAAAAATTATAACAGTTTCTATTTGACACAGAAGTGCTATGAGGCATTTTCATAACCAAATAATTTGAAACACATGAAATTTATAATCTCAAACATCAAAGAAACAGAAAGAAATTTCAAACAAAATATCAATCCAAAAGGCTTCCATTTTTGAACAGCAGATTTGCAATTATTGAAAAAACATAGCTGAAAATTTAATGGAATCAGATACTTTGTTGGCCAGAATATTTATCATAATCTACTATTGAACAGAAGTCTCTGTGAGACAGATTCATTAAAATCTTCAACTGTGTTGTCTGTAAACATGCTCTGAAGGATCATTTCAGGCTTATCTACATTGTGAGTGTATAGCAGCATGGTAAGTTGCCTGTCAATTTGTCATACACCACAGTGACATCATTCAAACAGAGAACCACTACTGTGAGACAAACCATCTTCCAGTGGTAGCCTGGAGTCAACAACCTGTTTAGAGCATAAGAGTTGTGGCTCATAGGCACCCACAAGAAAATGCAAAAGAGCTGTGCACTGCCCATTTAGAAGGCAGCTGTATTAGTACAGACCAGTCACCAAGTTTTTTCTGAACTAAATCGGGATATTTTTTAAAAACCAAGACTAAACACACACAGGCTACAATTCAATGTTTTTTTTTTTTTTTTTTACCTTATTGAGATTTTTGCTCACTTTTCAATCTCCTTCATAGAATCTTCTCTTCTTCCTCAATAAAACTGGAGACATGTAAATCACTAAACCATCTTCATTATTATTTCAGCTTCTAATGTTGCTGCTGGGAAAAGGTTCCTCTCAGCTCACCAAGTGTTCACCATCATCTGAAACAAAACGGAAAAGTTTTAAGAAGTTGTCATAGTTTTCATAACAATGAAAAAAAAATTCCTTCCACTAATCAGATTTCAGCTTGAAAAGTTCTTCTCTTCATCCTTGAGAAAGTTCTTTAACTGCACACATTCTTCAAACATCAAATCCCCATCTACAAGAAATAACTTCTAGATATTCTGAAACTGAGCTCTGTTTCACTGTCAGTGAAAATGGTTTGAAAGTCCTGTAGACACTTTCTTCAAAGTCAAATCATTTTTCAACATAGTTTAGACTGTGCTGCAAGTAAACTGCCATTTTGTTGTGGTTTGCCTACTTTGTTCCTTTGTTGTCCTCGGTGTCTACATACTGGCTGGAAACATAGGGGTGTGCAGTACTGTCTACTGTAAATGATGTAGCCGACAGATGCACACTTGCGTTTCACAGTCTTCTACTTTCACTTTTCACATCCTCCCAATAATACATAGTTATGTATGGCCAGTGCACAACTTCCCATTTATATTTGTTTATAAGTCAACATCGGAATTAGTTGAAAGTGAAGAAACAAATTTGAAGGAGGCATATTGCAAAACAAGGGGGAAGTAAAAATTAAAAAATTATCCCAGCTTCCTTCGTCACAATTTCTCTTTCGAATGTTTTGATAAGATCATCATGACGACTAAGGCTGCCACAGGGGAAGGAAACTGCACAACCCTATTCAATTTTTTCAGCAGAGAATTACAAAGCACTGTCACGATTGACCTCTGATGCACTACTCGAAAACAATGGCTATTGAGTCAAGTATGGCCACTTAGCGCTGTTAATAAAAGGAGGAGTTTAAGTCAGTAACTCATACAAGACTGCCCCTCATTAGAAATTGGTAATGAGCAATTTGAAGTGAAGACCACATCATTTTATATAATATTGTCCATTTTTATGTAACCAGGAATTTTATCTATCCCAACAAAGTACAGTTGGGAGTTGGGTTTCCAACCAGATATCTGGGATATCAGGCAACTATGGTCAAGACAGAATCCAAGTCTCCACATTATCAATGTGGCCTCAGATAGCACTAGCATCCCTCCCCCAAAGCATTGGTCTGTGGAGTTGGGTATGGGAAAACACAGAATGGGTACTCAGTCAGCAGAGTAGGATTCCATTCACTGATGCATCCAGGAGTAACCTGACATCTGATGATTGTCAAAGAAAGGTGTGAAAGCAGCAGGAAACTATGAGACTTCAGAAAGAAAGTTACCTGTTACTATGGCAGACTGAGTAACTTTTACTGTATGCTGCAATAAAATTCAAAGTGATGCAGATACTACTTTTCACTACAGTCACTAAAACCTGTAAACAACAATTGTAACATCCCACAAACTGTTCAGTTTCTTGAAAATATAAACGTGTGCCTCAGTCATGGAACAATTTGAGGATTGCTGTGTGAATTTCCTCTTTGATGGAAAATCTCTTTCCTGTCAAATATCCACTGAGCTTGCTGGAAAGACTGAATGGTCTTCATCAAATTGTTGGCACTGTTTCACTACGACTGGATGCTACATTGCATTGCACCATACACTGCAAGAATTCCATGGCGAATTTGTGTGCAATTTGTATGTTTGGCTAACAAGAAACTTACTGTTCCTTGTACCTCAACTTTGGAGAGCCATTTCACTCACACAATGTGATGAACCTGTTGTCCGTACTGCAGCAGAATTGTCTCTCAGGAAATTGGTAACATGCCCACTCTTCTGAAAGGGTGCCGTGCCTGTTGCGTAACTTAATTTCAGAAGTCCCTATACCTCAAGTATGTCTCTTGAATGAATCAATAACCATCCAAGACCATTTCTTCAGCAATTCCTTTGGATCAGTGCTCATTGTGTAGAAGCAGAAGAAGATACATTCATGTGTGTGTGTGTCATGAGGCAACAGTTCAAATCTGTGTTCTGTAACTAGTGCAACATTCTTTAATAATTCTCCTGATACTGTGTTACTATCACATTTTTACTGTTACATGTTTGTTTGCTGATGGGGTGGTAGGGTCAACCAATAACCCTCTGGAAATTTATACAGTGAGATAATCACAAGCCTATTTGGGGCCCACCCAAACAGAACCCTGCTTGCCCCAGTACAGCATATTCCATAGCAGTTACTCAGTAATGATTGTTTCACTCCCCTCAACTCTTATTGACAAATGGTGCATTTTCAAAATTATTTTTCTCCTACAATGTTCACAGTTCAGCCAATAAGATCAAAATCCCATGCACTATGACGTACAATGTTCCATTACTGTGTCATTGGATGGTAGGCAAAAGTATGTCCAGAGCTTAGAGTAGCAATCGACTGTTCGTGTTAACAAGTCCCCAGCTCATGAAATCCATGTTTGACAAATGTGCACCCAGTCAATGAGACTGATCTCATCAAGATGGTCAACATTTGTCATGACCCAAAAATCAAAAGTAGCGTGTTTTCTGGAAGATGAGGAAGGCAATTGTAATCTGAGAGCTTTTATCATCTGCTTTTCTGGGGTTCCCATTGCACAGAATTAGTTCATGCTGACTATTTACTGAACTTTGTTGCTGTCTTAATCCTCAACAAAATTTTATATGAGGAGCTTACATGCAAAAGCAAGCATGTCAGGAATTTAAAATAAATGAGACACAGAATGGAACAAAACAAACAGGATAGGCAGAACCTAGATAATCATACAATTTAAGTGAAATCAAACATTTGCCAAGATACAAGCCTAGGAAAATACATCTGTGTCCACATACACATTTTGTGTGAAGGATAACTAATCCATTACATCCAGTCGAGTGATTTCCATTCCAGTCACACTGTTTCTCTAATGCAGAGCAACTGTTTGTGCTTCCGTGCTCCCTCATAATATGTTGCATAGCACTAATAATTACTATTATTAAAAGGACACAGTTACTTATGCACTGACTCCACTTTTGATAGAATAGGAAAACTTCTAAGAAAAAGGCCAACAATTGTAACAAAAGAGGAATACAATGAGATCTACAATCAGTGACTCAGCTAAGAAACCTTGCTCGCCGATGTACATCTTGTAGGTCCTTAGATAGGGACTTCACATTAAATATGTGAAATAAAATGCATTTCCATACACAAGTACAAAGCTATGGGAAACACTCATACTGATGTTGAGACAAATGCATTCTAGAAGTCCCAACTAGATGTAAAAGAGCAGATGAACCACTACAAAACCCTTTCCTTGGACAAAAGCCCAAGTACTTTTCAGCCAGCCAGTCTAAGATAATAGGAAAAAAGATGTTGATGGTTTACAGTAAACTAATTTTTAAGAAGCCTGCCAAAATCACTAGTACTTAAGTTGGAACACAACCATCACCGATGATATTTCCATGTTGCTTGTGACTGTTAAGAAAATTATTCTTTTTTGCATGTAACACTTACGTCAAAGAATACTTCTAAAGATAGTTAATACCACAGTTACGTCATTTTATTCTGGCATGGTGATCTGAAACATTTTAAATAATTGTGAAGTAATAATAAACCTGAAATTTGAATAAAATATTGAAAACGAATATTAGTACTATAGTGGCCACTTTACAGTTTTTTCTATGGTATCACATACTACACTATAAAAATGTGTGAAATGATATGGTATAACAAGCATTATACAATAAGAGGTAAGTTATTTTGAAAGAAAGAAGAAGAATTTTAGTTTTGAAAATCGCTCATGGTTCATGTAATGAGAACATGTCCATATTTAAATGTGCTTTTTAAAGGAATATTTTCATTGTAGATCTGATTTACAGATATGAACTGCCTTTTGGCCTAAAAGTAAAAGGCATTCACACTGCAGTATGCTATTTTCATTCTTATGTATGCCCAAAATAAGTTTCATGTTGACTGTGATAAATTGCATTTAGTAGATATGTTCATTTTTGGATGTCACCTTCTCATAATTTGCTTGGGCCTTTGCCCCGCTTCAACACGGGGTTGACCCTGTTACTATAGAGTTGGCAATGTTAGTGTCACAGAGTGTTGTTGCCAGATGCCCTTCTTGTCACCATCATGTACCCCCCAGGACAGAAGTAATGTACCCTAGCTGTCTGCGTCTGGTGTAAGCCATGAAATAGTGCGAATGTTTTTCAGATGTCTGTAAGTTGTGTAACTGAGGTGGTACATGGGGACCAGCCCAGTATTTACCATGTGGGATGTGGAAAACTGCCTAAAAACCACATTCAGGCATGGCGTCCCTCGTTGTTAACCTGCTGGGCTGATTCAGTCCGGGGCCGGCGCGCCTACCCAAGTCCAGGAAGCAGCACATCAGTGCTCGTGGGTAACCTGTTGTTTCCTTCTCAGAAATTCATCTATGGAATAGCACTTGTCAACTTTCATTATCAGCCAGCACCTTGTTAATTAAAGGGAGGTTGTCAAATATTTTTATGGCTGCATGATATGCTTCTTTCTGTGCTACAACAAGATTAAGTCCCACTGTTTTCCTCCTAGTATTGTATTTATGAATGCTAGTATTATTTTCAAATTGTGCTGATCCTTCAAAACAAACTTTGTAAGAGTGTATATGTTGTGAGGCTACCTAATTTCTTTATCTATGTGAAGTTTGAGGATAGGCACTGTGTGTGTGTGTGTAGGGGGATGGGGAGGGGGAGGGGTCAGAGGCCCCCATTCTAAATATGACATCAATGAAAGAAGGAAGTTAAATTTTCTAGTGATGTCATTGCCACTTATGGCAATCAAATTTAGAGCAAATGTTGCTGCACTCAGTTTTATAATTCCTATTCTCATCACTATGTACCCCCAAGTATTTTTAACAATCAGTCTTCACATATTTCTTTTCCGTAATGCTTCATTATTAGTGATGATTTGTCTTTCCTTGTACAAAACTGAATAAGATGCCTTTTCTTTGTAAATGATGTGCTAGACCATTTATTGAGAACCAATGAATGACACTTTCGAATATTTCATTTATTGCTCCATCTGATATCGAGGTCGGTTATCGTGCTTTTGAGGTGAATTAAGAGAACTATTTTGCCTTTATCAGTAAAGTTTCAGACAATTACCCTTCTTCAAATTCATGTTGAGACCTAGAGAAGCAATTCTGGTCTATAAAGTGTGTCACAATTCAGAAATGTTAACTGTGTTCTTTAATGCTTCAACAGATTGTTATCCATAATATAGGCCTGCAATTAAGTGCATTTGCCTTGCAACCATTCCAGAAAATGGGAATGGTGTGTCCTTTTTAGTCACAATGCCTTGTTGCTCCAGTGATATACAATTAACTGCCACAAGAGGAGGGGATCTCAGACTAGATTACATTAATTATTTATTCCACAGACCCACAAAAGAGGGTATCCTCCTGGGTGTGGAACATGTCCAACAGTATTGGAATAGTACCTCAGAATCAAACGAAACAGGAGGTCCTGCCTGAGACCCAGGTATAGCTGCTTTCATTAAATGAAACTATATGGTTCCAGAGAGGAATCCCCATTTCATTCAAAACTGAGGTGCTATTCCATGACAGTTTGACATCCTCTGTGGTGCTCTTTGTGTTTTGGGGAAATAAGTGGACTGAGTTGTGAACAGGATTTTGGACTGAGGAGGGAGGCATGCTGGGGCAAACAGTGCAGAGCCACTGTGCCAGGGTGGTGTAGTGGTTCGTGCATCTGCCCAGTGAGCAGAGGATCTGGGTTCAAATTTTCATTCATCTCTTCAGTCTACATGTATACTGCATAGTTGGTTGAGACTTGTAAAGGTCCATGGAACCATAAAGTTTCTTTTCTTTTTGGTGATCATTCATATCAATGTTATTTTCAGTTTCAAGTGACAACTGAAAGAACAAACTAATAGTCTTATCTCCCTTAATAATACACTTTTTGGCGACAGAGAGAATACAGGCAAATGATTTAATAGTGATGCATCATCATCTAATCCAATTTAGTTAGTAGGATACATGTTCTATGGATCATAATGATGAGGAATGAGTCATTTTACATTCATTTGCAAATTAATTTATGCATATGGTTACATTATGAACATTTCTAATGTTGAGAATATCATGATTTTGCCATGTATAAAAAAAATATGAGGCGTACATAAAGACCACAAACACTTTCAATTATTTATTGCACAAGAACCAAACAGTGTGCACCTATCATACATGTGTCATTTCAAAGAGACACTGAAAGTTTTTTTTTAATGTATACCACCACAGTGTAGTTTCGTAACTTGAGGATAGTCACCAAAAGTCACAAACGTGGTGTGTTGGCGTCCAACAAAAACTAGTGTGGTAAGGAGCCACCAACAAGGAAGGCCATTTACCACTGGCACAACAAATTTGTTATGATGGGTTGCTTGTGCCCGGGAAAGAGAAGCAGACGTCCCAGTGTGAATGAAGTGAATGAGGAGTGCATACGAGAGTCATCTATAAGGAGTCCGAGAAAATCTGTGCGTCGTGCATCCCATGATCTCAAAATAGCTCCAATGACATAGTGAAAAGTCCTGCTACAGAAGGTGTCAATGAAATCATTCAAACTGGAGCTAGTGCAGGAACTCAATGATGATGACAAAGAGAAGCATTCAGAGTTGCAAAAACTGAATGGGGATGGTAATGGCTTTGATTACATAATATTTAGCAGGGAAGCCACTTTTCACACTAATGGGAAAGTGAACAGGCATAATTGTCATATCTGGGGGTACAAAGCATCCACACGAATGCATTGAATTTGAGCATGAGTCCCCAAAAGTAAATGTTTTTTGTGCCTTGTCGTACCAAAAACAGTACAGGCAATTCTTCTTCACTGAGAGCACTGTTACTGGATATTCCTACTTGGATGTGTTGCAGCAATGGCTAATACCTCAAATGCAACTGGACCCTCCATTCATTTTTCAGCAGGATGGAGCTCCAACCCATTTTCATCGTGAAGTTTGTGGGTGTCTGAACACAGAGCTGCTGCATCGATGGATCGGCCTTGCTACAGAAGAGGACAGGTGTTTCACTAAATGGTTCCCCAATCACCACATCTCACTCCATGTGACTTTTTTCTGTGGGGACGCATTAAAGATCTGGTGTATGTACTGCCTCTACCTCATGATGAAGCAGTGCCCCGTTTGTTTGGAAGTTTTTTTACAGTTTCGCTTCAAATTGCAATATGTATGATATCTGTACAATGTTTAGTTCTTGTGCAGTAATTACTTGAAAGTGTTCCTGGACTTTATATAGGGTGTACATAAAGTATGATAGGAGTGGCAGGCTTGTTAACATGGTGCTGAAACATACAATGGTAGCTAACGAAAAGCTCTGTTTGATGTGTTGCAGACACTACTGGCTATAACAACTCCCAAATTTAGGTATTTAAATATTATTCTAATGTTATCGTAAGATAAGGCATAGTATTCATTATACTATTGTTAAAAACAGCATTGTTTATTAAACATGTTATCTTCTATATGAACCGTAAAAATTGTATACATTTCATTTAAATTTGTTGCCAATTTGTTTCAGCTATTGCCACATGATGTACAGTCACTTCAACTTAAAAAATATACGAAAAAGGAGACATAAACATTTTTTTCAAGGCACTTTCTTGATCCTAAATTACCACAGCATTACATTTAAATGTTTAGCAGCCAATACCATTTTTCACAGCACCTGATAATTGTTGTAACTGTACCCAAGATGTAGTCTGGAATGTCTGAAACACCATTATCATTAGTTACCTTTATAATTCAGTCAATATATGTATTATTTTTTACTTTTAAACACATTTGGCAAAATAAAATGGATTTTTTCTTTAGCAACAGTCCTTCTCACACAGGCAAGCAAAGCCACAAACATTTCATCCTGGTTACTGTAAATGCACTCCAAGAACTAGCACCTCTACTTTAAGCAGTACTGTACTCTGTTTCACCCATAGCAGTTCACTATACCAGACTGCAGACAGAATGTTCACCACATCTTGTACTTTTTCTGTAAAATGTATGTGTTTCTGACCCTGCACAATTTGTCAGATACTCCAAGCAGTACACACTTTTAGTATTAATCAATTCCCAGGGTAGCTTGCTTGGAATCATTTCAGTTCAGACACTCATTCCGTGTTCCATGTGATCTTCACTGTCTTGGGGTGATTTCCATGCTTCAATGTAGCAAGCTGTACAATGATAACTGTAACTGAATGCAGAAAATTAAGAATTGGAAACATAACAATAACAGACACAGTGTAATCCAATGAGCAATTGTACGTTCATTCACTCATTTATATATCAGCTTTGTATTCAATTGGAGGCTTTTTCCCCCATCATTTGTAATGAATAACCATGTCTCTGAGCTGGCACACTTCTAGGGATACGAGTTGTGACATTTCACACCTTCCAAAAGCACATGAAAATATTCTGAATTCAAATTTTGAAGATGGAACACGATTCAACAGCAGAAGCATATTACAAAATTAGATACTGTTATAAAGAGAAGATCCCTGATTTTGTTGTAGCAACTCAATATCAGTCCTGTGTTTAGTCACTTCTCTGCCAATTCAGTTACAGTTACCTTGACAGAGAGAACACTTAAAATAGCAGTATGTCTGTGCTAATAGTAAGTGGCATACATTCTAATCTCTTACAAAGGTTGAATTTCAATCACAGAATTCCATTTCTGAGGTTTGGAAGCAGTTTATGTTGGGATCACTATAAAACCACGTACATGCTACTTGGGCCCTTGAGATGTGCCAATGACTCGGATGGCTTGCTGTCAGATGCATTTTGATCTTTTTGGGTGTCCAAGGGCTGTGGTCCAGATGATCACACACATTGTCTGCGAATTTTAGATGCTAAAGTGAAGAAAAGTTTTCAGTCACAGCTATTGATTTGCGTTAACACAGGGATTTAACTTTGAGTATTGCACCATAAACCTGTTTTGATAGTAAAACATGCAAAAACTAAGCTCATTCTTCACCCAGAGAGGTGCTGGTGAGTCTCCACAACACTGGTGGCCTTTACCTAAGAGGGTTCCATTTAAATAGGTCTCATTTCTTTTGCTGCCTTTGTACACTGTGTGTACCTAGAAGTGAGTTTCTATACTTGTTCAAGTTCATGCTGTATTGCATCCTAATAAGATGGAAGGAGGAGGTCGGAATTGAAAAAAGTGCTGTAATTGTAGCTCTGCATCACAAAGGCTATTCTAGCAAGGCAATAGTAACAAATTTTGGCCTAACCAAGCCTACAGTAGTGTACACATTGCTCTGGTGCCAGCTCAAGTGTTTGACAATCTGGAAGACCCTGAGTAACACGGTAAAGCAAAGATTAGTTCCTATGTGTACAGAGTAAATGTGAAGAATCCTCCTGCACCTATAATTAATAATAAAGTAAACAATATGTGAGAAGCTCCAACCTTTGTCTCAGCAGAGCAATGCCATTTGTGTGACCATGACTTACATGGATGGATAGAGAGAAGTTGAATCGATTGCAATGGGCACAGCAATGGTCCAAGGATTAATCGAGTTTTAAATTTGTAAGCCTTCACTGAATGTTTACTCATTGACATCGTGGAGAACGTATGAAGTCAGTACTGATCAACAATTCAGTTCAATCTGCCAAGAGGCATATTAGTTGTGGGTTGATCTGCAGCAAGACAATGATCTCAGACAGACTTCTAAATTGTGCCAATAGTAAGTCAATAGAGGAAAGAAATTTGGGAAACTGAAGAATATGGTCTGGTGAAGTCAGCCGCCTCACTTAAATCCCATCGAATACTTACGGGATGAACATGAGGAAGGGAGATTAAACACTAATGTCCCATTGAAAACAAGGTTATTAGAGACGGAGCACAAGCTTGGATTAGGGAAGGATGGGGAGGGAAGTCCACTCTGCCCTTTCACAAGAACCATCACGGCATTGGCCTGAAGTGATTTAGGGATATCACAGAAAACCTAAATCAAGATGGCTGGACATGGGTTTGAACCGTTGTCCTCCCGAATGCAAGTCCAGTGTGCTAACCACTGCTCCACCTCACCCACTGGGATGAACATGGCAGAGACATCAGAGAACTGGCGTCATCTAATGTTGAAAATCTATGGATTACAGATGCATGGGACTGTAATCTCTGCAAAAATATTATCTCCATAATGCCAACAGTCTGCGCAGCTGTTCTTAGCACGAAGGGTACTTAATGACAGAGAGAGAGAAAATATTTGTATTGTTAGCCTATTTAGTTTGAAGAGTGTAGTTGTCTATTAAAATAAAGTGCACAGCTTTTTTCATAGGTGATCGAATAATTTTGACCTGTAGTATATACTTAGTAACAACAATAAACAGATATTGAGATCCTTGTCAAGGAAGGTGATTTATTTACTAAACTAGAAAGGTTACAATGAAATGCATACCATTTACTCTGCTGAAAGAAGAAACTGCAACACCCTCAAGGAAATGGTCATTTTTGTCATACGATGTGACATCGCTGTAATTCAGGTCAAATGGAACATGTGTCACAGTGAAGGGTGTCCTGTCACATCACTACAATGCATACCACTCTCTGATGGCAATGCAGGTGTATATTCTGACACATAAAGGTGCCAAATGCCATCCTGTGATACATTGCCCCATAGCATCTTGGGCTGTTTGTTGGCACAATCTTTCATTAACTCACGATATATAGCGAAGTTTTGCTAAAGTTAAAAAGTGATTTTTACTGCTGAGTGTATATTTTTTGTTTTTTTCAAAGTACGACAACAATTACTGCAAAATGGCCGATACACAGCTCAGTGGAGACAACATGGCGTGTAGAGACATTGTCAATAATAGATCAACTCTATGCATTGTTTGAATAACATTACATACAAGCTAAACATTGTAGAGACGAGTTTAAAAAAAAATCTTATTACTATTGATACGGTCATGACTCACAGAATGGATAACATAAACAGTTTGCCTACTGCAAGTTCCATATCCAATGAAGCAGCATAGAATTAAATTACACTTGCTCAAACAAGTGAAACAGTAAATGAAATACAGAACCTAAATAATCTAGCCGTAGGAACCGACAGCAACATAGAGTTGCAAGATATGGAAAGTGGATCACAAGCAGTAAATTCTCACGATTTACCGGGAGCAGATAATGTTCAAACAGTAAATTTCTCACAATTTATCAGTGCAGTCATGCAACAATTTCAGCAGATGAATACAAGTTTACAGAACAATGAGAAACTGTTTACGGAATAATTTCAGGAAATAAAGAAAAAACTTGACAGTAATGACGCTAAATTAACCAAAATTGGTACTGACTTGAACAAAAGGATCACTCAAATGGCCACCTAGTTTTCAAAACTAACAGTTTTAGCAAAACATAATGAAATCAATGTCAAACCTTTAAGTAGCACATGATGACAAAAGTAGGAAAGTGCGTTACCCCTCATGATGACATCACGAGGCGTGTCACACAAGTAGAGGCAGATTTAGAAACCATGGCCAAGACAATCAAATCAGAGACAGACAGATGTTTTTCTAAAATGAATGAAAATAAACAAACTAATTAATTTCACACCACTTTGGCGAATTGTGCTTGGATGGGGATGAATAGGTGATTATCTGGACAACACAACACCCAGTCCCTGAGTGGAGAAAATCTCTTATCCAGCTGGGGATCAAATGCAGGCCCTTAAGATCAACAGTATGTCACACTCACCACTCAGCTAACGTGGGTGGACAATGATTTAATAGAAACAAGCAGACTGCAAACTGACTTATTCAACAACCTTGGACACTGGAGCCAATAATCAGTCTGTATTTATATGTCCAAAAGTATGTGATCCGTTTGTTTTGTTTACACAATCAATGAGAAACATCAGCTTAAAAAAGTAAAATTGCATCATAGTGTTGTCAGAATTTATTCTCAGTAACTATTCCTTTTCTTTGCTCCCCTTTCATTTTGCAGTCCGTCTATCCCCCCCCCCCCCCCCCCACACACACACACATCTCCACCATCTTCCCCCTCCCCATATATGCCTATCATGTACAATGCAGTTAGCTTTCAGCTCATATTGACTCCAAATGACCTTTTTTTTCCAGTAAATCGTGTCTTGCTGATTACCGCATCTTCCATCGTTAAGCTCTCAGGTTTTCAAATCTCATCCAGCGCAGGCACCAAGGATCAGTCTTTCCTTCTCATCCTGTCTGATAAGTCTCCTCTGACCTATGGTTTTGGCCAACTTTTCCATAACTCTCTCCCTTTCTTAAGTCTTGCCAGTCTTCTTTCTTTCCCTTCAAATCTTCTGCTAGAAGGAAGAGCCATTGGCTCTGAAAGCTTCCACATTTCTATATCCTTTGCATATAGTTTCTGCTGCCACCAGTGTGGTGAGTAGATCATCTTATTTATCCAATTATACTGCAGCCATCTTCATGATAGTGCTGGCAACATGGCTGTGGATGAGGTCGTGTTTGGTATGAGAGTCAGCTACCATCTGACATCGGTTTACGAGTACTCAACAAAAAGCTTGTGAGAATTCAATTCCATACAGCTGGAACCAAAAGAAAATTGGTAGTTCATACCAGCACAAGACCATAAATGAAAAAGTTGTTATTAATAATCTGTGTCCCTGACACTCTGTCTACAAGTATGTTAAGTAAGTTTCAATATACCATTTCACACTTAGCACTTATTCTGCTTTTAACACTATTTTACTCAACTCCAGTTGCTTGTGACAAATGGACTGATGCATCAAACAGGCTACAGTACATTTTATTACATGATACATTATTCTCTTTTTCGCAGTTTTGGGAAAATGGTGTACACTGACACTTAAGTAAAATGCTAATCCGTGTGCATGCATAGAACTTTATTGCAGGTTTCCTAATACAAACTACTCTATCAATAATGTATTGGACTGAGTGTAATGGAGCAGCTTGTCTTTTATTGTTAGCCAAAATTAGCAGCAATGGCTTTGTGTACATGGTAGCTCCAAACTGTGACAAGCTTTGAGAGCACTTGCCTGCTAAAGGCAAAGGATCTGAGTTTGAGTCTCAGTTTTAATCTGCCAGGAAGTTTCACATCAGCACACATTCCACTGCAGAGTGAAAATTTCATTCTGTAAACATCCCCCACGCTGTGACAAGCCATGTCTTTGCTATATCCTTTCTTCCAGCATTGCAGGACAGCTTCTCTGAAGTTTGGATGGTAGGAGATGAGGTACTGGAGGAAGTAAAGCTGTGAGGATGGGTCATGAGTCATGCTTAGGTGGCTCAGTTGGTAGAGCACTTTCCCACAGAAGGCAAAGGTACTGAGATAGAGTCTCAGTACAGCACATAGTTTTAAATCTGTGTACACTTTACTGCAGAGAGAAAATTTCACTCTGGAAGCTTTGAGAGGGTGTGTGTTTGGGTGGGAAGGAGTGTTTTACGACTGTGGAACATGTATTGTGATTAGTTGGTTTATGAGCACAGAATAGAACTACTGAAACTAATAAGTTATTGGAGGTAATTTGTCACACTTTTTGTGGATTTTAGAAGCAGAGTGTTAACGACTTTGCAATACAAATATTCCGAATGAATCTCTGAGATTGTATTTACAAGATGACTTGAAGTTCCCTTGATACCATTCAGTAGCAGCAGACCACTTCTGTGGCTGGCCAAATATTTGACAAGTCTCCTTACACATCAGTGTAGCAACCGTGAGGAGAGAAACCTCAAATTGCCAAATTTTTCTATATGTGCTTAATTTTACTGGCTGTGCTCTGGATCTTCCAAGCTCTGACTGGGAAAAATGCTCCTCAGAGAGCACAACTCCCCTTCCCTGGGCTATGTTTTACTCGGGCAACCATTGCTTCCATTTCTGCTATACCCCTTGGAAAAAGTCATGCCTCACTATTCGTATCTCTCTCCCGTGTCAGTGAGGCAGCTTCCTTTTAGCTCTCTGTCACTCTGAAAAACATCAAGATGAACCACTGTCCAAAGGTCTTAAATCCCTAAACAAAATTTTTGTAAGAGTTATGTGTTTGGTGGCATTTAAAAGGCCTAGCTGGGAGTTCACCTGTAAGACAGCAATCTCTGGCACACATCCCAAAGCCAGATTTTCTGCATTTGGCAGTCAATTGCATCTTTCACAAACATTACTTCTCACTCCAACACGTAAAATATTTGTGTGAGTGAACAATGCAGAATGTCTTGACTCTTGTCCATCCACACGGTGGTGCCATTAGGGATCACAAAGACACTTACTGGGCCAGGCTACCACAGTGAAAGTTTCCCCTCACCGCCGCTTTCCAGACGAGCTCAGCCAGATCCCCTTATTCCCAGCTATTGTACAAATCTGTTTTAAATTACTCTCTAAACTGTCTATCACTCAGACATTTAATATCAACACCGTGCTTCATTCGTAATTAATTGCACGGCTCAAGGTGGACCTCTACTATGAACTCACAAGAACTTGTGTATGTTGTATGACAGTGTTGAAAAGTTGTCCTGTAACGATTATAATAGCTTCATAGTTAGGTCTACATCATTTTATGGCCACAGAAAGAAAGTTCCTGTTTCAATTGAAATTTTAGCTTGGAATGTGAAATATTTTAAAATGTTGTGTAAATGCCCCATTCCATCACACGAGTCAGTTTAGGTGGTTGTTGGTCACAGTTTGGAAGAGTCCATTCAGGATAGCAGACAGCTGGTCATACGTCGTACCATGCACGAATAGAGTGTAAGGAGATTTGCTAGCTGATTCTCAAGGGAATGAAATATATGGTGGGAACCTGGTATCAGGATGACATACAAATGTACTAGCATATGGTTTAAGTTAAGTGATTAATAGCATACTGTTATTGGAAGCAAACACAAAATTTTGACCACGATATTCTTACTCCTCACATCAAGCTATGATGAAGTGGGCAAAGTTCTGTTGAAAGATGTAGCCAATTTTCACAAAGCCTGTAAATGTTGGTAAGAGAAGTATTCATTTGTTAGCGAGCAATGTAGTCAAATACATTGGGACTGTAATAAAAAACTATGGTTGTGGGATTAGACATGTCTGTTATCCAGCTTGGCAGCAAGATTCTGAGCCCTGTAAGAAACCACGTGTGATTTTAAACGACGCACATCTCGATGAAACATTGTGAGTGAAGCTCTCTGTACTGTGCTGTGTGGGCAAGGTTCAATAAGGGTGCACGCAGTCCTTGTAAGGCCAACTGAGGAGCTACTCGACTGAGAAGTAGCATCGCCGTTGCCAAAAACTGGCAAGGTCCGGGACAGAGGTGTGCTGACCACATGCCCCTCCAATTAATTTGGTTAGCTGAGGATGACACAGTTGTCAGTCATCACTGTTGAGACGTCCGATGCCTCTTTGCATAGATCTTTTTTTGGGGGGGTTCTAGTCATGGCTGAAAAGTACTGATTGTTATTTAAATTTTTTTTTTTATGGAAGAGTAAAATATATGATTATTAAGCTGTTGTTATAAAAGTGTGCTTGTAGTCCATCATATGTACAAAGACTCTCTAAAAGAAGGAGGCTAAAAGACTGACAGTATGCACAGGTTCCTAATATATCTAAACTTCAGCTAATGCTCAGTATTGCTGCATTATTCAGCTTTTCCGTAAATTCACAATGGGGCACTGACTGGCTTATAAATAAAGTTCAAAATTTCATAACGACAAAAATAAATATAGATCAACCCAGAGCACAATCTTTTTTAAATCTTGTCTTCACAAGAAACAAGTAAAGCTGAGTTACACACTGGTTCCAGATGTGGACAACAGCTAGTTATGTCTTTAGATTTTTCTGTTCTCTTCATAGATTAATTCTTAAATTCCATGAGTTTACACCTCTTAAATACAAGAAGTCTCACATTTTTGTAACTTTAAAGTGGAAATTCAGGCAGTGTGTAGCACAGTCGTCATTTCTCTTGAACGACTAACTACACTGCTAGGTTAGGCATGTGGAGGCTGGCTGTCCAGCCACGCCCACTCGTCTGTGTGTCACTCCTCCGACGGCATCTGAGTGAGCTCACCGGAGGAGGGGTTCACAAGTGTTGGACACATTAGGGAAATATTGTTCAGAGCCAGAAAGATAGCCAATATGCACTCAGTAGGTCTGTCAGGGAGCCTCATCCGAGATGGGGCATCTTTGCCTGTGGCTATTGAGCTTGCAGGGTGCAGTCATCTCCGAGGAGTGGCGACAGTGCCTTTTGCGAGGTCATCCTCAGTTCATTCAGATGACTGGTGGAGGCTGCTGGCCTCTCATATGGAGTGCAAGAACAGCTCACGATTTGCAGCACAGTTTCCAGAGTTGACTGGGGTCCTAAGGTCTGGAGCCGAGTGGACAATCTCGGCCAGAGGCTTTGTTGAGTCTGACAGTCTTGGCTGGACCTCCATTATTGGGTGGATAATTGTAGGACTCTCCTAGACAGGTCAGGGTACACTACACAAAGGAAGCAGCTACTCAGTTAGGTAAGTACTTGCGGGGTGCACATGGTGGTTTTTAGCCTACATGGTAGTCTGAGATACTCTGATGAACACAAAGCAGTTGACATACAGATAACAAAATCAGACAGCATTCAGAGTGAAGAAACTTTGACAAATTTTATCAGTTAACTGTTGTAGTTTTTGCAACAAAATTCCCAAACTTATTTATTTATGGCTTATTTACCCTGACTAGATTAGATGCTTCAGGCGCTAACTTACACATGACCAGGAACAATATTACACAGAAAACAAAATAATAATAACACTAACATTAATAATGTATTATAATAATACGTTAAGACACAACAATATCAATGCTAATAATTTGGATTATTAATGAAAAGTACACCCCCCCACCCCAACAAACATGGACCTTGCCATTGGTGTGGAGGCTTGCGTGCCTCAGCGATACAGATAGCCGTACTGTAGGAGCAACCACAACGGAGGGGTATCTGTTGAGAGGCCCGACAAACGTGTGGTTCCTGAAGAGGGGCAGCAGCCTTTTCAGTAGTTGCAGGAGCAACAGTCTGGATGATTGACTGATCTGGTCTTGAAACACTAATCAAAATGGCCCTGCTGTGCTAGTACTGCGAACGGTTGAAAGCAAGGGGAAACTACAGCCATAATTTTTCCTGAGGGCATGCAGCTTTACTGTATGGTTAAATGATGGTGTCTTCTTGGGTAAAATAGTCCCCCATTATAATCTCCAGGAGGGGCCTACTCGAGGATGTCATTATCAGGAGAAAGAAAACTGGCATTCTACGGATCGCAGCGTGTAATGTCAGATCCCTTAATCGGGCAGATATGTAAGAAAATTTAAAAAGAGAAATGGATAGGCTAAAGTTAGATATAGTGAGAATTAGTAAAGTTCGGTGGCAAAAGGAACAAGACTTTTGGTGAGTTGAATACAGGGTTATAAACACAAAATCAAATAGGGGTAATGCAGGAGTAGGTTTAATAATGAATAGGAAAATAGGAATGCGGGTAAGCTACTACAAACAGCATAGTGAACGCTACTACAGTAGTACAAGTTTATATGCCAACTAGCTCTGCACATGATGAAGAAATTGATAAAATGTATGATGAGGTAAAAGAAATTATTCAGGTAGTGAAGGGAGACGAAAATTTAATAGTCATGGGTGAATGGAATTCGGTAGGGAGGAAAGGAAACATTGTAAGACATTTCCAGGGGCAGATGTGGACTCTGACCACAATCTATTGGTTAGGACCTGTAGATTAAAACTGAAGAAACTGCAAAAAGGTGGGAATTTAAGGAGATGGGACCTGGATAAACTGAAAGAACCAGAGGTGGTACAGAGTTTCAGGGAGAGCATAAGGGAACCAATGGGGGAAGGAAATACAGTAGAAGAAGAATGGGTAGCATTGAGGGATGAAACAGTAAAGGCAGCAGAAGATCAAATATGTAAAAAGAAGAGGTCTAGTAGAAACCGTTGGGTAACAGGAGAAATATTGAATTTAATTGATGAAAGGAAAAAATATAAAAATGCAGGCAAAAAGGAATACAAACGTCTCAAAAATGTGATTGACAGGAAGTGCAAGATGGCTAGAGGACAAATGTAAGGCTGTAGGGGCTGATATCACTAGGGGTAAGATAGATACTGCCTACAGGAAAATTTGAGAGACCTTTGAAGAAAAGAGAACCACTTGTATGAACATCAAGAGCTCAGATGGAAACCCAGTTCTAAGCAGATAGGTGGAAGGAGTATATAGAGGGTCTATACAAGGCCAATGTACTTGAGGACAATATTATGGAAATGGAAGAGAATGTAGATGAAAATGAAGTGGGAGATATGATACTGTGTGAAGAGTTTGACAGAGCACTGAAAGACCTGAGTCGAACCAGGGCCCCAGGAGTAGACAACATTACATTAGAACTACTGACGGCCTTGGGAGAGCCAGTCCTGACAAAACTCTACCATCTGGTGAGACAGGCGGAATACCCTCAGACCTCAAGAAGAGTATAATAATTCCAATCCCAAAGAGAGCAAGCGTTGACAGATGAGAAAATTACCAAACTATCAGTTTAATAAGTCACTGCTGCAAAATACTAATGTGAATTCTTTACAGACAAATGGAAAAACTAGTTGAAGCCGACCTTGGGGAAGGTCAGTTTGGATTCTGTAGAAATATTGGAACACGTGAGGCAATACTGACAGTCTGTGGAGATTTCAATTTGAATTTTCAGTTGTCCACTATCTGTAACTCATATGCAAATAATTTATTAAATTCATTTGGTCTTTATATTACAACCACTGAAATAACAAGGCTTCATTATAAAGGTACTGGTACATGTATTGACAATATATTTGTATCAAATGAGTTAGTGCATCTGAAGTCAGACGTAATTAAGACCTGGGTATCTGGCCACTGACTCAGTGCACATGGCAGGAAAGAGTGTATGTGTGGTCAATTATGATAATCTAAATATGTTTAAGTCTAATATTGATAAAAGTTATTGGTTGCTAGTTTATCGAGAACATGCAATAGGTAGAAAGGTGGAAGAACTCATATCTACTCTTTCTGTATATGCTAAGATGTCGTTTCCCATTAACGTACCAAATAATAAAAAGGCACTAAGAGTAAATAAGGTCAAGGGTGAAAAGGTGTTGGAGATCAAGAGGGAGTGTGATCAATATTATGCCTGTACAAAAGTACAGGTTCTCAAGTATTTAAAGACATGCTCACAGTGAAAAAGGAAAGATTAAGACAGGCCTTAAAGGAAGCTAGGTGTATGAAGATATAATACTAACATCAGAAAATAATATCATTAACAGTCAATGCAACAGGAAAATGACTTCACAGGCTGAAGGCAGCAATCTGAATGCTGCACAGTTAAATACATCCTTCACTGAGAAGGTGATTGGCACTTACAATATAGTCACTGACCATAAATACTGCCTGAGAAACACCACAAAACCTGGAAGTACATTTAGCTTTAAATTTGTCAAGGTACAGGATGTTACCTATATACTGAGGAAAATGAAGAACAGTTTTACTGATGACGTTTATGGTTTAAGTTCAGCCATGTTAAATGTGATTCAGTTCAGCTGCCAGAATTGATAACACATGTAGTAAATACATGTATTTTGGAGGCTCAGTTCCCCAGGGCAGTAAAGTCACTCGAAAACACAAAAAAGGCAGCCTCCAAAGTTGTGATAATTTTAGGCCTGTTTCAATTGTGCCAGTCTTGTCTAAAGTGATAGAAGCTATATTAAATAGTAAAATACTTTGAAGGAAACTATATCTTCAGTGATAGACAATTTGGCTTCAGATCAGGGTTAGGAACTGTTAAATCTGCCTTATCACTTTTAACACAGTGTGTGAAGCAACTAGAAAGCAAGCTCATGGTTCAGAGTAAACTCTGTGATTTATGAAAAGCTTTTGACACTGTGTCTCATGAAATCTTATTGAACAAAGTGCAATTCTATGGCTTTACACGAAGTGCTCGGGAATTGATAAAATCTTATCTAAGTAATAGAGTGCAGAAGGTGGTTTTTAATGGTACAGAATCAGATTACTTACTTGTGGGCATGTTCTGTTCTTGGCCCAATTCTATTTATTATTTATATAAATGACTTATCATGTAACATAGTTGGGCCATCAGCTAGGAGTTACTTATTTGCAGATGATCTTGCAGTCTGTATAACTGCAGAAACAGCACAGAAGGTCAAATATTAAGCAGACCAGTGCACTGTCAAAGTTGAAAACTGGTGTAAAGCTAATTCCCTTTGTGTCAAAAAAAAATCAAGACCTGTATGTATCGTGGAATAATAACACTGAACTTGAGCAGAGCTCAAATGCTGTTGATTTCCTAGGAATCTCAATTGATTCAAAAAGGTGGGAAGCAGCATTAGCAAAGGAATATTTTCTCCAAGGAAGCTGTGTCTTTGTCTAAATGTGCCAGTACTTAAAGCAAAAGAAACCACAGTCACATTTACTGTGGGGACATCAAAGCAAGGCAGCTAATGTCTTCAAACTACAAAATAAGGCAATAAGACTGATATGTAGCTTGGCACCCAGAGCTCACTGTAGACCAAGCTTTAAAAAAATTACAGATTATGACCCTGCTGTCAATATTTATACCATTGTGTGTAATGCATACCAAGGAAATCTATCCGAAGTATCAACAGTATGACATGCGGCATAATTATAACACAAGAAACAAGCAAGACCTAGTTTCTTTCTGATGTAACTATAAAAAAACACAAAAGTGCTCTTTATACAAGCCCATAAAATTTTTTAATGCCATACCCCAACATATCACAGATCTTCCAATAAAAAAAAAAGTAAAAGAATTTCTTCTTGAACTCAACATTTATGAAACGGATGAATTTTGAAGGGTGGCAAAGAATATGGTATGACCACACTTTGTGATCAGTTTTTACATGCTTCTATATATGAGTACGTCTGTAATTGGCTAAATTTACTATGCAATATCAATTTGTACCAGAAGTTTCTCTGTTTTGTAATGCCTCAGATGATCTCCGAGGTGTCTACAACAATAAAAATCAATCAATTGTAGACTTCCTTGAGAGTTTCATTTGCTTTCTCTTAGAGGAGTTCTCTTGTTTTCTCACTGACTATAATATTGCTGTCATCAGTGAAAAGAATTTTTTCACCATGAGTAACACTACTGGGAAAGTCATTGATGTACATCAGGAATACTATTGGTCCTCATTTGATACTTTGCGGAAACCCCATATTAATGTATTTTTCGCCGGCCGTGGTGGCCGAGCAGTCTAGTCCAGAACCGCACGACTGCTACGGTCGCAGGTTGAAATCCTGCCTCGGGCATGGATGTGTGTAATGTGCTTACATTTGTTCGGGTAAGTGTTTTACTAAATGTTAAGCTCTATTTGAAGTATGTGTTATCACTATTCTTTGTACCCTATCTGCTAGGTATGACCAAAACCAGTCCTTAGCTACCACTCTTTCTCCTAATGCTTCTAATTGATTTAATTGAATCTTGTGGTCGACTGCATCAAAGGGCTTAGAAAGATCATAAAGGAACCCTCTGACAGACTCTTCTTTATCAAGAGCTTCAAGTACAACTTTTGTGCATTCTACGACAGCTGACTCCGTATTTTTGCCACATCACAAACAAAACTGTGATTCACTTAAAAGATTGTATTTATTCAGGTAATTCATTAATCTGTTTTTCATAATTGCTTCTATTATTTTTGAGAATGGTGACAGCTTGTAATTTTCTGCATTACCTTTCTTAAACAAAGGCACAACTCTTGCCTGTTTTAACTGCTGTGGAAATGTCCCTGGTGTACAGGATTCATTTATTATGTGTGTTAAGGGACCTTGTACAACCTCTATGCATTGTTTTAGTACACACATTGGTACTTCATATAAGCCTACTGGCTTTTTAGTTTTTCAACAGTTTTACTGGCTTCATTATCTGTGATTTGAAGTAACATCATTGTATTTAGTGCAACATTTTTTACAGGGGTTATATTTGTTTTGGGGAATTCTTGCCGTAACTTCCCTAAAATACTTGAAAAATGCTCATTTACATACTTTGATAAGTGTTGTGGCTTATTTATTACCTTATCCTCCTCCCTTAGGAATATGTTATTCTGTCTGTCTTTCTTTGCCTCTCCCTGTTCCCGTTCCCGTTTTTATAACATCCCAGACTGCTTTGCTTTTATTCCCTGCATTATATATTACTGTGTCATTAAACGATTTTGTTGCAGCTATCAGCACCTTCCTATGGATCATTGTGACTCTTTTCCATGGAAGTGAGGTATTTAATTGTTTGGGAGGACTTCTTAGTACCTGCTGTTATCCATCTACTTTTGTGTGACGTTGATACAGACATGCATACTTTTGGAAATGCCTTTTCAAAGTTCAATTTAAATAATGTGGATTCTTATTCACATTGGTTTCCCTATACACTTCATCCCAGCGTTTTTTTTTTTTGCTAGTTCCTTTGAAAAATCTTTTATTTTCATTTCCAATGGATGTCATTTGTAGGCTTGTAGTTTATGGGATGATTTCATGTCTCATATTACTGTTGTTGTTTGACAGAGATGGTCTGATAATCCGAGATCTTTTACAGCTACATCACATTTTTCCCTGCCCATATTTGTGGCAACATGGTCAATTACTGATGAAGTCATTGTAGCAACCCTTGTTGCACTATTGACCAATAGGGAGAGGCCAAAACTTTGAAGTATATTTATGAAGGTGCTGCTGGATTCATTTATGATATTCATGTTGATTTTAATGTCCCCACACAGAATTGTGCTGAGCTTTGTACTTGAGACTTTATATAGAAATTCTGTTAATTTATTGAAAAACAGTGTCCACACTATCTCTGGGAGATCCATACAAACACAAAATTATTAATATCTTGGTGATATCAAGCCCTGTTAATTCAAACTGCTGGAGACACTCTTTAGGCAGGGGAACCTGTTGTCTGGATTTATCCTAAAAAAGACCTACTTCTCATACTGATGACAACAGGTATTTGACCATGTGTGGCCCGAGATCCACCCCCTATACTTTCACGAATCAGCTGTACCAATCTTCCTTTGCCAGTCCTGTTTAGGTATAGGCCACACCCAGTGAAACCCCATCTGTCGATAGTCCCGACGGGCATGTGAGCAAAGTTGGTTTCCCTAACCCCAAATTGATTCGCCTCACATCTCCATCAAGGTTTGGCCAATCGTGACACCGGAACAGCTCAACAAAGTGTACTGCCACAAGTCAGGGAAGCTATCTTGCCCAGGTCACCACCTATGTCATGTGCCCTATCCCTGTGCAAACTGTTTCCTGCCCCACCCACTATCACTACATGGTCTTCTTTTGTAAAGACCTTAAGTCCTCTATCACATGACTTAGCCCTGCATTTGGCTGGAACATACTGGTGGCCTGGTATGTTGCCCCTAAACATTCCTGTAACTCGGGGCCTACAACTCACCCATGCCTAATACCTAGCAGCAGCACTTTCTTCTTCCTAACATTTTGTATATTTCTAAGCTTCTTGGCCTCAGTTGAAGTGTGCTGCACATTTCTTGCTCCGTGTTCTACCAGAGGCTCTGGCAGTGGTAGACACACAGTTTTATCATCAACTCCAAAAACATCAGATCATGTTCTCTTTCTTCCTACCCTCCTACAAGCTGCCAGTTCACAACCTCCCTATCTCTCTTGATCCTTATCAGTTCCTTCCTTGCTTCCTTCAACTGTGCCCCAAGGGCACAGATTTTCCTTTCCTGTACCCCAACCAAAATGTTCCTACTATATACTCTGCAGTTCCAGGAGAGAGCCTCTTCTGTTCTCCCAAGATTCTCCCCCCACCTCTCCCTCCCCCAGTGAAAATATTTCCTACAAGGTTAGCAACAAATCCCTCTACTCACAATGCTATAACAGCTTCCACATTTCCCACTCATGATCAGTTTCAAAAGAATAATTAAGTTTTAAATTTGTCCAGGACACGAGATTGGCTATATGTATGCAAAAATGACATGGAGGTCTTACATGCCATTGTTGTTGTTTTTGTACTGATTTAGAGATACAATGACAGGAGAGTGAATTAGTAATTACTTTGCTTTTAGAGAATTTACTTTAGTGTTTGGTCAGGTTTTAAATTTATACCTAGATCACCTCTAACTAGTGAACAATATGAAATGTGTTAGTTAAATACAATTTAAAAAACTTTTAATTATACTTTTATAGTAACAATAGGCACTGATGAAACTAGTAGCTGCCTTTCTTAAAAGAATTTTCTGCTATCAAGAAAATTTTAATAGAATTTTTTGTGTTTTGGAATGCAAAATTTCGCATTATGTCACAATTATCGTGACTTCAGATTACACAAAGTTGTTTTTTTTTTTTTTTTTTTTTTTTTCAAGAATAATCTCTATGGGGACGCAAATATTCAGTTTTGTGACAAGAATGGACACTACAGCAAATATACAAAACAAAGGAAATTTAAATTTGACACTATTTCCTCTCAAATAACTTCTTTTAGTGGACGAAGAAAACACCTGTGATCTCACTCGCTGGACATCTTGTCTTCCTGTCTGTTTTAATGTTTGTTTACTTACAAGGCCTGTCACTGTCTGTGCGGGATAAGCTTTTGGCATACCATGGCAGCAAGAGCATCCAAACAGCACACCAGATATGCAACTGATTGTGTGTAAGCACAATACTGAAATACCTTGTGAGTCATCCCTATATTCATATGCCCAATGTTGCTTTCCTCTTCCGATACACAATGCCTTACAGGACTGTCAGTAAATGAGTGTGTTGGAGGCCAGCTCTGTCCATCACTGTGGCTGTCGGATAGAGAGACCAACAGCTGTGCAGGGGCTCCAGGTGCAATTCCTGGCCAATTTGAGAATTTATCCTCCCAGAGGTTGGGTGTTGTGTTGTGCTTATCACCATTTTACCATTTCTTTAGAGGCAAAAAAAAAAAAGCAGTATCAACTGATGTAGACTTGCAGTAGGCAGCCGATTGCTCCTGCATACGATCTCCCGGCCAGAAATGCCATACTGTCATTTCATTTCACGCTAGGTATGAAACTGATTCTCTGATATGCACATTATTGAATTGTGAGTCATCTCTTAATTTGTATATGCTCAGTCGGTTTAATATTAATTTGCAGGGCTCTAGAGTAAGCAGTGTGTAGTTGTGTGCACTATGGTGAGTTGTCGTGTCACCTAGCATGGCAATACAACATGCGACTGCAACAGTGCCAACAGCACTGGGTAGTGTTGTCTACTTCACTGCATGAGAAATAGAGCTGTCACGATGGCCAGTCTGACCTCAGTACTACATGTTTGCATGTTGGCCAGTGGATACTTGGAGCAAATCCAGTAATACTCACATATGAAGATTCGTTTATCTTTAACATCACAGAATCATGTTTCTATATCTGCTCCATCCCCATTCCCCAGTGGAAGGGGGGGTAACAATTATTTTGTGCACATGAGTCTGCTAGTAATTGGATCCTTTCTACTTTTCAAAACTGCATTAACTTTCCCGTGCTCATCCATCCCTGTCCTCAATCCTTTCCCTTGCTTACATTGGCCTGGCTATCTTTTTTTTGTTGCTATCCCTTACACTATCATTCCTCTTGCTTTACAATTCCCTTTTTGGAATTTTTGGTCCCTCTTTGGGAATTGAACTACTCTAAATTTTGTCTCCATGGTGTGAGCCAGCTGTGGAACAATACCATACATGAAGTCTTTGGCATGTGGGCTTACCACCTCTTCCATTTTTTACCTGAAGCCATTGTCCTTTTTGTGCTGTACCACTAGCACAGTAGTCATTTCGTGTGCTTGGGGTGTTATGTACTCTTTTGATGGAGTCCTCTGAATACAGGGATGACAGTTCTGATACACGAGCTGCTACCTCCCTGTGTATGCCTATGAGTAGTGGCTTGTCATTCTGGAGCATTGGAACTCCCAGCAACAGCCCCTATGGCATTGGCCCTTGGTGTGGCTGAGTAGTGCACAAGGGGAGAGCCCCTGATTGGTTTTGGTGCTATTAGGGTCTACACTTTGTATCAAACATATCAGACTTAAAAAACCGGCCGTCTTTGGCTGACCTTTAGTCAGGAACGACTTTTCATGGCACCCCTTTTCAACTTACAACTATCCCCTCATGGGAGGAGGGTCAGACTCACTTGCTTGGGGTCAGATCTTTTCCCCATTACCTGGTCTGCATCAAGACTGACAAGGACACCTTCCCACCATGAACCCATTATTTTGGTAGAAACTATCAAAGACAAGTTTGGCAAACCATTACTCCTCACTAGCCTTTGAATATGCTTCAGGGTGTCTTTTTCATAGAGACCTCATCTTCCAAACTGGTGAAGCATGGGCAAGGCATTCATTTTGTTCATCATATTCAGAAAGGCACTAAGGACAACCACACTGATAATGACCACTTTATTCTGGTCTTTGAAGTGGATACCCTCAAGACAAGGTCAAGGTTATGGCTTATCACTGTGCACTGTGATGTATGTCCTGCCACTGCTAAAATGTTTTTGGTGTTTATGATTTGTACACATGTATTAATCCTGTATGCAATGAATGAGGATGCCAAGGTGTGCCTTTGTTCTACTGACCACATGTATTCATTGTCACAACTGTTGCTGGTTTGTAAGAAGGAAAGAATATATTGGGGTTTACGATCAGCTTCGCCTTGTGTCTACTAAAATCTACTATTGACTCTGTTACATCCTTTCCCCCACCTTATCCCAGTGATGCCTCACTCTTCTCTCCCTCTCCCCTCCAACTGTTGCTCCTTTCATCCACCAGAGAAGTGCCTCTTCTCTGGTGTCTGCTGCCATTAGGGCCTCCTCTCAGTCCAAGAGTCTGATGGTACACATTGGCCATGGAACCGTCAGCTCTAGCATCCCCAAGGTTGCCTGGTCTCTCTTTATAGAACTAGCAGAAGCCTCTCTCCCCCCTTACCTCTCTGGCATCTAGCGTGTGTCCTCCTCTACTTATGAAAGAGAAGAAGGGACATAAGTCCTGGGATGAGGACACTCCATTGCTGAGGAGGATGGCATTCCATAGGGTTCAGTGTTAAGTATCCTTTTCCTCATCACTATTAAAGGACTTGTGACCTCCGTCAAACTGTTGTTGGTCACCCCTGCTCTGCATGTGGATGACTTCTGTGTCTGAGTTATTTTACACTTGGTGGCTTTTGTGAAGTGATAGTTCCAGGGTGCCATGTGGTATGCTT
The DNA here is from genome assembly GCF_023897955.1 of Schistocerca gregaria. Lineage (NCBI taxonomy): Eukaryota > Metazoa > Arthropoda > Insecta > Orthoptera > Acrididae > Schistocerca > Schistocerca gregaria. The sequence continues at coordinate 1,505,240 of NW_026061711.1, read as the reverse complement.
CTGCATGGACCTTCTCACACAGTTTTCAGTTTTCTCCTCTTAAATTGTGGGTGGTGCATTTCTGTCACCATATTGTGTACGATACCTACTGGAGCTCTATCTCGAGACCCAATTTCTGATTGTGGTCCACCACTTCCATTTCTTGGGTCGTCTTATGACATTTACTTGTGTGTGTGTGTGTGGGGAGGGGGAGGGGGGGCATGGTAGCCAAATTTAGGGCTCAGTTGCTCCTTCCATACTGATCCTCTTGGAGCAGGTCCACCATTGTGGTATCTATCTGATCATCAGTACCTTTTGCACTAGCCGTATTGTTTCCTGGTTGAAGCTGGGGTTGTCCCCCACTCACTGCCCTTTTGGTACAACAGTCTAAGCTTCCTGTTTCCTATGCCATCACCATCTTCTCTTTCCCCACACATCCCTTATATTTTATACTTTAGCAGCAAGAAATTGCTCGCTCTTCAGGTGAGTTTAACAGTTGGGCTCCAGCTTGCAGTCCTTTGCCATGATTTTTATCTTCCCTCTTTGTCCTGTTCCCCGTTCTCTCCAAAAACCTCCTCCCCCTTGGTTAGTTCCTTGATCCCAGATTCAGAGGGGTCTGTGTTTCATTGTTTGTTCTGCCAGCTTTTATGGGAGTTTCAGGCTGCTGTTGTGTTTTAATGGAATGGCTCTAGGCTCTAAATCTGCTAATTAGAAGGAATGTGCCTTCTGCTGGCAAGTAACACCATCTCTTACCTGCCCCATGTAGCATGTGTACTGCATAGCTAATGGCCATTTACCAGGTTCTTTAGTATGTTTAACAGTCCTCTCCCACCCACGTTATGTGCAGACTCGATAACTGCCCTTGAGGCTATCAGACAGTGGTTTTCCCTCCCTCTTCTTGGTCTATGACATCTAAGACCACCTTACCAATCTTGACCATGCTGGTTGTTCAGTTGACTTTCTTCGGGTTCCCACTCATGTGGGTATCCCAGGTAATGAACTGCTGATCCTGTGGCTGGAGGGTGTGCCCCTTTTGTGTGACCTCTCTGGTGCTGGGTTTGCAGCCTCATGTCCAATTCCTTTTTGCTCAGCCTTGAGCTGACTCTTGGAGGCCAACCCCCTGCCTAATAAACTTATTGCGATAAGGGGACTCTTGCCACATGGCCCACTGGGGATCTACCATCCTCTGCGAACTTCGTATTGGTCATACAAGGTTGAATCTAAGCCTCTTACTCCATAATGATCTGTAACCCCCACATTTTATGAGACTCCCCTACCATTTGGCCTTTTGCACTAAACACACTCTTCCATTCTCCATTATCACAGATGGTAGCATACAACCTTACATAGTTACATCTGTCCTTGGTTTTCATCATAAAAGTGGTTTGTTCCATGGATTTAAGTACCTGAATTGTCTTCCACAATTGGAGGCCGTCAGTTTGGAAGGCCTGCATCATTGCTTTCATGCTGGTCAGGTTTTCCTCCCCATTTTGTGCTGTTTCATCACCCCCCCCCCTCCGCCGCCACGGTGTTTTCCCCACTGTGTCGCACTCATGGTATGAAGTGCGAACTGGGGTGGGTTAGCAGTGATTTCAGCACCATGTCACACATAGCACCATTGGGGTGTCTTATGATCTCCCCCTTCCTCCCTCCAGTTCTTTACTCTTCCTGCCACCCCAGTGTTCCATCTTCATTTGCCTGTTTTGCTTCGCCATCAAATAGATTGTGCTGTTGGTTTGCTGCTCCCACAGTTTCTGCCACTTTGGATCTTGGGACAAATGATGTCACTGTTTCGTTCCTCTCCTCATTCAGACAATCAATCAACATCTGCAGCCAGCAGGCAAGCAGTGAGACTTGGTATCTGCTCTCTTAGCATCTGTGTCAGGGTGTTACTAGCATTAATGACAAGTTTGAAATTATTACTTGTTTCCAAATAAAAACAGCCACTTTGGTGACCTGGTGAACTAGAACTACAAAATTATATGCTTAAATTTAGGAAATAATGGCCCGCTAAAAACAGAAAATTCTGGAATATGAGTTATTTGGTTACAGATAACTTTTCAAAAAGGGGGATTTTTTTAAAAAGTAAAATTATACTGCAAATTGGAACGTGAAAGGCTTTCAGTTGGGTTATATTGCTAATTCATAATTACTCATTCCTAATTCCAACTGCATGTGTTTGTACTGATATTGAAATTATTATTTATTCACCAAATTTATTTTTTGGTAAATGAGTTACATTATCAGGAAAATTGATTGTGAACAATCAGATGTTAGTGTATTCCTTGCTAGAATATGAAAATATTTAATCTGTTTAACAGTTGCACTAGTGTTACCCATCTAGCTAGATCAAAAATAAATATATATTACAAGTTGACGATTGCAACTCACTCTGTTGTCACGTTGGGACAGTTGTCAAATGTGTGGCCATCACCAGCAGTGCGCTGAGCCTCAGTCACAGTCATCACTGCCCAGCACGGCTTGGGAGGGGGCTGACCCAGTGATGCCAGCATTCTAGGCTGCTGGCACAAGCCGCAGCAGTTTCTGGTGGTCCCACGTGTCAGCAGAACTGCCGCACCAGAGGCCAGTGAAGAAGGAAGGAATATCGACATCTGACATTCTGTCAACAGTGAGGCCGTCAGAGACAGAGCATAAGCTCTGACTGTTTCAAGGATGGGGGAGAAAATTGGCCTTGGCCTTTCAAAGGAACCATCCCAGAATTTGCCTTGATTGATCTAGGGAAATAATGGAAAAACTAAAACTGGATGGCAGGACACGGAATAAAGCCATCATGTTACTGAATGTGAGATCAACACACTAGCTAATGTGGTGTAAACCTTCATCCAGAAGTGTTCACAGTTTCTTCTGTATCAGGAACTGCCATGAGTATGCAGCTTGAGGAATTTGTTTTCTTTGCTCAAAACAGTCTCCTCTGTACTGCAAGTTTTCTCTTGTGACTCCTTTGTGGGCTATTGAAAGAGACGCCACTACTGGCATGAACAGCACCTACACTAGCCTTCAGTGAAGTTACCATTTTGTTGGCCAGCTAAACTTCAGTAACTGAAATACCAGAAACAATTTCTGCCAGTACCTCTGTGTCACAGGAACAAACTGGCTTCAGAATTTTCCTCTCCAACATTCATAAGTAGTACATCTGGTAATTCAGAAATTTCAAACGGTTTTTCTTCTATACTCTCTACTTCATAAACATTATGTATATGCTTGCACGTATTTAACCTAATGCTATAACCAATACATGCATAGTAATATCTATTAATTCTTACTTTACAGTCAGTGCACACTAATTTGGAGTTACAGTGGATAATATTTTCTTCCACAAGGTAAACTTCAAGTGATTTTGTGGCTGGTACTTTCCAACCTCAGCCTACCTTTCTAGCTGAGTCCTTATTCATCAAAATACTGGATTCGTGCTTATGGGGGATGTTTTCATTTTACTTGTTAGTTTTGCTTTCACAATGACAATGAGCCTGTCAAACAGATTTGCTGTTACAAGCAACGTGAATGCAAGTACACCTTTATCCAAATGTTTCACCTGCTTTGCATTACCATGTAGAGTAAGTGGTGGTAATATGCACCCCCCCCCCCCCTTAATATCTTAATAATATTTAGCTGAACTCTAGTGGTGTATTAACATACCATTATTGGTTAATACTTAGATGCAACCTACTAAGTATTGGCAACAGTTTCAAATAGATTAAAAGTATGGTATTATTGCATTTTTAAGCTGTCTACACTAGTTTACAAGGTGTAAGTGTAATGTGGACCTCAGGGTCCATATTATAAGCAGACCGTAAAATGTTTTTAATTCTGTTTTCAGATGCCTAGGACTAATCTGGCACCTAAATGAACCCGTAAAAGGCAGGTGTGGGATAAAAACAAAATGCGAGAGGCAGTGTCTGCTGTTGTAGTAAAAATCATGGGAGTTAAAAAAGCAAACATTGCGCTGTCCCAAAAACAACTCTGTGCCAGTATGTGTATGAGGCTAATACCTGACAGATGTTGAAACTAAAAAGTTTGGAAGAAAACCAGCTGCCCTGGAAAGAGAACTAGTGGTTTACATACACTATATGGAGGCCAAATTCTATGCTTTTACTAGTATGGATGTTAGGAAAATGGCCTACCAACTTGCAGTTGTGAATGGAAGGGCTTGTCTTGGCCATTTTCTTCAACGTCATCAAGATAAGCTTTCGATTAGAAAGCCAACTGGAACATCATATGCTCGAGCAAAACGCTTTTCGCATGAGAGAGTTAACTCATTCTACGACTTGCTATAAGCTGAATTCTGGAAACATAAGTATCCAGAAGATCGTGTATGGAACGTTGAGGAAACAGGCCTTAGTGTAGTTCAGACTGATACTGCAAGCAGAGGTAAACGCCAAATTTGTTCTCTGACTGCTGCTGAGTGTGGGTCTCTAGTAATGGTCGTCTGTTTGCTGAGTGCAGGAGGTTCTTATGTTGCCCTGATGTTCGTATTCCCGAGAATGGATGAGGGGAAAGACCATTGTTTCAACTGATTTGCTGTACAAAAGAGAGTTAGAAGTCATTATTAAAGGAAAGAGAGGAAAAGAACTTTGCCAAAGACCCCCTAGTGAGATAAGCTTCTACATCCTTACATTTGTCCTCTAGCCATCCATGTCTGCTTAGCCATTTTGCGCTTCCTGTCGATCTCATTTTTGAGACGTCTGTGTACCTTGTTGGCTGCTTCATTTATTGCATTTTTATATTTTCTCCCTTCATCAAGTAAATTCAATATCTCTTCTGTTATCCAAGGATTTCTAATAGCCCTCGTCTTTTTACCTATTTGATCCTCTGCTGCCTTCACTACTTCATCCTTCTACTGTATTTCCTTCCCTTGCCAAAGAAACACACTATATCATAGGATCCAACAAGTTTGCTTTCATGGAGCATCCACTGCCAAATATTCTCGCTGTAGTGAGTCTTAAGTGCACCCATAAATGTACGATCTAACAGTTGCAGGACTAGAACAATTAGCCTCAATAACTTCGTCATTCTTGGGCGGCAGTTCATAGTTACAATTCGCTGAAACCTGCCAGCTTGATCACCCAACCTGTTGGCGTCGTCTTTTTTACCTGTTCAGCTCCAGATACAATAACCTCTTTATCTGACGGCCTCTCAATTCCGATGTCAGTTTTGTCTTCCGGCAGGAAATCTGCATCGGTGAATACGGACTGGTCCGTGGGCCATACTCCAGTAGCTTTCAAACCTTTAATAGCAAATAGCATTGTTGCACTTTTGATGAAAAAAGCGTTGAAATTTGAAAGACCACCGCGGCCTGCACATCCCTCGGTCCATACGCGGAGTCGTTGGAGGGGAGAGGCGACAGGTATATATACCACACCGCCCGCCGGCATAGGACGTCAGTCAACAGGAGTAATCTGATGATGATGGCACGCTACGCCGTGACTGGAACACGATAGTGGGAAAAGGAAGAGAAGGAAACGTAGTAGGTGAATATGGATTGGGGTTAAGAAATGAAAGAGGAAGCTGCCTGGTAGAATTTTGCACACAGCACAACTTAATCGTAGCTAACACTTGGTTTCAGAATCATGAAAGGAGGTTGTATACATGGAAGAACCCTGGAGATACTAAAAGGTATCAGATAGATTATATAATGGTAAGGCAGAGATTAAGGAACCAGGTTTTAAATTGTAAGACATTTCCAGGGGCAAATGTGGACTCTGACCACAATCTATTGGTTATGACCAGTAGATTAAAATTGCAAACAGGTGGGAATTTAAGGAGATGGGACCTGGATAAAGAGAAAGAACAAGAGGTTGTACAGAGTTTCAGTGAGAGCATAAAGGAACAATTGACAGTAATGGGGGAAAGAAATACAGTAGAAGAAGAATGGGTAGCTTTCAGAGATGAAATAGTGAAGGCAGCAGAGGATCAAGTAGGTAAAAAGACGAGGGCTAGTAGAAATCCTTGGGTAACAGAAGAGATATTGAATCTAACTGAAGAAAGGAGAAAATATGAAAATACAGTAAGTGAAGCAGGCAAAAAGGAATACAAAGTCTCAAAAATGAAATCGACAGGAAGTACAAAATGGCTAAGCAGGGATGGATAGAGGACAAATGTAAGGATGTAGAGTCTTGTCTCACCAGGGGTAAGATAGATACTGCCTACAGCTGCATGCCCGAGAGACCTTCAAGCACATTCATATTATATTAATATCCAGAAAAACTTGAATTTCAACACAGTCTAACATGTGTTGGACTGTGACGATACGGTAACAACTTTGATACAGCTTCCAGTTTGCGGAACTGGCGGCTGTTTAGGGGAGGCCCTTTGGGCCGGACTTGTTCTGGGTGACATCCTGGCGCTAAGGGCACGTGTCGGTTATGCCATCGGCACCCGGACTGTTCATTCGAACGTAGAGCTTTGAGAAGGCCGAGTTTATATCGTCATAGCATGGAAAACGCACGCTGGGGAGTCTTTCCAAACGTGCAGCGCAATATCAAGCAAGACAGATATTCTGAAAGTGTGTTCGAACATTGACCAAAGAGATGGAAGAACGCCATATGCACGCCATCTTTCTTCAGTACAGACTCGCCATACACCATACTGGCTTTCAGTTGCTGTTGGTTTCAAGGTATAGTCTGTCTGTAAACTCAAGAGCGAGCAGCGCTTTTGGTGGGGGAAGCTGCCTTTTCCGGGAGAACCCTGCCACTGGCCTACAGGGGCACCCAAAATCAGTTGCCTGTTACTTGTCTAGCGGCGTAGATCGGCGTGCAGTGGTGTACAATACGTCGTTTCTGTTCGTGAGATCCTTGTTGCCAGCATCAGTCACTGACATACTTCGGTATCTGGAAGTGCTGGATAACAGCGTCGCATTGCAAGAAAATTGCAGAAGACGAAGAGGAGCTATTTGCGGAGTACATTTCCCCACCATGTTCTAGTTTTGGGTGGAGATTTTAATTTGCCAGATACACCAGGTGACCAAGAAGTCAGTATAAATTTGAAAACTGAATAAATCACGGAATAATGTAGATAGGGAGGTACAAATTGACACACATGCTTGGAATGACATGGGATTTGATTAGAATTAAAAAAAAATACAAAAGCTCAAAAAATGTCCGACAGGTGGCGCTTTATCAGATCAGAATAGCATGACAAAGCTAAAATGATGTTCGTTACAGGAAATGCTCAATATGTCCACCATCATTCCTCAACAGTAATTGTAATCGAGGAATAATGTTGTGAAAAGAACTGTAAAGCATGTCCGGAGTATGTGGTGAGGCATTGGCGTTGGATGTTGTCTTTCAGCATCCCTAGAGATGTCGCTCGATCACGATACACTTGCGACTTCAGGTAACCCCAAGGCCAATAATAGCACGGACTGAGGTCTGGGGACCTAGGAGGCCAAGCGTGACGAAAGTGGCGGCTGAGCACACGATCATCACCAAACGACGCGCATAAGAGATCTGTCAGACATTTTGTTAATTTGTTTTTTCTAATAAATCCCCATGTCATTCCAAGCATGTGTCTCAATTTTTACCTCTCTATCTACATTATTCCATGGTTTATCACTTTTTCCAATTTATACTGACTTTTTGATCACCCGTTAGACTGGGAGACTCAAACGTTTATAACGGGTGGCAGGGACAAAGAATCCAGTGAAATTTTTTTAAAGTGCTTTATCTGAAAAACTACCTTGAGCAGTTAAACAGAGAACCGACTCGTGGCGATAACATATTGGACCTTCTGGCGACAAACAGACCCGAAACAGTTAACGCAGAACACGGAATTAGCGATCATAAAGCGGTTACTGCATCACTGATTACAGCCGTAAGTAGAAATATTAAAGAAGGTAGGAAGATTTTTCTGTTTAGCAAAAGTGACAAAAAGCAGATTACAGTGTACCTGACGGCTCAACACAAAAGTTTTGTCTCAAGTACAGATAGTGTTGAGGATCAGTGGACAAAGTTCAAAACCATCGTACAATATGCGTTAGATGAGTATGTGCCAAGCAAGATCGTAAGAAATGGAAAAGAGCCACCGTGGTACAACAACCGAGTTTGAAAACTGCTGCGGAAGCAAAGGGAACTTCACAGCAAACATGAACATAGCCAAAGCCTTGCAGACAAACAAAAATTACGCGAAGCGAAATGTAATGTGAGGAGGGCTATGCGAGAGGCATTCAATGAATTCAAAAGTAAAGCTCTATGTACTGATTGGCAGAAAACCGTAAGAAATTTTGGTCTTATGTCAAAGCAGTAGGTGGAGCAAAACGAAATGTTCAGACACTCTGTGACCAAAATGGTACTGAAACAGACTGAAGGCCGAACTACTAAATGGCTAATTCACAGAGGAAGACTGCACTGTAGTTCCTTCTCTACACTGTCGCACATATGACAAAATAGTAGATGTCGCAAGAGACGGCAGAGGGATAGAGAAACAATTAAAATCGCTCAAAAGAGGAAAGGCCGCTGGACCTTATGGGATACCAGTTCGATTTTACACAGAGTACGCGAAGGAACTTGCCCCCTTCTTGAAGCGGTGTAGCGTTCCGAACGATTGGAAAAGGGCACAGGTCATCCACGTTTTCAAGAAGGGACTTCAAACAAATTTGCAGAACTATAGATCTATATCTCTAACGTCAATCAGTTGTAGAATTTTGGAACACGTATTATGTTCGAGTATAATGACTTTTCTGGAGACTAGAAATCTACTCTGTAGGAATCAGCACGGGTTTCGGAAAAGACGGTCGTGTGATACCCAGCTCTCGCTATTCGTCCATGAGACTCAGAAGGGCATAGACACGGGTTCACAGGTAGATGCCGTGTTTCTTGACTTCCGCAAGGCTTTTGATACAGTTCCCCACAATCGTTTAATGAACAAAGTAAGGGCATACGGACTATCAGACCAATTGTGTGATTGGATTGAAGAGTTCCTACATGACAGAACGCAGCATGTCATTCTCAATGGAGAGAAGTCTTCCGAAGTAAGAGTGATTTCAGGTGTGCCGCACGGGAGTGTCATAGGGCCGTTGCTATTGACAATATACATAAATGACCTTGTGGATATCATCGGAAGATCACTGAGGCTTTTTGCGGATGACGCTGTAGTATATCCAGAGGTTTTAACAATGGAAAATTGTACCGAATGCAGGAGGATCTGCAACGAATTGACGCATGTTGCAGGGAATGGCAATTGAATCTCAATGTGGACAAGTGTAATGTGCTGCGAATACATAGAAAGATAAATCCCTTATCATTTAGCTACAATATAGCAGGTCAGCAACTGGGAGAACGCATTAGGAGTGATTTAAAATGGAATGATCATATGAAGTTGATCGTCGGTAAAGCAGATGCCAGACTGAGATTCATTGGAAGAATCCTAAGGAAATGCAATCCGACAACAAAGGAAGTAGGTTACAGTACCCTTGTTCGCCCACTGCTTCAATACTGCTCAGCAGTTTGGGATCCGCACCAGATAGGGTTGATAGAAGAGATAGAGATGATCCAACGGAGAGCCGCGCGCTTCGTTACAGGACGATTTAGTAATCGCGAAAGCGTTACAGAGATGACAGATAAACTCGAAGACTCTGCAGGAGAGACGCTCAGTAGCTCTGTATGGGCTTCTGTTGAAGTTTCGAGAACATACCTTCACCGAGGAGTCAAGCAGTATATTGCTCCCTCCTACGTATGTCTCGCGAAGAGACATGAGGATAAAATCAGAGAGATTAGAGGTCACACAGAGGCATACCGACAATCCTTCTTTCCACGAACAATACGAGACTGGAATAGAAGGGACAACTGATAGAGATACTCAAGGTACCCTCCGCCACACACCGTCAGGTAGCTTGCAGAGAATGGATGTAGATGTAGATGTAACGAGCGTTCGATCGTCTGTTACGTTACAGCGTGTGTTAAGGAGGTGACACGAAAATAACTGTTACCCGTTCCAAGCAAAGGGCTCCAATTTATGCAAACGTCTGTCACGCCTAAGGAAGGAACGCGTGGTTTACAGGGATCGCCACGAAGGAAAACTAGTAATTTTGGGAGGAAACCCGTCGTCGTAGACAATTTCATAAAATCGATCCTTCCTCAAACGATGGACGACTTTTACTTAAACCAAAAAATAGTGCCGACATTACGGAAACTACAAATTGTCGTGAAACAAAAAACTCCAGTTTTACTCGTAACAGGCTCGCCAAAAGGAATATTTAACTTTTCTAAAATTCCATACTCTTTATGTAAGAAAGATTCTCTAATCTGTTTTTACACAAAACAAATAATCGTTGATGCTACCAAAACACATGTATCCTTTTTGACAGCTGACAATAGAGCAAATAGCCAATGGGTATAACATTGTCCACATACTTTTCACGTACGTTTACGAAGGCAGTGACAAAAAATGTAGTGCAAATCGGACTAGTACAACACAAGAAATTGTAAATTTCTTGTTACTTTTTAAACATTCATCGTGTTGCAAGACCTGTTAAGTTTCAACGCAATCCTTCAAAGGAAACTTCTATCCTTTAGTAGAAACACAAAGTGAGAATAATTCTTAAATTCTACAGTTTCATTGCGCTTTATGGGGTAGAAGTAGAGGAACGTACATTCACATGAACAGGCATTCGGTTCCATGTTTGTAGTAAAATCCCGACTTACGTTCATATGTTAATATTATTTACTCTATAGCGTTATGTTTCGGAAGAAGTTATCGTCTTTTGTATTCTTTACGGTACTAAAACACTTGTCTAAAAATTAAAGCTGCCGGGCCGTGTATGCAGACGGCGTCGCCGCGGCAGGGCGGTACTGCGTCGTGAGACAGCCTGTGGAGGCGCCCCGTGACGTGGCTGGGTAGCCAGAGTGGGGACAGACTGTAAACGGGCACAGTGAGGATCCATAAGAAACGCATTGTCGTTGATACAATCTGTCATATTTCAGTGTCAGTTAATAACGTATCTACCATTAAAACTTTCAGTCGGTCAGATTCAATGTATGGCCATTCGAAAGTCACAGTCGGTAGAGCGAAATGATGAGGTAGCTGGTAATGTGATTCTTGTTTGCGCCTCAGTGGATCCGAATATTTTTATTACTAGTCTTCGCTTTTTCTGTTAGGATCTGATACTTTCTTTTCAGTGCAATAAAAGTATATTCTCTAATATTCGATGTTACACATGTACGTTCCATCTGAGGATGGAGTTTGTTCGAATGGTTTAATCTACAAGACAGATTGCACTACATGCAGTAAGATATAAGAAGAAAGTGTAAAACAATTCTTTTTTATTTCACATGTTGTGAAGATTCTGCTGCTGAATAGGAACAAATATAAAGTAAGACTTTGAATCGCGCTATTTGTTACGGAGCTTCTCTTTCTGCCTTATAACATGTCCGTGGACACTACACGCAGAACAACGTGACTCTCACGTGGACAAGAGAGGAAAGGCGCGTTTTAATAGCGCTAGCTTAAGAATTTTACGCCCATGCATTTTGTAAAGTGGGTGATAGAGAGAAACGTGTGACGAGGGCCTCCCGACCGCTCGCCTGGTGCAGGTCTTTCGACTTGACGCCACTTGCGCGTCCTTGGAGATGAAATGATGACGATTAGGACAACACGACACCCAGTCCCTGAGCAGAGAAAATCTCCAACCCAGCCAGGAATCGAACCCGTCTGTCACGCTGACCACTCAGCTACCGGGGCGGACAACCGGGTGATGTGTGACCCAGATGCTGCCGCTGCGGTCGCGTGTACCACGTTGACACGCACATGCTGTATGCACAAGTCAGAGCGTTCGGCAGCACTTTCAACTTGGCACGCTCAAGACTGACGTTCACAACACCGTCCGTGTAGTGACGGCATTACACTTTCCTAAAACAGTGCACGGAGATCGGCGTAAATACTGTTGAGTGGTACTTAAGATAGGGAAATAAATTAGTGAAATCAAGGTGAAGTGAAGTAGAAATTTAAAATTAATGAGAAACTTCGTTTAGCTTAGAAGAGTTACACTCTGGCAAACAACGGGCAGAGCAGAAGAGGCAATGACCGCGAAGTCATCACATTCAGGAGAAGCTATCGTCCTCCCCCACGTAAGCAGAAGCTGTCGATTCAGCCGTCAGGGCATCGCCCGTCCGGCTCACGTGTTTCACAATTGTCACACGTCATCAAAGGCCCTCGCCTACATTCCGAGAGCCAATGAACGACGTTAAGAAGATTCTTCGCGAAGCTTTTCGACGTGACAGAAGAGGCAACGACAGCGATGTTGTTCACCTCCAGTGAAGTGAATAAGTACGCGAGACGCAGTGGGCCCGACAGGAGTAGCTTTCAGTTCAGTTCCGGTACAGTCGGTGCTCAAGACCGTCATGCAGGAAGATACTACATCGTACACAGAAGCACCGAGTCCGCCGCTGTAATGGAATAGCAAGCAGCAGCCTCGGCGCCAGAAGACAGAAGGTATTTGAGGCCAGATTTTATGTACCCGAGTGACTCGTGAGGACGGGAAGGAGACAGCGCACATCCGAGTCGTCACCGTCCGATTCACGACTTCTTCCTCAATAATTAAACGGACCACCTCGCGATGCGCGTCTCCAGTCAACTGGGCGAAACGGCGACACGAGATACACACCGCCGTGCGTAATCAGACGCCGTCGCTCACGCAAGCAGAAGGCTTCGCAAACGACACAGCTGCCAGTATCCCAGCCAGAAACCCTTGTACAAAACTTTTATTGAAAGTTATCTTATGTAAAACTGCTGTTTCATTCTACCTCAAACCTGAGCCAAGGATGAACCCACCCTGCAAAAATGTTGTTAAGAGAGAAAAAGTAATTTATTTAGTGTTTTTCACCCTGACATAATGCTTTAGAATCAAATGCCCTTTGCAGTAGTGCTCATCCTGACAGATGACCATCACAAACAGAGAAAACCCAGTTACAGTACGGAGTAGAGAGGAGCGGAGAGTATTCGTTGTGAAGGGGTGCCGTCGAGAATAGATACGATGTGTCAGGGGACGAAAAGCAGTTCGCTATAAAATTAACGAAGAATGCCAACAAGTTAGGAATTACTACAATAATAGCGATTGCGATATTTCTCTCGGCAGTTTAAACCGAGTAGGTGAGCGAGTAAGGTAACAAGGAAAATAACAATAGCTACAGTTGTATGCTATAGCATACAATGTAAAGAATTTCAGGCAAATAGTTACCACATGTTACAGGTCCTGTACTGGCCTTTCTGGATACAGAAAATTTTCGACTGATGCCCTGGCCAGCACATTCTCCAGATCTCTAACCAACTGAAAAGGCCTGGTCAATGGTAGCCGAGCAACGGGCTCGTCACAATACTCCAGTCACTACTGTTGATGAACTGTGGTATCGTGTTGAAGCTGCATGGGCAGCTGTACCTGTACACGCCATCCAAGCTCTGTTTGACTCAATGCCCAGGCGTATCAAGGCCGTTATTACGGCCAGGGGTGGTTGTTCTGGGTACTGATTTCTCTGGATCTATGGACCCAAATTGCGTGAAAATGTAATCACATGTCAGTTCTAGTATAATATATTTGTCCAATGAATACCCGTTAATCATCTGTAGCAATTTTAATGGCCAGTAGTGTATAAGAACAGTAATAGGACGGACCTGCAAAATTACAGTCCAATATCGTTGATATCCATTTGCTGCAGAATTCTTGAACATACAGCTACGGAAAAAATCGCAACACCACAAGCAGTTGTGAGAGATAAACGAAAGTTGGTAGGCGTGTTTCTACAATTGAAAAATGGTGTCGATTTAAATTTCGCGCCAGTCGCATAAGAATGGTGTTAGTAGGGGGGGGGGGCACTGTGAGGGTGCAGATCAGGTCTGCTGTAAATACACGCCGTGGCGGTTGTGAGCGTTAGTTACCTTCTAGATTGGACGTGGTGGTTTGATCTTAGCCAAGAATGCCTTTGAGGAGACAGAGACGCCATTACGATCATCTTAACGAGTTTGAACGAGGTCGTGTAATAGGGACACGAGAAGCTGGATGTTCCTCCAGCGATTTCGCAGGAGACTTGGCAGAAATTTAGCACTGTATACTGGCAGCGGTGACCGCGAGAATGTACGGTTGCAAAAAGCTCGGGCTCCGACCGGTCACGTGGCGCTACCAAGAGGGAAGGCAGTCGTGTCTGGCGTACGTCTCTGGCACATCACATTTCTTCTGCAGTAGCAATTCGAACAGCAGTCGGCGACATAACGAATTAAAAATCGATTACTTCAGGGACAGCCCCGAGCCAAGGGGCCCAGTAGCATGCATTTCACTGACCCCCAAACCACCGGCATTTGCGACACAAAACTGACATCGCACACCATTACAACACAATGCGTGCCCGTTTCAATGCTTGCATTCAACATTCTGATCGTTACATCTGTTATTAACTTACCAGCATGTCACTTTTGCAACGGCTTATTTCGCGCTTACGTTGCCCTGTGATGCTGCAATGTTAATTACTTAAATATCCTACATAGACAGACGTATTCCCGAAATTTCATTACTCTACATGATTTTTTGTTCGTTTGTTGCTATGATTTTTTTTTATCGCCAGTTCATTTGTCCAGTCGCGGAAGCCGTCAGGCTCTAATGCCACCCTGCAACACACCTCTGCCAGGCAGGCTGCATAGAGCATAGCCCCTGTATATCAGTAACTGCACAGTCCTGCGAGCTAAGAAAGTTGCAGCTCGGTCCGCAGAGGTCCTTCGTGTACACGAGACACTAGAACAGGTGGTGCACGCATCCGCGACAGGGTCACTGCTGCTATGGACCTTCTGCTGCATCCACCGTGACACGTGCGGCCACGTGAGTGTGCCTCCCGGGCAGTCCCGTCGTAGCCGACAATTGGTGCCCACCGCTACGAACCCAGCATCGCCTCCGACTGCACACCGCCTTCGCTTCCTGTCCACAGTGTTAACTATACAGACGGCGCTTCTATGAAATCGGCAAAAAATCTCATACACCATTTAAAGAGTATTATGTCTTTGCAGAAAACTACACTGTCAAAAATTCCCTTTAACTAACAGCTAAAATTAAAAACTTTTCCATTTCTGATGATGGTAATTCCGTATCCTTTAACGTAGTTAATTTACTTGCTAACATTCACATTTTTGAGACTATTAAAATTACTGATGAGAATCTTCTCCAACACATAAACCTAATGTACAAGAAATTAAAGATCTCATTAGGTTATTACTTCTGATACTCTCCTACAACTATTTCCAGTTTAACGCTGAAATATATTTTACGACCGTAAGCCTATGCCGTGCCCATTTGTATAACAAGTACGCTTGCCAACAGTATTGTTAAACATCACAAAAGGCAGTACTTTAACAAATTGGTGTGGCCTGAGCAATTTTCCAGTCTTTAGGTACGGATCTTTCTGTGAGCGGTTGTATATAATTACTAAACATGGAGCTATTGTATCAGCACACTCAGAGGAACTTGACTGGTATACAATCTGGAACGGAAACCTTGCCTTTAATAAGTGATTTAAGCTGCTTTGCTACACCGAGGACATATGCTTCTCATTTTGGCACTTTCTGTTGACTGGGCTTCGGGAAGGCTTACTTCGTATTCTTTGCTGAAGGAGTTTCGGAAAACCACGTTTCTTAACTCTACTTTAGTGGCACTGTCATCAGTAACTCCACCGTTACTTTCGCGCAGTGAAGGTTCGGATTGCGTCTTGACACTGGTGTACTCTATGCATGAACAGAATCTCTGGGTTTTTCGCCAGATTTCGAAACAGAGTTTTGTTGCGGAAATTATCAAGAGCATCTCGCACTGTAGTAACCGCTATATTTAGAACTTCTGCAAAACATTCCCAGTCTTCCGGATTTTGGATTCTTTTAGATTTGGCATGCTTTTTCGTTACTTCTGCAACAGCGATTTCACCCGTTTTGTCCATGGGGGATCAGTACCATCACTTATTAATCTATGTGGTATATATATCTCTCAATTGCAATCGATACTATTTCTCTGAAATCATTCCACATCTTTTCTACGCTTACATGATCAGATCGGAAGGAGTGGAGGCTGTTTCCTTAAAAATCGTTAAGAGCAGTGTCAGCTTTTTTTAAACAGATGTACTTTAAGTTTCTTTTTGATGGTTATAGGTGTTACACTATTCAGTGTACAGGCAACTGACTTGTGGTCGCTAATCCCTGTATTCGTCATGATACTACCTATTCATCCAGGAATATTTGCTGCTATGAGGTCAAGTACGCTTTCGTAACCATTTATGCTTCGAGTGGGCTCACGAACTAATAGTTCAAACTACTTTTTTTAGAAAGCATTCAGTACTATTTCAGGTGACGTTTTAAGCCTGCCGCCGGCTTTAAACGTGTAAATTTTCCAGCATATCGAGGATACATTGAAATCACCACCGACTATAATTGTGTGAGTGGGGTACCTTTTGAAATGAGACTCACGTTTTCTTTGAACTGTTCAGCAACTATATCCTCTCACTCGGGGGTCGGTAAAACGATCCAGTTTAGTCCGATTGACAAGTACAGCCTCTACCCAAACTATTTCGCAGGAACTATCTACTTCAGTTTCACTACAAGGTAAACTGCTTCTGACAGCAATAAATACTCCAGCACCAACTATGTTTAATCTATCCCTTCTGAACGTTGTTAGGTCGTTTGAAAAAATTTCGGCTTAACTTATTTCCGGCTTTAGCCAGCTTTCCGTACCTATAACTGTTTGAGAGCTTCAGTTCTTTCTATTAGGGCCTGGAGCTCTGGTTCTTTCCCAACACAGTTACGATAATTTACAACACCGATCGTTTCTACAACCACCTTACTGTGTGTTACCTGCCCCCTTTTAGACAGACGCCATTTCTATGTTTTCCTGAGACCCTCTAACCTAAAAATCCGCCCCCACTACCCGTGTAGTGGACTCCTGACCTATTAAGCGGAATCCGGAAACCCACCACACTATGGCTCAAGTCAAGGAATCTGAGGCCTACACAGTCACATAACCGCCTGAGCCTATGATTCATACCTTCCACTCGGCTCTGCACCGAAGGACCACAGTCGGTTCTGTCGATGATGGTGCAGATTATGAGCTCCGCCTTAAACTCGCTTAACCATATCCGCTAAACAAAAGGAGAGAGAATCTCCTCCAATCCAAAGCGACACAAGCCATTGGCACCGACTGGGGCCACCACCTGCAGTTGGGTGCACCCTGTACTCTTCATGGCATCCGGAAGCACTCTTTAGAAATCAGGACTGACTCCCCCACCTTGTGCACACTGCCATCCTTCCACACCTTGGCAGCCATGTTACTAAGGGGGCCCAATTACGCGCCTATTATTGGAGTTCCGAACCACCAGCAAACTCACCTTCTGTGAACACCACGAATTTGCGTTCCAAGAAGGTTCCTCTGGAGGCCCTACGATCGGCCCCTCGCAAAGTCATTCGCTGCCTGCCATACTTTGGAATGATCTCTCACTCGACCACAGGTGAGGGATCAACCTCAGCGCTGCAGACCAACATAAATGTAGGATAATGACATCACTGCTGCTCAAAAATCTGCAGTCAGAGAAGACAACTCCAAATGCAAGGGGAAAAGACACAAGAATGCTATAAGTAAATATCAGAAACTTATCTATTATAAAGAACATTCCTAGATGTTGAAAGCGACCGAAATTGTTAATTCTACTTACGATGTTTTAAAAGAATTAACTTATATGGTAAAATAAACCAAGTCTGCTTTTCTTCATGGTTACGTGACGTTACGTATATATCTGTTTTGTATTTTTATTCGTCCATGCCTTTCGTTTAAGCACTCACTCAAGCTAAACAGGTCTCTGCTGCCAAGTCATTATCACTTGTCATCGATGAAGGGTGAAAAACAAAGGAAAGGGTATTCACTTTCTTTTGCTTGATGGCGGATTTAAGGAGTGGGTATGCATAGCAAAAGCGCATTCTTACGCAAATTTGGTACAAATAAACGTACGTTTATATCGTAACAGCGTTGCGTACGTGGATTAGGACTCTAGAATCATATTGATATACTAAGAAGGACAACCAAATCAGCATCCGCTGAAAAGTGGATAGTAGCACGAGGAAATTTATTTTTACTTTGCAGACTCTAGAAAATTCGAAGCCCAAGGGCCAGTTACAATCGAGTCCGCACAATTCGAAGGATGTAAGAAAAAGTTAGAATTAATTATTCTATTTAACTCGCCTTTATTCCAGATGGAATCAGGAAAAATCGAAATAAAATTGCGACTTTTTTTCTATTGTATCCCCAGTTTTCTTACATGTTATTTCCTTTTGTATTTGAAACGGAAGGCACGCACAAATCTTCAAAAATACATAAATTCAGCTTCATTCATTTTTCAATATTGAACAACTGTTACGAATGGATGCATTTTGTGAACTAAATTTCTTATAAACCACCTTATGTCTTTGGATTTAGCGTGTCACTTCTTATTTGTATCTGAGACTTCGGTTCCCAGACTAACCGTTAATGATTTAGCGTTCCGTTAGGCTATAACCTCAGACAAATACCCTTGCTACCCTGCATTGAGTAAGCCAATTCCATAAGCTTTCAGCAAGAGGCGGGAACTCGCCTCGCCGGTCTGCTTGCTCCCGCCTTTTAACAATTATCAGCAACATTATCTTTCTGCTCGATTATCGTTTGCAGCATGGATAGTAAAGTCCCGAAACAATTCGTCACCTACTACTTCTCGAAGCATTCCACAGCGTCGAAACTCGTTTCTGTTTTACGAAAGTCGAAAACTTCCTGGAAGGTATTCTGACGTGAAAACGTCTAGTTTCTCCTTGGTCGGAGTTTCTTATATGACAAAATGGCGTCAGATTTGAATCACTATTAATTACGAGACCGACAGTGCGCAAACAAAGGTTAAGTCACGTGGTTGTCGCTTATTGCCTGTGTTGGCATATGCGGGTCATTGTTAGGAATCATCTTTGTGTAAAGTTGTAAGCTAGGATTCTCATTCGTGTGTCATTGCGATGAACAGCTTAGGGAGCGCCGCTAGGAGTAATAGAAAATAAAAGTATTTGCCGGAATATAAACGAAAATCTATATTGAGTTTAAACCTACGACACACAGGAAGAGTTCGTCTCAGGACTTGTAAATATGCTCTAAATTACAGAAAACGCGAGAAAAGCCTAAAAAGGGCAGCGCTGAGAGAAGGCGACAGCTCCCTCAGAGTCGGAAAAAAAGGAAGAAATTGCGCAACGCGATAACGTACTCAAAGGCTATATCGTACCCCAGCCACTGAAAAGTCCAAAATTGTGAGTGTGACCACTGTGATAAAGATATTGATAACTAAATTTCATATTAATATGAAACACATGTTACGATTTTATCCCGACGTTTTCACGAAAAATCTACGGCGCAGACCTGAACTGCACACACAGAAATTTATTTGCAACGGATTAATAATATGCTGTGGTATTTCGTGCACTGTTAAAACAACTGATGAAACAGACAGAATTATCTGGTGTAAGCTAGGCGTTGACTTGTAATTATAGAATGTCTGCGGGTCGTTTTGATATGACAGTCGCCTCGATTAGTGAAGAAGTTGCTTCGGTTTTCTCGAGGCATTTGGGAACAGGTTGAAACAAACGATTAACAACCGTCGACTGCATACAGTCGCAAAGGCTGATTTCAAATGTCTTTGGTAACTGTAAAGCTACTTCACCTGGGTAGGGGGGACAGCTACCAGTCGGAGGTAAACACTTCCCCCTCACAGCGTTCTAATGTTGCCTGCTACACTATGCCACTCAGCGTCCGATGTAAACACAGCCGACAACAGGAAGTGTGACAGGACTACCAGACCGAGTTCAGAGCAGGAAACGGCCGGGGTCCCCGGTGGTCTAGTGGTAAGGGGATCTGGAACGTTCCAGCGCCTCGGCTGGGGCTATTCGCCCCAGCCGGGCCGGGGTTCAATCCCCGGCCGGCGCTGGAATTTTCAGATTTCCGAACACTAGCCTCCACCTCTGCCCTGGCATGTGGCGCATGCCGGGCACCCCCGTGGGGTCCGTGCTTCGGATCCCACGTGGAGCTCACTCCCACACTACAAAATATACCTCATTATGCTGCTGCAATCACTTATTTTAAATTTTAATACGCACACTTTCTTCACCAGACCACATCTGCATATATTTTCCAGGTACTTTCTACATATTATATCTCACTGTCAAAAGAAACAGCATAGTATCATGAACATTTGTAGGATTACAACAATGAAATAATATCCTTACTAAAAAAACTAATACGTTTTATTTTCGTTTTTGTTCTAAATGCTGCTAAGATAACTACAAGAAATTGGAAGCTGTTTTGGTATTTAATAATCAGTAATTAGAAAAATAAATTTGGCTATAATACTGATACATATATTACATATTTACTTAGTGCATTCTCAGTGCAGGAACAGGATAAATTGTTTCAATGTCAAAAGAAATGCAAAATATTATATCAAATTGTTTTTAATTATTCAAGAGTCAAAATGAGATTATGATATGACACAGGTCACTAATGAGGTACTCTCTTTCTTTGTATGAAAGAGGATAATTATCCTGGTTTTATGTGAGCTGAATGTTAAATTAAACAGATAACATTTAACATTTAAAAAACGAATTTCTTGACGATTTTACTGACAGGTCTACATGTTTCATATTATATTTCTGACGGTAGTTAGCTGACATCCTCTCAGGCTCAGCTTTATATGAAAGTATCTTGCAGGTCAGAAAATAAATTTTATTACTACCTCTACAGATTCAGTTGGTCTATTGTTGTTGTACTATTGTTGCATTGCGAGAGAGAGACTGCTACTATAGCTGTTTTCTTTTTCTATGAAATTCCGTGCCATATCTCCATTCTAAATGCTAAAAGGCGTGGATAAACTTTTAGCAATACTATTTCCTTTTCACCACATCGCTGCTAGGTGTCGCTACTGGTCCCTCACACAGTCAGTTGTCTGTAGCGCAGGGCTTCGCTACCAGTGGACTCACTCTGCCGGGATTTGCTGCTTCATTCCTGAACGAGTACGCCGGCTGAAATACCCGCTAAATCCTCACACTAAACGAGAAGCGTAATAGCACCAATACCAAATAAGGCAACTCGTGGTCAGTGCGAATATTTTCAAACCACCACTATGATAACTCCTAGCTGAAAATACTGATACAAACTATTTGCAGAGGAATGGAGCACCTTACAGAAGCTGATTTAGAGGAAAATCAATTTGGAGGGTACAGCACCCATATTTATAACATCTTTCGATACAGAAAAAACTTTTGACGATGTTGACCAGAATATACAGTTTGAATTTAAGATGCAACCAGGAATAAAATATAGCGAGCGAAGCATTACTTAGAACTCCACCAGAAACGAGACAGCAGCTGTACGAGTTGAAGGACATGAAAGAAAGGAAATACGTGACAAGTGAGTGAGACAGGATTCTAGTCCATTCCCTGATGTTATTCATTCTTTATACAGGGTGTTTCACAAATCATGCTTCACACTACTCAGGGCTGTTCAGGGGACGTAACTGATGAAGTTTTACATAGGAATCTACTTCTGAAAACGTCATCCAGCGACGCTACAGAGCGTCAAAGTTATAGATACCGGTGCCTACAAAAATAGAGGGATCCCACGAAGATGTTACAACCTTTCTAAGATGATGCAGATGGAAAAATGCATAAATTTGAGATTATGTCCTTGTACCGGAAAATTATAACAGAGAACCTTTCTGTTACCTCAGTATGTACCGTTATCGTTGTTGCTAAGATGTAGGACAGGAAACTTTCAGGTGTGGTGGTACGGAACGAGAGAAGAAAACAATGTGCAGTACACATAGGCTGTTACATGCATACATCAGGAACCATGAGCACTTGTTCATCTTCGCTAGCGTTCTTTGTAGGAACTATATCGCTTCTGTCCGATATTTTGAGAATGATACAATTATTTTTTCCTAAAACCTAGCAGCTGAATAGTGCTTGAAACGATATAAATGGTACTTATGATTTATGGTATGGAGACAGAAACGGTAGTTCACTTTAATGATAACAATATACAGCAAAATTCTGTAATGTTTCTGCAAAATGCCATAACACCCAAATCCTGAAATATAATCGGATATTTCGAATGTGGTACGACACCAGCTGTACAGTTTACTGGACAGATACAGAGTTTTCCGAAATTCTAGCACTTTTAGAGGGAACTAAGCGACAATATTTTTAATTTGAACCCCCGTACGGAAACGTATACTTTCCGTGCTACAGCCGTTTGAATACATGTTTGCTACGTGGGTAGGCAACAAGGTAGCCATCGTGGGATGGCGGAAGGGGTGGGGGAAGATGCTTACGTCGGATGTCATTCACCGTCAGCCCTGCCACTCTGACAAGGTTCGTGCGTCACTCAAGTGTCTCAGTATTAGAGAAATATTGCGGAGTGCACTTTTGCCGAATACACCGATATGATCCTACTGTATGGCGAAGTTCGTCGCCTTTATCAAGCTCGTTCTCAGCAGCGTCCAACTTCACGGCATACGCTTTTCGCCACAACTGCGCAACGACTTTGAGATAATGGTGCGTTCACCGTCAGCACGGGTGACTGCAGTGCTACAAAGAGACGCAGCGCACCTAAGTTTCAAAAGGCCGTATTGTAAAGAAGAGTGTTTCTGAAAACTTATCAAGTTTCCTTTCAATGAGTGGAATTGTGGAACTATCGATGTACTGGGTCACAGCTAATGACTTACTTGTACAAGTGGTCGCGTTACTAACATGTTTTCCGACGGCTGTAGCGAGGAAACGGTGCGTTACAGGAGATGGGTTCCAATTCAGAATACGAGTATTGTGTACTCATTCCCCATCTACACTAGGAGTTTGTAACGGAAATTTCGGAACATCGTGCATGTTTCCGGTATATTTTACAGTTGTTGTTCCACCATAATAGAAATTTCGAATACATTTCATAATTTCTGAGAGCTCATCAGGCGCGACTACCGTGTCCGCAGTATAAAACCCAGGGGGCCTCTTGCGTACGGGGGCTCTGACGCCCACGAGAACAACTGTAGGTAGAGAGCGCAACACAGCTTCTTTGATGGACATTTCACTCTAATGCTGCCAGATGTGTCTATTTTTAGAGGTATCTTGAACCGCCTCGCACCAGCTTTAAGCTCAAAGCCGAATGTCCCAAATTCTGGCCACTGCTAACATTCTGAAATACACTATCGGATCAAAAGTATCCAGACACCTGGTAGTGGACTTC
Source organism: Schistocerca gregaria (assembly GCF_023897955.1). Lineage (NCBI taxonomy): Eukaryota > Metazoa > Arthropoda > Insecta > Orthoptera > Acrididae > Schistocerca > Schistocerca gregaria. The sequence continues at coordinate 1,482,004 of NW_026061711.1, read as the reverse complement.
AATATGCGGTATGACCACCTTTTGCCATTACGAGGGGTTAACCTCTGCTGGGAACGCTTTCAGTGTAGACGATATTTTATGCATCACACATGTTGAGAGATTCATCTGTGTGTACGTACGTGACAATACACTGGCCAACAAGATCTCCACCTCTCTCCCCAATTTTGGAGCTATATGGGATTCTCCTTGCAACCAGGCCGAGATTTTGACGATGTAACAAATCAATTGAACTGAATATGGTACGACATCCGTCAGGAGGACATCCACCAACTTTATCAATGAAGATCAAGTCGAATAGCTGCTTCCTTAAGGGCCAGAGGTGGCCCAACGCGTTATGACTTTCTCCTGAATGAGTCACCCAATTTAACAGCAATTGTTATCATTTGTTTGCCTTTACACGTACATCACATCTAACGATTTCCTTCACACTGGGATAATTTATTGGTGGTACTGTTTAGAGTGTAAATATGCAGGGTGTATCAAAAAGGATCAACCTATTCTTTTAAAAAAAGTAACTATTATGTTATTCGACATATGTGCGTGAATAGCGTACTGCTGGAAAGAGCAAACCCTACGGCTTTACATGGTTACCGCTTGGCAGCAGCACTGTCCGACCATTTCAGTCCTAGTAAAAATGGTGTCGCGGCGTCAGGAAGCGTTTTGTGTTCTGCATTTTGTGCAGTGTGGGCAGTAATAAGTGTTCGACGTGACTTTCGTACAAGGTACGATGATGATCCTCCTACAGCACAGAGCATTAGATGATGGCATCAACGATTAAGAGAAAGAGAAGGTTTGCGGAAAGGCGAATCGCCGGGCCGTCCCCGAATGCCTGACACAGACGTCAAACGCATCCGCCACAGTTTCACGAGGGGTCCGCAGAAATCCGTTCGCCGTGCAGCTCGAGAGCTCAGCACGTCCCCGATGTCCGTCTGGCGTCTCTGCGTCGACGTTTATGCATCAAACAATATTAAATTTAGCTAATGCGAGCTGTTCGTGAGGGCGATACATCGTGTGAAGTTCCATAATTTCACTCTTGTCAAGGTGGAGGATGGCCGTTTTCTCCCACAGTTAGTGTTTAGTGACGAGGCAACACTCCATTTACACAGAGAGGTGAACTGTCATAATGTGACAATATGAGGTACGGGACAACCACATGAAGGTGTACAACATAAAATAGACTCTCCTAAATTTAATGTATTTTGTACAGTTTAGAGGGAAAATGTGTATGATTCATATTTCTTTGCCGGAAACACTGTTACAGTAAGCATATATCTCGATATGCCTGAAAACTTTCTCTTCCCACAGTTTGATTCGAACGACTTCATTTTCCAATGCGATGGGGCACCGCGACAGTGGCATCTGGAAGTGTGGGAATTTCTAAATCAAACGATTGCTGAACGATGGATCGTTCACACTGGACTAAATCACTCACCCTTAGACTACTAGACTCCAAGGTCACCGCACCCGACTATATGTGATTATATATGTATGGTTTTGTAAGAGACTCTTTATGTACCTACATTACCAACAGCAATAAATGAACTGAGACATCGCATAACAGCACCTGTGGAAACTGGAACTCCAGACATGCTTGCTGCAGTGTTGGTACAATTTGAACACCGCATTGACATGTTCCGTGCATCTCAACGATGCATATTGAACACCAATGAAAAGGATGAAAATAACTTTTTTAGTTTTCGTACATCAAAGGACAAAATTCATTGTATTCATTGTATATGTTTCTTAGTTCCAGAAATATAGACGGCCCAGGTCGGATGATTGTTTTTGATACACCACGTATAGATAATGCACTTCAAAACCTCCCAATAATTAGGCCACTACCAAGATGGGAGACAACAAGTAGTCACACATGCGTCTTTGCATGTGTTGGATAAAAAGTGGTAGCACAATGCCATAATATGACGGATGTGAGTCATTCGGTACGCACACTTTCTGTTGCTGACAGATGGTGGGCTGAAGTAGTAAAGTCAGCAGCACAAGTCGTGTTTGAGTCAGTTGCAGTGTGTACTCTCTCAGAGTTGGAGAGGCTAGCTCGAGTGCCTTAATAGTATGTTTGGGAAACACGAAAAACGTGCTTGGGTGCAGACTGGAAGGGCACGTGGTCGGAGCGCGCAACAATCTTTCCCTCCAGTGCTGCATTCTACCAACTTACACGACGCCAAACGACGAGCCCTGTGCAGGAGCACCGCATACGTGGCAGCGGGACATACTGGGACATCCACCGTATTCATCCGGTAGAGTCCCCCCAATTATGGCCTGATCACCCAAATGAACGAAGTATTTCGTGGCACGTCTTACAGCAAATGATAAGACACCATATGGCGGTCCTAGCGAGACATCATCACAGATGGATGCACAGACAGTGTATGACATCTTTCATGTGGGTGTGGAAAGTGATCGAGACGCGAGACGGAAATGTGATAAAGTGAATTTTAGTCAATGAAGACTGACATGAATTATAGCCAAACTGCCACTACTTTTCATTCACCTCCATGTATATTACCATACCCGTTTATTTTTACTCATAAAAATTTGTCAGTAATCTTGTATGAAATGTTTTCACAATTTTGGTTTGTTTTCTAGATGTATAGAAATTCGGTAAGAAAAATGGAAGAGTTTGATTTTTACTTACAATACTGCTCTGGCTGCACATTTTTCTGGGATCGGAACTGATGCCCTTAGCGTGAATGTACTTTGGCTTGCACCACAGCACATTTACTTGACGCAAAATACGACGAAATACTCTGCCAATACAGTTCGATTACCGTCTCGTAACTGTTGGACCTGGTGGTCTACCGGCACAGCGCGTGCCTGCAAATCGAGAATCTCGGGATCGAATCCCAGATGAACAAATAAATTTTTCTGTCTGCTTTTAATACAGCCTTCACCTCTCAATGATATGAGGAGTCGGTAGAAACAACATGTGGTGCGGATTCCACGTTAAACTGCCGATTCCCTTTCCCCGGTTGGACAACTGGAGTACGTTAATGATAAGCATGTCTTCAAAGTGCCGTCCAATTGAAAGACTTAAACGAGGGCACTGAAATAAGCGAAATTTATTATTATTATTACACTGTCCAGTCGCAGTAATCTGACCACGTGTTAAAATACCGAATAAACACCTTCTGCAGCACGAGACGCACAGGAATAGAGTCAATGATGTAACGACAGTCATAAGAAGCCATTCCTACCCCAGTACTTGTCATGCTGCGATAGAATTCTATCGATTGAGGATCCGTGGCACAAACTACTCGATCGAGGTGACCTTTCAGATTCTCGATTGGGTTTAAAGGCGGAAAATTTGGTGGTGAGGGCAGTACGGTAAATTCATCCTAGAGCTTTCAGAACCACGCACATACACTGCGAGCTATGTTACACGTGCATCTAGGGGTGGATTTGGTCCCCAAGGATAGGTGCGTACTAGGGTTGATCCATTGTGCCTTTCAGAACAACGAGATCACCCAGGGAGTGCCACGAAAACATTGCCCACACCATAACACTCCCTCAGGGTTGCAGGGCGTTTGCTTTCAATCTGTCCGATGGAGCACAAAATGTGATGAATATGGAGAGGCCACCTGTAGCACTCAGTGGACTTTCAGTTGTGGTACCGGCGTGCAAATGCAAGCTTTCAACGCCAATGAAGAGCAGTCAGCGTGGGTGCAGGGACCAGGTGCCCACTGCGGAAGCCCATAAGTTGTTGAGGAAACATTGGTGGCAGCCCTCGGTTCGCCTGGGCTGTCAGCTGCACAAAAGTTGCACGTCTTCTCGCCAGCACACACATCTGCAGCTATCGTTCACCTGTGTCGCCTACTGCCCGTAGTCCAACACACTTGCCTTGGAGCCGGATTAGAATACCGAGATTTTGCCACTCACGGTTTACTTTACATACAGTGGCATGTGAAAAGATTACAGATTTTGCCGTTTCGGAAATGCTTCCACCCTTGGGAAGAAAGCCAACGATTATGCCCTGTTGGACGTCACATAAATCGCCCCTTTTACGCATTATGACAACGACTTCACTGTTTCCAGCCTCCTCCCCCCACCCCCATTCATCACCTACTAATGCTATCTCCTGGAGTCTATGGGTTATTACACGTTGACCTCGAAAATAGGAGTTGGTCATATTAATATGACTGGATCTATTATTATTATTATTGAAACTTCCTGGCAGATTGAAAATGGGTGCCGCACCGAGACTCGAACTCGGGACCCTTGCCTTTCGCTGGCAAGTGCTCTACCAACTGAGCCACCCCAGCACGACTCACGCCCTGTCCTCACAGCTTTACCAGTGCCTCGTCTCCTACCTTGCAAACTTTACAGAAGCTCTCCTGCGAACCAATTATTGTTATTATTTCGTTGTTGTTCAGTTGCCTACAGTAATTTACTTGCTACAGTAACATTTTCTTTGCCTTTGCTGGAGTTGTCTTTCAAGTTTGCAGGGTCCGGCGCTACTGGACTGCGATATTACTGTTATTTCAAAATGTGCCGTTTGTTACTCTTAAAACTAACAAGGAGAGCCCCCAGCGGTGGGATCGACTTTTTGAATCCAAATAAGCCGTAGTGCAACTTAAGATCCCTGCATCCAGGTGGCCCTCGGATTGAAAGTAACTGACGGAAAAGATTTCAAAATTTTGCCTGATGCTACATAGCGTGAAGAAAGTCGTATTCCACAGTCTGGTTACGTGTCATAATGGTTACGATAGAAGCTTAACCATGCCTCGTCAGGTGCAGTAAATTTTTTTAAAAATCTTTATCGAAATGACTTTGATGTTTATTTGTACTCTATTTATTGGTTTAAATGTAATTTCTTTCGTTCTATTCTTTTGTCACATCGTTTTAGTCACCGTATGAACTTTTCCATTTGTTTAATTTTTCGGAATTTTTGTGAATGTGTAATTTATTATACCTATCTGTTTGACTATTGAATTACTTCAAAACTCCGATAAATGAATTAAAAAACAAAAGACGAAATAATTTATTTATATTGACTGTGCATTAATGTGAAAAACGTTTTTCTTTGGGAGACGTGCCTTTTTTTGCATGGTAATCGACATACAAATATTTAAAACATAACATAAAATCTTTGTGCACTATGGAAATTATAGTGTAGATGAGGACATAAATGAGAGAATGTTTTCTAAGTAAAATAAAATTCAAGCAAAGTGAGAAATCGATATAATGTACACAATAACGTAGACGAAAATACAGGGTAATAAAAACAGGAGGCATTAAATCGGAATTGATACATGAAGATAATTAAAAGTTCACAAACAAATATTTCCAGTGGAGAAGGGATGATAAGAAGAAAAACTAGACCAAATGAAGAAGTTCATATCACTATTGAATCACGTGACCCAGGAGTGGAACTAAAAATATATATATATATATATTTACATCAGTTGAAGGAATATGATTATCAATGTCACTTCGATAAAGACCTAAAATAGATTTATTTCTCTGGTGAGATTCGAACCCACAACCTCATGCATGTGAAGCTAGTATCCTTTCAATTATCCTCATAACCAACTTATGTCATTCGGCTTTCTTCATACTATCGAGTCTCACACAAAATTCCGAATTTCTTTTCTCGTCACTTCCTCGCTAACGTCGACTCACCAGGATGAATGGCTGCAGTGTGCGATACTTGGGTGCTTAACCTACATAACCGTATAGATGGTTCCAAAAAGTCGATCCTACCGCTGGAGATATCTCCTTGTAAGGCATGACGAAAGAGGGCCGCCGTTTCATTATATACCCTGATATGGTGGTGGATACACATTTAGTAGTGTAGCAATACTAACACAATCGGTCTGAAACCTGCACGATCTAAGCAACAAGGAACGACTTCATACTTAGTCCAAAGGAAAATCTCCAGAATTACTAGAAAACTTATGGCCAATGCATCGAGTCCCCTGCAGTCATTTAGTCCGCGGCGACTGCTGAGAACCTTCAGAGCAGTCGACTACTTCGATGTTACACGTTCGGTGTCCTACTCTATGGAGCTGAGTCATGGACTGTATTAGGCATTTGAAATGCGATCGTATCGAAAAATATTAAGGATACCATCGACAGAGGGGTAAAATACAGGGAGCGAAAGGATATTTACAATTTGTACAGAAACCAGATGGCAATTATTAGAGTCGAGGGGCATGAAAGGGAAGCAGTGGTTGGAAAAGGAGTGAGACAGGGTTGTAGCCTCTCCCGATGTTATTCAATCTGTATATTGAGCAAGCAGTGAAGGAAACAAAAGAAAAATTTGGAGTAGGTATTAAAATTCATGGAGAAGAAGTAAAAACTTTGAGGTTCGCCGATGAAATAGTAATTCTGTCAGAGACGGCAAAGGACTTGGAAGAGCAGTTGAACGGAATGGACAGTGTCTTGAAAAGAGGATATAAGATGAACATCAACAAAAGCAAAACGAGGATAATGGAATGTAGTCAAATTAAATCGGGTGATGCTGAGGGGATTAGATTAGGAAATGAGACACTTAAATTAGTAAAGGAGTTTTGCTATTTAGGAAGTAAAATAACTGATGATGGTCGAAGTAGAGAGGATATAAAATGTAGACTGGCAATGGCAAGGAAAGCGTTTCTGAAGAAGAGAAATTTGTTAATATCGAATATAGATTTATATATCAGGAAGTCGTTTCTCCGAGTATTTGTTTGGAGTGTAACCATGTATGAAAGTGAAACATGGACGATAACTAGTTTGGACAAGAAGAGAATAGAAGCTTTCGAAATGTGATGCTACAGAAGAATGCTGAAGATTAGATGGGTAGATCACGTAACTAATGAGGAGGTATTGAATAGGATTGGAGAGAAGAGAAGTTTGTGGCACAACTTGACTAGAAGAAGGGATCGGTTGGTAGGACATGTTTTGAGGCATCAAGGGATCACAAATTTAGCATTGGAGGGCAGCGTGCAGGGTAAAAATCGTAGAGGGAGACCAAGAGATGAATACACTAAGCAGATTCAGAAGGATGTAGGTTGCAGTAGGTACTGGGAGATGAAGCAGCTTTCACAGGATAGAGTAGCATGGAGAGCTGCATCACACCAGTCTCAGGACTGAAGACAACAACAACACCATCGACAGATATAGTCAAAAATATAGCGGTACGAAAATGCAGAAATTCTCAACAGCATCCACATAGCAAAACTCGATTGTTTTGGTAGCGCAATTTCGCAACAATAAATAAAACTTGTTGAAATTAATAATTCAATGAAACATTAATGGCCGGCCATTGTGGACGAGCTGTTCTAGGCGCTTCAGTCTCGAACCGCGCGACCGCTACGGTCGCAGGTTCGAATCCAGACTCGTGTGTGTGTGTGTGTGTGTGTGTGTGTGTGTGTGTGTGTGTGATGTCCTTAGGTTAGTTAGAACTACTTAAACCTAAGTTCTAAGGGACTGATGACCTCAGATGTTAAGTCCCATAGTGCTCAGAGCCATTTGAACAATTTCTTTGAAAGATTAATGGCATACGTGACCCACGACGCACAGGATTATCCAGGCTAAATAACTCAGACCAGCAGTTTGGGTTCAGCACTGAATCAATGGTCTGAAAAACCATGGACGGACAACAGATCATGCTATCGATCGACAGTGTTACTGGAAGACGAGGCACTTAAGAGAGGAAGAATGACAAGGCAGAGAATGTTTAAAAATTACATAAATGCTCACCATTAAATCTAATAGTCCACTCATATAATCGCGCTAGCTGCCATTAAAATTAATCTGCAATTGGCATAGAGTTAAAATTTTTTGAACCTAGTGCTGTTAAAAGCATTCATGTTAACACTTATTTTGATCAATGTACGTATTTTTTGAGACATCCATTGTACGAGGACGTACAGAAAAGTAATGTTGACAAGTTTTGAGTGAAAAGTCACAAAGATTTTTAAATAAAACAAACTTCATGAACATTCTGCATCGGTATTCTTCACGTCAATAAATTTAGTTTTCAACACACTCACCCACGGAACCAGCACAATTTCCCCACCTAGATACTATTTTGTTGACACCGTCACAGTATATTGTTTGACTATGTTAACAGAGCCACAACCTTACCTCTGCTTGCACCGCTTGAAATAATTGAAGTGCTCGAAGGTTTTCTTAGTTTTGCACATAGACGAAAATCGAGACTGTGTGTAGGATGATCAACGGCAGTGAACCAAGGACGTCGGCTTGCTGCAGATGCCGCAGCGATCGTGTGTAGTTTGGCACTGCCGTGCTCAAGGAGAGTGTGCTCCACATGCGGACGAAGTCTTCGAATTCGTGCTTTTAGTGTTGTGAGCTTTTTCTCACCCCCAACATAGTCACGTCACACACCGCTATGTAACGCGGTACGAAGCAGAGGGCTGCAGATATCCATAGTAAAGATGTAGAATGTTACTGACTTCAAATAAAACAGACCGAGTCATTATCTTCTCAGCACGCCGTCGTGTTATAAGCACAAAAATCCAAAAAATTGTTTCAGAGCAAAGTATGCTGTATTTTTAAGTGAAGATCTTTGTAACGTACATCTGTGGTAAACGTTATGCTTGTGATATATGGTGACAATTCGTATTTATATTTACAATGGAAAGAGATTGACCAGTGGCCAACAGACAACTAAAACGCAAGTTGCTAGATGGATATTAACTGCAATAGCGCCCACGCTGCCACGGTAAGTAGGTGTTTTGGTTTCGCGATACATGTCGCCGTTTAACTGCCGCTCGTGGCGATACATTAAAGAGTGCTCTGTCTTATTGTCAAAGAGCCAGTACCCAGATTCAATCTAAAGAAATAAAGACGCGAATTCTGTGCGCCACATTTTCAGATGTCCCTCAAACGGTTCCAAAACTAGTTAACTCGAATTAAAAAAAAAATTCAAAAAGTGGGTTGTGTCAGTTTTCCACATTTATGTTCAGTATACATTCACAGGCACTTGAACAGTGGGTCCCAGCCTTTCTTAGACCGTTGCTCCTGAGTGTCATCAGACATTTGCCAGTACTCCCTGTCCTACCCCCCCCCCCCCCCCCCTCCCTGAGGTCTGTGGCCTTCCCTCCCCCTCCCCCACATTATCACTAACTTTGGCACATAAATAAACTGTACAGTGAACAACTTTTCTAGGAACACTTTCATTTTTAAAATCATGAGAGGTGGAGGGTATTGTGTAGGGGGGAAGGCGATATTTGACTGAATGGCGAAGGAATTCGTGATGCATTTCAAGGGCTAGCCACAATTACTTCTCAGATAAGAAAGCTAACTATCCAAAATAAGGATAAACACATGTTCCAAACGCTTCTCTTGCTCAACCTCTCTACAGTACGGTACTTGCTTGATCTGCACGTTGCAACCTCAATTAAAATCAACCGAGCAAAAATGTGTGCACGTACTGTTCATAAATCACTTGATTGTTACGCTCCTTGCTTCTGAAATATAAGACTTCAGGCTTTTAAATCTTGGTATCCGAACACAACATGTGAAGCTATTATCCTTTCCATTACACCTCACAACCAACTAACGTCACTCAGCTTTCTTAATGCTACGGAGTGTCACACAAAATTCAGAATTTCTTTTCTCGTCAGTTACTCGCAAACGTGGAGCCACCATTTTGAGTGGCTGCAGTGTCTTAACCTACATAACCGTACAGATGGTTTCAGACCAAGTGTTACTTGCAGAGCAGTAGGATAACGAGCTATCGGCCTGGCAATTGAGTTTGAGTTTGGCCGAAGCAACTTTAGGCACGAAGGGGATAATGATGTGTCCCTCCGAAAATAATTTCGCGTGGGCTGTAAGCGGCGCACAGCTCAGCGTTTACATAGTTTTCCAATTACATCTCACACAGGGAATATTATTATTAAGCCCAGTTTCAACAGCAGCGAATGGAAGCGAACTCAAGCGTACGAACATTTGCAGACCACTTGCCTGTATTCATTACCTTTCGTCTAAGAGGTCTGTTTAAAAAATTCCGGAACTTTGTCCACAAAAATTTTCTACGCTTACCTTCACATATTTGTATATGATCACCCCCACGACTGATAAACCGTTTCCACTTCTGGGAGCAGACTTGGTTCGCCTTTCGCTGGACCGTGCGTCTATCGTTACAAATCTTCGTCCTCTCAACTTGGTTTTCAACTTTGAAAGTAAATGTCTGCAAGGGCCAAGCTGACCTGACAAGCTATTTTATATGTTGATCGTTCAGAACATTTCCCTACACATTTTGAAGATTGAACCTTCATGTCAACGTCATAACTGCAGACCCATCACCAGTTATAATTTTCTTAAGGAACATCTCGTTCTCATTTGGGTGATCCTAAGGCTCTTCTCAGATTGGGAGGTGGAGGTCTTTCTGCTCTTGACTCGTGAGCCGTGGCACGAACTTGGCGGCAACACGATACATTGCAAGATGCTGTATTAGGATTTCACGATCCAACTGCAATGTTACATTCTTCTGCAATCTCTCGGACAGTCAGTCTTCGTTCAGCACGCACAGGATCGTTGACGTTCCTGACACAAGCGTTGCTGGCAGAAGTCGGAGGACGAGCGTCGTCTTTAGCTTCCGTCCGGCCGTTCTTAAACCGTGTGAACCATCCGTAACACCGAGTGCGGCTTAAGCACTCATCACCGTAGGCTTCCTGCATCATTTGGCGTGTCTCTGTAGAGGTGTTCTTGAGTTTAGCTCTTATGTTCGTATGGGACCAACTGCTGATGTCATCAGTCCCTAGGCTTGCACCACTTACACACACCCACGCCCGAGGGAGGACTCTAACATCCGACAGAGGGGAGCCACACGAACCGTGGCAAGGCCCCTAGACTGCGCAGCTACCCCGAGCGGCGGTTTTCTTGAGTTTCACGCAAAATTTATTGCAGGCGCATTGCTCCTCTAACTATACCCTCTCGAAGTTCGCCAACTGTGCGACACAACGTTCTAGTCAATACAGCACTGAACAATAAGCTAACAGACATACAACAGTGAAACTTCCCGCAGTTACACATTAAGCACACGCGCGTGCAGGGATGTCAACTGCATTTCGCCCCAACACGCCATTGGCGCGAAATTACGAACGTTACCAATTTTTTTTAACACACCTCGTATATTCAAAATTTACGGTATGTTCTAGAAATTTGGCAAGTAAGCTTTCTCGGGATAGCTTATGTGTATCTTCAGGCATCTCCCAATTTCTTCAGCATCTCTGTTACATTCTCCTGTGAGCCAAACAAACCTGTGCTGTCTTTATTATGAACAGTTCAATATCCCCTGCTACTCGTATATGGGACAGGTCCCACACCATGGAGCAATATTAGAGTATGGGTCGCACCAATAGTTCAAAAAAGATCATCTTTGTGCACTGATTATATTTCTCTTTAATTCTAACAATAAATTACAGTTCGCCACCACCTTTATCTTTGACCGACACGATGTGATGGTTCCATTTCTTACTTCGTTATCACCAATGTTAAGACTCTCGCTTTTCCCGTTTATGCTTCATCTCATCACTATTGTCTTTGATTTACTCTGACCCCTAATTCTACACTCATTATATTGTATATTTCATTCATCAGATCCTGTAGTAATTCACTTTCACTGACAACGATAATATTATCAGCAAACACTGTCACTGATATCCTTTCAACCCGTATTTCAGTGCCAATCTTGAACCTCTCTCTTATTTTCTTCATTGCTTCTTTGATACAAACATTGAACAGTATAGGCGAATAACTACATCAAAGTCTTACTCTCTTTTTAATCCTTGCATTTCGTTCTTGGTCTTCCACTCTTATTTCCTCTTGGGTCTTGTACTAATATATACCCGTCTCTGCCTAGAGCTATTTTCTTCACAACTTCGATCTTGCACCATTTTACATTGTCGAACGCTTATCCAGGTGTAGAAATCGTTTGAGTTTTATTCAGTCCTGCTTCCATTCCGTATCCTTACAACGTGTTACACCGAGGTATTTGTGTGAGCTGACCGACTGAAAATGAGAGTTATTGATGCTGTAGTCATAGGACACTATGATTTTTCGTTTTGTGAACTGCACAATTTTAGGTTTTCGAACATCTAAAGCAAGCTGCAAAAACATCCGGAATTCTGTTTGAGTCTACGTACAAAAATGCATTGTTAGGAAAACAAACTAAACCAAGGAGGGACAAAATATCAGTAACGAACAACGTAGAATCTCTGTGGCTAATCTGGATTAAACTGCTCCATCATCTTCAGCAACAACCAGGGCACAATCCAAGGAGGGATCTACACCCACATGGATATTGTGCAAATCATATCTAAGTGCCAGGCATAGGGTTTATCGAATCACCTTCACAATTGTCTATTATTCCAACTTCATGTCTTGAACTGCCCAAGGTGTGGTGAAGACTAAAACGAGTCTGTCACGGAAGACTGTATTGAGTGTGATGTCTGCTCCCAACAGTGGCATGAAGAATGCACAGTTTACGAAAGTCATGGTGCATTTTCTTGTTATTGGTGTTAGTGCGTACTCTTGCCAGATGATGCAGCTACGAGCAGTGTCATATATATGACATTTAAGGTTTGGGTTAAACGTTACTCAGCTGTATCTGATAAATGTTGTTCCTAAATAAATGAGCAATGGTTTGCTACTTGTTTGTTTTAACTTTCTCATCAACTAGAAATGACCGACTAAATACTAAGCGCATACTCCTTCGTGAGTTTCCCCTGCAAAGCAAATTAATGAAGTCGAATAGTCCGTAGGAAGAATTTTTGTAGTTTCATGACTTTAGGATGGCATGACTGTGATGAGCTAAGAGCGGCTGACAAAAAATAATTGTTTTATTTATAACCTTAATGTTGCAATTGAGAATGGCGTGTCTGGTTGAAGTTTCCACATTAACTGAGCAACGTTCAACGATGCGTTTTCCCTTTCAGAAGGCAGAAAACGGCCGAAATATTTTCTCTAACGTTTTTTCAGTATGGTCGAAGCTGTGCGAAAGACGGAAATTTTTGATAAATACGTAGGACAGTTCAAAAACAATCTAACTTCAGTGACTAATAAAAAAACACCGTGGCCGGCCAATTGAACTGTCTCCTCCTTCGCTTAAAGCCGGCTCTGACGACATTACTCCTGATGGCCGACGTGTTGCAGTAGAACTGAATAGCAAAATAGCTGCAACAGGTAGTGGCACAGTCCACAACGTCGTCATTGACATGCTCAAGTACAGCGAAACAAGTCCAACGTGGGTCCCGAGAGAATTCACACAACACAAGGAAACAAAGTGTGCTATGAACGTGAAGGTGAACCTTTTTCGAACGAGATTTTAACGTGTGATTAAACTTTCGTTCAAAATGGGGAACCCGACTCGAAAAGACAAGGAGTGAAATGGAAGCACACTAGTTCACCTGTCCGAAAGGAATTCAAACTCGAGCATCAGCGAGGAAAGTGATGCTGGCCATCATTTGGATGCCAAAGTAGTTGTATTTTGGTGATTATTTGGAAGATCAGCGTACAGGATGCAGCGCTGACCACTCACACATAGTGATGAGCAAAGTAAAGCCGAAAACGAGAGGAAAGGGTCGCCAATGTCAAAGAAAAGACGTGATACTATTACACAACAACGCTCGCCCAAACATAGCGCAGCTGATCCAAGAAACCACTGGAAGGGAAAAGAAACAGTAATGGGTTGGGAGACTCTGCGTCATTATCGCTACAGTCCAGATTTGACTTTCGTGAATTTTCATTTTCATATTGCTGATATTATGGAGAATGGAAGCTGTCTGCATTGTACTTGACTGGTAAGAAAAACTTCAAAAGTCAACCTCACTTGTAGAGCATTTATTGCTACCTGTTTGACCCGCTCAAGGACGCATCGCTTGGAAAGGATTCGGCGACAGCGAAGAAGTTAAAACAATTTCAGTTTTACTTACTTCATTCGCATTTATCGCCTTTCTCTTGCCCAGCAGTATTTCGCAAAGGACTGGCAAAAGCGCAAGTTGCAGCCGTATATAACGAGATCAATATACATTTGCCTTCTGAATATTACACCTGTAATGGGTCCAACCTAAGGCAGTTTAAAAAATCGCAGGTGACACTCGTGTAAAAGAAGAGTAACAGAAAGGATGTGCAAAATTACAGACATCGATTTTCTGCAGAATCCTAGAACGTATTCTAAATATGATTATAATAAATTTCCTAGACACCGAAAAGCTTACGTCCAGAAATCAGCACGGTTTTAGAAAGCTCGTGTGAAACGCAGCTTGCCCTTTTCGCACATTATATACTGCGAACCACGGATGAAGGGTCCCAAGCACATTGCACTCTCCTATATTTGAGAAAAGCCTTTGGCACGGTGCTCCACTGCACACTGTTAACCTAGGGCCTCGTATGAGCATACGGAGTCGGTTCCCAGATATGAGAGCGGCTTCAAGTCTACAACAGATACCAGTACGTTCTCGACAGCGAGCGTTGATCAGACACAAGGGCATCGTCAGGAGTGTCCCAGGAAGTGTAACAGACAGCTGTTATACTGTATAGACATAAATGAGGTGACAGGCAGAGTGAACAGCAGTCTGCGGCTGTTGATGATGCTGTCGTGTACGGGAGAGTGTCGTTATTGAGTCACTGTAGGGGGATAAGATTAACGGGAAGCGCGGACAACTGAGAAACGCGTAGGAGTCAGTGAGGTACTGAGCCATGCCGACGCCGGTGCCTTAGTTAGCTGCGCTACGTTTTTCGGTTGAGGACCCAGGATACGAAGAGCTTCATCGAGGTGGTCCCACATATTCTCGATTCCGTTAAGCCCGGGAAGCCTGGTGGTCGGCGGAGTACAGCAAACTCATCCTGGTGCTTTTCACACTGCAAGCTGTGTCACAGATTTAGTTGTTCTGCTGGTAGATTCCGAGGGAAAAAAGACTCGATGTAGGTGTGGCAACGGTTCCGACCGATATTTCTGCTCATCCACTGTGCCTTCCAGAACGACGGGAGTGTCACGATAACGTTTGTGAGATCGTAACGATCCTTCCTCCTGTCCTAACCCTGCCGCCGACTGTTGCAGGGTGTTCACTTTCAGGTGAATCGCGCCCTACACGCCATCGTCTGTCTGTCACTTGGAAAGCCCGCAGGTCACCGTTCAGTGGACGCCCAGTCGCAGAACTGGCGTAAAAATTCCAGCCTTCGTCGAGGACGAACAGCAGTCAGCATAGGTGTGTGGACCAGGAGTCTGCTGTGGAGACCCACACATAGCATTTTTCGCTGAGTGGTCTTAGAGGAGACACTGTCGGTAGGCTCTTCGGTTCACGTGCATGGTCAGTTGCTCAGCAGTTGCACGTTATTCACCTGCGGTCTCCTGTAACTCCTGTCCTCTGTGGACCGTGGGGCACCACAACGGCCTCAGCGTCGGCTCTCGACAGCGCCATGCGCGGAGTGCTTTAAATATGGCAACACGCCAACATTTTACGAACTCTGCCGTTTCGAAAATGCATCCACCTGTGGCCCGAAAGGCAATGATCACGTCCTTTTGGATGTCACATAAGTGGCTGAGTTTCCGCGTTACGCATACCCTACTCATTAGCGTCGGACACAGGCGGTGATCACGTTAATGTGACTGGAGCCTGTGGTTAGAAAAAGGAAAGGAAAAGGAAACAGAAAGGGGAAAGGATGGTAAGCGGTGCCAGGAGCACCGGAAATGTGGTAATTATACGAATTGCTTGTACAGGAACTCCGAACGGAATAGGAGCAGCGGCAGTTTAAAAATTGTAAATGGTAGAATCACGGCTCAACAGTAAGTTTCTCGCCCAACCTGACGAAACAGATGTGGAGATTGAGAAACGAATGCATAACTGCTGGGAAACAGTCTGCGGTGAGTAGACAGTGCCTTTTTTCGGAGGGTTTAAAGAGCAATTTCAAGATTTGCGAGATAAAGGTTTAGATTACGTCGCAAGTATAACGAATTATGAGAAAGACTGCACTGTGTAAGGGAAGCTTCTGGGATGTCCCATAACCGTGGCAGTAGTTCAGGGATTCGGCAGCACGAAGATATTTTGAAAGTGACTGAAGTTTTTTTGGAGACTGATAATAACCCTGTTCCTGACAAATGAATCCTGGTGATCAGTTACGAAGAAGGGGAGAAAATGTTTAAAAATAAAGCTCTTCTTATGGACGGACGTTTCAGAGGTGTTCGAAACAACTTGTTGATACCTGAAGCACGGAAGACTAGCTTTTTTACCAGAGGAAAGTCAAAATAATTGTGAAATATTTTTTCTCAACCGAGAAATGTCATAACTTGGTTGTCATTTAAAACTGCATTGCTTTACTTCGAAATGATTGCAAATTAAACTATGAAAACAGTGTTATCCGAGACATTTATTTTACAGTTGTAATTTTCATTTCAAGCAATGCCTGTGGAAGATATACAAGAACTGCGATTAGTGGAGCAATACAGGGATGAAGAAGTAGTTCGTTTGTCTTGCCGCACGTGTGCTGTAGAGTCCATCTTCCACCGGACTGCCTTGATGAAGCATGGAGAGCAACAGCGTAGCAAGTGCCCAGTGGCGTAGACTATTTAATCAGTCAATAGATGGAAAATGCTAGTACACAACCTGAAATGTGGAATTGGTGAAGACAGACAGTCGACTAAAATTATTTCGAAATAAATTCACTCTTAGGTTGGCTTCAGTTGCGTTAGATAATACTTCGATACCTAACACTACTGTATCAAAGTTATCTGCGTTCAGAGAATTTATTTCAAAGTGATTTCGGTCAGCTATCTACCGTCATCAATTCGATGCACAGGACCATGAATGCTGTCGAAGTTTGGCATAGCAAACGATACTCAATAAGGCAAAGGTATCTTAACCTACAATTTCTGATCAATACGCTAAAGGAGAATGCAATAAAACCAATACCTGAAATTGAAAAAAAATCTGTTGGTCAGCTTCTTCAGTGAAAGAGGTAAAAGATACATATGTGTTGAAAAAGAGTTAAAAGATATTTTAAGAATACATAATGACTCGGTGGATCTAAGAAGTTTAAAATTTATATCATTCCTACGATAAAATGTGGAGAGGCGTTCTTATTACAAAACGGCACGCAGAGCCTCCCCATTGTCGCGGCTTCCTTTGCACGTCGGAGAACCCGCAGCTAAAATGTATGTGGTCAGAAACACCGCGTTGGCTCACAGGTCGCCGAGTCCACGGCTGCAGAATCCCATGACACCCTTCAAGAGGCGGCGAGGCATCTTGTACAGTAGTGAATTTTTTCCTCGCTCCTCAAGAGACGTCATCAAACGGATCTTCCTGCTTCTGGAGTGTCTACGCGACTATGAGGGAATCCCGAAACGTTACATCTTATTTTAGTTCTGCTCTCCGTTCCACACCTTCAAGGACCCACTTGTTTTCTGTGGCACTCGAACACTTGTACTTCTCCGATGTCATTTTCGCAAGGGATTTATGTACTGTGCTTATGCTTTATTAAGAAAACACGGGAATTTTTTAAGTGTATAGGGGTGAAACGATTATCTTAATAACCGATAAAACAACTCCAGATATCGAGTATTACGTACCGGCTGACACTTCATTACAAAATGTTTACGGGCTGTCTGTTATCCCAGTCGCTTCCGTTTATGAAATGTACCGAACACATGAGCATTCTTCGATAAACAGTTCTGACATGGGTCTTGACAACACGATCGAATTACAGAGGTTCAAATAGTGAGATGCGACTGCGTGCAACTGCATAGGCAGATTTTCAGTCCCTGCATGTAATTGTAACGGAACTAAGGAGATTATAGCGACACGAACGTCAGCCGGGTAAATAAGTCGTACACTAAGTGGACATCCAGCGGACGCAGGTAAACACTTCCTGTTACACCACGCCACTGCTGCCTCGGTGTAAACACGGAGGACAACAGGAAGTGCTCTACGACCACTAGCTGGACTATGGAGCAAGAAACAGCCGGGGTCCCCGGTGGTCTAGTGGTAAGGGGGTCTGGAACGTTCCAGCGCCTCGGCTGGGGCTATTCGCCCTAGCCGGGCCGGGGTTCAATCCTCGGCCGGCGCTGGAATTTTCAGACTTCCGAACACTAGCCTCCACCTCTGCCTTGGCATGTGGCGCATGCCGGGTACCCCCGTGGGGTCCGTGCTTCGGGTCCCACGTGGATCTCACTCCCACACTACAAACTAAACCTGATTATGCTGGTGCAAGCATTTTAAATTTTAATTCACACACTTTCTTCACCAGACCACATCTACATATATTTTAAGGTACTTAATATATCTCACTATGGTATCAGTAATATTTGTAGGAAACTATGAAACAAAAACCTTACCAAAAAAATGATTTTTGTTATCCTTCGTGTGCTGAATACTTCTGAGGTAAATACCCAAACATCTGCCATTTTCTTGTAGTTAACAATGAATATTCGAAAAAAGTTTATCATATTGATTCATATATTACATAATGTATTTTACTCATTCTCAGTGCTGAAAAAGCAGTAATTATTTCAAAGTCATAAGAAAATGCAAAATATTGTATCACAAGCCAACAAGGTGTTCTTTTTGTATCATGATTTACTATGCGATTAATAAATTCTGTATAATAAATCGTTTCGTAACAATTGACAATACCTTTTAAAAATACATTGTTTTCACTTATTGCATTTTCAAAAACTAAAACAGGCCTTTTTTTCTCAAATTATTCTAGTGTCAAAATGAGATGTTTGATTTTACACAGGTCACTAATGACATAAACTGTTTTTTTTATAAAAACGATATTTCTCGTGGTTTTATGTGAGCTGAATGCTGAATCAAACAGATAACACTTAAAATTAATAAGAGGAATTTCTTGGTGATTTTACTAACACGCCCATATAGTTCATATAATATTTCGATTAATAGTTACATGACTACCTCTCTGCCTCTACTTTTTGTAAAAGTATCTTGTAGATCAGAGAAAAAATTGTATTACTACCTCTCCAGGTTAAGTGCAGTTCAATGAAAGAGATTGTAAAGGCCGTACCGAAGATGCAGAATATTACGTTCTCTGCAAGGCATTTGCCATCAGTAATGAGTGAAACTGTAAAATAGAAATAAGGGCTGAAAAACGCCTATTACTGTTGTACTATTATATCACTAACGTTGCACTGCATAAACTTACTTACAGTTCTCGTTGCTGTTCAATATTCTTTAACTCACTATACCGTGCGATTATGTTGTTAACATTTAATGTAACAGTAGTCCTGTTCCGAGCCACATATCCATTTTTAATGCTTGAAAGTGTGGACAAAACTATTAGTAATACTAAATTACGAAGAGGGAATGATGAATGTAACATGCTGCGTACATTAATGTCGCTCGAGATGTAGTTTGCATTATATGTTATCAGAACAGAACTATTTTGTAATGTGTGAAATACACAAAAATACGGTAACAGACAAACCGAGCAGTGATGCTGTAATCTGTTTTGTAATAATAGTGTAAAGGAAGAAATAAACAGCAACTAGACATTTAAGTCACTCAATTTTCGCGGCCATTTTGCTGTTCATCACTTCGCTGCTAGATGTCGCTACTAGTTCCTCACACACTCAGTTGTCTGTAGTGCAGGGCTTCGCCACCAGAAGGCTCTATCAGCACCGGCGAGGACTCACTCTGTCGACGTTTGCTGCTTCACTCCTCAACATCTATGCTAACTGACGTGACTGCTAAATTTTCAGACTATACGAAAAAAATAACACCAACACCAAATATGGCAAATAGTGATAATTGTGAATACTACCGAACCATCACTTTCATACGTACTGGCTGAAAATACTGATCCAAAATATTTACACAGGAATTAGAGGAGACGAGCTAGAGGAAAATCGATTTTGAGAGAACACACTAGCCGCTAGAGATCGGTTGAAGAAATTCAACCCATATTTATAACATCTATAGATGTTACAAAATAACTTCTGACAATTTTGAGCAAAATATACAGTTTGAATTTAAGATGATGCAACCAGCGATAAAATACAGTGAGCGGCATGTTATCTAGAGCTCTGCCAGAAATCAGACAGCAATTTTAAGACTTAAAAGACATAAAGGAAAGCTGGCAGTTGATAGTTGAGAAGAGAGAGTGAGAGAATGGAAGTGAGAGAATGAGAGAGACAGAGAGAGAGAGAGAGAGAGAGAGAGAGAGAGAGAGAGAGAGAGATAATGGGAGGGGGGGGGGCGGTTCGGTTCTAGCCCATTCACCCATGTTATTCACTTTGCATACAGAATGTTTCACACGTCGTGCTACACACTTATCGCGTCTGTAGAGGGGACCTACCAGATGAAGTTTTACATAGGAATCGATGTCTGGAAACGTCATCCAGCGACGCTACAGGGTATCGAAGTTACAGGCGCTGGAGTCTGTAAAATATGTGTACACAGAAAGATTCAATGAAGATGTTACCAATTTTCTATGATGATGGAGATGGATAAATGTATAAATTTGAGGTTATGTCCCTATAACGGAAAATTGGAAGAGAAGACATTCCTGTTGCGTGTGACAGTATGTACCAGTAGTGTTGCAGCTAAGATGTAGGGCAGGAAACTTTCAGAGGTGGTAGTATGGACCGAATGTCCAGTACACATGGTCTGTAAAATGCATACCTTAAGAGCTGTGAGGACTTGTTCATCTTCGCTATCATAAAACATATCTCCACTGTTGAACAAGTGCTCATAGCGCCTCAGGTATGCATTTTGTAGCCCATGTTTACCGGACATTTTTTTCTTACTTTGATCCATACTACCACCTATGAAAGTTAGCAACAACAGTACCAGTACTTGTATTCCGCCGTCAGAGGTATGATAACGATATTCCCTTGTAACTTCCGGAACATGATACATGATCAAATTGATAAATAATCACGGCATCACACTCTACTTACATACATTCGCCGGGGCTGGTGCCTGTATTTTGATGCTCTGTAGCCTCGTTAGATGACGTTTGCATGCATGAGTTACTAGGTAAAATTGCAAGCTCTAGAAATGTGAAACACCTTGTATAAAGAAAGCAACATACGAAATGAACAAGATATTTGGGAAATTAATCGAACATAAGAAAGAAGAAATAGGAACTGTTTCCAAATCGACCTTTCATTTCGCTGCTGCTGATTTGAAATTTCGTGGCATTTATTCGCTCTGAAGAGGATCGTTCAAACGATGGTCGGAATGTAGTTATTTTAGTTGTTTCACTGTTTTATAATGACATGGCCTAGAACCCAAAATGATTTTCTCCAAGTTGTTTGTAGGAATTCTATCGCTTCTCACCGATATTTTCAGTATGGTACTGGTATTTTTTTTCCTACACCTACCAACTTTAATAGTGCTTGAAATGATGAAAATTGTCTCCATATCAAAAAGTATTAGGTACTGAGACGGTGCTTGGTTTTAATGATAACAATATACAGGAAAATTCAGCCATGTTTCTGCGAAGTTGCATTACGCCGAAATTCTGAAATACATCCGTATATTTCGAATGTCGTACAACAGCTGTAGGTAGGAGACGGGGTACTGCAGAAGTAAATCTGTTTAGACGGGACGTGAGTCGTGTTTGGGTAGCTCAGATGGTAGAGCACTCGCCCACGAAAGGCAAAGGTCCCGAGTTCGAGTCTCGGTCCCGCACACAGTTTTAATCTGCCGGGAAATTTCATATCGGCGCACACTCCACTGCAGAGGGATCTAATTCTGGAAAGAACTGTATAGTTAGTGGAGAGATACAGGATGTTGCAAAATTCCCGTTAAAAACTTCTAGGGAACTGAGTGACGATATTCTGAAGAGGAGCCCATGTATGGAAAGGTATATCCGTGCTACAGCCGTATAAATACACCTTCGCTAATGTGGTATGCAACAGGGTTATAATCACTGGAGGGGGGGGGGGGGGGTTACTTACGTCTGATCCTATGATGTCATTTGACGGCTGTCTCCTCTCTGACCTGGATCGAGTCTCGTTCATGTGTCTGTGAGTGTTAGAGCAACATTTCTGAGCACACTTTTGCCGAATACACCGACACGAGTATCCTGTGTGGCCAAAGCGCACAGTACTGGAAGAGCTGCTGGTCGCCTTTATCAAGATCGTTGTCCACAACGTCTGACTCCTCCCCACACGCTTTTCGTTGCCATTGCACAACGTCTTCGACTATGGGTGTCTTCACCGTCAGCAGGTGCGTCTGTGGTGCCCCATGGAGACGCAGCGCACGCGAATTGGAAAATATATTTATATGGATATTGTGTCTGTTCTTCCGGACATGTGCGAAAGGACGCTACGAATGTAGTGTGTGGACATACGAAGGTGAGAATGTGGGTCTCGCGGGAGGCGTGCGCGAGACAGTCCCTGTAGTCTCACTATCCTCTGTGCCGTCTGTGGCTCAGATGGATAGAGCGACTGCCATCTAAGCAGGAGATCCCTGGTTCAAGTTCCGGTCGGGGCACACATTTTCACCTGTCTTCGTTGATATCTATTAACGCCCGTCAGCAGCTGAAGGAAATAATATCATTGTAATTTCAAATTGGAAAACGCCCTCCTGTAAAACCAGTGTCTCTGAAGACCGATTTTTTTGATTCTTTGGTTATTAAAGAGTGAAACTGTAGAACAATAGATGTACTCGGTCACATCTACACTGAAATGCCAAAGAAACTATTATAATAATACGTATTCAAACACAGAGATATGTAAACAGGCTTAATATGGTGCTGCCGCCGGCAACGCCTATGTAAGACATGTGTCTACCGTAGTTGTTAGATCGGTTACTGCTGCTACAATGGCAGGTTATCAAGATTTAAATGACTTTGAACGTGGTTTTATACTTGGCGCAAGGCCGATGGGACACAGCATCTACGAGGTAGCGATGAAGTGGGGATTTTCCTGTACGACCATTTCACGAGGGCACCCTGAATATCAGCAATCCAGTAAAACAATAAATCTCCAACATCTCTGCGGCCAGAAAAAAAATCCTGCAAGAATGGAATCTGAAGAGAATCGTTCAGAGTGGCGAAAGTGCAACCCTTCCGAAAATAACTGAAAATTTCAATGCTTGACCATCAACAAGTATCAGCATGCGAACCATTCATGGAAACATCATCTACATGGGCTTTCAGAGCCGAAGGCCCACTCGTGTACCCTTGCTCGCTGCACAGCACAAAGCTTTACGCCTCATTTGGGCCCATCGGTACGAACATTGGACTGTTGATGACTCGAAACATATTGCCTGGTTGGACGTGTCTCATTTCAAAATGTATATACAGTATGGAAGTGTATGGGTATGAATACGACATCATGACTCCATGGACCCTGCATGTCAGCTGGAAACTGTTCAAGCTGGTGGAGGCTCTGTGACGTTGTAGAGCGTGCGCATTCGGAGTTATGTGGGATCCCTGACACGTCTAGATACATTCTGTCTAATCACCTGCATCCATTCGTGTCCCTTGTGGATTCCGACGGAAGTGGGTAATTCCAGCAGGACAAAGGAGCGGCCCACACAACCACAATTGCTACAGAGTGGCTGCAGGAACACTCTTCCGAGCTTAAACACTTTCGCTGGCCACCAAACTCCCCAAACATACTGTACGTCTCTAGTAAATTTTATAGCATTAACTACCATATCTGGAATGCCTTGCAAAGTGTTACCAACATGTTTTCAAGTGGTTCTAGTATACGGTACGTCTCGGGAGACAGGTTACAATTTAAAATAAGAGTATTATGTACTCAGTCCCCTCTACAAGTTGTGGCAGGTAGTGATGGGAACTTCAGAACATCCTGTACGTTTCCAGCAAACTGTATAGCCGTTGTCGTATTACAATTGGTATCTGCGAATACATTCCATAATTCGTGACAGATCGCGAGGCGCGACTGCAGAAATCCGTAGCGTTTACCCAGGGGGCGTCTCGGCTACGGCCGCTCTGACGGCCACGAGAATAGCCGGAGGTAGAGAGCGCAGCACGGCTAGTTTGAAGGCCACTTTCAACTAGTATTGCCAGAGGTGTCTCTTTTTAGAGATTCTACGACTCGCCCCACGTAAGCTTTAAAAAGGAAGACCAAATGCTCCAACTTCTGGCCTCTGCTAACATTTCGAAATACACTATCCTATCAGTGAGTGTACAGACACCTGTTAGTGGACATTAATATGCAGTGCGTCCACCCTTTGTCTTTATGGCGGCTTGAACTCTGCTCGGGACACTAAGTGAGGTGCCTACCGACAATTTACGCACCACACACGGATATCGTATCTACGTGTTTGTACACGCAAGGCAATAAATTGCTCAGCAAGATCGCCATATCTCTCATCAATTTTCAACATCTGGAGCACAATGGGCAGGTTCTTTAAGGCAGGTCGCGATTTTGAGGATGTAACGAACCAACTGAACTGAATTTGGTACGATATCCGTCAGAAGGGTATAAACTAACTTTATCAGTGAATGTCAAGCCTAGTAACTGACCGCGGAAAGGCCAGAGGTGGCCCAACACGTTATCGACTTATCAATTTGTGAAGCTCTTTGTCTTGAATTAATCATCCAGTTTTTCTTCAAATCTAATCATTCATTTGACCCTACACGTACAGTCATGCTCAAAACTATCCTAACGCCCGAATTGAATTTCGCCTGATTCACATGCAACCCACATAACGCAACTGTCTAGCAGGTCCCCTTATCGCTCCTTGGTACAGTCGTTTGACTATTGAAAATGGTTCCAACAAATCACCACAAGAAAACACTGTTCTGTATCGCAATAACTCAAGACGTAAAGTAATACCACGATACTACAAATATCACGGAACACCTTATCACAGGTAAGACTACCCTTAAGGCTTGTAGCTCACATTTATTACAATAAATGACATACCTGACATTTTACCACTCTCATTATTACGTCAGATAGGTAATACACGTAGTAAATTCGTCGTATTCATGATTTCCTCTTCAAAGTAACATACCGTACTTATCATTGAACACAAAATGAGATTAAAAATTGAAGTTATTCACGGGCAACCAGTTGAGAATATGTATGAACTTCAAATGACACGACGAACCGTCTCGTTCTGCTTATGGATGCAAACTCAGGTCATGCAGACTAAGCAATGATTTCGTGCCTGACGGATACTAACTGTCACTCCTGATTAGGCGTACAGAGAGTGATATACCTCGATTTTAGACAGAGCCAGTTTTCAAATTTCAACTTTAAATTACATATCGCAAGTATTTTTGCCGGACGCGAATTCCTACCCAGCACCTATTTTCACTGTTAACGAACGACGAGAGATGTTGAATCTTGGTTCTTAACAAGTAACTTACTTGAATTGCCGTGAGGTAAGGCTTTGTACTGGGCAGGGATTCGAACGTATATCGGCAGGCAGTAACATCTCTTAGCTTTTGGTTTGGCAGCACTCGACAGCCATTTCTAGGCGCAAGTAATAGAAGAATGGCAGCGCGTTTTTGTTATCAAGTAACGTCTTCATCGATTACTTTAGTTTTATTGTAATCTATGAGTAATTGCTGATGTTTGATATTAACATGAAAAGAATTCTGTAGACAGAGAAAGAACCTCTTCTTGGGAAACTACTTGTATAGTGACCAAAAGGCACGAACTTATATTCAAGTACAGTGTTCCAGCAGCGGCATGAAGAAAATGATAGTAATAATGTCGGTAATAATCCAATTATCCGGTAACTTCACACTTCCCAGTGGATCTTCACGAACTAAGAAAATATCTGAATTTGTGAACATTTCAAAATGGCTTCACATCGAGCCTATGATTCCTACAAGGGTCTTTACATCCTGCTGACATGAGAATAGCATAATCTCCGCGTCAGAAGCTTTTTTCTACTTAAACATTTAATAGACTCGCGTTTTATCCACCGTGACTACTTTTGTAAGCTCAGCACATCATCCATTGCAGCTCACTCCTGGGGCTGGGAAATGTGGGCACAGTGGCCTGGTGGAACTATCACAGGAGCAATGCGTGGGTTCAGACATTTACTTTTAAGAAGCACAAACAGATTTACTTTGCGTCTGGTAACCTCAAAAGAAAGACGTTATAATCCAGAATTCGCAATACAAATCACGTTCCATCATTACCAACTGGGCAGAGCCAGGTTACGTTGGGAAATGACATAGCGGAAGTCATCGTAAACAGAAATACAGTCGCCAGTAAACTTACTTACATTAGAAAATTTTATTTTATTTTATGAACCGATAGCCATTTAAAGGATGGGGCTCTTATTTTACTTGTAATTGATTCAACTAGAGACGTTGAAAAATTTGGTGCTGGACTGTGATTCGAATTCGTTTCTCCTCTTTCGAGGATCTGAAGCTCTCGGGACATTATAGTTCAACCATTTCGTCCCTTTTCGCAAGACTGCAACCTTCTCTAGGTCTCCTCCAAAGGTAAGGATGTGGGTCCGAATCCTGATCCAATACAAAAATATTCATAGTTTCAGTTCAAGCCCTATAACGTGCACACCGTCCCGCTAGTGAAAACCAACGTACGCTTTTAATGTCTATTTATGTGTTGCCAACAATCGCAATAGGTGTCATTATTTCTTGTCAAACACGCACACACCTTACCGTTGGTGAGTAAGCAACTGATATTTAAGCTATATTTGTGGATGCACGGTAGGCGTGTAGTTAGATTGTCACTTAGGTACAAAAGTTTGTATCCTTAGTTTAGATTCAAACACCTAGTAGCTGGTAAGGAAAAGCGATACGTAACATTTGATTTTACTTAATTAACAATACGATTACGTGTTGGGTTCGTATCTCCGTCATATAAATTCACATCATGCACTTAATCTTTAAATGCATGCGCACTTAGTTACTTGAGCTTGGAGGTATATCAGACATCTTTCGTGGTTAGTTAACAGGGACGAAATTGTCTTGTTAGGAGTCCAGGTTTATTACAAAAATTGTCGTCTTTTATTTTCAAGTTTAGATTTCATTACTGGTATTGGCAAAAATTTCGGTAATTCATGACTCTTCATGGATAGCCATCAATATGATATGATTAGATTACATTAGATCAATTTTTGTTTCATACATCATGAATACGATATTTCGTAATGATGTGTAACGTGTAATTTTAATGAAAGATTTCTTTACATACCATGATTCAATTTCTTTACAACAATTTCTTACTCTCTCTCATTCTTTTTGATTTCTCTCTCTCTCTCTCTCTCTCTCTCTCTCTCTCTCTCTCTCTCTCTCTCTATCATATACACACACATTCTTTTTTTCTTTATTTGTTTGTTTTGTTCGACTATCGGCGAGGCATGAAAACGTCTCTGAATGAGGTTCTTAGTTTTTAGTACAAATACGAAATAAATATAAAAACAACTGTGAGAGTTACTGATATATGATGCTTAGTTTTCAGTCAGTTTGGAGTATTATTAGTAACCACGCTCCAGTCCCTAAACCTAGTTACAGAAATGCGAATCAGACGCATTACGTATTCCAGGCCGTAGCAACCGCGACTTGGAGACACCAGCTATGGTCACTTCCCAGACCGCTGTACGATCACATCGGTTCGTCTTCTTTCTGCTGGTACTGTAACTGAGATTTGACAACAAGGCAACGTATGTTTGGCAACTCTGTGATCGACGAGTTCCTTCCTGGTGCGCACGGAATTTATCCTCAAAGTTCACTTGATTTTACCTGTCATTTCCATTGAATAATCTGATTTATTATCACGTTAGGTGTAACAAAAGATTGTAAATTTACGGTTTTCAGCCCAGAAAAGTCGTTGCACGTGGAAATCGCAACTAATCTCGTCCTTTAAATAGCGGTTTACGAGTGCTAGACATTATCGAACTCGTAAGAGTAAGCTAAGACACGTACTTCTACGCCAGCTCTATGGTAATGCGCTGACCTGAGAAATAGCATCTGTTATGGTTCGCACTTCCAGTCTCGCTGACTGTAACGTTTTTATCCCTTCTGTGAAAGAGCTACAAGCAGTCAGATAAAACATCGATAAGGAAATCGCAAAAAAATACTTTCGGCTCATAGTGCAATGGTGAAAACTTACAATGCTGCACAACAGGTAACTCCTCTTCCCGCAGCTGACAAACAAATTTTGGGTTTCTAGGAATACAAAACTTTACTTATGAAATGCGACATTTGCAATGCACGACGTTTTCAACAAAGAGATGGCGCAATACAGTAGCTCAAGTGGAAAGAAACACTTCCTTTTCAAATTTGTGCATCCTACACTGTTGGCTGTTCTGTGTAGGTGGCAGGTACGTGATTTTATTTCGGTGATTACAAAATAAAGTCGAATTTAGGCACTGGGTAGTCGACGCAGCTAGTTCATTGTGATTCGGTCAACCAAGTAAATGAATTTACTGAACCTGCTGCAAATTACTACAGGAAGCCTGTGTGTCAATTCTCATCCAGAGAGGTGCAACGGCGTTACGATAGAAAAATGAGCCACATACTTATAATATGCTTGTATATCTATGGACTGGGTTCGATTCCAACTTCTGTCAATGATTTTAGATAAGGAGAGACAGATTCCATTCTCTTCTGGCTACACCAAGTGAAGAAGATATAATGACATTGTGGTCTGAAATTAACATGAAAAATGATATTCCTTTACTACAAAGTAGACGTTAGGATGAATCACAATAAAGACTGGAGCGGCGACACGTAGAAACCTTTCTTATACTTGTTATTTATTTCTAGTGACGAAACAAACGCTATGTAGGCTCACAGGACATTTAGTCCATATTTTATATGAGCTTCTGTATGTCGATAAAATCGGTTCTGATCTGGGAATGCAACTTAGACCGTACTTAACGCTGAATTTGATCCCTTCGTGAGAATACAGCACGTCTACAATTTGTTGTTTGTTCAGAACTGCAGATTCCTCAACATCTCCACATACTGCGCGTGAATGGGTTCGAATCCTGGCCCGGTACTATAGATTTCATTATGTATTATCAAGCTCTAGCATGAGAACACCTATCTGCTGGTGGATAATTATTTTAATGTTTAATGTATTTTCATTCTTTGTCAACACTAACGATATGTGACGTTTTTGACACCCAGTGAGACACAGAAATATTTGCGAGATCACTGTAAGTTCAAGATGTTAGTCCGAACTGGACAAAAATTCGGAAGCTGACGTATCTTTGTGTGTAGTCAAAAGCGATATGATGTGTGGAGCTGTATTCCCAGTGAGCACTGAACTCTTCGTCATATTATTTCTAGTTCAAACACGCTCACATGTCGCTGCTGGTGCAACAAACCCATATTTAACGTTCGTTTTCTCTAGAATATAACAGCGATAGATGCCGGGTTGGAGTCTTGGGAAGGAAAAAAATGTATGTTTCGTCTCGTCATTTCAGTTAAAACATCTAGCTACTGCCGAGAAAACCCGAAATGTCACAGTTGATTGTGCGTCGATATCTATCCGATTAAGTTCTGAGTTCGAACCCCTGTCCAACACAAAGCCTTACCTCACGGCAATTCAAATAAGTTACTTGTTAAGAACCAAGATTCAACATCTCTCGTCGTTCGTTAACAGTGAAAATAGGTGCTGGGTAGGAATTCGCGTCCGGCAAAAATACTTGCGATATGTAATTTAAAGTTGGAATTTGCAAACTGGCTCTGTCTAAAATCGAGGTATATCACTCTCTGTATGCCTAATCAGGAGTGACAGTCAGTATCCGTCAGGCACGAAATCATTGCTTAGTCTGCATGACCTGAGTTTGCATCCATATGCAGAACGAGACGGTTCGTCGTGTCATTTGAAGTTCATAAATATTCTCAATTAGCTGCTCGTGAATATCTTTAATTTTTAATCTTATTTTGTGTTAAATAATAAGTACGGTATGTTACTTTGAAGAGTAAATCATGAATACGACGAATTTACCACGTGCATTACCTATCTGACGTAATAATGAGAGTGGTAAAATGTCAGGTATGTCATTTATTGTAATAAATGTGAGCTACAAGCCTTAAGGGCAGTCTTATCTGTGATAAGGTGATATTTGTAGTATCGTGGTATTACTTTGCATCTTGAGTTATTGCAATACAGAACAGTTTTTTTTCTCGTGGTGACTTGTTGGAACCACTTTCAATAGTCAAACGACTGTACCAAGGAGCGATAAGGAGACCTGCTAGACAGTTGCGCTATGTGGGTTGCATGTGAATCAGGCGAAATTCAATTCAGGTCGTTCGGATACTATTGGGCATGAATGAACATCACGTGTATCGATTTCCATCGTGCTGGGGTAAGTCCTCCGGGGTACGTTTATTCTCCCTAGTGTGTAAATATATTTGGAGCATGTCATTCAAAAACGTTTGAAACGACATAGACGGGAGCGGGTTGTTGTTAGGAGAACAGAATGTATTAGACTCGCGGATCATGTGGTGTTATTGGCAGAGAGCGAAAGTATGACTGAAATGTTAAAAGAATTGAACAAGAGACGTGAGTAAATTGGAATGAGAAATAATAAGAAAAACGCAAAATGTCCGGTGATAGGTGCAAGAAAAACAAGAACAACTATAATGTTAGGCAGGAAGATACACAACAATTTAGTGTTTTTAGATAACTGCGACGTGCTATTATGGACGACATTGGAAGTAATAAGGAGGTGAAAATACGTATAGCAATTGCCAACGAGACGTTTCATAACAGGAGGCTTTTATGTGGGTGCGTTGATAGGGGATAAAATAGGCAGGCACAGTGAGAAATGAGGTGGTGTTGATTGGGAGAACAGAGAGAAATTTTAAAGGTAGCAGGATGAGCAAACACAATTGGCATGGACACTGAATGAGAAGAGATTGTTTATTGATGGTATGAAGGAAATGGTGAATGCAAGAAGAAGAAGAAGAAGAAGACGCAGAACATACCAGGTGGTGGACAGCGTAAGAACAGAAAATAGTTGTGAGAAAACAAGAGGGTAACAAATGATGGGACTGCATGGAGAACTACATGTGAAGACCTGCCCTAGGGCAGAACACTCATGGTGGTGGTGTTGATGAAGAGGAGACTTATGTAGGACATTTTGCAAAACGCCCATTTTCTTGTAATCCAAATTTAAACAAAACATAGGCAGCTTATAATTTGTAGTCTATAAATGACCGTGAATTGCGTGACAGATGGAACTTGCCAGTATACCAGTTATTAGGACTTATTCCCACTCCACTGACGTATGGAGCGTGCGAACTGTGGCTGCTTAAAAGCCTCTGTGCGTGCTGTGCTTAGTCTCTTCTGGTCTTCACGCTTCCTACAGTTACAATACGTAGGCGGTTTCAGTATATTCCATTCCTACTTTCATCATGTAACGTCAGTTCTAGAAACTTTCTAATTAGGTCTCCTCGCGATACTTTACTCTTCCACGGGATAGTCTGTGTCTACCATGAACTGTCCGTTAGTCAGTAAGTGGAATAACTGGTTTTCCGACACATGTCGCCATGTAACTGTCGCTCTGTCTCCACGCCAGAGAGACGGAAATTCTGTGTGCCACATTTGAAGATGAGTCTGTAAAGGTTACAAAACTAGTTAATGGAATTACAAATAGTTGAAAAAGTGAGTTTTTGCAGTTTTCCGTATTTACATTCAATGCACTAGTCACAGGCTCTAGGCGATCCTTAGGGGACAAGCTTAGTCGGTTGAGAGCGTGATGTGTCCCTCCGAGATTAATTTCACCTGGGCTTTAAGCGACTCACCGGTCAGCATTTACAGAGCTGCCAACTACATCTCACACCGGGAATATGACCAGGATTGGTTTGCATCGCAGCCTACGGAAGAGAACGCAAATCGAACGATCATTCGCAGTCATTCCCTCCATTGACTACCATTCGCCTATATTCAACAGTTAAGGATTCCTCCGGAAATATTCCAAGTAGACTTTCTCTAGATATTTTACGTTTCTTTCCAAGCGCCTGCCTGTTCAATTTGATCAGAAACTGTGTGACATTCTCCAACGGGTCAAAAAACCTGTGACCATTCGTGCCGCCCTTCTCTGTATACATTCAGTATCGCCGGGCAGTTGTATCTGATTAGGATCCAAGAATCTCGAGCAATATTGGGGGATGGGTCGCAAGCGTGATTTGTAAGCAATTTCTTTTGTACACCGATTGTATTTTCCTAGAATTCTACCAACGAATTGCAGCCAGCTACCGTATTTCCCTAAGACTGCGACTATGTGACGGTTCCATTTCAAATCTCTAGAAATTTTTACACCCAGGTATTCATGAACACGCGATCTAGTGTAATTTGACTCGCTGCACTATACTCGTAGGATAAGGTTATATCGTTTTGTGAACCGAACAATTTTACATTTCGGGAACATTTAAACTAAGTTGTCATGCTTTGCACTACACTGAAATCTTATGAGGGCGTGGCTTCTTTCAAACAGAACTTTATTACAGGCAACAGCATCATTTGCGGAAACACTGAAGATCCAAATAGACCGCGTAACCACCGCCCCTTCTCCTCTCCAAATTGCTGTCTCAAAACGGTAAGTCCCATATGTAAACCACCTTCAGAAGTTCGTTCACTTTCCGTATCAGTTAATGTGTTAAAAACTTGACCTGAAGAAACATAACCCTTTGCAGTTGAAGACGCTCTGTTGTAAGAGAAGCTAGTTTTTCGAAAACGTCTCAATATTTATGTACTGAACTAGGTGTTGTACAATTCTATAATTTTCAGGTACATTTGGCGACGTATGTGGATACTGTCTGACAAATGTGTTGCGAATAAAGTGAGTAGTAAAGAAGTAATGAAGTGAAACATCAAGCCTGATGCTGACACTTTACTGCACGAACAGCGAAAATGTAGAAGTGATAAAAGTCTTTTTCCTTTCATCATTATGTCAGGGATGTCAGAGGGGAAAAAAAGTTTCGCCAAGTTTCGAAATTATGTGTGAAGTTTGTTGGAAGTCGCCACGTGCTGCCTTTCACAAATGCTCGGTGAATATAGTCTCGATAATTTGCGCGCCATGAAATTATGCTGCCTTAGACGAGTACGCAGTTTTTAACTTTTAACGCCCGACTTATTGCGTAAACCTATGCCTTTAAATGAAGGACGGAAGGAGGATTGCATTTAATGTGCTATCGATGTCGAGGTCATTAGAGACGGAGCAGGAGTTGGCACTGCGTCAGGGAAGGGTAAAAGAAGTCCGCCGTTCCCTTTCAAAGGAACCATCCCAGCATTTACTTGGAGCGATTCAGGAAAGTTACGGAAAACGTATCAGGATGGCCGGATGCGGATTTAAACGTCATCCTCCCGAATGCGAGTCTAGTGTACTAGTTGACAGCTCGTCGTGTAGAAGCTAGCGTTGTTGGTGATGGGATTCCGGGTTCGATTCACGGCTGGGTTGCTTTCTCCGCCCGGGAAGTAGGTGTCTGTGGTGTCATCATTTCATCATCATCCGTGAAGGTGGCGAAACTGGACTGTGTAAAGGTTGGAGCTTTGTACAGGCACTGATAACCGTGCAGTTAAGCGCCCCAAAAACCAATCATCATCATCATCATCATCATACCATGTAATAACCACTGCGGCAGCTCGTTCGGTATACATTTAAATGAGCAGATTAAGTCAGCATTTTTAGTATTTACATTGACTTCGTTCTTCATAAATGAAAGCAGGAACTATGACAAGACAAAGGAATTGGGATAACGAATGAGAAATACCTGATTGTGCTTCTGTTTGTAGATGACATGATTCACGTTCACGAAATGACCTCCAAAGATCTATATACCACCTGAACGAAATATGCAATGAATACAACTTTAAAATTTCTAGGAACAAAACGAAAATAAGTGCACTCCGAGGAAAATACTCAGTCAGTTTAAAACTAGTTTAGGAAAATCCTGCTTTAGAACTGGTCTCTTAATCTTTCATTTAGGCTACGCTGTAAGATCTGATTTTTACTCTGATACTTAAAATAAATTACACAAATTCTAAGCTGTCTGTGACACTGTTATCTGAATATTGGGCAATAAAGTACAAAAAGATTGTCCCGAAATTCTATAACGTGGTCGCGGTTCCTGTATTATGCTATGAAAGCGAAAACATGGTTAAAAAAAAAGCAAAAAAAAAAATCACACGGCAGAGATGAGGTTCCTAAGAAATTCGAAGAGCTGCACAACAAGAAATGATTAGGAATGAAGATACTAGAGAAAAATTAAGTATTTTCAACAGAAACTAAAAAATTCAAAAATATCGTGAAGACTTCCCCAAAATATTCTTAACTACAAGCGGAATGGAAGACGTGATATTGAAAGGCCTCGGACGTGGGAGCAATTTCGTTTGAGAGACTATCCCGCGCGGCGACTACTGAAGTACTTATACATTATAGAATTCTTAAGTTATACAACCAAAATAAGTAAGTTTTAATGTAGTTTACGTTCACTGATGCAAAAAAAAATTCTTGCTTTTTAAAGTGGGCTATGTTCTTTCTAAGGGTTCAAACTGTCTCCATGACAAATTTGAACAATATCTGTTAAGCGGTTTGGACTCTAAAACGAAACAGACTGTGTTACAAAGTTGAAAAGCAACTGAGAGAAAGAAGCAGCGTCGGTTTCTGCAGGAGGCGGCCATCATTTTGTAGGACAATGTTCGGGCACGCTCGGTTCAAGTCGTGACTGATTTGATCGGTATATAGGGATGGGGAGCGCCGCATCACGCACCACACTCATCTACATCTATATTTATACTCCGCAAGCCACCCAACGGTGTGTGGCGGAGGGCACTTTACGTGCCACTGTCATTACCTCCCTTTCCTGTTCCAGTCGCGTATGGTTCGCGGGAGGAAAGACTATCTGAAAGCCTCTCTCTAATTTTACATTCGTGATCTCCTCGGGAGGTATAAGTAAGGGGAAGCAATATATTCGATACCTCATCCAGAAACGCACCCTCTCGAAATCTGGCGAGCAAGCTACACCGCGATGTAGAGCGGCTCTCTTGCAGAGTCTGGCACTTGAGTTTGTCAAACATCTCCGTAACGCTATCACGGTTACTAAATAACCCTGTGACGAAACGAGCCGCTCTTCTTTGAATCTTCTCTATCTCCTCCGCAAACCCGATCTGGTACGGATCCCACACTGATGAGCAATACTCAAGTATAGGTCGAACGAGTGTTTTGTAAGCCACCTCCTTTGTTGATGAACTACAGTTTCTAAGGACTCTCCCAATGGATCTCAACCTGGTACGCGCCTTACCAACAGTTAATTTTATATGATCATTCCATTTCAAATCGATCCGCACGCATACTCCGAGATATTTTACAGAAGTAACTGCTACCAGTGTTTGATCCGCTATCATATAATCATACAATAAAGGATCCTTCTTTCTATGTATTCGCAATACATTACATTTGTATATGTTAAGGGTCAGTTTCCACTCCCTGCACCAAGGGCCTATTCGCTGCAGATCTTCCGGCATTTCGCTACAATTTTCTAATGCTGCAACTTCTGTGTATGCTACAGAATCATCCGCGAAAAACCGCATGGAATTCCGACACTATCTACTACCTCATTTATATATATATTGTGAAAAGTAATGGTCCCATAACACTCCCCTGTGGCACGCCAGATATTATTTTAACGTCTGTAGACGTCTCTCCAGTGATAACAACATGCTGTGTTCTGTTTGTTAAAACTCTTCAATCCAGCCACAGAGCTGGTCTGATATTCCGTGGGCTCTTACCTTATTTATCAGGCGACAGTGCGGAACTGTATCGAACGCCTTCCGGAAGTCGAGAAAAATAGCATATACCTGGGAGCCTGTATCTAATATTTTCTGGGTCTCATGAACAAATAAAGTGAGTTGGGTCTCACACGATGGATGTTTCCGGAATCCATGTTGATTCCTACAGAGTAGATTCTGGGTTTCCAAAAACGACATGATACTCGAGCAAAAAACATGTTCTAAAATTCTACAACAGATCGACGTCAGAGATATAGGTCTATAGTTTTGCGCATCTGCTCTACGACCCTTCTTGAAGACTCGGACTACCTGTGCTCTTTTCCAATCATTTGGAGCCTTCCGTTCCCCTAGAGACTTGCGGTACACGGCTGTTAAAAGGGAGGGCAAGTTCTTTCGCGTACTGTGTAGAATCGAATTGGTACCCCGTCAGGTCCAGTGGACTTTCCTCTGTTGAGTGATTCCAGTTGCTTTTCTACTCCTTGGACACTTATTTCGATGTCAGCCATTTTCTCGTTTGTGCTAGGATTTAGAGAAGGAACTGCAGTGCGGTCTTCCTCTATGAAACATCTTTGGAAAAAGGTGTTTAGTATTTCAGCTTTACGCCTGTCATCCTCTGTTTCAATGCCATCATCACCCCGGAGTGTCTGGACATGCTGTTTCCAACCACTTACTGATTTAAGTTGAGACCAGAACTTTCTAGGATATTCTGTCAAGTCGGTACATAGAATTTTACTTTCGAATTCACTGAACGCTTCACGCATAGCCCTCCTTACGCTAACTTTGACATCGTTTAGCTTCTGTTTGTCTGAGAGGTTTTGGCTGCGTTTATACTTGGAGTGAAGCTGTCTTTGCTTTCGCAGTAGTTTCCTAACTTTGTTGTTGAACCACGGTGGGTTTATCCCGTCCCTCACAGTTTTACTCTACACGTACCTGACTAAAACGCATTTTACGATTGCCTTGAACTTTTTCCAAAAATACTCAACATTGTCAGTGTCAGAACAGAAATTTTCGTTTTGATCTGTTAGGTAGACTGAAATCTGCCTTCTATTACCCTTGCTAAACACGTAAGCCTTCCTCCCTCTTTTTATATTCCTATTAACTTCCATATTCAGGGATGTTGCAACAGCCTTATGATCACTAATCCCTGTTCTGCACATACAGAGTCGAAAAGTTTGGGTCTGTTTGTTATCAGTAGGTCCTAGATGTCATCTCCACGAGTCGGTTCTCTGTTTAATTGCATGAGGTAATTTTCGGATAGCGCACTCAGTATAATGTCACTCGACGCTCTGTCCCTACGACCCATCCTAAACATCTGAGTGTCCCAGTCTATATCTGGTAAATTGAAATCTCTACCTAAGACTATAACATGCTGAGAAAATTGATGAGAAATGTATTCCCAATTTTCTCTCAGTTGTTCTGCCGCTAATGCTGCTGGGTCGGGAGGTCGGTAAAAGGAGCCAATTATTAACCTAGCTCGGCTGTTGCGTGTAACCTCCACCCATAATAATTCACAGGAACTATCCACTTCTACTTCACTACAGGATAAACTTCTACTAACAGCGACTAACTCTCCACCACCGGTTGCATGCAATCTATCCTTTATATCTGTCTGTACCTTTGTAAAAATTTCGGCAGAATTTCTCTCTGGTTTCAGCCAGCATTCTGTACCTATCAGCGCTTGAAGTTCCGGTACTTTACCAACGCAGCTTCGGCAGTTTACCATTACAATACCGATTGCTGCTTGGTCCCCTCATGTCCTGCTTTGCCCCGAACTCGTTGAGGCTGCCGCCCTTTTTGTACTTGCCCAATGCCATCTAACCTAAAAAACCGCCCAGCTCACGCCACACACCCCCTGCTACCCGTGTAGCCGCTTGTTGCGTGTAGTTGACTCCTGACCTATCCAGCGGAACCCGAAACCCCACCACCCTATGGCTTAAGTCGAGGAATCTGCAGCCCACACGGTCACAGAACAATCTCAGCCTCTGATTCAGACCCTTTACTCAGCTCTTTACCAAAGGCCCGCAGTCAGTCCTGTCGACGATGCTGCAGATGGTGAGCGGTGAGCTCTGCTTTCATCCGGCTAGCGAGACTGGCAGTCTTCACCAAATCAGATAGCCAGGAAGGGTTTCCTCCGATCCATAGCGACACACATCATTGGTGTCGACATGAGCGACCACCTGCAAATGGGTGCAACCTGTACCCTTCATGGCATCCGGAAGGACCCTTTCCACATCTGGAATGACTCACCCCGGTATGCACACGGATTGCACATTGGTTTTCTTCCCCTCTCTTGCTGCCATATCCCTAAGGGGCCCCATTACGCGCCTGACGTTGGAGCTCCCAACTACCAGTAAGACCACCCTCTGCGACTGCTCGGATCTTGCAGACTGAGGGGCAACCCCTGGAACAGGACAAGCAGCCACGTCAGGCCGAAGATCAGTATCGGCCTGAGACAGCCCCGGAATTGCGCCCTTCTGAGCTCAGCTTGATTCCTGACGTGAAGGTAGCGTTCTCGCTTTCCGCGTCTGGGTTCCCGGGTTCGATTCACGGCGGTGTCAGGGATTTTGTCTGCCTCGTGATGGCTGGGTGTTTTGTGATGTCCTTAGGTTAGTTAGGTTTAAGTAGTTCTAAGTTCTAGGGGACTGATGACCATAGATGTTAAGACCCATAGTGCTCAGAGCCATTTGAACCATTTGTCGAACTTTGGGGTATTCGGTTCGGAGCTGTTATGGAGATACGTCAGACAATAGACCGCTCCATTCGAACTACCTATACAACTGGCGTAGTTAGGGGTATCTTGCTCTTTCGACATCACTGGCGATGGCTTATATACATGAGCTGTTCAAAAAATATCCGACCTTTTTTAATTGTTGAAATCAACAATGGTATCAGGGCGCGCATGGGCTCATGTTTTCAGGCATATTTAGCACACATACCTGATTTTCTCCACTACTTCGGAACACTTGCAAGTCGTACACGTTGGATTTAGTATTCTGAGCAAAATGACGTCTTTACATCACATTTGGCTCCAAGCTTGGCGATTCTCAAGTTGAAACCATCGTGTGTTTGTGGACAAAGTAATGGGTACTGCAGGGCTAAAGGAGTGGTACAACCATTTCAAAGGTAGCCGCTAATCAATGAAGACAGAAGCCAGTTAAGGTACGCCCGCAATATCCGCAAATCAGGTCGTTACTGATCCCGCAATATTGCTGGTGAAGCAGAATGGACGAATCACTATCAGAGAAGTTGTAGTCTAATCTAAAAGCCGTAAAGTCAACTAACTAACTAGGTGTTACAATAACTAACGTCCGCCCGCGGTAGCTGAGTGGTCAGCACGACAGACTGTCAATCCTAAAAGACCGGGTTAGATTCCCGGCTGGGTCGGAGATTTTCTCCGCTCAGGGACTGGGTGTTGTGTTGTACTAATCATCATTTCATCCCCATCGACGCGCAAGTCGCCGAAGTGGCGTCAAATCGAAAGACTTGCACCAGGCGAACGATCTACCCGATGGGAGGCCCTCGTCACACGCCATTATTATTATACAATGACGAACAACTTAAATTGGAAAGAACACATAGAAAATGTTGCGGTTAAGGCTAACCGAAGACTGCGTTTTATTGGCACAACACTTAGAAAACGTAACAGACCTACAAAGGACACTGCCTACACTACGCTTGTCCGTCCTCTTTTAGAATACTGCTGGGAAATGTGGGATCCTTAAAAGATCGGACTGACGGAGTATATCGAAAAAGTCCAAAGAAAGGCAGCACGTCCTCCTATTATCGCGAAATATGAGAGAGTGTGTCACACAAATGATACAGGATTTTGGCTGGACATCATTAAAAGAAAAGCGTTTTTCTTTGCGACGGAATCTTCTCACGAAATTCCAATCACCAACTTTTTCCTCCGAATGCGAAAATATTTTGTTGACACCGACCTACGTAGGGAGAAACGACCACAACGATAAAATAAGGGAAGTCAGAGCTCGTATGGAAAGACACAGGTGATCATTCTTTCCGGGTGCTATGCGAGATTGGAATAATAGAGACTTGTGAAGGTGGTTCGATGAACAACCTGCCAGGCACTTAAATGTGATTTGCAGAGTATCCATGTAGATGCAAGTATAGGTGGTCACATTTTTACTATCCCCTGTATGTGCATATCGCTTCACACGACCTTTGTTACCTCAATGTCGATATCGGCATCATTTTCGAAATATGTGAGCTTTCTGATATTATCTGTAATGTTAATATACAACATGAACAGTAAGGCTCCCAACACGCTTCCCTCTGGCACAAGTGGTTACTTTTACACGTATAGATGAACTCTCCATTTAGGATGAGATGATGTGTCCTCCCTACAAAAATATTTTATTGGCCATACTTTATACGGTGCAGGAAAATGGTCAACTACAATTGCTGTTTACTGTGAGGTAACCTCTAGCGTATCAGAAGCAGTTTAGGAACATTTTTTCAAATGAGTATACGCACTCGTATTTCGGCAGGTGCACAGTTTTGCCATTTCAATTTTTGCACGTTTCACAGATACCTTTTCGAAAATTTCGAGCAAAACAAATCGAAATCTTTATTACATCATGAAACAATGAAGAAGCAAATGCGGGTTTGTTCGCAAGCCCGAAGCAACATCTGGTACAAGAATCATGGATTTTAATAAAGTAGCTGTCGATAGGTTTTTTTCGTTGCTTACAGATGTAACTGACAATCACAAACTAATGACTTCTCAAATAACTAATTGTGATGGAACAGGCGTCTCGGTTAATGCTAAAAACTAATCGAACATCGCAGGCTTGCAAAGGGAACCGTCCAGTGCGATCGTTAACATCTGCAGAAAGGGGCGAAACTGCAACAGCCTCATTAGTACGTCAGCAAGCGGAGCTGACATTCCTCCTACGATTATTTTTCCACGAAAGAAGAAGCAGAAAGAATTTGAGTTAGGACAGGCAGCAGGAGGTTGCGCTGAGGTCCACAGCACAGCATGTATGGCCACAGAGTCCATCTTTGTATGGTTTCCACAATTAGTGGTATTTTCTAAGGCATCAAAGCAGGTCCCAGTTCTCCTTATATCAGATGGCCACTCAGCACATACCACGAACATTGACGGTTATGGACTACGCGAGGGAGAGTGGCGTTTCTTTACCACCACATTGCTCTCACAGACTTCAGCCGCTTGATGTTTGTTTTATAAATCCTCGTTATAGTGATCAGCTTCGAAAATGGCTACGGAACCATGCAGCGAAAGTCGTAACTATCTTTGAAATTTCAACGCTTTTTGGTTCAGCTTTCGTCTAAAGCGCAACAATGAAAACCGCTATTAAAGGTTTCGAAGCTACTGCAATATGGCCCACGGACCCATCCATATTCACGACGCACACTTCCTCCGGCACACACAACTGACAGCGGACGTGATAGGCCGTCAGATAAAGAGGTTATTATATCTGAACAATTGGAATTGCCTTCACCTAGCACACCAGCTGAAAAAGACGACTCAAACGGGCTGGATAATCAAGGGGACGAGGTTTCAGCGAATTGTTACAATGAACTGCCGCCTAAGAATAACAAAGTTATTGGGGCTAATTGTTCTAATCTTGGTTGCTCTTGGATGACAACTGACAACACAACCTCCCTCATTTCATATTTCACCTGAGATTCCTGATTTTCTTGTCAAAAGTTAACGAAAGCAAGAAAAGAGCGAGACTGAAAAGGGGGAACAACGTTGTTTTAACTGATTCGCCGTACAAAAAAAGAGTAAAAGTCATTAATGGGAGAAATAGAAAAAAGAACATTGACAAAGAAGAAAGAGCAAACAGAAACTTTCTGCGAAAGAGAATAAAATTAAGAACTCAAAAAGAGAGAAAGATTCTGAAGGTAAATGGAAAAAGGAGAGAGAATACAATTACTAACGAGAGTGATTATGAGGAAAGTTCTGACTGTCAATGTGTATATTGTGGTGGGTTATATTCAAAATCAGTTGGAAGTTGGGTCGCTTGTTCCACCTGCAAAAAACTGACACACGATTCTTGTGCAGGAATAGACAGCGAAGATGATGAGTGTCTCCCCCGTGTGTGAATTTTTTGTAAACAGCCTCAAGAAAAGGATACGATTCATGAAAACTGTAGTTTGACATTAATACTCACTTTAAACTAAAAAAAATAACGAGCAAGCCAATATTTTCTGCATTTCGGATAATTTTATACGTTTTTGTAATCACTTGTATTTACCACCCCATTGTGACGCGTGCAAATGTTATAAATTTCTGTTTTTGAGTGAGAAAATATTGTTGTTTTATTTATGGCAATGTTCTTGTATTTTTGTGATTAATACATCTTAATGTGTTCATATAAAAATTTGTAACTCTCTTATTTATCTATTTTGTACATTTAATCAAAGTTTTCAACTGTGTACCCCATTATACCTTGGATTCCCCAACGTGTCGGATAAGAAAGATAAAAATACAATCACTACTCGTTTCATCAACGACAATTTAAGCTGTGTTCTGTGGTTCCTCCCAGAGTTCATCACGATATATTCCGAAAAAAATCATAGTTAACGAACATTATAAAATTGCTCTAGAACACGAAGGCAATCGCAGTGACATTTAATAAGGCCACTGGTATCCTTCGAAATGCAGAACGTCGTGGGTCACAGCGGATGGGTGGAATCGAAATATGACATTTACCCACGATCGCTTCTTTTTTGTCAATTTGTGCCATTAATTTCTCTGCTCCCTAATCTGATTTCGTATCTCCCCATCAGCTATTCGATCAAAACTTTTTTAGCATTCTTCTACCACCACCACATTTCGGAAGTTTCTAGTCGTCTCCTGTTTGGGGAACCAGGCATGTTAACTACTGATTCGCAATATATATTCCGAAAGGCAAAAGGAACCCCGAAAACAATGAAAATAATTTTGTTTATTGGTGATTGTACCAGTTTTATTTACACTTAGTGTGAATATGAAAGTATTTTAGTCCAAATCCGTATTTGAAGGTTCTAAATGTCGGTTTAAATGGCAGCTTGCTATGTAAGACATGCCCACTTGTTTCTCTGTGCCATCTCTTCTTTGAGATGATAAGCCTAGGGACATTTTACCCGTAGCTTTGAGCTTTCACCTATTGAATACATTTTTTCTTGTCTCGTAGTCAGTTGTTTGCTAGAGTAATAACGTTTCTGATCAAAACAAATGCCAAGATCTACCCACAAAGTTTTCGAAAGAAGTTCTAGAAGACTTGCAAGAAATAAAAAAGTAAATATCATGAAACAAATGTTATGTTTATGTACAGCATGCGTACTATTGGAAAGTGAAAGAAACTATGAATTTAAATGAGTGCATGTACGACGGTAAGTGCAATACAACTTTAAATTTTCCGTAAATTTTCTAACTAAATGTACCTTTCCTCTCAAACCATTTATCCCAGAACCATGGAATTCTAACGACCAGTTTTCTTACTCGAGGGCATGAAGAGTCGAGGGATATGAAAGGGAAGCAGCGGTTGGGAAGAGAGTGAGACAGGGTTGTAGCCTATCCCCGATGTTATTCAATCTGTTTGCTGAGCAAGCAGTAAAGGAAACAAAAGAAAACTTCGGAGTAGGAATTAAAAACCATGGAGAAATTGTATTATAGTGAACACTATGGTCTTTTAATTTTTGAAATTTGCCCGCAAAACCTGTCTTTCAAAATTTTTCTAAAAATTTCACTATTAATATATTATTCATGAAAAATTGTCAGCTTGTTGGAAAATAGTGGAAATGCATGTAAGAAATGTTTTGTGTTTTACCGTTAATATAACACAACTTAGGATAAGGGTCATATAAATAGATCAGTTAACATGGTGGAGATGGAAGATACGTTCTCCCCGTGAATATTGTGTTTAAAAACAAATGAATATTTTCAAATCAACAGCTCATTTCATGAAGTCATAACTAGAAGTGAATAATCTCCACAAAAATTGGTAAGTTAATTACTTTGGTGCAAGAAAGTCTCCATCATTAAGGAGAACGATGTTTTCAATAACTTGCCGGCAGCCATAAAAAGCTTTACTACTGACAGATTTCAGTTTACGAGGAGCCTAAAGGATTTCTTGCTAACCATCTCTTCCGACACCATTAATGAATTGAATTACTTAGTAGAACAAGCGCGCGCGCGCGATTGAGTGTGTGTGTGTGTGTGTGTGTGTGTGTGTGTGTGTGTGTGTGTGTGTGTGTGTGTGTGAGAGAGAGAGAGAGAGAGAGAGAGAGAGAGAGAGAGAGAGAGAGAGAGAGAGAGAGAGAGAGAGAGAGGGGGGGGGTCAAATAATACGTGTACTATCAGAAGTGTGACCAAATTTTCATTCCTCGTTCATGATCAGTCCATTTGCGGTCTGTGGATAATAAATTAGCATATTATTTTCTCATTGAGTATCTCCCCATTATGGATCAATTTCAATGGAAAGTACATATAATCTAACCCTCTTGTCTGCCCCACTTCTGTTGAAGGTTACACATGAGACAAATACCTTGTTGTTGTTGTTGTTGTTGTTGTTGTTGTTGTTGTCTTCAGTCCACAAACTGGTTTGATGTAGCTCTCCATGCTACTGTATCGTGTGGAAGCTTCATCTCCCAGTACCAACTGCAACCT
The DNA here is from genome assembly GCF_023897955.1 of Schistocerca gregaria. Taxonomy (NCBI): domain Eukaryota; kingdom Metazoa; phylum Arthropoda; class Insecta; order Orthoptera; family Acrididae; genus Schistocerca; species Schistocerca gregaria. The sequence continues at coordinate 1,437,731 of NW_026061711.1, read as the reverse complement.
ACATCCTTGTGAATCTGCTTAGTGTATTCATCTCCTGGTCTCCCTCCTCGATTTTTACCCTTCACGTTGCCCTCCAATATTAAATTGGTGATTCCTTAATGTCTCAGAACGTGTCCTACCATCCGACCCCATCTTCTAGTCAAGTTGTGCCACAAAGTTCTCTTCTCCAGTATCCTATTCAATACCTCCACATTAGTTATGTGATCTATCCATCTAATCTTCAGCATTCTTCTGTAGCACCACATTTCGAAAGCTTCTATTCTCTTCTTGTTCAAACTATTTATTGTCCATTATTCACTTCCATACGTGGCTACACTCCATACAAATACTCGGAGAAAAGACTTCCTGATACCTAAAGCTATACTCGATGTTAACAAATTTTTCTTCTTTAGAAACACTTTTCTTACCATTGACAGTCGACATTTTAAATCACTCCTAATGCGTACTCCCAGATAATTTATGGAATTAACTGCTTCCAGTTGCTGACCTGCTATTTTGTAGTTAAATGATAAGGGACCTATCGTTCTATGTATTCGCATCACATTACACTTGTCTACATTGAGATTCAATTGCCATTCCGTGCACCATGCGTAAATTCGCTGCAGATCCTCCTGCATATCAGTACAATTTTCCATTATTGCAACCTCTCGATACACCACAGCATCATCTGCAAAAATCCTCAGAGACTTTCCGATGTCACTCACCAGATCATTTATGAATATTGTGAATAGCAACGGCCCTATGACACTCCCGTGCGGCACACCTGAAATCACTCTTACTTCGGAAGACTTCTCTCCATTGAGAATGACATGCTGCGTTCTGTTATCTAGGAACTCCTCGATCCAAGCACACAACTGATCTGATAGTCCGTATGCTCCTACTTTGTTAATTAAACGACTGTGGGGTACTGTGTCAAACGCCTTGCGGAAGTCAAGAAACACGGCATCTACCTGTGAACCCGTGTCTAAGACCCTCTGAGTCTCGTGGACGAATAGCACGAGCTGGGTTTCACACGGCCGTCTTTTTCGAAACCCATGCTGATTCCTACAGAGTAGATTTCTAGTCTCCAGAAAAGTCATTATACTCGAACATAATACGTGTTCCAAAATTCTACAACTAATCGACGTTAGAGATATAGGTCTATAGTTCTGCACATCTGTTCGACGTCCCTTATTGAAAACGGGGATGACCTGTGCCCTTTTCCAATCCTTTGGAACGCTTCGCTATTCTAGAGACCTACGGTACACCGCTGCAAGAAGGGGGGCAACTTCCTTCGCGTACACTGTGTAAAACCGAACTGGTATCCCATCAGGACCAGCGGCCTTTCCTCTTTTGAGCGGTTTTAATTGTTTCTCTATTCCTCTGTCGTCTATTTCGATATCTACCATTTTGTCAACTATGCGACTTCAAGAGAAGGAAGCACAGTGCAGTCTTCCTCTGTGAAACAGCTTTGGAAGAAGACATTTAGTATTTCGGCCTTTAGTCTGTCATCCTCTGTTTCAGTACCATTTTGGCCACAGAGTGTCTGGACATTTTGTTTTGATGCACCTACCGCTTTGACATAGGACCAAAATTTCTTACGATTTTCTGCCAATTCAGTACATAGAACTTTACTTTCGAATTCACTGAAAGCCTCTCGCATAGCCCTCCTCACACTACATTTCGCTTCGCGTAATTTTTGTTTGTCTGCAAGGCTTTGGCTATGTTTATGTTTGCTGTGAAGTTCCCTTTGCTTCCGCAGCAGTTTTCTAACTCGGTTGTCGTACCACGGTGGCTCTTTTCCATTTCTTACGATCTTGCTTGGCACATACTCATCTAACGCATATTGTACGATGGTTTTGAACTTTGTCCATTGATCCTCAACACTATCTGTACTTGAGACAAAACTTTTGTGTTGAGCCGTCAGGTACTCTGTAATCTGCTTTTTGTCACTTTTGCTAAACAGAAAAATCTTATTACCTTTTTTAATATTTCTATTTACGGCTGAAATCGTCGTTGCAGTAACCGCTTTATGATCGCTGATTCCCTGTTCTGCATTAACTGATTCAAATAGTTCGGGTCTGTTTGTCACCAGAACGTCTAATATATTATCGCCACGAGTCGGTTCTCTGTTTAACTGCTCAAGGTAGTTTTCAGATAAAGCAATTAAATATATTTCACTAGATTCTTTGTCCCTGCCACCCGTTATGAACGTTTGAGTCTCCCAGTCTATATCCAGCAAATTAAAATCTCCACCCAGAACTATAACATGGTGGGGAAATCTACTCGAAATATTTTCCAAATTATTCTTCTGGTGCTGAGCCACAACAGCTGCTGAGCCTGGTGGCCTATAGAGACATCCAATTACCATGTCTGAGCCTGCTTTAACCGTGACCTTCACCCAAATCATTTCACAATTAGAATCTCCGTCAATTTCCTTCGATACTATTGCACTTCTTATCGCTATAAACACGCCTCCCCCTTTACTGTCCAGCCTTTCTCTGCGATATACATTCTAATCGGAGTTTAGGATTTCATTACTGTTTACATGTGGTTTCAGCCAACTTTCTGTCCCTAGTACTATATGGGCGTTGTGACCGTTTATTAATGAGAGCAGTTCTGGCACCTTTCTATAGACGCTCCTGCAGTTTACTATTAGCACATTAAAATTGTTATTCCCTGTCGCATTTTGCCTACTCCTGCCTTGCCGCGTCTCAGGAGGCGTCTTGTCGGGCCTAGGGAGGGAATTCTCTAACCTAATAAAAAGCCCATGTGCACTCCACACGTACTCCGCTACCCTCGTAGCCGCTTCCGGCGTGTAGTGCACGGCTGACCTATTCAGGGGGACCATACATTTCTCCACCCCATTGCGGAGGTCGAGAAATTTGCACCCCAGCTCTCCGAAGAATCGTCTGAGCCTCTGGTTTAAGCCTTCCACTCGGATCCAAACCAGAGGACCGCGATCGGTTCTGGGAACGATACTACAAATAGTTAGCTCTGATTCCACCCCGCGAGCGAGGCTTTCCGCCTTCACCAACTCCGCCAACCGCCTGTACGAACTGAGGATGACCTCTGAACCCAGACGGCAGGAGTCATTGGTGCCGACATCAGCAACAATTTGCAGTCGGGTGCACCCAGTGCTCTCTATCGCCGCCGGTAGGGCCCCCTCCACATCTCGGATGAGACCCCCCGGCAAGCACACAGAGTGAACACTGGCCTTCTTCCCCGACCTTTCCGCTATTTCCCTAAGGGGCTCCATCACCAGCCTAACGTTGGAGCTCCCAATAACTAATAAATCCCTCCCCCCGTGTGCCTGCTCGGACCTTGCTGAAGGAGCAGCCACATGTCCACTCACAGGCAGATCGGGCGATGCCACACGGCCAGCCTCCACATTGACCCTCCGCCTCGTGCGCCGCGAACGCCGCTGAACCCGCCACTCCCCTTGGGGAGAGGGTGGCCAGCCGCGCCCGGTACCCGCGAAGATGTCTCGACAGCAGGGACAGTGGGTGAAGCATCTAACACCTGGGGTGCACCATGCGACGCACTAGACTCCCCACTGCCGCTACACTCCGAGGCAGCAAAAGCAAAAACACACGGAAGAAGAAGTGACAAGTAAGAAAAATACAGTTAATACTTAAATTAAGGTAGCTCGCTGCACAGCAGACGTGAAGCAGACGGCGGTTAGGGCGACACATGAACTTACAACATAAAAGTAATAACAGATAAAAATACATGTTCATGAACCTGAGAGAAAATCAGTCCATTAGTTTAAGCAAACGCTATCAGCAGTACAATGAGAATCAGCTTAATTTTTCAATTAACTCCTCGACAGAATAGAAGGAGTGACCCATGAGGAAACACTCCAGTTTCGATTTGAAAGCGCGTGGATTACTGCTAAGATTTTTGAATTCGAGTGGCAGCTTATTGAAAATGGATGCAGCAGTATACTGCACACATTTTTGCACAAGAGTTAAGGAAGTCCGATCCAAATGGAGGTTTGATTTCTCCCGAGTATTAACCGAGTGAAAGCTGCTTATTGTTGGAAATAAACTAATATTGGTAACAAGAAACGACAATAAGGAATATACATATTGAGAGGCCAATGTCAAAATACCCAGACTCCCTGAACAGAGGTCGACAAGAGGTTCGTGAACTCACACCACTTTTTGCCCGAACCTCTCGTTTCTGAGCCAAAAATATCGTTCTAGAATGGGAAGAGTTACCCAAAAACATAATACCATACGACATAAGTGAATGGAAATAAGCAAAGTAGACTAATTTACTTGGCGAAGTATCACTCACTTTCGGTACCGTTCGAATAGTGAAAATGGCAGTATTAAGTCTTTGAACAAGATCCTGAACGTGGGCTTTCCACAACACCTTACTATTTATTTGAACACCTAGGAATTTGAACCGTTCAGTTTCACTAATCATATGCCTATGCTGTGATATTAAAACGTCAGGTTTTGTTGAATTGTGTGTTAGAAACTGTAAAAACTGAATCTTACTGTGATTTAACGTTAGTTTATTTTCTACAAGCCATTGACTGAGGTCATGTACTGCACTACTTGAAACGGAGTCAATGTTGCACACAACATCCTTTACTACCAAGCTAGTGTCATCAGCAAACAAAAATATTTTAGAGTTACCCGTAATACTTGAGGGCATATCATTTATATAAATAAGGAACTACAGCGGCCCCAACACTGATCCCTGAGGAACCCCCTCCCCTTGACAGTACACCACTCAGATCCCCCATCACACTGTATTACGTTCCCCCATTTCTGTAGATCGTTCCCTAATGCTCTTCCTGAAACACTGTACAACTTCTGATTCTGTCAGTTCTTTCAGGTCCAATCTCCTTAAATTCCCAACTTTTTCCAGTTTCTTCAGTTTTAATCTACAGTTCATAATCAATATATTGTGATCAGAGTTCACATTTGCCCCTGGAAATGTCATACAATTTAAAATATGGTTCCTAAATCTCTGTCTTACCATTATATAATCTATATGAAATATTGCAGTATCTCCAGGTCTCTTCCACGTATACAACCTTCTTTCATGATTTTTGAACCAAGTGTTAGTTATGATTAAGTTATGCTCTGGGCAAAAGCCTACCAGGCGGCTTCCTCTTTAATTTTTTACCCCCATTCCATATTCACCTACTACGTTTCCTTTTCTTCCATTTCCTACTGTCGAATTCCAGTCACCCATTAATATTAAATTTTCATCTCCCATCACTATCTGAATGATTTCTTTTATCTCATCACACATTCCACCAATTTCTTCATCATCTGAAGACTACTTTTACGACTTTGGTAGGCGTGGGATTCGTGGCTATCTTGGCCACAACAATGCGTTCACTATGCTGTATGTAGTAGCTTACCCGCATTCCTATTTTTATTAATTTTTAGACCTACTCATGCATTAGCTTCATATTAGCCTTCCTAATACTTAAATCTATATCCGATGTTAACAATGACGCCGGTGGATGGACTATCACGAAATTACTGACCGTCGAGAATGTCACAAATATAACCGACAAGCTAATGGGCCCTTCACAGGAAAAGGTTTTTTGCCAGAAAACGGGGAAAACTGAAACCCAGCAAATGAGTAAAAAAGTGTATATTCACTGACAAAAAAAATAGTGTACGCACACAACTTACACAACAATAGTCTGGGATTACTCTATTACGTAATACAGTTTTTGTGATTGTATCTTGCAGCTTTAGTTATTTTTAATTAAAAGAGGCTTTAAAAGGACAGAAAGAACGTGTTGGACTACGCTACAGATCGTTCTGTTAGCACAGTGTTTACTTTGTAATCACTTTCGTTGACTTCGGCAACTCTCAACAGAAATCTCCAACCTAACCGAGACAATGTGCTACGATACAGCCGAGATCATGACAAGAGAATGGGCTACATCACACTCGAAGTAAATGTATATAGGTAAGGATCCCCATGACCTGTATACGTCTGTTATAAAAAATCTCCAAGCCACTCTCCTCAAATAGACCGCAATCTTCTCTTGACCTTCAACTGTTACTATTTCAGAATTGAAAACCAGATTCAAAGAAAATTTGGCTACAAGGCACAAAACTAGAAAAATAAAAATAATAAAAGTGAGAACGTGAAACATGTTAGCAATAACCATAAACAGGAGATTTTACAGAAAATAAAATTGAGAAAGGAAATTATTAATATTATCGACCGTTTAGGAACTCTAGGCTACGAAAGGGATGAAAACACATATCGAATAAGTGGTGGAAGAGTTAGTGTGTTTTAAGATTAAATCCAAACAAGAATTAGAGAAAAACATATCGACGCAAGGCCTCTATTACGAAAAATTGCTAAATCTCGAGACAAATTGTGTCCTTCTGTATTTGATGAAATGTTTTGGCCCCTAGTACGGATGAAACAGTATCTGCAATATCAACAGGAACTTCGGACATGTGTTTCATATTTCATCCAAGCCTGCAGTCTATAAATATTTAAACAAAATACTATAACAAAATACCACTACAGGGGAATTACTTACGGAGTAGTTCTTGGTAAAGAAACACAGGACACAATTACGTATGTGGGCTTAATACGAACTACAACTGTGTTTATAAATCGCTATAGTTGCCTTGGACTAACGACGAGCGAATATCAATATAACCTGTACGCTTTTCAAAGCTGTTATCCATGAAAAAGCTAAACCACGTATCGCGAACAAAATACAATTTAACACCGAAACAATGATATTAGCTGACAATGGGCACAGACTTTAGTCAATGGGCACTGTTGAAAATTTGTGCCAGACCAGGATTAGCACCCGAGTCCCCTGGTTACTAGGGAGAGGCAATGATCACTGTGTCCGAATTACACAGTGGTCAACAGAATAGCACGAACTGCCCGAGCATGCCGTTCGTTAGATCCAAATTCTCAATTTCTCCATAGACTGCTAATGCACTGCTCCTTGAACATCTTGAACATAATCCTCCTCCCCTTAATCATACAGTACATGGCCAAAAAAACAGACACCGAATATATGCAAACTTGGCCTTACGAACATTGCAGACGTCGTCTATGTAACACACGTGAAACTTCAAAGAATTTACCAATTCGTTGCATTGTTTACTATAGACCACAAATCAAGTAACGTAAAAAAAGCACTGCGTCTATTGAGATCATGATTCAGAGTTTAAAAAAAACTAATAAGTCGCCTACATATTACAGTTGCTGCCAAAAGAGGAGAACCATTATTTTCCCACAAAAGGAAATATAGTTAAAATGACGCTTCTATTTCGGTTAGTTTATGCGGTTACTAAAATTTGCCGTGAAAGTTACATACTGGACTCTACCCTCCCCCCACCAGAAACGTAGTTATCGTGGCTGTTGTGAGACTTTTGTACACAGTTAGAGAAAGTGTGTTAAATGTGGCGCGGACGGAAACACTAGGCTACGCTACAGGGCAATCTGCTCGCACAACGTTTAGTCGGCATTCATAATCGTTGGCGTAAACAACTCTCAATCAAATTACCACCTTCCAACCTAACTTAGATCTCGGGCTACACTACCAATCGGCCTGTCATCACAACCAAATATTTATTGAGTGGGGGTGGGGGGATTTCCTGTATCTCTAGGAAAAACTGTCAGTTTTGTCAGACTCAACAGCAAGATTTACCAATGGTAAACACTTTTTAGACGGCTCGTAATTTTAGAATAGTCCTCTTCGTCTTACTTGGCATAAATTGTTCGCTGGCGTCCCAGCAGCTAGCTCCCTCAGTGTCTGCTTCTGCCATCGCACCACGCCAGTCTGCTGTTGTCCTAGCAGACCGAACGCACCGCACATCCGACACCTTCGGAACCACTCACTGGCCAGTTAGCAACTGAGCGGAACACTGTTTACATCGTGAAAGGAAAACTATGCAAAGATGTACACTTAAATGGCACGACTGAGTAGCACACACACAGTAATATCTGAGGAATGTCCTTCGACACGCGCAGAACGAAAGTCTTCTCGCGAACGTACAGCGTCTCTGAAAAAAAATCTAGTGACTATATTCCGGCGTTACGGCCAGGTTCTCATACAAATGAGCAAAAAAGGGTAAATTTGAAATTTTTTTTGAGACAATGAAAATACATTCGAACGATCTGTTTGGGAATTACCAGTGACAATACTATGAGCTTAATTTTAGATTTTCAATAAAAAATGGCGCCCGTAATTATGATTTGATCAAGGGCTTGCGAGACTGGAGTACGCAGAGTGCGTGCAGTGTGGCACCTCAGATGTTACCTGAATTCAAAAATGGGTAACATCAGTTGATACTACATTATTTCTCTGAACTTGAAAATGGATAACATCAGTCGATAATACATAAAATTAATGGGAGCGTATACCTAACCGCAATGAAACAACCTTAAATTTAACGATACAGTGCTAATTCGAACTTTGAGTTCGATTTTGAGGGGTTTGTTTCACTCCTTATGCCTACACAAAAATTAGTTAATATTAACAAATGTCATATTATAGCTATAAGTTCCTAAGAAAAGTGTTTACTTTTAGGGGTCAGAGGTAGATGTTAAGAGAACGAACCACTTTTAATTTATGCTGCATGCCGTTCTGAGAAAATAGTTACCCGAAAAAAATGTGTTCAAAGTTTAGGGAAAACATTTAGTTATATTATTACTTCGATTTGCATGAACTGAGTGTTACATATATATTTTTAATGTCGCTGAAAACGAATCTGAAGTCAGATTTTCAATATTCAAAACAGCTAATCCAATACGGAGGGCAACCGATTATGTTTTGACCAATTTTTACCAAAAATGTATTTTCGTTATTTACGTTTAGTCTGGAATTCAAGGAGTATTTATCAGCCCTTCCTCTACCTCTGATTGTTCCTAGACAGCAACTTCCTGTTCTTCTTGGCAGGAGAAGCCGATCTGTCTAAGCTGGATATGCAGCACTCGGCAGCCTGCACTTGATATTCGTCCGTATTTTCGGTGAGTATGTTTGCATGCATTCTGCAGTATGAATCCTTTTGAGCACGTGCGACACGGGACGAGTTATCATCTACATCTATCTGGATACCCTGCAAAACACATTTAAGTGCCTGGCAAAGGGTTCATCGAATCACCTACACAACTGATAATTAATTGAAACCCTCAGCTGCCGACAGGTGTTGTTGATATACTTCGATGGGGACAGCTGAAAAGTGTGCCGCTACTGGGACTCGAACCCAGGATCTCCTGCTTACAAGGCAGACGCTCAATCCATCTGAGCTATCGAGGGCACAAATGAACAGCACGACTGCAGGAATTTATCCCTCGCACGCTTCCCGTGAGACTCACACCCCGAACCGCCCACAATCCGATTACGTAATGTACTTAATAGGTATTTGTCCATCCACTCATTACTGGCTCACACTAAGGTGACGATTCCCGTAAGATTTCCGGTAGCCTGTGCGCATTCGCACAGACGAAGGTCAATGGCTGGGTGACGTTTAACCATAGATATGAAGATAGTAACTGTTCTAGAAAGAACAGGCGCCACTGACGACCTTGCAGCTCTTCTAGAATACATGATAGACCGGCCGATGTGGCCGAGCGATTGTAGGCACTTCAGTCGGGAGCCACGCGACCGCTACGGTCACAGGTTCAAATCCTGCCTCGAGCATGGATGTGTGTGATGTCCTTAATTTAGTTACGTTTAAGTCGTTCTAAGTTCTAGGAAACTGATGACCTCAGATGTTAAGTCCCAAAGTGCTCAGAGCCATTTGAACCATCAGTCCGTATGTTTGCACACTACTTACAGTAACTTATGCTAAGGACAACACACACACAACCATGCCCGAGGGAGGACTCGAACCTCCAACGGGGGGAGCCGCGCGAACCGTGACAAGGCGTTGGACACATGGCGGGTACCCCGCGCGGCTCATGGCAGCCGTGACACTGCTTCAAACAATGGACTGTAGAAACTTTTGTAAAGCACGGATTAAAAAAAAAACCTTTCCGTTCCAGGAGTCTAGACAAGTACACCTTTAAAAAATGCAACTACAAAGAAATTGAATTTTCGAACGGGCCAGGGCTTAAAACTTTGAAGAGTTAAATTTTAATGGCCGTTCTCTTGTATGCAAATAGTTTCACAGTAGAAATTTCTCTAGTTTTATTTATTTATTTATTTTTTGCTGTAGGTAAAGAAGGATAGGATTCTGAGAAGGGGGAAGGGGGGGGGGAGGAATCTCGCCTCTCCCACCTTGGAATTCTCAGTACAGAATTTTTATTCATTACGAGATTCTCAGCCACTTGCAGAAGTGATTTCGCGTGATTCTGCAAAACTTTTCCTTTAGCCAATCGTAGCAACTATAGGATTCCGTTCCTGCTGCATGACATGTCTCGGAACTTAAACTGACCAACTTATATGCATAAAGAGCTAGCTTATCATCCGCTTCTTTACTTACTTAGACCGTTCATGGTCTGCAAAGCATTTTTTCTTTAATCGTTTTTTTTATGTCTTTTATAAACTGCAACACTTTCTAAACTTTTCTAAACTTAACGCCGTTGAAGCATGGTCTTTTGCTGAATGACCAAAAAGCAATGCTGACAGCTGGAGTCCAAGGTTTTTGTTAATCAAGCCGTTTGTATTCTTGTGGTGATATCTCCGTAGAGTCTTTCATTCCCTAACGCATATTTCTTTATATCTAATTGAGAAGTGAAATACCGGTTTTCGTAGATGCAGATTTAAAATATTTTAATATAACGCAATAAATATTTCATTAAAATTTTCATCCCCTTATGCTCGAAGTTAAAAACCAGTAAAACACGTAGTTTTTAAAAATTGTAACAGATTAGCCGAATACGAATTGTCAGATATGCTTTCATAATGCTTTCATAATGAACCATTTTCAGAAACGTGGAGCCGGATCTGGGGGTGAATTTCCTTCTCTCCGAGACACCCGGCTTCTTCTTCGACTTAGCCGGCAAACAGGCCGAGGACGCCGGGTGGGGACCGAATATGCAGCAGTTTGTGGATGGCGACGTCGTCACTAGCTGTTGCCTTCGTGCGGGCCTCTTGTGTAAAGGGGGAGCCAACCGTGGCCAAGTGAAGGTCTGTATTCCACAGGAACGAGTTAGCATGGCACTCAGATATTTCCACGAGTCGGCGGACGGGGGTCATTTGGGGTTCTTCAAGACCTTGAACCGAGTTCAGGAATACATGTTTTGGCCCAACCTATATCGCGATGGCAGGCGATTTGTTGGCAACTGTGTCTAGTGTAAGCGTGGTAAGCCCGATGTTGGGCTGCACAGAGAACTACTACAGTCGCTTAGGGAGCAGTGTCCTCTGGACCGCGACTCAAAGATCGAAACAACGATCGACGGAAACTGGCGCCAGAAACGCACCAGCTCACTCTATTTCATCCCCTTAGGGGTTGAACTTCCAAAAACACCGAAACACGTATTTTCTTATTTGTAGCCTTGAAGTCAAATACCAATTTTCGTAGATGTAGCCTTAAAAATACTTTCATAGTTCTTCCATAATTATTTATCTCAAAATAAAATGTTCATCCACTATTTCACCTCATAGAGGTTAAATTCCCAAAGATACTGGAACACATATTTCTTTATTTCTGACCTAGAAACCAGATACAAATGTTCGTATGCCTAGCTTCAAAATTACCTTAATAGCTACATGATTCAGAAATCCTTTCATGTCCTGCGTCTCCCCCTTAGAGGTGGAATTTTGAAATATGCAGTATAAGCGGTATAAGATCAACACTCTTTCCAAATCTCAAGGTTTATTTTCCTTGGCGGTCTGGACTGTGTGAGTTTCATAGTAATAGTCCTCCACACACACACACACACACACACACACACACACACACACACACACACACACACACACCACTACCAATGCCACCACCACCTCCTGGGGAAATTTCTGCAGACGCCCTTGTTCCACTGCAGTCATATTTTGCCGACGACCTACATTTAGCAGCGTGGGAGGGATAGTGTCGTGCAACAGACAGTATACTCAGTAGACAACGAACTGTTCGTTGTGAAATCAGCGACATATTAACCGAGACTGACACAGAAGGTGCTGAAGGTGAAGCACACTAGACTCGTGTCTACCACGGCTTCAAATAGTATCGATTTACTATGAACGGAAGTTCCGAAAAGTGAGCAAATAATTTTACAGTAAATTCAGTACCGATGGTGAGGATATACAAAGAAAAACATTTCTATAAAATTTCAGAAATAATGAAATATTCCACTCAAGTCGCTTGACAGAAAACGCAATGGATATGCTTGCACTTAAGACGGAAGGCCCTACGTGCTTACGCAGGCTTACGACAGATCGCAAAATTCGGCAGTAGGCGTAAGGCAACCTCTTGTGCTGCCATCTGTTATTGATGCCAGGCATCAAGGTCTCAGTAGTACGACCATCCACTGGAGAGTAGTTTGCTTTGTAAGCACTCCGTCTTCAGGCCACGAGTGACCTACTGGGACAGCACCATCCGACCGCCGTGTCATCATCCGTGGAGGATGCGAACAGGAGGGGCGGGGGTCAGCACACTGCTCTCCCGGTCGTTATGTTGGTATTTTTTGACCGGAGCCGCTACTATTGGGTCGAGTAGCTCCTCGATTGGCATCATGAGGCTGAGTGCACCCCGAGAAATGGCAAGAGCGCATGGCGGCCTGGATGATCACCCATCCAAGTGCCTTCAACGCCCGACAACGCACTTAACTTCGGTGATCCCACGTGAACCGATGCAACCTCCGCGGCAAGGCCGTTGCCGCAGATATTTTACAGTAGTTGCTTACGTTTCATAATTATCTAGTTTACGGGGAAAATGTAAAAAAGGCGATTGTCACCGAAGCTACAACTAATCTGAATTTCTGGTTAGTTATCAAGTGGTCTTGTGTGCGAGCCTGAATTTTTCATCCTTTGCGGTGGGAATGATTCAAACCCGTCATGTTCTTCTTATGAAGTGTTCTATTTATTTTGCACACAATGATCGTTTGTAGTTGTCTTGAGTTACTAGGTTGATAAATTTTTGTTTGGCGCACGTATCATAACTGAGATTTGCGCTTAATGGCTGAAGGTGAATTAGCGTAATGAGTAGTAGCGAATGTTACAGTAACATGTTTGTAAATTATTTCAGGTAAATTATGTTAGTCGTGTAATATTATCCGTATACCAGTACAGTATATGGGCCAATTACGTTAGTCATGGAATACTATCCGTATAAGACTATGTCACCTTGGTGTCCCGGAATTTGCTTCAATTTTGGAATCCACGAAAGAACTGGAAATTTTCCTTTACACAGCTTTCCATATAATTTCTATTACAGTGATTCAGTCTTGCCTGTCACTCGACTTTTCTGACTGTGAAATAAATTCTATCGCTCAGGTGCTTATTACCTCTTCGTGTTTCCATTTGCCGATATTGCGCATAAACACATATCTCAAAGTTGCTATGGACATTGATGGAGCGACACACTTTTCTATGGCGACACTGCAGTTTATAGATAGAAAAACCGATCAGTTAAAACGACATGGGTATTTTAGTTCTGAATAACCGATGTCTTTCAGTATTTGTTTGCTCTCGGTTATAACAAGTATCTTTTCATTTTTTCCTGATAACCACGTAAAAACAGATATATCAATTAGCCACAGATGTCGTAGTAAAATTTTTAGTTTTCAAATAAACCTTTTTAAAAAAAGACGAGTAATTTTTATTCGTAAGATTTCCATAGCACTGAAATACGGCGTTATTACAGAAAAAAATGGGAAAAGTTATGTATGCCACTTTAATAACACTGCTGATAGAAACGAGCAACAAATGGATTGGTCCAACATTGCCGAGACAATACTGTGCCTGTTATACAAGCAGAGCGCGAGACTGGACACAGTTTCTCGCTGTTGTCGAACGTCAGTTGTAACATAGAATGGCACCATCTGGAAGTCTGGAAGTATTTTACGATATGCGGTACGAGTGAAGAACAAAGTTAGATTTGGTCGACTTGCGACATCATACAAGGAAAAAAGTTAAAATTTAACAAATCATTCATAGTTCTGGATAAAAGTAGAAAGTGCCTGATCTGCTGCTGTGTCTACGTAGTATGCCGTTATCTGCTTTTAGCCCTTAAAAACAGAGAAATTAAAACGAAAAAGAGAGTTCTCCTGCCGCAGTTTTCACTCTTTATCGCTGGACTATACGTAATGCCTGCATAGTGCTGTGATAACCGATTACAATATAATTTTTGAGCAGAGCTTCTAAAAACTATAATCAGTAGGATAATATTGCCAGTTTTCTGTAGTATAGAAGCACTCGCCAGCAGCGAAGATCGGACAAAGTTTTATTTGACTATTTAATTTAAAGAAATTAGAATTATATTAATACCGTCAGTTGCTCGCGGGCGTTGATAAATATCAACGTGGACAAGTGAAAATGTGTGCCGCGACCGGGACTCGAACCCGGGATCTCTTGCTAAAATGACAGACGCTCTATCCATCTGAGGCACAGAGGACACAGTGTATGGTTCGACTGCAGGGACTATCTCGCGCACGCCTCCTGCGAGACTCACATTCTCACCTTGAATGTCCATACACTACAATCGTAGAGTCCCACTCCAACACACTCATTCCTCGTGGAAGACATGTCCATATCAATATAAGTATATGGTTCTGGCAATACCAGCCATGACCTTCTTCTGTGAAGATGCACACGTATTCCCCGAACTGGACTTGGTAAGAATGTGTTCCACGAGTAATGAGTGTGTCGGTGTGGGACACTACGAATGTAGTGTGTGGACATGCAAGGTGAGAATGTGAGTCTCGCGGGAGGCGTGCGCGAGATAGTACCTGCAGTCACACTATCGTCTGTGCCCTCGGTGGCTCAGATGGGCAGAGCACCTGCCATGTAAGCAGGAGATCCCGGGTTCGAGTCCCAGACGTGCACACATTGTCACCTGTCGCCGTTGATATATATCGACACACGTGAGCAGCTGACGGTATTAATATAATTCTAATTTCGTTCTGAACGGCTGCAGGTCATCATAAGGGTATTTAATTTGACATTTTGATTCCATTTATCAAGAAACTGAGAAAGTAAAAATTGTTTAATCTTTGTTTGATTTCTACGTTTACTAGAGAAAATAATGTAAATAAAAGACTGAAAATCGGTTATTACAAGAACTGGTATTGTGACGGGCTTTAACAATTAGCTTAAAGAAGGGTTGGGAAACTGATAAGAGCCGAAAACTAGTTATTTCAGCGATAACCAACATTCCCACTGGTGTTCTGAGTGGTAAGATTGACGCACAAGGACAACAAGAACAGTTTCTCAGAAAGGTTACTGGAGCTCTGATGTTCTCAAAATGAACGGGCCAGCCATTGGCGTCTGCGAGGGTGAAGGGGAGGGGGAGGGGAGGAGGTCGGGAGGGGAGGATAGGCAAAAGGGCACTTTCACCCATCGCCCCCAACCCTCCCTGGAATCTGGAGTAAAGAGTTTTTATTCGTTACAATATACTCTTCCAGATAAGAATTCTCCACAATACTGATAAACCTTAGCTTTGGCCAGTTGTAGCGCTTATAGAGTTAGGGTCTTGTAGCTTGATGCACCTCGTAACTGACCAGCTGATTTGTACACAGAGTGCCAGTTTCAGAATCATGCACTCCAGCCCCGACGCGCCTTCCCCCCTCCCCACCACTGGAAATATTTCTGCAGACTCCAGTCTGCCACTGTGCATATATTTTGATAACATCCTGGTTTTAATAGCATCGAAGGAACAGCATTGTGCAGTAAAAGGGTAGACCTAGCACAGAACACACCATTCACAATGAAACGCATCACTTAGTAGATGGTGAAGTACTCTGAAGCTAGCCAGATAGAAACAGAACCTCCTGGCACTGCATCTAACCCAAATTCTAATCTTACACTAATCTCTTGTATGTACCTACCACGCCCTCAAAGAGCCAACGATTTACTATTATCAGAAGTTCCGAAAAATGAGGAAGAAATTGACCCACACTTTTTTGCGTTGTTTATTATTTCGATTACACCATAAAGGGAATGGACTTGTAGCCACAGGTTACACAAGCGATAGATGGTTTAAAATACATAAAAAGAGATGACAATAAGAAACGCTTTTTAAAAACACAATGATGCACGGCTTTTACGATTTTTACAGGAAAAAAATGGATGACAAAATAAAGGTTTTTCAAAAATACGCTGGTAGACAATATTGGGGATTTTTTATCTTTATAGATGACTAGCGGAAAAGCTTGGTGTTGACCAGGCATTTATTTAGAGCTGTGCGTCCACGTCCGTACTATGCAGCGTCTGGCCTTGTCCTGAGTTTTTATGACGTATCTCCCGAAACATGTGTCGTACAATGATATAATTTTGTAGGTACATTCAGCGTCATATGCGGATACTGTCTGCAAAATTTATTGCGAATATAGTAGCAAAGAAGTAACAAATTTAAATGTCACGAATGCTGTGATGCCCACACACTTGGGTGTAACTAATGTACACGGGATGCTTGGCACGATCATTATGGCTACCATCACCTGTGGTCGTAATTGGACCAGCTGTGTCGACGTAGTGAAAATATAAATGTGCATAACATGGTAAACGTCCATTCTTCCCAGCCATCAGACCTGAACTACGATCAAAAATATCATAAAAAGTGGTAGGGGCAATGGCCTTGCCGCAGTGGATACACCGGTTCCCGTCAGATAACTGAAGTTTAGCACTTTCGGGCGTGGTCGGCACTTGGATGGGTGACCATCGGGGCCGCTATGCGCTGTTGGCATTTTTCGGGTTGCACTCAGCCTTCCGATGCCAATTGAGGAACTACTCGTCCGAATAGTAGCGGCTCCAGTCAAAGGAAACTACCACAACGAGTGGGAGAGCCAGCTCCTCCTCCACCCTCAGTGAGAATGACGTGGCGGTCGGATGGTCCTGATTGGCCACTTGTGACCTGAACACGGAGTGCTTTTTTAAAGTAGTACTCCCTACATAAAACTGACAGTCTAGGCTCAGGGACTGTCCACGATAAATGCTGCAATGGACCTACGAATACTATTAAAATAACGGTTTGAGTTCTCTTTAATTGTCCAATCATCTGAAGTGAGTCCTTATTGCAGTACGCTGAAAAATAGATTTTATGTTAATGGCGGATAAATTTTATGTGAATGGCGGCAAATTAACTTTACCCTAATGACACACAAGGTCAATGCCGTACTATCACGTAAAGTATTCTCAGATCGAAATGTTTTGCATTACAAAATCTCCAATGTAGATTCATAATACCGCAATTATAATTCTCAAAATAATTTGGAGCTACGTTCAATGCATATTTAAATGCATCTTTCAAAACAATAACAGAATTCTCATTAGATCATCATTATCAATGGCTAGAGTATTCCTATTATTTCGTCTACCAAAAACCGCGTCTCACTATGGCTTCTTCAGTACGCTGTTTTGTTTTCCACTGTTGAGAATAGAAACGATCTGGCAGATGTGACATTGTAGATGCGCAGTATGCGTGTCTTAATGCAAATAAACCGTCTGGAACATTTACCTTTGAACGTCCCTAGAATGGGATTTCATGGAACGTTATTACTTTCCTGTGTCCATTTCCATCACAAAAGCTGATCGCCACGACTGGGGAAGGGGAGGAGGGGGTGGGCTGAAAGTTGGCAGCAGTGGCAGAAAAACCGAAGAAAACCTCACGTTTTCGTCATTTGTTTTCATAATGAAGTAGTGCCAATTCATCACATCGCACGCTTTTCTCTCGGAAACGGTAAAATTCATCGTCTGGATATCAATGTCGCCTGCTGAGGTATGCAGTCGCACCACTCTGTACGAAATAGGTTCCAAGCTGATGCAGTCGACAAGTAACATCGAAATATATCGTCACCTAGAAATACATCGACACCTCGAAATAAATCCACACCTCGAAATAAATCGCCACCTCGAAATAAATCGCCACCTCGAAATAAATCGCCACCTCGAAATAAATCGCAACCTCGAAAAATCGCAACCTCGAAATAAATCCACACCGTGAAATAAATCGAAACCTCGAAATAAATCGACACCTCCAAAAAACCGCTACACCGAAATGAGTCGATATCCCGAAGTATATCGACATCTAGACGCATTTCGGCTTACCATATAGACCGAAATCTCGATGCTAGTCGACATATCGAGATAAATTGAGGTACAGAAATATATCGATATCTCGAAATATATTGGTACCACGTAATATAAAGATATCTCTCAAAATAGCGATATCTAGAAATTTATGGATTACTAGAGATATGGAGGTACCTTGAATTATATCGATATCTCGATAAGAATCGATATCTGTAGTACACCAATACATGGAAATATATCGATACCTGGAAATATATAGACAACCTTAATTGTGTCGGTATATCAAAATAAATCGATATCTCGATATAACGGATACTCTAAATCAATCGATATCTCGAAATAAATAGACTCCTCAATATAGATAGATATCTCGAAATAAATCGATATCATGATTTAATGTGCGCATCTACGTAAGTCGATATATCGAATTGAATCGATAATGGGAAAAGTATGGACGTCTCAAAATAAATCTGTACCCCTAAGAAAACGATTATCGAAATAAATAGATATAACGAAATATATCGCTATCTTGATAAATACCATTATCTAGTGGTCGGATAAATGTTTCAAGATGACATGACATAACGGTATAGTCTACATACATGAAAATACTTTGGATTTTCAATATATCGATAGATTTCTAGACCTCGGGAAAAAAAATCTTTGATCCGACCTCGGGGCAAAAACGCAGACCTCGGGAAAAAACGTCGACCTCGGGGAAAAACGCCGACCTTGGGGAAAAACGACGACATCGTGGAAAAACGACGACCTTCGGAAAACTGCTGACCTCAGGAAAAATCCAGTTCCATTAATTTACATAGACAATAATGTTAGTTACCATTAGGTTCTCAAAATGCAATCAAATTCCTGGTATTTATCACCTCACACAAAAAGTGGTAATGACAGAAAAGTCTCGTTCTTTAGAAAGTTTAGAATGAGATGTTCTAAATAATGCAGATAATCCATTTACAATAATCTACAAGCACTGCACAATGAGAAGAGACTGTCAACCAGAGCACTTTGAAATAGTGCACAGCCTGGAAGACAGAGGTTGCATTGCTGTTTATAATCCTCTGGTGCTTGAGATTCAGAATCCAGGATTGCCTCGAATGAGAACAGCACGAATGAATGTCCTGCACCAGTATAGAACTTACTCTGGAACTCCACAGAAAATCACAAGGCACATTATATCACATCATTTTCAGCAAACTACAGAAGGCTCTAGTGGACATAACAACGTCGTCACCTCCTTCACTAGTGAAAGATCTTAGTAGCTATTGAGTCAAGAGTAGGTGGCCAATTAATAATTTGTTGTTCAAAGCTAACTTCAGTGTATATGGGAATACTCAGTGGACATCTTTAACCATCATATTTTACTGTCAACTTCCCAGACTATAAGTATAAGCAGAGCTTGGTCTTTACCAATCCGAGATTGTTTAGAATAGGTATCAATGGAATCAGATCCACTGGGCATTTAGAGCAACCTGCTTTAAACAATATGAGCAGGCAATAGACACAGACACAGAATTTGAAATTTCTCTGTGAAGCGGTTACCTTCATCGTCTTCAAACTTACTTTGTGTGCTGCGGTATGCGGAGGCACTAATAGCAACACAGTAAAACACAGAAGAAACTTATAAGTTGATGTAATCAGCCAGTAAGAAGCAGTAAAATTCAAGTTTTAGTAATCGATTATTGACTTATTATCCGGCTTTGGTGCCTCAGACATGTCCGACGACCTTAAGATTTGGCATGAAACGAAGTCTGGAAGACACGTTACACGATAGAATTGGAAAAGTGTTCATGTGTTGTAAAAACCTAAGAAATCGTCCCGTTTTCGTCAATTGCCGTGGAATCGACGTAATGACATATCGTCACATTGGATGCTTTTCTCTATAAAACAGTTACATTTATCGTCTGGAAACTTATGTCCATGGCTGCGGCATGCGGAGGCACTAATAGAAACTCCATAGAACACAGTTATTGGTTCAAATGGCTCTGAGCACTATGGGACTTAACATCTGTTTTCATCAGTCCCCTAGAGCGTAGAACTCCTTAAACCTAACTAACAAAAGGACATTAAACACATCCATGCCCGAGCAGGATTCGAACCTCCGAGCGTAGCAGTCCCGCGGTTCCGGACTGAGCGCCTGAACTTCTTGACCACCGCGGCCGGCTCTAAGTTGATGTAATCGGCCAGTAAGAAGCAGTACAATTCAAGTTTTAGCTATCGATTATTGACTTATTAGCCGCCTATGGCGCCAGGGATATGACTGACGACGTTACGATTTTGCATGAAACGAGGTCTGGGAGCCACGTTACACGAGAATGTGTAAAAACTGATCATATGTAGTAAAAACTTAAGAAATCCTCCCGTTTTCGGCATCTACTATCGAATCGACGAAATACCAGATCGCCACAATGGCCGCTCTTCTCTCTGAAACGGTTACATTTATCGTGGGCAAAGCTATGTCGTGTGCTGCGATATGCGGAGACACTAAAAGCACCATAGTCGAACACAGAAGAAGCTTCTAAGTTGATGTAATAGCCAGTAAGAAGCAGTACAATTTAAGTTTATTTATCGATTTTTGACTTTTAGCCTTCTTTGGTGCCTTGGATATCAGCTAGGTCATTACCATTTTGCATGCAGGGACGACTAGCAGCCACGTTGCACGGGAGAATGTGAAAAGTGATCATATGTAGTAAAAACCTAAGAAGTCCGCCAGATTTCGTCATTTGCTATCGAATCGACTTTTTGTCAGTTCGTCACATTGGCCGCTCTACACTTTGAAACGGTTACATTTATCGTGTGGAAGGCTATGTCGCGTGCTGCGATATGCGGAGACACTAATAGCACCATAGTAGAACACAGAAGAAGCTACTAAGTAGATGTAATAGCCTGTATGCAGCAGTAAAATTCAAGTATAGTTATCGATTTTTTTACTTTTTAGCCTTCTCTGGAGCCTTGGACATGAGCTAGGACATTAAGATTTTGCATGCAGGGAGGTCTAGCAGCCACGTTGCAGGGGACAATGAGAAAAGAGTTCATATGTAGTAAAAACCTAACAAATCCGACCGTTTTCGTCATTTGCGATCGAATCGATTTAATGTCAGATGGTCACATTGGCCGCTCTTCTCTCTGAAACGGTTACATTTATCGAGTGCAAAGCTATGTCGCGTACTGCGATATGCGGAGACACTAAAAGCACCATAGTAGAACACAGAAGAAGCTTCTAAGTTGATGTAATATCCAGTAAGAAGCAGTACAATTCAAGTTATCGATTTTGACTCTTTAGTCGGCTTTGGGGCTTGGACATGAACTACGAACTTAAGATTTTGCATGCAGGGAGGACTAGCAGCCACGTCCCACGGGAGTATTTGAAACCTATTTATATGTAGAAAAAACCAAAGAAATCCGCACGTTTTCGTCATATGCTATCGAATCGATTTAATGACAGAACGTCACATTGGCAGCTCTGCTCTCTGAAACGGTTACATTTATCTTGTGGACGGCTATGACGCGTGCTGCGATATTCGGAGACACTAAAAGCACTATAGTAGAACACAAGAAGATTCTTAGTTGATGTAATAGCCAGTAAGAAGCAGTACAATTTAAGTTTAGTTATCGATTTTTCAATTTTTAGGCGGCTTTGGTGCCTTGGACATAAGCTATGACCTTAAGATTTTGCATGCAACGAGGACTAGCAGCCACGGTGCACGGGGGAATGTGAAAAGTGTTCATATGTAGTAAAAATCCAACAAATCCGACCGTTTTCGTCATTTGCTACCGAATCGACTTAATGTCACATCGTCACATTGGCCGCTCTACTCTCTGAAACGGTTACATTTATCATGTGGAAGGCTATGTCGCTTGCTGCGACATGCGGAGACACTAAAAACACCATAGTGGAACACAGAAGAAGCTACTAAGTTGATGTAATAGCCAGTAAGAAGCAGGACAATTCAAGATTAGTTATCGATTTTTTACTTTTTAGCCTTCTTTGGAGCCTTGGACATGAGCTAGGACCTTAAGATTTTGCATGCAGGGAGGACTAGCAGCCACGTTGCACGGTAGTATGTGAAAAATATTCATATGTAGTAAAAACATAAGAAATCGGCCCGTTTTCGTCATTTGTTATCGAATCGAGTTTATGTCAGATCGTCGCATTGGCTGCTCTACACTCTGAAACGGTTACATTTATCGTGTGCAACGCTATGTCGCGTGCTGCGATATGCGGAGACACAAAAAGCACCATAGTAGAATACAGAAGAAGATTCTACGTTGATGTAACAGCCAGTAAGGAGCAGTACAATTCAAATTTATTTATCGATTTTTGACTTTACGCGTTACATAACTTGTAGGAACATGAAAAGTATTGACCTTGACGCTGTAACAGTCGATTGCTCAGAAATCTCATGGCATCAAATAATCAGAGAACCTTCAATCGACGGCAAAATTAATGAACTTGGTGATAAACTCTTTGCCCTCTATGACAAACATGCAGCTGCGCACACAGTCCGTGTAAGAAAATCTCCTGCTCCATGGCTGACAGCTGAATTACGTCAAAGGATGACTAATAATGATGCTGCCCACAGGCGTTTCAAGGCAGATCCGAAAACCGAGCGTTTCGAAGAATATAGAAAGCTACGGAACAGAGTGAAACAATGCATTCGCAATGCCAAAATCAGGCACGCTCGCTCCCTTGTATGCAGCGATCTGAAACCCACGACTCTATGGAAGAATCTCCGTAGCTTGGGGGTCGGAAAGGCAAAATCGGAAACTACTTTTCATGTGTCAGCTAACGAATTAAATGAATTCTTCTCTGCACCTCTGATTACCAGCACGGCTGATAATTACCGCCCACAAGAATCCCCAAACAGGATAACTAACAACGATACCTTCCATCTAAAACATGTAACAACAAATACGGCAAGAATAGCAATAATGAGAATCTCTTCTGATGCAATAGGCAACGACATTATCGGTATAACCATGATTAAGAATGTTGCCGATATCTTAGTACCTGTCTTAACTGACATATTTAATTTTTCCCTCATGAACGGAATATACCCCACTGCATGGAAAAGAAGCATAATTCGACCCATCCCTAAGATCGAAAACCCGCAACTGCCTAGTGATTACCGACCAATTAGCATACAGCCAGCTGTTTCCAAAGCACTTGAATATATTGTTCATGACCAAATCACTGAACACTTGCATGAATTCAGTCTATATGACAAATTTCAATCTGGTTTCCGTAAACATCACAGCACAAACACTGCTCTAATTAAAGTAACTGATGACCTGAAATATGCCATCGACAATCGAAAGGCAACAATATTGACGCTACTGGACTTCAGCAAAGCTTTTGACACTGTTAACTTTGACATATTACTCAGAAAAATGCAACAGCTTAATTTCTCTGATAGTGCAATGAGATGGTTTGAAAGCTACTTAAAAGACAGACAGCAATGTGTTTTCTGCGCAAATGAAAAATCTTCCTCGAAACATGTTTCTTCGGGAGTGCCACAAGGATCAGTCTTAGGACCACTGTTGTTTTCGTCGGTTTTGTCCTCCTGTAAACATATGCCGACGACCTCCAGCTCTACCTAAGCGTCAGACCTGAAGACGTAAACACTGCAATCGCTCTGATGAATGATGATCTGTCTTCAGTAGTGACATGGGCGAAAAACCAGGGGCTTAAATTAAACGCAAAAAAGACGCAAGTAATCTTAATAGCCCATCAGAAATTAATAAGTTCAGATTTCCACGAACGGCTACCTCCTATTCTGCTCGAAGGTACTCCAATACCATATCAGAAAACAGTGAAAAACTTGGGTGTAACTTTGGACGAGCATCTCAACTGGGCGGAGAATACAGTCGCAGTGTGCCGAAAGACGTCTGCTTCTCTCTATGCTCTCAAAAAGTTTCGGAACATATTCCCACAGAACTTGAAACGCCAGCTCGTGCAAGCACTCGTTCTACCGAACCTCCACTATTGTGATGTGATTCAACAAGGCATGAGTAGTGAAAACAAAAGACGGCTAGAGCTAACCATGAATGCCTGTGTGCGTTACACCTGCAACATTCGCCGATATGATCATGTTAGTGCTTCATACTCCGAGCTAGGGTGGCTGCGGCCGGACAAACTGCGTGACTACCACACTATATGTCTACTTCACCGACTCCTCGTCGCGCAAGCACCCCAGTACCTAGCTTCAGAGATTAAAAACGTGTAATGCCATCATAATCGAAACACGAGGTCGCTCTTATCTGGTATCCTAGCTGTGCCCACTCACAAAACAAAAACTTTTGCAAACTCCTTCTCAGTTGCCGCTGTTCGCCTCTGGAACAAACTGCCCCTCACCTTGAGGAAAATTCAATCTCCTGTTGCTTTTAAGAAGAAGTTGAAGCATATCCTACTATCATCCGCATGAAAATTCTCCGCAAAATTAATGTGCAAGGCCAATCCTCTCATATGTCAAATAGCAAAGCTAGCGTCTCCTATCTTGCTTCTGAGATGCCTTCCTCTTCATCTATCTCTATTAGCCACGCAGTCTTCTTTTCCTTTATATTTTCCTTAATTATGTTTCATCATGTCCCTCTATTCCTCTCCTCCCTTCACCATGAGTTCCCCCCACACTCCCTGCTGCCAGCACTCCTATCTGAAATCTTCCTCTTCAATAATGTATTTTTCGAGGTGTACCTTTCTAATTGTTTATCTCACTTTTTGTATTAGATGTAGTTTAACATGCCTACTACAACATATGACTGTAAAATAAGTAGAATGCCTGGTTAGATGTAAGAGAGGGACTGATGGCATTAATCTTGTCAGGTTAAATAAATAAATAAATAAATAAATAAATAAATTTGCTATCGAATCGACTTAAAGTCAGATCGTCACATTGGCCGCTCTTCGCTCTGAAACGGTTACATTTATCTTGTGCAACGCTATGTCGCGAGCTGCGAAATGCGGAGACACTAAAAGAACCATAGTAGAACAGAGAAGAAGCTTCTAAGTTGAAGTAATAGCCAGTATAAAGCAGTACAATTAAAGTTTAGTTTTCGATTTTTGGCTTTTTAGCCGGCTTTGGCGCCTTGCAAATGAGGCAGGACCTTAAGACTTTGCATGAAGTGAGGACTAGCACCAACGTTGCACGAAAGAATGTGAAAAGTGTTCATATGTAGTAAAAACCTAAGAAATCCGCCCGTTTTCGTCATTTGCTATCGAATCAACTTAATGTCATATAGTCACATTGGCCGCTCTTCTCTGTGAAACGGTTACATTTATCGCGTGCAAAGCTATGTCGCGTGCTGCGATATACGGAGACACTAAAAGCACCATCGTAGAACACAGAAGAAGCTTCTAAGTTGATGTAATGGCCAGTAAGAAGCAGTGCAAATAAAATTTAGTTATCGATTTTTGACTTTTTTACCGGCTTCGGTGCCTTGGACATGAGCTAGGACCTTACGATTTTGCATGAAGGGAGGTCTAGCAGAAACGTTGCACAGCAGAATGTGAAAATTGTTCATATGTAGTAAAAACCTGAGAAATCTGCCCGTTTTCGTCATTTGCTATCGAATCGACTTAATGTCAGATCGTCAAATTGGCAGCTTTTCTCTCTGAAACAGTTACATTTATCGTGTGCAAATCTTTGTCGCGTGCTGTGATATACGGAGACACTAAAAGCACCTTAGTAGAGCACAGAAGAAGCTTCGAAGTTGATGTAATTGCCTGTAAGAAGCAGTACAATTAAAGTTTAGTTATCGATTTTTGCCTTTTTAGGGGGCTTTGGTGACTTTGACATGAGCTAGGACCTTAAGATTTTGCATGAAGGGAGGACTAGCAGCCACGTTGCATGGGAGAATCTGAAAAGATTTCATATGTAGTAAAAACCTAAGAAATCAGCCCGTTATCGTCATTTGCTATCGAGTCGACTTAATGTCAGATCGTCACATTGGCCGCTCTTCTCTCTGAAACGGTTACATTTAACGTGTGCAAAGCTATGTCTCTTGCTGCGAAATGCGGAGACACTAAAATCACCATAATAGAACACAGAAGAATCTTCTAAGTTAAAGTAATAGACAGTAAGAAGCAGTACAATTCAAGTTTTAGTTACAGGTTATAGAATATTTAGCCGGGTTCGGTGCCTTGGACATGAGCTAGTACCTTAAGATTTTGCATAAAGGGAGGACTAGCAGTCACGTTGCACAGGGGAATGTGAAAAGTGTTCATATGTAGTAAGAACCTGAGAAATCCGCCAGTTTTCGTCATTTGTCTTTGAATCGACTTAATGTCAGATCGTCACACTGGCCGCTCTTCTCTCTGTAACGGTTACATTTATCGTGTGCAAAGCTATGTCGCGTGATGCGGAATGCGGAGACACTAAGAGCACCATAGTAGAACACAGATGAAGCTTCTAAGTTGACGTAATAGCCAGTAAGACGCCGTAAAATATTAGTTTTAGCTACCGATTATTGACTTTTTAGCCGGCTTTGGTGACTTGGACATGAGCTAGGACGTTACGATTTTGCATGAAGTTAAGAATTACAGCCACGTTGCACGGGACAATGTGAAAAATGTTCATATGTTGTAAAAACCTAAGACATCCGCCCGTTTTCGTCATTTGCTATCGATTCTACTTAATGTCATATCGTCACATTAGCCGCACTTCTCCCTGAAACGGTTACATTTATCGTGTGCAAAGCTATGTCGCGTGCTGCGGAATGCGGAGACACCAAAAGACCCGTAGTAGAACACAGAAGCTTCTAAGTTGATGTAATAGCGAGTAAGGAGCAGTATTATTTAAGTTTTAGTGATCGATTTTTAAATTTTTAGCCGTCTTTGGTGCCTTGGACATGACCTAGGACCTTACGATTTTGCAAGAATGGAAGACTAGCAGCCACGTTGCACAGGAGAATGTGAAAAGTGTTCATATGTAATACAAACCACAGATATCCAACCGTTTTCGTCATTTGCTATCGAATCGACTTAATGTCAGATCGTCACATTGGCCGCTCTTCTCTCTGAAACGGATACATTTATCGTGTGCAAAACTATGTGGCGTGCTGCGATATGTGGAGACACTAAAAGCCCCATAGTAGTACACAGAATAAGCTTCTAAGTTGATGTAATAGCCAGTAAATAGCAGTACAATTTAAGTTTTAGTGATCGATTTTTTAATTTTTAGCCAGCTTTGGTGCCTTGGACATGAGCTAGGACCTTACGATTTTGCATGAAGGGAGGACTAGCAGCCACGTTGCACTGGAGAATGTGAAAAGTGTTCATATGTAGTAAAAACCTAAGAAATTCGTCCGTTCTCAACATTTGCTATCGAATTGACTTAATGTCAGATCGTCACATTGGCCGCTCTTCTCTTTGAAACGGCTACATTTATCGTGTGCAAAGCTATGTCGCGTGCTGCCATATGCGGGGACACTAAAAGCACCACAGTAGAACACAGAAGAAGCTTTTAAGTTGATGTAATAGCCAGTAAGCAGCAGTGCAATTCAAGTTCAGTTACCGATTTTTGACTTTTTAGCCGGCTTTGGTGATCTGGACTGAGCTAGGACTTTACGATTTTGCATGAAGGGAGCACTAGCAGCCACGTGGCACGGGAGAATGTGAAGAGTGTTCATATGTAGTAAAAACCTAAGAAATCCGCACGTTTTCGTCATTTGCTATCGAATCGACTTAATGTCAGATCGTCACATTGGCCGCTCTTCACTCTGAAACGGATACATTTATCGTGTGCAAAGCTATGTTGCGAGCTGCGATATGCGGAGACACTAAAAGCACCATAGTAGAACACAGAAGTAGCTTCTAAGTTGATGTAATAACCAGTAAGAAGCAGTACCATTCAAGTTTTAGTTATCGATTTTTGACTTTTTAGCCGGCTTTGGTGCCTTGGACATGAGCTACGACTTTAAGATTTTGCATGAACAGAGGACTAGCCGCCACGTTGCACGGGAGAATGTGAAAAGTGTTCATATGTAGTAAAAACCTAAGAAATCCACCCGTTTTCGTCATTTGCTATCGATTCGACTTTATATCAGATCGTCAAATTGACCGCTCTTGTCTCTGAAACGGTTACATTAATCGTGTGCAAAGCTATGTTGCGTGCTGCAATATGCAGAGACACAAAAAGCACCATAGTAGAACACAGTAAAGCTTCTAAGTTGATGTAATAGCCAGTAAGTCGCAGTAGAACTCAAATTTAGATATCGATTTTTGAATTTTTAGGCGGCTTTGGTGCCTTCGACATGAGGTAGGACCTTAAGAATTTCTATGAAGGGAGGACTAGCAGCCACGTTGCTCGGGAGAAGGTGAAATGTGTTCAAATGTAGTAAAAACATAAGAAATCCGCCCGTTTTCCTCAGTTGCTATCGAATCGACTTAATGTCAGATCGTCACATTGGATTCTCTTCTCTCTGAAACGGTTACATTTATCGTGTGCAAAGCTATGTCGCGTGCTGCGATATGCGGAAACACTACAAGCACCATAGTAGAATACAGAAGAAGCTTCTAAGTTGAAGTAATAGCCAGTAAGAAGCGGTAAAATAATACACTCCTGGAAATTGAAATAAGAACACCGTGAATTCATTGTCCCAGGAAGGGGAAACATTATTGACACATTACTGGGGGTCAGGTACATCACATGATCACACTGACAGAACCTCAGGCACATAGACACAGGCAACAGATCGTGCACAATGTCGGCACTAGTACATTGTATATCCACCTTTCGCAGCAATGCAGGCTGCTATTCTCCCATGGAGACGATCGTAGAGATGCTGGATGTAGTCCTGTGGAACGGCTTGCCATGCCATTTCCACCTGGCGCCTCAGTTGGACCAGCGTTCGTGCTGGACGTGCAGACCGCGTGAGACGACGCTTCATCCAGTCTCAAACATGCTCAATGGGGGACAGATCCGGAGATCTTGCTGGCCAGGGTAGTTGACTTACACCTTCTAGAGCACGTAGGGTGGTACGGGATTCATGCGGACGTGCATTGTCCTGTTGGAACAGCTAGTTCCCTTGCCGGTCTAGGAGTGGTAGAACGATGGGTTCGATGACGGTTTGGATGTAGCGTGCACTATTCAGTGTCCCCTCGACGATCACAGAGGTGTACGGGCAGTGTAGGAGATCGCTCCCCACACCATGTTGCCGGGTGTTGGCCCTGTGTGCCTCGGTCATATGCAGTCCTGATTGTGGCGCTCACCTGCACGGCGCCAAACACGTATACGACCATCATTGGCACCAAGGCAGAAGCGACTCTCATCGCTGAAGACGACACGTCTCCATTCGTCCCTCTATTCACGACTGTCGCGACACCACTGGAGGCGGGCTGCACGATGTTGGGGCGTGAGCGGAAGACGGCCTAACGGTGTGCGGGACCGTAGCCCAGCTTCATGGAGACGGTTGCGAATGGTGCTCGCCGATACCCCAGGAGCAACAGTGTCCCCAATTTGCTGGGAAGTGGCGGTGCGGTCCCCTACGGCACTGCGTAGGATCTTACGGTCTTGGCGTGCATCCGTGCGTCGCTGCGGTCCGGTCCCAGGTCGACGGGCACGTGCACCTTCCGCCGACCACTGGCGACAACATCGATGTACTGTGGAGACCTCACGCCCCACGTGTTGAGCAATTCGGCGGTACGGCCACCCGGCCTCCCTCATGCCCACTATACAACCTCGCTCAAAGTCCGTCAACTGCACATACGGTTCACGTCCACGCTGTCGCGGCATGCTACCAGTGTTAAAGACTGCGATGGAGCTCCGTATGCCACGGCAAACTGGCTGACACTGACGGCGGCGGTGCACAAATGCTGCGCAGCTAGCGCCATTCGACGGCCAACACCGCAATTCCTGGTGTGTCCGCTGTGCCGTGCGTGTGATCATTGCTTGTACAGCCGTCTCGCAATGTCAGGAGCACGTATGGTGGGTCTGACACAGCGGTGACAATGTGTTCTTTTTTCCATTTCCAGGAATGTAGTTTTAGCTATCGATTATTAACTTTTTAGCCGGCTTTGATGCCTTGGGCATGAGCTAGGACCTTAAGAATTTGTATAAAAGGAGGACTAGCAGCCACGTTGCACGTGAGAATGTGAAAAGTGTTCATATGTAGAAAAAACTTAAGAAATTCCCCCGTCTTCGTCAATTGCTGTCGATTTGTCTTAATGTCAGATCGTCACATTGGCCGCTCTTTTCTCTGAAACGGTTACATTTATCGTGTGCAAAGCTATGTTGCGTGCTGCGATATGCGGAGACACTAAAAGCACCATAGCAGAACACAGAAGAAGCTTCTAAGTTGATGTAACAGCGAGTAAGAAGCAGTACAATTCAAGTTTAGTTATCGATTTTTGACTTTTTAGCCGGCTTTGGTGTCTTGGCCATGAGTTAGGACCTTACGATTTTGCATGAAGGGAGGACTAGCAGCCACGTTGCACGGTAGAATGTGAAAAGTGTTCATATGTAGTAAAAACCTAAGAAATCCGCTCGTTTTCGTCTTTTGCTATCGTATCGACGTAATGTCAGATCGTCACATTGGATGCTCTTCTCTCTGAAATGGTTACATTTATCGTATGCAAAGCTATGTCGCGTGCTGCAATATGCGGAGACACTACAAGCACCATAGTAGAACAGAGAAGAAGCTTCCAAGTTGACGTAATAGCCAGTAAGAAGACGTAAAATAAAAGTTTTAGCTATCGATTATTGACTTTTTAGCTGGCTTTGGTGCCTTGGACATGAGCTAGGATCTTAAGATTTTGCATGATGCGAGGACTAGCAGCCACGTTGCACGGGAGAATGTGAAAAGAGTTCATATGTAGTAAAAACCAGAAAAATTCGTCCGTTTTCGTCATTTGCTATCGAATCGACTTAATGTCAGCCGTCACATTGGCCGCTCTTCTCACTGAAACGGTTACATTTATCGTGTTCAAAGCTATGTCGCGTGCTGAGGAATGCGGAGACACCAAAAGCCCCATAGTAGAACACAGAAGACCCTTCTAAGTTGGTGTAATAGCCAGTAAGGAGGAGTACAATTGAAGCTTTAGTGATAGATTTTTAAATTTTTAGGCGGCTTTGGTGCCTTGTGCATCAGCTAGGACCTTACGATTTTGCATGAAGGGAAGATTAGCAGCCACGTTGCACGAAAGTATGTGCAAAGTGTTCATATGTAGTAAAAACCTAAGAAATCCGCCCGTTTTCGTCGTTTGCTATAGACTCGACTTATATCAGATCGTCACATTGGCCGCTCTTCTCTCTGAAACGGTTACTTTTATCGTGTGCAAAGCTATATTGAGTGCTGCAAAATTCGGAGACACTAAAAGCACCATAGTAGAACACAGAAGGAGCTTCTAAGTTGACGTAATAACCAGTAAGAAGCAGTATAATTCAAGTTTTAGTTATCAATCTTTGACTTTTTATCCGGCTTTGGTGCCTTGGACATGAGCTAGGAGCTTACGATTTTGCATGAAGGAAGGACTAGCAGCCACGTTGCACGGGAGAATGTGAAAAGTGATCGAATATAGTAAAAACCTAAGAAATCCGCTCGTTTTCGTCATTTGATATCGAATCGACTTAATGTCAGGTCGTCACATTGGACGCTCTTCACAATGAAACGTTTATATTTATCGTGTGCAAAACTATGTGGCGTGCTGCGGAATGCGCAGACACTAAACGTACCATAGTAGAACACAGAAGTAGTTTCTAAGTTGATGTAAAAAACACTAAGAGGCATAACAATTCAAGTTTTAGTTATCGATTTTTGACTTTTTAGACGGCTTTGGTGCCTTCACTGAGCTAGGACCTTAAGAATTTGCATGAAGAGTGGACTAGCAGCCACGATGCACGGGAGAATGTGAAAAGTGTTCATATGTTGTAAAAAACTAAGACATCCGCCCGTTTTCGTCATTTGCTATCGAACCGACTTAATGTCAGATCGTCACATTGGCCGCCCTTCTCTCTGAAACGGTTACATTTATCGTGTGCAAAGCTATGTCGCGTGCTGCGGAATGCGGAGACATTACAAGCACCATAGTAGAACACAGAAGAAGCTTCTAAGTTGACGTAATAGCCAGTAAGAAGACGTAAAATAATAGTTTTAGCTATCGATTATTGACTTTTTAGCCGGCTTTGGTGCCTTGGACATGAGCTAGGACCTTAAGAATTTGTATGAAGGGAGGACTCGCAACCACGTTGCACGGGAGAATGTGAAAAGTGTCCATATGTAGTAAGAAACTAAGAAATCCGCCCGTTTTCGTCATTTGCTATCGAATCGACTTAATGTCAGATCGTCACATTGGCCGCTCTTCTCTCCGAAACGGTTACATATATCGTGTGCAAAGCTATGTTGCGTGCTGCGATATGCGGAGACTCTAAAAGCACCATAGTAGAACACAAAAAAGCTTCTAAGTTGATGTAATAGACATTAAGAAGCAGTAGAACTCAAATTTAGTTATCGATTTTTGAATTTTTAGCCGGCTTTGGTGCCTTGGACATGAGGTAGGAACTTAAGAATTTACATGCAGGGAGGACTAGCAGCCACGTTGCACGGGAGAATGTGAAACGTGTTCATATGTAGTAAAAACCTAAGAAATCCGAACGCTTTCGTCATTTGCTATCGAATCGACTTAATGTCAGATGGTCACATTGGAGGCTGTTCTATATGAAACGGTTACATTTATCGTGTGCAAAGCTACGTCGCGTGCTGCGATATGCGGAGACACTACAAGCACCATAGTAGGACACAGAAGAAGCTTCCAAGTTGACGTAATAGCCAGTAAGAAGCCGTAAAATAATCGTTTTAGTTATCGATTATTAACTTTTTAGCCGGCTTTAATGCCTTGAACATGAGCTAGGACCTTAAGAATGTCTATAAAGGGAGGACTAGCAGCCACGTTGCACGGGAGAATGTGAAAAGTGATCGAATGTAGTAAAAAACTAAGTAATCCGCTTGTTTTCGTCATTTGCCATCGATTCGACTTTATATCAGATCGTCACATTGGCCGCTCTTCTCTCTGAAACGGTTACATTTATCGTGTGCAAAGCTATGTTGCGTGCTGCGATATGCGGAGACACTAAAAGCACCATAGTAGAACACAGAAAAAGCTTCTAAGTTGATGTAATAGCCAGTAAGAAGCAGAAGAACTCAAATTTAGCTATCGATTTTTGAATTTTTAGCCGGCTTTGGTGCCTTGGACATGAGGTAGGAACTTAATATTTTGCATGAAGGGAGGACTAACAGCCACGTTGCACTGGAGAATGTGAAAAGAGATCGCATGTAGTAAAAACCTAAGGAATCCGCCCGTTGTCGTCATTTGCTATCGAAAAGACTTAATGTCAGATCGTCACACTGGTCGCTCTTCTCTCTGAAACGGTTACATTTATCGTGTTCTAAGCTATGTCGCGTGCTGCGGAATGCGGAGACACTACAAGCACCATAGTAGAACACAGAACAAGCTTCTAAGTTGACGTAATAGACAGTAAGAAGCCGTAAAATAATTGTTTCAGCTATCGATTATTGACTTTTTAGTCGTGTTTGGTGCCTTGGACATGAGCTAAGAAATTAAGAATTTGTATCATGGGAGGACTAGCAGCCATCTCGCACGGGAGAATGTGAAAAGTGTTCATATGTAGTAAAAACCTGAGAAATTCGTCCGTTTTCGTCACTTGCTATCGACTCGACTTAATGTCAGATCGTCACATTGGCCGCTCTTCTCTCCGAAACGGTTACATTTATCGGGTGCAAAGCTATGTCGCGTGCTGCGGAATGCGGAGACACCAAAATCCCCATAGTAGAACACAGAAGAAGCTTCTAAGTTGAAGTAATAGCCAGCAAGGAGCAATACAATTTCAGTTTTAGCGATCGATTTTTAAATTTTTAGCTGGCTTTGGTGCCTTGGACATGAACTAGTACCTTAAGATTTTGCATGAAGGGAGGACTCGCAAATACGTTGCACGGGAGAATGTGAAACGTGTCCATATGTAGTAAGAAATTAAGAAATCCGTCCGTTTTCGTCATTTGCTATCGACTCGACTTAATGTCAGATCGTCACATTGGCCGCTCTTCTCTCCGAAACGGTTACATATATCGTGTGCGAAACTATGTTGCGTGCTGCGATATGCGGAGACTCTAAAAGCACCATAGTAGAACACAAAAAAGCTTCTAAGTTGATGTAATAGACATTAAGAAGCAGTAGAACTCAAATTTAGTTATCGATTTTTGAATTTTTAGCCGGCTTTGGTGCCTTGGACATGAGGTAGGAACTTAAGAATTTACATGCAGGGAGGACTAGCAGCCACGTTGCACGGGAGAATGTGAAACGAGTTCATATGTAGTAAAAACCTAAGATATCCGAACGCTTTCGCCATTTGCTATCGAATCGACTTAATGTCAGATGGTCACATTGGAGGCTGTTCTATATGAAACGGTTACATTTATCGTGTGCAAAGCTACGTCGCGTGCTGCGATATGCGGAGACACTACAAGCACCATAGTAGAACAGAGAAGAAGCTTCCAAGTTGACGTAATAGACAGTAAGAAGCCGTAAAATAATCGTTTTAGTTATCGATTATTAACTTTTTAGCCGGCTTTGGTGCCTTGAACATGAGCTAGGACCTTAAGAATGTCTATAAAGGGAGGACTAGCAGCCACGTTGCACGGGAGAATGTGAAAAGTGATCGAATGTAGTAAAAAACCTAAGTAATCCGCTTGTTTTCGTCATTTGCCATCGATTCGACTTTATATCAGATCGTCACATTGGCCGCTCTTCTCTCTGAAACGGTTACATTTATCGTGTGCAAAGCTATGTTGCGTGCTGCGATATGCGGAGACACTAAAAGCACCATAGTAGAACACAGAAAAAGCTTCTAAGTTGATGTAATAGCCAGTAAGAAGCAGAAGAACTCAAATTTAGCTATCGATTTTTGAATTTTTAGCCGGCTTTGGTGCCTTGGACATGAGGTAGGAACTTAATATTTTGCATGAAGGGAGGACTAACAGCCACGTTGCACTGGAGAATGTGAAAAGAGATCGCATGTAGTAAAAACCTAAGGAATCCGCCCGTTGTCGTCATTTGCTATCGAAAAGACTTAATGTCAGATCGTCACACTGGTCGCTCTTCTCTCTGAAACGGTTGCATTTATCGTGTTCTAAGCTATGTCGCGTGCTGCGGAATGCATAGACACTACAAGCACCATAGTAGAACACAGAACAAGCTTCTAAGTTGACGTAATAGACAGTAAGAAGCCGTAAAATAATTGTTTCAGCTATCGATTAATGACTTTTTAGTCGTATTTGGTGCCTTGGACATGAGCTAGGAAATTAAGAATTTGTATTATGGGAGGACTAGCAGCCACGTTGCACGGGAGAATGTGAAAAGTGTTCATATGTAGTAAAAACCTAAGACATCCGCCCGTTTTCGTCGTTTGCTATCGATTCGATTTTATATCAGATCGTCACATTGGCCGCTCTTCTCTCTGAAACGGTTACATTTATCGTGCGCAAAGCTTTGTTGCGTGCTGCAAAACTCGGAGACATTAAAGCACAATAGTAGAACACAGAAGGAGCTTCTAAGTTGATGTAATAACCAGTAGGAAGCAGTACAATACAAGTTTTAATTATCGATTGTTGACTTTACAGCCGGATTTGGTGCCTTGGACATGAGCTAGGACCTTACGATTTTGCATGAAGGGAGGACTAGCAGCCAACTCGCACGGGAGAATGTGAAAAGTGTTCATATGTAGTAAAAACCTGAGAAATTCGTCCGTTTTCGTCACTTGCTATCGACTCGACTTAATGTCAGATCGTCACATTGGCCGCTCTTCTCTCCGAAACGGTTACATTTATCGGGTGCAAAGCTATGTCGCGTGCTGCGGAATGCGGAGACACCAAAATCCCCATAGTAGAACACAGAAGAAGCTTCTAAGTTGAAGTAATAGCCAGTATAAAGCAGTACAATTAAAGTTTAGTTTTCGATTTTTGGCTTTTTAGCCGGCTTTGGCGCCTTACAAATGAGGTAGGACCTTAAGATTTTGCATGAAGGGAGGACTAGCACCAACGTTGCACGAAAGAATGTGAAAAGTGTTCATATGTAGTAAAAACCTAAGATATCCGCCCGTTTTCGTCATTTGCTATCGAATCAACTTAATGTCATATAGTCACATTGGCCGCTCTTCTCTGTGAAACGGTTACATTTATCGCGTGCAAAGCTATGTCGCGTGCTGCGATATACGGAGACACTAAAAGCACCATAGTAGAACACAGAAGAAGCTTCTAAGTTGATGTAATGGCCAGTAAGAAGCAGTACAAATAAAATTTAATTATCGATTTTTGACTTTTTAGCCGGCTTCGGTGCCTTGGACATGAGCTAGGACCTTACGATTTTGCATGAAGGGAGGACTAGCAGAAACGTTGCACGGGTGAATGTGAAAAGTTTTCATATCTAATAACAACCTAATAAATCCGCCCGTTTTCGTCATTTGCTATTGAATCGACTTAATGTCAGATGGTCACATTGGCCGCTCTTTTCTCTGAAACGGTTACATTTAACGTGTGCAAAGCTATGTCGCTTGCTGTGGAAAGCGGAGACACTAAAAGCACCATAGTAGACCACAGAAGAAGCTTCTATGTTGATGTAATAGCCAATAAGAAGCAGTACATTTCAAGTTTTAGTTAACGATTTTTGACTTTTTAGCCAGCTTTGGTGCCTTGGACATTAGCTAGGACCTTAAGATTTTGCATGAAGGGAGGACTAGCAGCCACGTTGCACGGGAGAATGTGGAGAGTGTTCATATGTAGTAAAAACCTAGGAAATCCGCCCGTTTTCGTCATTTGCTATCGAATCGTCTTAATGTCAGATGGTCACATTGGCCGCTCTTCTCTCTGATACGGTTACATTTATCGTGTGCAAAACTATGTGGCGTGATACGGAATTCGGAGACACTAAAAGCACCATAGTAGAACACAGAAGGAGCTCCTAAGTTGATGTAATAACCAGTAAGAAACAGTACAATTCAAGTTTTATTTATCGATTTTTGACTTTTAAGCCGGCTTTGGTGCCTTGGACGTGAGCTAGGTCCTTACGATTTTGCATGAAGGGAGGACTAGCAGCCACGTTGCACGGGAGAATCTGAAAAGTGTTCATATGTAGTAAAAACCTGAGAAATTCGTCCGTTTTCGTCATTTGCTATTGAATTGACTTAATGTCTGGTCGTCACATTGGCCGCTCTTCCCTGTGAAACAGTGACATTAATCATGTGCAAAGCTATGTCGCCTGCTGCGGTTGCGGAGACACTAAAATCCCCATAAAAGAACACAGATGAAGTTTCTAATTTGATGTAAATGCCAGTAAGAAGCAGTACAATTCAAGTTTAGTTATCGATTTTTGACTTTTGAGCTGGCTTTGGTGCCTTGAACATGAGCTAGGACCTTAAGATTTTGCATGAAGGGGCACCTAGCTGCCACGTTGCACGGGAAAATGTAAAAAGTGTTCATATGTAGTAAAAACCTAAGAAATCCGCCTGTTTTCGTCATCTGCTATCGAATCGACTCAATGTCATATGGTCACGTTGACCGCTCTTCTCCTGAAACGGTTACATTTATCGTGTGCAAAGCTATGTCGCGTGCTGCGGAATGCGGAGAATCTAAATGTACCATAGTAGAACACGGAAGAAGGTTCTAAGTTGATGTAATAGTCAGTAAGAAGCAGTAATATAATAGTTTTAGCTATAGATTATTGACTTTTTAGCCGGCTTTGGTTCGTTGGACATGAGCTAGGACCTTAAGAATTTCTATGAAGGGATGACTAGCAGCCACGTTCCACGGGCGAATGTGAAAAGTGTTCAAATGTAGTAAAAACCTAGGAAATCCCCCCCGTTTTTGTTCCTGTGCTATCGATTCGTCTTAATGTCATATCGTCACATTGGCCTCTCTTCTCTCTGAAACGGTTACATTTAACGTGTGAAAAGCTATGTCGCGTGCTGCGGAACGCGGAGACACTAGACCACAGAAGAAGCTTCTAAGTTGATGTAATAGCCAATAAGAAGCAGTACAATTCAAGTTTTAGTGAACGATTTTTGACTTTTTAGCCGGCTTTGGTGCCTTGGACATGAGCTAGGACCTTAAGATGTTGCATGAAGGGAGGACTAGCAGCCACGTTGCGCGGGGGAATGTGAAAAGTGTTCATATGTAGAAACAACCTAATAAATCTGCCCGTTTTCGTCATTTGCTATCGAATTGAGTTAATGTCAGATGGTCACCTTGGCCGCTATTCTCTCTCAAACGGTTACATCTATCGTGTGCAAAGCTATGTTGCGTGCTGCGATATGCGGAGACACTAAAAGCACCATAGTAGAACACAGAATAAGATTATAAGTTGATGTAATAGCAAGTAAGAAGCAGTACAACGCAAGTTTAGTTATCGATTTTTGACTTTTTAGCCGGCTTTGGTGCCTTGGACATTAGCTTGGACATTAAGATTTTTCATGAATGGAGCACTAGCAGCCACGTTGCACGGGACAATGTGAAGAGTGTTCATATGTAGTAAAAACCTGAGAAATCCGCCCGTTTTGGTCATTTGCTATTGAATCGACTTAATGTCATTTCCTTACCTTGGCCACACTTCTCTCTGAAACGGTTACATGTATCGTGTGCAAAGCTATGTCGCGTGCTGCGAGATGCGGAGACACTAAAAGCACCATAGTAGAACACAGAATAAGATTATAAGTTGATGTAATAGCAAGTAAGAAGCAGTACAACTCAAGTTTAGTTATCGATTTTGGATTTTTTAGCCGGTTTTGGTGCCTTGGACATGAGCAAGAAACTTAAGATGTTGCATGAAGGGAGGACTATCAGCCCGTTGTACGGGAGAATGTGAAAAGAATTCATATGTAGTAAAAACGTAAGACATCCGCCCGTTTTCGTCATTTGCTATCGAATCGACTTAGTGTCAGATAGTCACATTTGCCGCTCTTCTGTATGAAACGATTACATTTATCGTGTGCAAAACTATGTCGCGTGCTGCGGAATGCGGAGACACTAAAAGTACCATAGTAGAACACAGAGGAAGCTTTTAAGTTGAATTAATAACCAGTAAGAAGGCGTACGACTCAAAATCAGTTATCGACTTGTGATATTTTAGCCGGCTTTGGTGCCTTAGACATGAGCTAGAACTTTAAGATTTTGCATGAAGGGAGGACTCGCAGCCACGTCGCACGGGAGATTGTGAAAAGTGTTCATATGTAGTAACAACCTAATAAATCTGCCCGTTTTCGTCATTTCCTATCGAATCGACTTAATGTCAGATGGCCACGTTGGCCGCTCTTATCTCTGAAACGGTTACATTTAACGTGTGCAAAGCTATGTCGCGTGCTACGGAATGCGGAGACGCTAAAAGCACCATACTAGACCACAGAAGAAGCTTCTAAGTTGATGTAATAGCCAATAAGAATCAGTACAATTCAAGTTTTAGTGAACGATTTTTGACTTTTTAGCCGGCTTTGGTGCCTTGGACATGAGCTAGGACCTTACGATTTTTCATGAAGGGAGGTCTAGCAGCCGCGTTGCATGGGAGAATTTGAAAAGTAGTGAAAACTTGTGAAATCCGCCCGTTTTCGTCATTTGCTATCGAATCGACTTAATGGCAGATGGTCACATTGGCCGCTATTCTCTCTAAAACGGTTACATTTAACGTGTGAAAAGCTATGTCGCGTGCTGCGGAATGCGGAGACACTAAAAGCACCATAGTAGACCGCAGAAGAAGCTTCTACGTTGATGTAATAGCCAATATGAAGCAGTACAATTCAAGTTTTAGTTAACGATTTTTTACTTTTAAGGCGGCTTTGGTGCCTTGGACATGAGCTAGGGCCTTAATATTATGCATGAAGGGAGGACCAGCAGCAACGTTGCACGGGAGAATGTGAAAATTGTTCATATGTAGTAAAAACCTAAGAAATCCGCCCGTTTTCTTCACTTGCTATCGAATCGTCTTAATGTCAGATCGTCACATTGGCTCCTCTTCTCCCTGAAACGGTTACATTTATCGTGTGCAAAGCTATGTCGCGTGCTGCGGAATGCGGAGACACTAAAAGCCCCATAGTAGAACACAGAAGAAGCTTCTAAGGTGATGTAATAGCCAGTAAGAAGCTTTACAATTCAAGTTTTAGTTATTGATTTTTGACTTTTTAGCCGGCTTTGGTGCCTTGGACATTAGCTAGGACCTTAAAATTTTGTATGAAAGGAGGAATAGCAGCCACGTTACAAGGGAGAATGTGAAAGGTGTTCATATGTAGTAAAAACCTGAAAAATTTGCCAGTTTTCGTCATTAGCTTTCCAAACGACTTAATGTCACATCGTCACAGTGGCCGCTCTTCTCTCGGAAATGCGGAATGCGGAGACAATGAAAGCACCATAGTAGAGCACAGAAGAAACTTCTAAGTTGATGTAATAGCCAGTAAGAAGCAGTAAAATCTAAGTTTTAGTTATCGATTACTGACGTTTTTCCCTTCTTCGGTGCCTTGGAAATGAGCTAGGACCTTAAGATTTTGCATGAAGGGAGGACTAGCATCCGCGTTGCACGGGTGAATGTAAAATGTGTTCATATGTTGTAAAACCCTCAGAAATCCTCCCGTTTTCTTCATTTGCTATCGAATCGACTTAATGAACGATCGAATCATTGGAGGCTCATATCTCTGAAACGGTTTCATTTATCGTCTTCCAAACTATGTAGCGTTTTGAAGTATGCGGAGACACTAAATGATTCATGGTCGTACACAGAAAAAGTTTCTAAGTTGATATAATCGGGTAGTAAGGAGTACTACAATTCTAGTTTTAGTTACCGATTATTTACTCACTAGCCTGGTTTGGTGACTTGGACATGAGTTAGTACCTTAAGATGTTGCATGAAGGGAGGACTAGCAGCCACGTTGTGCGTGGGAATGTGAAAAGTGTTCATATGTAGAAACAACCTAATAAATCTGCCCGTTTCGTCATTTGCTATCGAATCGAGTTAATGTCAGATGGTCACTTTGGCCGCTATTCTCTCTGAAACGGTTACATTTATCGTGTGCAAAGCTATGTTGCGTGCTGCGATATGCGGATACACTGAAAGCACAGTAGTGGAACACAGAAGAAACTTCTAAGTTTATGTAATAGACAGTAAGAAGCAGTACAATTTAAGTTTTAGTTATCGATTTTGGATTTTTTAGCCGGTTTTGGTGCCTTGGACATGAGCAAGAACCTTAAGATGTTGCATGA
The DNA here is from genome assembly GCF_023897955.1 of Schistocerca gregaria. NCBI lineage: Eukaryota > Metazoa > Arthropoda > Insecta > Orthoptera > Acrididae > Schistocerca > Schistocerca gregaria. Next base: position 1,396,345 of record NW_026061711.1, on the reverse strand, counting down.
AGGGAGGACTATCCGCCCGTTGTACGGGAGAATGTGAAAAGAATTCATATGTAGTAAAAACGTAAGAGATCCGCCCGTTTTCGTCATTTGCTATCGAATCGACTTAGTGTCAGATAGTCACATTTGCCGCTCTTCTGTATGAAACGGTTACATTTATCGTGTGCAAAACTATGTCGCGTGCTGCGGAATGCGGAGACACTAAAAGTACCATAGTAGAACACAGAAGAAGCTTTTAAGTTGAATTAATAACCAGTAAGAAGCAGTACGACTCAAAATCAGTTATCGACTTGTGATATTTTAGCCGGCTTTGGTGCCTTAGACATGAGCTAGAACTTTAAGATTTTGCATGAAGGGAGGACTAGCAGCCACGTTGCATGGGAGAATGTGAAGATTGTTCATATGTAGTAAAAACCAGAGAAATTCGTTCGTTTTCGTCATTTGCTATCGAATCTACTTTATGCCAGATCGTCACATTGGCTGCTCTTCTCTCTGAAACGGTTACATTTATCGTGTGCAAAGCTATGTTGCGTTCTGAGGTATGCGGAGACACTAAAAGCACCATAGTAGAACACAAAAAAATCAAATGGCTCTGAGCACTATGCGACTTAACATCTGTGGTCATCAGTCGCCTAGAACTTAGAACTAATTAAACCTCACTAACCTAAGGACATCACACACATCCATGCCCGAGGCAGGATTCGAACCTGCGACCGTAGCAGTCGCGCGGTTCCGGACTGAGCGCCTAGAACCGCGAGACCACCGCGGCCGGCCAGTAGAACACAGAAGAAGCTTCTAAGTTGATGTAGTAGCCGGCAAGAAGCAATACAATTCAAGTTTTAATTACCGAAAATTGAATATTTAGCCGACTTTGGTGCCTTGTACATGAGTTAGTACCTTAAGATTTTGCATGATGGGAGGTCTAGCAGACGCGTTGCATATGAAAATGTGAAAAGTGTTCATATGTAGTAAAGACATTCATCGTCTGCAAAGATATGTCGCTTGCCGCAGTATGTGGAGACACAAAAGCAACATAGTATAATAGAGAAGCACATTCTACGAAGATGTAATCGCCAATAAGAAGCAGCACTATTCAAGATTTAGTTGTCGGTTATTCACATATTTGCCACCTTTGGTACATTGGACATGACCGACGACCTAAAGTTTTGCATGAAACGACGTCTGGAAACCACTTTGCACGGGGGAATGTGGGAACTGTTCATATGTAGTAAAAACTACAGAAAACCGCCAGCTTTCGTCATTTGCTACCGAATCTATTATATTGCCACATCTTCACATTGGCAGCTTTTCTCTCTGACACAATTACGTTTATCGTCTGGAAATGTATGTCGCGTATTGCAATATGAGGAAAAAACTGAAAAAATCATATTAGATCACGAAAAAAGCTTCTAAGAAGATGTAATCGAATGTAGGAAGCAGTACTATTCACGTTTTAGCTATCGGTTATTTACTAATTTGCCGGCTTTGGTGCATTGGACATCAGTTTAAATGGCTCTGAGCACAATGGGACTCAACTGCTGAGATCATTAGTCCCCTACAACTTAGAACTACTTAAACCTAACGCACCTAAGGAGATCACACACATCCATGCCGCAGGCAGGATTCGAACCTGCGACCTTAGCAGTCGCACGGTTGGACATGAACTAGGACCTTAAGATTTTGCATGAAAGTACGTCTGTACGCCACGTTGCACGGGAGAATGTGGAAAGTGTTCATACGTAGTAATAACCTGAGGAATTCAATCGCTTTCGTCGTTTGCTTTCGAATCGAAAGTATTACCAGATCTTCACATTGGCCGCTTTTCTCTCTGAAACAGTTACATTTATCGCCTGGAAATTTATGTCGCTTATTGCAATATGCGCAAAAAACTGAAAACATTATATTAGAACACAGAAAAAGCTTCTAAGAAGATGTAATCGAAAGTAGGAAGCAGTAATATACAAGCTTTAGTTATCGGTTATTCACTTATTTTCCGCCTTGGTGCATTGGACATGAGCAAGGACCTTAATATTTTGCATGAGAGTACGTCTGTACGCCACGTTGCTCGGGTGAATGTAAAAGATGTTCATATGTAGTAACAACATGAGAAATCCGACCGTTTTCGACATTATCCTTCGAATCGACTTAATGCCAGATCGTCACATTGGCCGCTTTTCTCTTTGAAACTGTTACATTCATCGTCTGCAAAGTTACGTCGATTGCCGCGGTATGCGCAGACACTAAAGGCAAAATAGTAGAACACAGAGGATGCTTCTAAGGAAATGTAATCGGCCAGTAACAAGCAGTGTTATTCAAGTGTTAGTTATCAGTTATTCACATATTTGCCGGCTTTGGTACATTGGACATGACCGACGACCTAATGATTTTGCATGAAACGACGTCTGGAAACCACGATGCACAGGAGGATGTGAAAAGTGTTCACATGTAGTAACCACATGAAAAATCCGCCCGTTTTCGACATTTGCCATCTAATCGAATTAATGATAGAGCGTCATATTGGCCGCTTTTCTCACTGAAAAGGTTACATTTACCGTCTGCAAATTTATGTCGTGTGTTGCAATATGCGGAAAAGAACTGAAAACATCATATTAGAACACAGAAAAAGCTTCTAAGAAGATGTAATCGCCAATAAGAAGCAGTACTATTCAAGTTTTAGTTATCGGTTATTCACTTATTTGCCGCCTTTGGTACATTGGACATGACCGACGACGTAAAGATTTTGCATGAAACGACGTCTGGAAACCACATTGTACGGGGGAATGTGGAAACTGTTCATATGTAGTAAAAACTGGAGAAAACCGCCCGCTTTCGTCATTTGCTACCGAATCTATTTTATTGCAACATCTTCACATTGGCTGCTTTTCTCTCTGAAACAGTTACATTTATCATCTGGAAATGTATGTCGCGTATTGCAATATGCGGAAAAAACTGAAAACATCTTATTAGAACACAAAAAAAGCTTCTAAGAAGATGTAATCGAAAGTAGGAAGCAGTACTATTCAAGTTTAAGCGATCGGTTATTCACTTACTTGCGGCTTTATTGCATTGGACATGAGCTAGGACCTTAGGATTTTGCATGAAAGTACGTCTGTACGCCACGTTGCACGGGAGAATGTAGAAAGTGTTCATATGTAGTAAAAACCTGAGAAATCCATCGCTTTCGTCATTTGCTAACGAATCGAATGTATTGCCAGATCGTCCCATTGGCCGCTTTTCTCTCTGAAACGGTTACATTTATCGTCTGGAAATTTGTGCCAAGTGTTTGCAATATGTGGAAAAAACTGAAAACATCATATCAGAACACAAAAAAGCTTCTAAGAAGATGTAATCGAAAGTAGGAAGCAGTACTTTCAAGTTTGTGCTATCGGTTATTCACTTATTTGCAAGCTTTGGTGCATTGGACGTGAGCTATAACCTTAAGATTTTGCATGAAACTACGTCTGTACGCCACGTTGCACGGGAGAATGACAAAGGTGTACATAATAGTAACAACATGAGAAATCGGCCCGTTTTCGTCATTTGCGTTCGAATCGACTTAATGCCAGATCGTAACATTGGCCGCTTTTCTCTCTGAAACGGTTACATTTATCGTATGCAAAATTATGTCGCGTGTTGCGGTATGCGGAAAAAACTGAAAACATTATATTAGAATACAGAAAAAGCTTCAAAGAAGATGTAATTGCCAGTAAGAAGCAGTACTATTCAAGTTTCAGTTATCGGTTTATTCACTTATTTGCCGGCTTTGGTGCATTGGACATGAGCTACGACCTTAAGATTTTGCATGAAAGTACGTCTGTACGCCACGTTGCACGGGAGAATGAGAAAAGTTTTCATATGTAGTAACACCATGAGAAATCCGCCCGTTTTCGTCATTTGCCATCGAATCGACTTAATGACAGATCGTCACACTGGTGGCTTTTCCCTCTGAAACGGTTACATTCATCGTATGCAAAGTTATGTCGCTTGCCGCGGTATGCGCAGATACTAAAATCACTATAGTAGTCACAGAAGAAGCTTCTAAGAAGATGTAATTGGCCAGTAACAAGCAGTACTAGTCAAGTTCTAGTTATCGATTACTCACTTATTTTCCGGCTTTTGTGCCTTGGACATGAGCTAGGACGTTAAGATTTTGCAAGAAAGTACGTCTGTACGACACGTTGCACGGGAGAATGTGGAAAGCGTTCATATGTAGTAAAAACCTAAGAAACCCGATCGCTTTCATCATTTGCTATAGAGTCGAATGTATTGCCAGATCGTCCCATTGGCCGCTTTTCTCTCTGAACAGGTTACATCCATCGTCTGCAAAATTATGTCGCGTGTTGCGGTATGGAAAAAAACTGAAAACATTATATTAGAACACAAAAAAAGCTTCTAAGAAGATGTAATCGAAAGTAGCAAGCAGAACTATACTATTGACTTATTTGCCGGCTTTGGTGCATTAAACATCAGTTCAAATGGCTCTGAGCACAATGGGACTCAACTGCTGAGGTCGTTAGTCCCCTAGAACTTAGAACTACTTAAACCTAACTCACCCAAGGAGATCACACACATCCATGCCCCAGGTATGATTCGAACCTGCGACCTTAGCAGTCGCACGGTTGGACATAAGCTAGGAGCTTAAGATTTTGCATGAAAGTACGTATGTACGCCACGTTGCACGGGAGAATGTGAAAAGTGTTCATATGTACTAACAACATGAGAAATCCGCCCGTTTTCGACATTTGCCATTGAATCGACTTATTGTCAGATCGTCAAATTGGCTACTTTTCTCTCTGAAACGGTTACATTTATCGTCTGTAAAGTTATGTCGCGTGTTGGGGTATGCGGAAAAAACTGAAAACATTATATTAGAACAAAGAAAAAGCTTCAAAGAAGATATAATCGAAAGTAGGAAGCAGTAATATACATGCTTAGTTATCGGTTATTCACTTATTTGCCGCCTTGGTGCATTGGACATGAGCTAGGACCTTAAGATTTTGCATGGAAGTACGTCTGTACGCCACGTTGCACGGGAGAATGAGAAAAGCTTTCATATGTTGTAACACCATGAGAAATCCGCCCGTTTTCGTCATTTGCCAAAAGAATCGACTTAACGCCAGATCGTCATATTGGTCGATTTTCTCTCTGAATCGGTCACATACATCGTCTGCAAAGTTATGTCTCTTGCCGCTGTATGCGGAGACACTAAAAGCACCATAGTAGAACACAGAAGAAGCTTCTAAGAAGATGTTATCGGCCAGTAACAAGCAGTAGTAGTCAAGTTTTAGTTATCGGTTATTCACTTATTTGCCGGCTTTGGTACATTGCACATGACCGACGACCTAAAGATTCAGCATGAAACCACGTTGCACGGGAGAATGTGGAAACTGTTCATACGTAGTAAAAACTTCAGAAATCCGCCCGCTTTCGTCATTTGCTATCGAATCGACTTCATTGCCACATCTTCACATTGGCCGCTTTTCTCTCTGAAACGGTTACATTTATCGTCTGCAAAATTATGTCGCGTGTTGCGGTATGCGGAGAAAACTGAAAACATCATATTATAACACAGAAATATCTTCTAAGAAGATGTAGTAGCCAGTAAGAAGCAGTACTATTCAAGTTTTAGTTATCGGTTATTCCCTTATTTGTCGGCTTTGGTGCATTGGACAAGAGCTAGGACCTTACGATTTTGCATAAAAGTACGTCTGTACGCCAGAATACAGCATTTTCAGTTGTCAGACGGCTTCTAAAACCGAACTGTTCATTTGACAGCAAATTGTGTGATATCAAGTGATCAATTAACCTTACATGCACAGCCTTTTCGGTAACTTTTGCAAACACTGATGGCATAGAAGTAGGTCTAAAATTATCTATATTATCCCTTTCTCCCTTTTCATAAAGCGGCTTTACTGATGAGTACTTTAATCGGTCAGGAAACTGACCAACTCTAAAGGAAAAATTGCAAATATGGCTAAATACAGGGCTAACATGTGCAGCACAGTACTTTAATATGCTTCTTGGCACTCCATCATATCCATGAGAGTCCTTAGTCTTCAGTGATATAGTTATTGACTCAATCTCTCTCTTGTTTGTATCACAGAGGAGTATTTCAGACGTCAATCTCAGAAAGGTATTTGCGAAGAAATTTGTATGATTTCCTGTTGAAACTAAATTTTTATTTAGCTTGATTGTGACTACTTCTAACATTTTGATATAATTCGCCCTATGTTCTACATGAAATCATTATCCCACTAGTCAGCCAACTGTGCTGTCTATTACTGCTAGTACCCCATTCAGAATGTTCTAATGGAAAACAACTCTCAAAGAGCATGAGAAATGTGCCATGGAAAGCATTGTATTTATCATCTGTATTATTGGCACTATAAACATCTTGCCACTCTTGTTCCTTGACAAGTTTTAAAAACACTCTATTGCTGTTGGATTGACTTTCCTACGTTCTTTGTAACTAAATATGACATTGGGTTGAGTACAAAAACCTTTTAGTGTTAAAATTTGTGCATTATGGTCTGAAAGGCCATTCCCTTTTTTACTAACAGGATGCCCATCTAGTATTGAAGAACGAATAAAAATATTGTCTATAATTGTGCTACTATTCGCCTGCACCCTAGTTTGAAAAAAAAAAAAAAAAAAAAAAAAAACACAGTTGGCATCAGATCATATGGATTTAGGAGATCTACCAACATCATTTTTCTTGGGACCGAGCGAGGTGGCGCAGTGGTTAAGGCACTGGACTCACATTCGGGAGGACGACGGTTCAGTCCCGCGTTCAGCCATCTTGATTCAGGTTTTCCGTGATTTCCCTAAATCACTCCCGGCAAATTCTGGGTTAGTTCCTCTCAAAGGGCATAGCCGACTTCCTTCCCCATCCTTCCCTAATCCGATGAGACCAATGACATCGCTGTCTGGTCTCCTTCCCCAAACAACCCAACCCCCCTTTTTCTTGCACAATCATATACAAAATTAATATTGAATTCCCCACATATAACTACTTTCTGGTACTTCCTACAAAGTGAATCAAGAACCCTCTCTAGCTTAAGCAAAAATGCTCTGAAGTTTGAGTTAGAGGCTCTATAAACACCAGCAATTAGAAGTTGAGTTTCACTAAATTCAACAAATGCTGCACAACTTTCAAATATCTGTTCAGTGCAGTGTCGTGATAAGTCTATGGACTCAAATAACGTACTGTTTTTTATGTACGGAGACACCTCCCCACCCCGCAAGGAACTCCTTGAGAAACAGCCAGGTAATATGTAGCCTGGTAAAGGAAGCCTATAAATTATCAATTTATTGAAGTGGTGCTCTGATATACAAATAATTTCAGCGTTAACATCTGTTAGCAGTTCACTAACTTTATCTCTAATAACTCTTATATTCTGATGAAATATGCCAATTCCTTCTCTACTTGGAAACATTACATCCTCTGGAGGAGAGCCCTTAGAGGCACGCCGGCCGCGGTGGTCTTGCGGTTCTAAGCGCTCAGTTCGGAACCGCGCGACTGCTACGGTCGCAGGTTCGAATCCTGCCTCGGGCATGGATGTGTGTGACGTCCTTAGGTTAGTTAGGTTTAATTAGTTCTAAGTTCTAGGCGACTGATGACCCCATATGTTAATTTGCATAGTGCTCAGAGCCATTAGAACCATTTTTGAACCTTAGAGGCACTTCCTTTAAGCTGGTATACCAATCAGCTGACTTCAGTATTAAAAAGGTGCAGCTCTAACACCAAATACTACAGGAATTTTTCCATGAGTGACACCACTACCGCCACCACCACCCACTACACTGTCACCTATAAGCTTAGGTAGCCTCTCCTTCGCATACCTATTGAGGTGCAGGCCATGCCTAGTGAAACCCCATCTACTGATAGACCCAACTGGCACCACTGAGATGTGATCCATGCCCTCTCCCATCACTGCACTCCCCAGCCCCACAATTACGCCCCCAACAGCCGCATTAATGTGTGGCCGATCATGATGCTGAAACAGTTGCACGAAAAGCACATTAGTGCCACCAGTTTGAGTAGCTATCTTAACCAAGTCACCACTGACATCATACCCCCTGTCCCTATTGCGACTGCTCCCAGCACCACCCACTATCACTACCTGATCCTCCTTTGTAAAATTCTTACATAACTCCCCTATGCTTTCAGCCACCTGAGCCAACCCTGCATTAGGCTTCACAATGCGTGTGACCTGGTACTCACTCCACAAAACTTCTTGCAAATGCTGGCCCACACCTCTACCCGGTAACTACCTAGCAGCAGAACCAAGGCCTCTAATTGCTGAGGACGGCTGCAAGTTACCTCCATATACAGCTACACGAGGCTCCTCTCCGCTCAACTTTGACAGTTTGTCGTATCTATTGCATGTATGCAAAGTAAAACTGTCTGACTACCTCCTTTTCCTATCTATCTTCTTGTCAACTGCCAGTTCCCATTCCCCAGCACCCTTCACCCTCCTCAACTTATCTAGTTCCTCCTTTGCGCATTGTAACTGCACCTGAAGGGCACAGATCTTACGCTCCTGCTCCTCTATTAACTTGTTTCTATTACAGATTCTACATTCCCAGGACAGGATCACCCTCAAATGACCACTGGCTTCCCCACCGCATTCCCCCCAATGAAAATACTTTGAACAAATCCCACAGCTTAATCCACTACTCACAAACCTACGACATAGCAATCACTTCTCACTCACGATAAAATTTTACAGTTACTAAAAAAAACTATACGTCTACGTTACCAAAGTTCAGTTACAAAAGCAGCACTATTTAAGAACTAACAACTATGGTCTCGAAATTCTCTGCCTACTAAGAAAGCAGCTACTTGTATTAATACTACTACAACACAGCCGATACCAATACCAGCAAAACTTCACAAAATTATTGGCTAAAACCAAAAAATTTAAACTAACCGCCAGTTGAAAACTAAAGCACGAAATTTACTAAACGACTTCAACACACTGAAAACTCTATAAAACACAGCGAGCGAACGATTACAAGAGTTTATTAAGTCATTATTTCGCCAAAAATGGCAAGCAACACCACTGCAATCTATTCAGTTTAATAACGTATTACAGAGCACAAACAAGTTCGTCAGTACTTAGCTTATAACCGCTGCAGATGCAGTGCACGCCGCAAAATGTAAACACGCTGATGAGGCGCGAGGCTTAGACGAACCATGGAAGCACACTTACACATAATAGACCACTCGAGTCAATACCACAGGAAGAAACACTGAGATAAATGAATATCCACTAATAATTTGCTTTTACGGCAAAAATAATAACACAAAAAAACTTTAAAATCCGTAAATGAAGTCTAAAATTTATAAAACATTAACAAGCTATTTCAACAGCAGTGCAGCTCACGTGACGTCACACCCATGATGATCTGCCCCCCCCCCCCCCCCCTGGGAAGGTGGCTATCTACCCCACCTTCGAAATATGCCTATCTATCCCCCTCAGAAGATATCTACCGAGCTACCCATCCATGGAAGATCTCTGTCAACCTGCACCTCCCCTCCCCCCTCAGATGATGTCTGTGTACCTACCCACACCCTTGGAATATGTCTGTCTACCTAACCCCCCCCCTTAGAATATGTATGACTACCTACCCCTCCCCACAGAATATGAATGTCTACCTACCCCACCCCTCGGGAGATGTCTGTGTACCTACCCCTCTCAGATGATATCTACCTACACCTCCCACATCGGAAGATTTCATACTACCTCTACCCCATCGAAAGCTGTCTGTCTCTCATCGCCCCACCACCTAATATGTAATTCTACCTACTTGCTCCTTATAAAATGTCAATCTACGTAACTCTCCACAGGAGATGTCTGTCTACCTGCCCCCTCGTCAGATGTCTGCCTACCTCACCTCCCTAAGGAAGATGTTTGTCCACCTACCTCACCCTGTGAAGATGTCTATCTATACCCCCACAAAAACTCTCTCCCCACCTCGTAAGATGTCTATCACCCTGAAAGATGTCTCTCAACACCCCCCCCCCCCCACACTAAGGAGAAGTCTATCTACCTACCTGCCCTCTCGGAATTTGTCTGTCTACCTATCCCAACCCCTACTCAGCCCCCCCACTCGGAAGTTGTTTACCCCTGTCTCGGAAGATGTCTAGAGACCCCCAAACTTTGGAAGGTGTCTTCCAGCCCCTCAGGCGATGTCTGTCTACCCCCCCCCCCCCCCCTCAGAAGATGTCTGTCAGCATACCAACCACCCTGGAATTAGTCTGTCTACCTACCAACTGCCTCGGAATATATCTGTCTACCTCCCACCTCGGAAAATGTCTTCCAAACACAGTCTCAGAAAAGCCCAGTCTACCAAATGCCAAATTTCAACCCCCAGAAGATTTCTATCCAACCCCCCCCCCACTCGGAATATGTCTATCTACCTCCACTCTTGGTAGCTATCTACACCTCCCTCTCAGAGAATCTCTAACCCCACTCTCATAGGATGTCTACCTACCCTCACCACCATTCGAAGATGTCTACCCCTTGGAGGATGTCTACTCCACCTGGAATATGTCTGTCTACCCACGTTGGATGATGTCTGTCTATCTACTCAGCCCCCCTGGGAAGATGTCTGTTAAAATACCACCCCTTGGAATTTGTTTATCTATCATTACCTGCACAAAATATGTCCATCAACCTACAATCTCCTTCTGAAGATGTCTGTCTACCTACAGCTCCCGCTTGGAAGATGTCTGTCTACCTACAACCCCTCAGAAGACGTCTGTCTACCTATCTCCACATCAGAAAATGTCTCTCATCTCCCCACCCTTAGAATATGTCTGTCTACCTACACTCCCCATCGGAAATGTCTGTCTACCTAAGCTCCCTCAAACCATGTCCGATTAGCTGTCCACCCCGGAAGATGTCTGTCTACCTACCCAACCATCAGAAGATGTCTGTCTACCTACCCCTCCCCCTCGGAAAATGTCTGTCTCTCATCCCCCTACCCTGAGTATATGTCTGTCTACTTACCTGCCCCCCCTTGGAAAGATCTCTGTATACCTAAACCCAGCCCTCAGAAGATGTATGACTACCTACCCCTTCCATTGGAAGATGTATGTTTTCCAACCCTCCCTTCGGAATATTTCTGCCTACCTACCATCTATCACAAAGGATGTCTGTCAGCCTACAATTCCTTACTGGTGTCTGTCTACATACCCACCCACACTCGGAAGAAGTTTGTCTACCTGCCACTCCTTAGGAAATGTTGGTCTACCAAACCCCTTAGAAGATGTCTGTCTACCTATACACCTCTGATAAGACTGTCTACCTAACCCCCTCTGTAGATGCCTGTCTACCTACCCCCTTGGAATATGTCCGTCCTCCTACAACTCTTCAGAATATGTCTGCCTAACTACCCCCCTCTCGTAAGATATCTGTCTACATATCCCCCCCCCCCCCGCATGATCTGTCTACCTACCCCCTTCCCCTGTCATAAGATGAATGTCTACCTAAACCCCTCAGAAGATGTATGCCTATCTACCCCCTTCAAATGATTCGATTTTATCCCTCCTGTGGGAGATATCTGTCTCCCTACCCCTACCTCTGAGGATATCTGTCTGCCTACCCAACCCCCCCCCCCCCCCTCTCGGAAGTTGTTAAACTACCACTCCTCTGGGAAGATATCTACTCCCACATCAGAGAATGTCCACACCCCTCTTGGAGGATGTCTGTATACCAAAACGCATACTTTGGAAGATGTCTCCCCCCCTTTGAAAGATGTCTGTCTACCATGAACACCCCTCAGAAGATGTCTGAGTACTGAACTCACCCTCAGAATATATCTCCTCCTTACCTACCCCCCCTCCCTTGGAATATGTCTGTCTACCTACCCATTTCCCATAAGAAGATGACTGTCTACCTTATTCCCCTCAGAAGGTGTATGTCTACATGCCACACCTCGGAACATGTCTGCCTACCTAAAACCCTTGGAAGAGGTCCATCTACCTCGCATCTTGGAAGATATTTATTTACACCCCTCTTGGAAGATATCTACCCCTGTGTTGGAGGATGACTACCTCCCTCTCGGATGATGTCTACCCTCTCTCTGAAATGTCTGTCTACATACCCTCCTCTCAAAAGATATTTCTCCTCCCTCAGATGATGTAAGTCTATCAACCCTCAAATGGAAAATGTCTGTCCTCCTAATCCCCCTCGGAAGATGTCTGTATACCTACCCACCTGTCTGTCTACGTACCCCCACTCCCATGATGTCTGTCTACCTCCCCCTTAGGTATATGTCTGTATACCTACACCCGTTCGGAAGATGTCTGTATACCAAACACTCCTCCGAAGATGACTATCTACCTACCCTGCCTCAGAAGGTGTCAGTCTACCTAACCCCTCGTTGGAAGATGTCTGTCTACAAAACTTCACTGGGAAGATGTCTGCCTACCTAACCCTGTCCATGATAATTGTCTGTTTACCAACACCTCTGCTTCGGAAGATGTCTGCCTACCCACAAATCCCACAACAGAAGAGGTCTGTCTACCTACTTACACCCCTTGGAAGATGTCTCTCTACATCCCTCCAGTCATAAAGTATTGTCTACCAACCCATACTTCTGAATATGTCTGTCAGCCTACCCCAGAAGATGATTGTCTAATTACCCCCTCATCTGAAGATGTCTGTCTACCTAGACCCCACGTGGAAAATGTATGTCTATGTACACCCCTCGGAAAATGTCTGTCTCCCTACACCCCCTCAGAAGATGTGTGTCTACCTACATGAACTTTTGTATGATATCTGTCTACGACGCCCGCACTTGGAAGATGTTTGTCTACCTACCGCACCCATTGGAATATGTCTGTCTATGTACCCACCAACCATCGGAAGATGTATGTCCACTCCCCCTCGGAAGATGTCTGTCTACCTACACTCATCAGAAGATGTTGTCTACTTTCCACCATCGGAAAATGTCTCTCTACCTACCCCTCTTGGCAAATGTCATTCTACGCCACCCCTCTGAAGAGGTCAGTTTACCTACAACCCCCCAGAAGAAGTTGTCTAACTACCCCCCTCTCGAAAAATGTCTATAGTCACCCTGCCTTGGACAATGTCTCTCTGCCTACGCCCCATCATGGAAGATGTCAGTCTACCCACCCACCCATCAGAAGAAGGCTGTCTAAACCATCCCCTCACATGATATGTCTGCCTACCAACCCCCTATTGGAAGATGTCTGGCTACCTACCCCACCCCACATCTGAAGATGTCTGTCTACCAACCCTCCACTTGGAAGATATCTGTCCTCCTACAACCCCTCAGAAGATGCCAGTCTACATAAACCCTCTCAGACATTATCTGCCTAAATACCCCTCCTCGGATGGTTTCTGTCTACCTACACCCACAACCCGTCATAATATGAATGTTTACCTAAACCCCTCAGAATATGTATATTTATCTACCACACCTTGAATGATTTGTCTCTATCTTATCCCTATCTCGGAAGATGTCTGTCTCCCAACCCACCCCCTCTGAGGATGTCTGTATACCTACCCCCCTTCTCGAAAGTTGTCTGTGTACATTCACCACACATTTAAACATGTCTATCTATGTACCTCCTCTCGGAAGATATCTATCTATTGCCGCCATGGAAGAAAAGTATCTCCCCCCTCTCGGAAGATGTCAATCTACCACTCCTCTCAGAAGATATACACTCCCCATCTGAGAATGTCTACATCCTCTCTCGTAGGATGTCTGTCTACCAAACTGCATCCTTTAGAAGGTGCTTCCCACCCCTTGGAAGATGTCTGTCTTCCAACACCCCCCTCCACCCCTTGGAAGATGTCTTTCTACCGCACCCAGGCTCAGAAGATGTCTCCATACCTAACACTCCTCGGAAGATGTCTTTCTACCTACCCCCCCCCCCCCCAATCAGAAGATGACTGTCGACGTTATCCCCCTCACAGAATGTCTAGACCCCTCTCGGAGGATACTGCTTACCAAACTGCATCCTTTAGAAGATGTTTCCCACCCCTTGAGAAATATCTGTCTTCCAACCCCCCCCTTGGAAGTTGCCTGTCTACCGAATCCAGCCTCAGAAGACGTCTCCATACCTACCACCACTCGGAAGATGTCTGTCTACCCACCCACCCCGATCAGAAGATGACTGTCGACGTTATCCCCCTCAGAAGATGTCTGTCTACATACCCTCCCTCAGAAGATGTCTGCCTAGCTAAGACCAGTGGAAGATGTACAACTGCCTCCCATCTCGGAAGACATCTACTCCCCTCTCTCGGAGGATGACTATCTCCCTCTCCGAGGATGACTACCTCCTCTCTGAAGATGTCCGTCTATATACCCTCCCCTCAAAAGATGTCTCTCCCCCCTCAGATGATTTATGTCTACCAACCCCCACATGGAAAATGTCTGTCCTTCTAACCTCCTTGGATGATGTCTGTGTACCTACCCAACTGGAAGATGGCTGTCTACCTACCACCACTCGGGACATGTCTGTCTACCTTCCCCCTAGGTATATGTCTGTATACCTACACCCCTTCGGAAAATGTCTGTCTACCTACCCCATCACTTCAGAAGATGTAATTCTACTTACCACACATCGGAAAGTGTCAGTCTACCTATGCCCCACCCTCAGAAACTATATGTCTACCTTGCCCCTTTGGAAGATGTCAGTTTACCAACCCCACTCAAAAGATGTCTGCTTACCTACTCTCCCATCGAAAGATGTCTTTCTACCTACCCCCTCTCGGAAGATTTTGTCTACCCCCTCTCTGAGATGTCATTCTACACCCACTTGGAAGATGCCTATCTAAACCCCTGGGAAGAAATCCCTCCCTCTAAAAAAGCCTACCTAAACCCTTCCACATCGGAAGATGCCAATCTAGCCCCCTTCAGCTGATGCCTACCAACACCCACCTCATAAGATTATCTATCCATACCTTCCTCGGAAGAGGTGTATCTACCCCCTCAGAAGATGTGTATCTGCCCCCATCCTTGGAAAATGTCTATCTACCCCCCTCAGAAGCTGTCTCTCTACCCCCCCTTGGAAGACGTCTACCCCCCTTCAGAAGAATATCTACCCAGCCCAGGCGGAAAATATCTGTATCCCTCCACTAGGAAGGTGACTATCAACCAACACCTCAGAAGATGTCTATCTACCCCACCCACAGATATCTACACCCACTGGAAGATACCTATCCCCACCTCAGAAGATGTCTATCCCCCAGGCGGATGTCTATAACTCACCTCATGAAAGATGCCTGTCTATCAACCCCCTCCTCTCAGAATATGTCTGACTACCTACCCCACCCCTGTTAAGATTTCCATCTAGCCCCTCCTCTCAGAGAACATTTATCCTAGACTCAGAAGATTTCTACAGCCTCCCTTCATTTGGAATGTGTCTACTGCCCATTCTGAATATGTTTGTCTACCTCCAAATTCTAGGAAGATGTCTGTATGTCTGTCTACCTCACAAACTCGGGACAAGTCTATCTATCCCCGCTATGGAAGAAATCTATCTAACCCCCTCTCGGAATATGTCTATCTACCCTCCTTGCCAAAGACATCTACACCCCATCTTCGAGGAGCTCAATCCCCCCATCATGAAAGATGCCTGTTTATCTACCCGAACCCATCAGAAGATGTAAGTGTACATACCATCACTTCCCACAGAAGATGTCTGTCTACTTACCGACATTTCTTGGAAGATGTCTGTCTACCGACCCCCCCCCCCCCCAACCTTTGAAGATGTCTGACAACTCACCTCCCTCCATGGAAGAATACTATCTCCCCCCTCCCAGAAGATGTCAATCTACTCTCCCCCTCGAAATATCTCCCCCCCCCCCAGAAAATGTCTACCTCCTCTCAAAGGATATCTGTTTACCTATTTGGCCCCAATCGAAAAATGTCTCCCCCCTTGGAAACTGTCGGTCTACCAATCCTCCCCCTTGAAGACGTCTGACTAAGAAACAACCACTCAGAAGATGACTGTCTAACTACCCCTCCTTGGAATTGTTTGTCTACCATTATCACCACAGAAAATGTCTCCCCCCCCTCTTGGAGGATGTCTGTCTACCTACCACCCTTCAGAAGATGTCTGACCATGTACCCTGCTTTGGAATATGTCTGTCTACCTACCCCTCGCGGAAGATGTGTGTCTTCCTACCTCCCCACAGAAGATGTAGGTAAACAGATATCTTTCAAGAGGGAGTAGGTACACAGACATCTTGCAAGGGAGTGGTATGTAGACAGAAATTACCAAGGGGTGGGGAATAATTAGACAGACTTCTTCCGAGGGGGGGGGTAGGTATACATACATTTACTGAGTGTTCGTAGGTAGACAATCTTCTGAGGGGGTAGGCACAAAGGCACCTTTCGAGGGGGTTGGTAGACAGACATCTCCCATTGGTGGATTGGTAGACAGCCATCTTCTGAGGGGCGTACGTAGACAGACATCATCTAGAGGGGTAAGTAGACCAACATCTTCCAAGGGGGGTAGGTAGACAGACATCTTCTGAGGGTGTAGGAAGACAGACATCCTCGGAGGATGGGGGCAGGGGGTAGGTAGATAGACATCATCTGTGGAGGTGTGGATAAACAGACATCTTCTGAGGGGTAGGTAGACAGACATTTACCGAGTTGTGTTGTAGGTAGACACATATCTTCCAAAGGGGGGGGGGGGGAGGGATAGGTAGACAGAGACTTTCCTGGTGGGTGGTTGAGAATCTCCTGAAGGGGGGGTTGGTAAACAGACTTCTTCTTAAGGGGGTAGGTACACAGACATCTACTGTTGGTGCGGGACAAATAGACATAATTCTTCTGAGGCTGGGGATGATAGACATCTTCCGAAGGAGGGCACGTAGACAGACATTTTCCAAGTTGGGGCAGACTGACAGACATCTTCCGGGGAGTAGAAAGACATAGATGTTCCAAGGGTGGTAGGTAGACAGACATCTTCTGTGGGGGAGTAGATTGCCAGACATCATCTTAGTTTGGGTATGTAGACAGACATCTTCCAAGGGGAGGGAGTATATAGGAAGATACCTTCTGAGGGGATGATAGACATCTTATGGGAGTAGGTAAACAGACATAGTTGATAGACATATACATTCAGAGGGGGTAGTTAGACAGACATCTTCTGAGTGGTGGAAAATAGACCACTTCCAAGGGGGAGGTAGGCATCTTCCTAAGTGAGCGGGCAGGTTGCCTGACATCTTCCATGGGGTAGGTAGCCAATCATCTTCCAAAGATGGGTTGGGTAGGCAGATATATTCAATGGGGGGGTATGTAGACAGACATCTTCTGAGATGGTAGTAGATAGACATTTCTGAGTTGGGGTAGAAAGGCATTGTCCAAAGTGGGTAGATAGGAATCTTCCGTGTGTGGATGGGGTAGGTAGACAGACATTTTCTGAAAGGGGTGCATCTTCTGTATGGGGGTAGGTAGACAATCATCTTCTGAGGGGAAGATGGGTACAGAGACATTTTACTGGGGGTAGGTAGACAGACATCTTCAAGGGGGTAGGTAGACAGACAACTGGGGGGGGGGGGGGGGTTGTTAGACAGACATGTTCTGAGGGGTTTTTAAGTAGACAGACATCTTCTGAGCAGGGGTAGTAGACATACAGCTTCAGAGGATGAGGGATATGTAGACAGATATCTTCTAAGGTAGCTTAGGTAGAGAGACAATTAGTGAGGGGGTAGGTAGACAGACATTATCCGAGGCTGGGTTGTAGGTAGACAGAATAATCTGAGGGGTGTAGTTAGACAAGTATTTTCTGAGGCTAGGGGTATGTAGACAGACATTGTCCATGGGGATAGTTAGACACACCTTCTGAGGTATGGGGAGTAGGAAGACTGACATTTCCTGAGGATGGTAGGTAGGGTGTCACTTTCGAAGGGGGGGGGGTAGTGAGAGAGGACTTCATAAGAGGTGGGGGATGTTGGTAGATAGACATGTTCTGAGGGAGGTAGGTAGATAGACATGTTCAGAGGGAGGGGTGGTAGAAAGCAATATCCGAATGAGTGTAGGTAGACATACATATTCCGAGGGGTGGTTGGTAGGCAGACATCTTTTGAGGTGGGGTAGGTAGGCAGTCGTTTTCTGAATTTGGGTCCATTGACAGACATCTTCCAAGAGAAGTGGGTATGAAGGCAGATATCTTCGTGGGGGGGAGCTAGGTAGCCAGACGTCTTCCGAGGGTGTTGGGTATGTAGGCATACATCTTCAAGGGCAGTTGGTAGACCGATATTTTCCAATGGGGGTAGGTAGACACACATACTACGAGTGGTGGTAGGTAAACACATCTTCCATGGGGGTAGGTAGACAAACATCTTCCGAGGTGGGGTTGGTAGACATTCATTATCTGGGGTGTAGGTAGACTAACATTTTCGAGAGGGTAGGACAGATATCTTCTGAGGGTGGTGTATTGGACAGACATCTTCCGAGGGGGTGTAGATAGACAACTTATGTAGGTGGTGGACAGACAACTGCTGACTGGGAGGGGGGGTAGGTAGACATGTTCCAAGGGTACGGTAGATAGATATACTACTTCTGAGGGGGGTGGTAGGTAGACAGACATCTTCTGAGAGGGGGCTGGTAGACAGATATTTTCCGTGAGGTGTTATAGGTAGACAGAAATCTTCCAAGGGGGGGTAGGTCGACTGACATTTTCTGAGGGGGCAGGTAGACAGACAACTTCTGGGGGGTAGATAGACATACATGTTCAGTTTGTGTGCATAAACAGAGACCTTCTGAGGTGGGTTAGGTTGGCAGCTATCTTATTAGTTTTGGCATGTAGAGGGAAGAGTATTGGTAGACAGGTATCTTCCGAGGGGGGGTATGTAGACTGACATTGTCTAAGGGAGTTATGTAGACATACACATTCCACAGGCAGATAGATAGACAGACATCTTCTGAGGGGGGGTTAGGTAGCCATACATCTTCCGACAGGAGAGTTGGTGGACAGACACCTTCCAAGGATGGGGGGTAGGTAGACAGATATTTTCCAAGCGAGATTTAGGTAGACAGGCATTTTCCAAGGAGGGGTAGGTAGACAAACATCTTCTGAGGATGGTTGGGGTAGGAAGACTGACAGTGTGGGGGTATGTAGACAGACATCTTATTAGAGGGTGTATGTAGACAGACAGTATCCGAGGGCAGGTTGTAGGTAGACAGATATCTTACAGGGGGTGGGGTAGGTAGGCACGTATTTTCCAAGGCTGAGAGTATGTAGATAGACATAGTCCCGGTGGGCAATTAGACCGATATCTCCTGAGGGAGGGTAGGTACACAGACATCTTCAGAGTGGGAGGACAGGTAGACAGACACCCTTCTAAGAGTGGGATGATAGACATCTTTCCAACTGGGAAAGATAGACAATTTACGAGGGGGGGGGGAGTAGACATACATCCTCCATGAGGTGGTAGACACACATATTATGAGGGGGGGGGTAGGTAGAAAGATTTCTTATAAGGTGGGGTAGGTTGGTAGACATCTTCTGAGGTTGAGTATGTAGGCACCAAGGGTAGAGGATATGAAGACATATATCTTCCGAGGGGGGGGCAAGGTAGACAGAAATTCTCTAACAGAGGGATGATAGACTTCTTCCGACGGGGGTAGGTATGCAGACATCGTATGAGGGGGTGTAGGAAGACATACATATACCAAGGCAGGGTAGGTAGACAAAAATCTTCTGAGGGGGGTTGGAAGATAGACCTCTTCTGAGGGGCGAATGGAATACATACATCTTCCGAGGGGGTAGGAAGACAAAGTCCTCCAAGGGGGGGGGGAGATGAACAGACATCCACCAAGGGGGTTAGATGGATGGTCATCTTCTGTTGTAGTGGGAGGGGGCAGGTAGGCTTCCATCTTCTGGGTGGTCAGTAGACAATCATCTTCTGAGTTGTGGGTTCAGTAGGCAATCATGTTCAGAGGGGGGTAGGTAGACAGACATCTTCCGAGGTGGATGATAGACATCTTCCAAAAGGGGTGGAAAGTAGACAGGCATTTTACAAAGTGGGGTGCAGGTGGACTGACATCTCCCATGCATTAGGTGGAAAATCATATTCCGAGGTCGGGTTCGATATAACAGACATATTCCGAGGGAGGTGGTAGGTAGACTGCCATCTTCCGAGTGGGGATAGGTAGACATACTTTTCCCGAGAGGGGGTTGGGTAGACAGGCATTTTACCGAGGGGATGGGGGGTAGGTAGATAGACATCTTCTGAAGGGGGGTAGGTAGGACAGACATCTCCCGAGGAGTGGTGGTAGACATACAACTTTCGAGGGGCGGTAGGTAGACAGACATTTTCTGTTGGAGGGGTTGATTGACAGGCATCTTTCAGAAGTGAGGGGGTGCAGGTAGACTGAAATCTTCCGGGGGTAGGTAGACAATCATCTTCTGAGGGGGTGTTGGGTAGACAGACATCCTCCGGGTTTTGGTAGACATAAATATTCCAAGGTGGGCAGGTAGACAGACATTTTCTGAGGGAGGGCCAGGTTGACAGACATCTTCAAATGGCGGGTTGGTAGACACACAACTTATGAGTGGGGGCGTAGGGAGAGAGACACGTCCGGAGGTGGGGTAGGTAGACATACATGTTCCGAGGGGAGTGGTGGCTAGTCATACATATTCCGAGTGTGTGTTTATGTGGGCAGACATCTTCCAAGAGGGGCTAGGTAGACAAACATCTTCCAAGGGGGGGGGGGGGGGGTAAGCAGACCGACATCTTCCATGTGGGGTATGTAGACAGACATATTCCGACAGGGTGAGGCAGGCATATACCGTGGTTCGGTAGATAGACAGGCATCTTCGAGGGGGTGCTAGGTAGACATACACCTTCCGAGGGTAGTGGTAGGAAGTCATACATCTTCCAAAGCGGTTTTTTCGGTTGTCAAATGTCTTCCAAGAGGGGGGTCTGCACACATACATCCTCCAGGGATGGGAGGAGGGTTTGACAGAGATCTTCGGAGGTGGGGTAGTCAGTTACACATCTTTTGAAGTGGGTGTAGGTAGGCAGACACCTTCTAAATGGCGGTACCTAGGAAGATATGCAGACATCTTCGGGGGGGGGGGGGAGGTAGGTAGACAGACAGTTTCTGATTGTGAGAATGGTGGTGGTGGTGGTTAGTGTTTAATGTCTCGTCAACAACGAGGTCATTAGAGACGGAGCGCAAGCTCGGGTTAGGGAAGGATTGGGAAAGAAATTGGCCGTGCCCTTTCAGAGGAACCATCCCGGCATTTGCCTGAAACGATTTAGGGTAATCACGAAAAACCTAAATCAGGATGGCCGGAGACGGGATTGAACCATCGTCCTCCCGAATGCGAGTCCAGTGTGCTAACCACTGTACCACCTCTCTCGATGTGTGAGAATGGTAGACAGACAGATAGGGTGGGAGATCAGAGACAGTCATATTCTGAGGGTGGGGTATGTAGACAGCCATCTTCTGAGGGGGTAGATAAGAGTCTTCTGAAGGTGATGGAGAGATAGTCATCTTCCAAGTGCAGGTAGATAGGAATCTTCTGAGTTGGGGTAGCTTCCGAGCTAGGCGATAGATAGGCATTTTCACAGGGGGGGATGTTAGATTGGCATGTTATGGGGTGGGGGGGGGGGGCGAGTAGACAAACATCACCCGATAGGTGGTATGTATAGAGACATCTTCCATGGAGTAGAAGGTAGGCAGACATCTTCTGAAGGGTGGGGTAGGGAGACAGACATCATCAGAGCAGTAGTAGGTAGACAGACATTTTCCGAAGGGGGTGTATGTAGACAAATATTTTCTTAGATGGAGGGTAGCTGGGCAGACATCTTCCAAGGGGTGGGGAGGGGGTAGGTAGACAGGCCTCTTCCAAAGGTGTGTAGGTAGACAGACATCTTGCAAGAAGGGGTATGTAGGCAAACATCTTCTGAAGGGTGGGTTAGGGAGACAGGCGTCATCCACGTGCGGAGTAGGTAGAGAGTGATCTTCTGAGGGGGGTGGGGGATGTAGATAGAAAGACATATTTTGAGAGGCTGGTAGGTAGGCAGACATGCTCCAAACGAGGGGGGGGGGGGGGGTTAAGTAGACAGGTATCTTCCGAGGGTGTGTAGGTAGACAGTCATCTTCTGAGGGGGGAGGGGGTGGGAAAACTGACGTTTTCCGGTTGGGGGGATAAGTAGAGAGTCATCTTCTGAGGGGGAAGTGGGTAGACACACATATTCAGAAGGCGTGAGTAGGTAGGCAGACATATTACGAGGGGGGGGGGGGGGTGGCGGGTGTACGTAGACAGTCATCTTACGAGAGGGGAGGGGGGTAAAAAGACAGGCATGTTCCAAGGTCCTCTATCAACTGCAAGACACCAGAACCGGCCTACAGTTGAATTTTCGATACCTAAAACTTGAGTAGTACTACTTCTTACCTGCCGATTGCATCAAATGAGAAGCTCCTATTTTGTTGTTTGTCGTGCGACCGCATACCTCAGCACATGACGTAAGTTTCCAGATGGATATGTAAACAGTTCCGTGAGCAAAGCTGCCACTGCGACGATCTGGCATTACGATTAGGCACGTGAGTGCGTGTGAAATCGCTCTCTAAGTTTTCATACATTTATAGGTTTCATATACATATTTTAACGGTTTTTGTGATAATATTTACTATATAAGATACTTATTAATGGTTTCTTCATTCACCTCCGCCTTTCTTGGGTTGTGACCTGATATTTGCGAGTGTTTCGTATCGAGCAACTTAACTTCTTACCTGTGTTTACATTCCGCACTGACCAGTTGCAGCTGTAGCGGCGCATCCAAAGCTAAGTACTAATTAGTTGTTTGTGTATAGTGGTTTATTTGGAACTTGAGTAGTCTTCAATCGGTGTTCTTGTTGTTTCCTGGTGAAAGAATTTCAGAAGAAATTGTCGCGAACTGTTTTCAGTTTCGTTACTGTGCCATTAGACGTTTGATAATCTTTCTGTTTTACCTTTTGTTTTATTTGAAGTTGATAAATACTGTTAATAATAGTAGCTACTTCCCTTGTACAGCAAGATTATGATTATTGTAGTCAGTTTTTTAACAGATTCTTATTGTACTAAAGGAACTTAAATAAATGCGAAAGGTTTTCTTAGGTTTTTAATATATATTAACACGTTTCACATTTCCCCGTTCAACGTGACGTTCAGACCTCGTTTGATGCAAAAGCTTGAGGTCCTCGATCATGTCCAAGGCACCAAAGCCGGCTAATAAGTCAGTAATCTATACTAAAACTTGAATTGTACTGCTTCTTACTGGCCGAATACATCTTCTTAACACCTTCTTCTGTCTTCTACTGTGGTGCTTTTAGTGTCTCCGCAAACCGCAGCAGGCGACATAAGTTTGCAGACTATAAATTTAACCGTCTCAGAGCGTGAAGCGGCCGATGTGACGATCTGCCAATAAGTCGATTCGACAGCAAATGAAGAAAACGGTCGGATTTGTCAGGTTTTTACTACAAATGGACACTTTTCACATCATCCCGTGCAACGTGGCGTCCAGACCGCGTTTCATGCAAAATCTTAAGGCCCTAGCTCATGTCCAAGGTACCAAAGCAGGCTAATAAGTCAATAAATGATAACTAAAATTTGAATTGTACAACTTATTACTGGTTCTTTCTCGCTGATTACACCAACAGAGAAGCTTCATCTGTGTTGCTTTGTGATGCTTTGACTGTCTTCGCATAACGCAGCACGCGACATAAGCTTGCAGATCTGGCAATTAGTCGATTAAATAGAAAATGACGAAAACGGGAGGATTTCTCAGGTTTTACTACATATGAACACTTTTCACATTCTCCCGCGCAACGTGGCAGACAGACCTCGTTTCATGAACAATCTCAAGGTCATAGCTCATGTACAAATAACCAAAGCCGGTTAATAAGTCAATAATAGATAAGTAAAATGTGAATTGTAATGCTTCGTACTGGCCGATTACATCTTCTGAGAGTCTTCTTCTGTGTTCTACTATGGTTCTTTTAGTGTCTAAGCATAGCGAAGGACACGATATAGTTTTGCAGAAGATAAATATAACCATTGCAGAGAGAAAAGCGGCCAATATGACGATCTGGCATTAAGTCGATTCGATATCAAATGACGAAAACGGCCGAATTTGTCAGGTTTTCACTACATATGAACACATTTCACATTCCCCCGTGCAACACGGCTGCTCGACCTCCCTTCATGCCAAATCTTAAGGTCCTAGCTCATGTCCAAGGCACCAAAGCCGGCTAAAAAGTCAATAATCGATAACTAAAACTTGAATTGTACTACTTCTTACTGGCTATTACATCAACATAGAACCTTCTTCTGTGTTCTATTATGGTGCTTTTATTGTCCCCGCATACCGCAGCACGCGACTTAGCTTTGCAGACGATAAATGTAACCGTTTCAGAGAAAAGAGCGGCCAATATGACGATCTGGCAAAAGTCGATTCGATAGCAAATGACGATCTCACTTTAAGTCGATTTGATAACAAATGACGAAAACGGACGGATTTCCAGGTTTTTACTACTTGTGAACACAGTCTCCCTTGTACCGCGGCTGCTAGTTCTTCTGTGGTGCAAAATTGTAAGGTCCTAGCTCAAGTCCTACGCACCAAAGAAGGGTAAAAAGTAAATAATCGATAATTAAACTTGAATTGTACTACTTCTTACTGCCTATTACATCAACTTAGAAGCCTCTTATGTGTTCTGCTATGCTGCATTTAGTGTCTCCGCATACCGCAGCACGCGACATAGATTTGCAGTCCATAAATGTAACCGTTTCAGAGAGAAGACCGGCCAATGTGACGATCTAGCTAAAAGCCGATTCGATAACAAATGACGAAAACGGACTAATTTCTCTGTTTTTTACTACAAATTAACACTTTTCACATTCTCTCGTGCAACGCGGCTGCTAGACCTCCCATCATGCAAAATCGTAAGGTCCTAGCTCATGTCAAAGGCACCAAAGGCTAAAAACACAATAATCGATATCTAAAACTTGTATTGTGTTACTTCTTACTGGCTATTACATCAATTTAGAAGCTTCTTCGGTGTTCTACTATGGTGCATTTAGTGTCTCCGCGTACCGCAGCACGCGACATAGCTTTACAGACGATAAATGTAACCGTTTTAGAGAGAAGAGCGACCAATGTGACGATTAGACTTTAACTCGAATCGATAACAAATGACGATAACGGACGGATTGCTCAGGTTTTTACTACATATGAACACTTTTCACATTCTCCCGTGCAATGCGGCTGCTAGGCCTCCTTTCATGAAAAATCTTGAGGTCCTAGCTCATGTCTAAGGCACCAAAGTTGGGTAAAAAGTCAATAATCGTTAGCTACAACTTGAGTTGTACTGGTTCTTACTGGCTATTACATCATTTTAGAAGCTTCATCTGTGTTCTACTATGGTGCTTTTAGTATCTCCGCATACGCAGCACGCGCCATAGCTTTGCAGACGCTAAATTTAACCGTATCAGAGAGAAGAGCGTCTAATCTGACGATCTGGCATAAGTCGATTCGATAGCAAATGACGAAAACGGGCGGGTTTCTCAGGTTTTCACTACATATGAACACTTTTGCACATTCCCCCGAGCAACGCGGCTACTAGAGCACCCTTCATGCAAAATCTGAAGGTCCTAGTTCATGCCCAACGCAACAAAGACGTCTATAAAATCAATAATCGATAACTAAATTTGAATTGTACTGCTTCGTACTAGCTATCACATGAACTTAGAAGCTTCTTCTGTATTCTATTATGGTGCTTTTAGTGTCTCCGCGTACCGCAGCACGCGACATATCTTTGCACACGATCAATGTAACGGTTTCAGAGAGAAAAGCGGGCTATATGACGACCTTGCATTAACCTGATTCGATAGCAAATGACGCAAACGGGCGGATTTCTCATTTTTTCACTACATATGAGCACTTTTCACATTCCTCAGTGCAACACAGCTCCTAGACCTCCCTTCATGCAATATCTTAAGATCCTAGCTCATGTCAAAGGCACCAAAGCCGTGTAAAAGGTCAATAATCGATAACTAAAACAAAAATTGTAATGCTTAGTACAGGCTATCACATCATCTTTGAAGCTTCTTCTGTGTCCTATTATGGTGCTTTTATTGTCTCCGCATACCTCAGCACGCGACATAGCTTTGCACACGATAATTGTAACCGTTTCATTGAGAAGAGCGGCCAATATGACGATCTGGCAAAAGTCGAATCGATAGCAAATGACGAAAACGAGCGGATTTCTCCGGTTTTCACTACATATGAACACTTTTCACATTCCCCCGTCCAACGCGGCTGCTAGACCTCCCTTCATGCAAAATCTTAAGGTCCTAGCTCATGTGCAAGGCACCAAAGCCGTCTAAAAAATCAATAATCGATAACTTAATCTAGAATTGTACTGCTTCGTTTTGGGTATCACACCAACTTAGAAACTTCTTCTGTGTTCTATTGTGGTGCTTTTAGTGTCTACGCATACCGCAGTACGCGACATAGCTTTGAACGCGATACATGTAACCGTTTCAGAGAGAAGAGTGGCCAATATAACGATCTGGCAAAAGTCGATTCGATAGCAAATGACGAAATCGGCGGTTTTCTCAGGTTTTCACTAAATATGCACACTTTGCACTTTCCCCCGTGGAACGCGGCTGCTAGAACTCCCTCATGCAAAATCTTAAGGTCCTAGCTCATGTCCTAGGCACCAAAGCCGTCTAAAAAGTCAGTAATCGATAACAAAAACTTGAATTGTACTGCTTCGTACTGGTTATCACATCAACTTAGAAGCTTATTCTGTGTTCTATTATGGTGCTTTTAGTGTCTACGCATACCGGAGCACGCACCTTAGCTTTGCACACGATAAATGTAACGGTTTCAGACAGAAATGCGTGTAATATGACGATCTGGCATTAAGTCGATTCGACAGCAAATGACGAAAACGGGCGGATTTCTCAGCTTTTCACTACATATGAACACTTTTCACATTCCCCCGTGCAACGCGGCTGCTACACCTCCCTTCATGCAAAATCTTAAGGTCCTAGCTCATGTCCAGGGCACCAAAGACGTCTAAAAAGTCAGTAATCGATAACTAAAACTTGAATTTTACTGCTTCTTACTGGCTATCACATCAACTTAGAAGCTTCTTCTGTGTTCTATTATCGTGCTTTTAGTGTCTACGAATACCGCAGCACGCAACATAGCTTTGCACACGATAAATATAACGGTTTCAGAGAGAACAGCGGGCAATATGATGATCTGGCATCAAGTCGATTCGATAGCAAATGAGGAAAACGGGCGGATTTCTCAAGTTTTCTCTACATATGAACACTTTTCACATTCCCCCATGCAACGCGGCTGCTAGACCTCCCTTCATGCAAAATCTTAAGGTCCTAGCTCATGTCCAAGGCACCAAAGCCGTCTAAAAATTCAATAATCGATAACTGAAACTTGAATTGTACTGCTTCTAACTGGCTATCACATCAACTTAGAAGCTTCTTCTGTGATCTATAATGGGGCTTTTAGTGTCTCCGCATACCGCAGCACGCTACATAGCTTTGCACACGATAAATGTAACTGTTTCAGAGAGATAACCGGCCAATATGACGATTTGGCATTAAGTCGATTCGATAGCAAATGACGAAAACGGGCGGAATTCTCATGTATTCACTACATATGAACACTTTTCACATTCCCCCGTGCAACGCGGCTGCTAGACGTTACTTCATGCAAGGTCGTAAAGTCCTAGCTCATGTTCAAGGCACCAAAATCGTCTAAAAATTAAATAATCGATAACTAAATCTTGAATAGTACTGCTTCGTACTGGCTATCACATCAACTTAGAAGCTTTTTCTGTTTTATATTATTGTGCTTCTAGTGTCTCTGCATACCGCAGCACGCGACATAGCTTTGCACACTATGAATGTAACCGTTTCAGAGACAAGTGCGGCCAGTATGACGACCTGGCATTAAGCTGATACGATAGCATATGACGAAAACGGGCGGATTTCTCAGGTTTTCACTACATATGAACACTTTTCACATTCCCAGTGCAACGCCGTTGCTAGGCCTCGCTTCATGCAAAATCTTAAGGTCCTTGATCATGTCTAGGGCACCGAAGCCGTCTAACAAGTTATTAATCGATAACTAAAACTTGAATTGTACTGCTACGTAATGACTTTCACAGCAACTTAGAAGCTTCATCTATGTTCTATTATGGAGCTTTTAGTGACTCCGCATACCGCAGCACGCGACATAGCTTTGCAAACCATAAATGTAACCGTTTCTGAGAGAAGAGCCGCCAATATGACGATCTGGCAAATGTCGATTCGATAGCAATGAGGAGAACGGGCGCATTTTCCAGGTTTCCACTGCATATGATCACTTCCCACATTCCCCTGTCAAACGCGGATGCTAGACCTCCCTCATGCAAAATCTTAAGGAACTACCTAATGTCCAAGCCACAAAAGCCGTGTAAAAAGTCAATGATCGATAGTTAAAACTTGAATTGGACTGCTTCGTACTGGCTATCACATCAACTTAGAAGCTTCTTCTGTGATCCATTATGGTGCTTTTAGTTTCTCCACATACCGCAGCACGCGACATATCTTTGCACACGATAAATGTAACGGTTTCAGAGAGAGTAGCGGGCAATATGACGATCTGAAATTAAGTCGATTCGATAGCAAATGACGAAAACGCTCGGATATCTCAGGTTTTCTCTACATATGAACACTTTTCACATTCCCCCGTGCAACGCTTCTCTTAGACATCCCTTTATGCAATATCTTAAGGTCCTAGCTCATCTCAAAGGAACCAAAGCCATTTAAAAAGTCAATAATCGATAACTAAAACTTGAATTGTACTGCTTCGTACAGGTTATCACATCAACTTAGAAGCTTCTTCTGTGTTCTATTATGGTGATTTTAGTGTGTACGCATACCGCAGAATACGACATAACTTTGCACACGATAAATGTAACGGTTTCAGAGAGAAAAGCGGGCTATATGACGATCTGGCATTAAGCTGATTCGATAGCAAATGACGAAAACTGGCGGATTTCTCAGGTTTTCACTACATATGAACACTTTTCACATTCCCCAGTGCAACACAGCTCCTAGACCTCCCTTCATGCAATACCTTAAGGTCCTAGCTCATGTCAAAGGCACCAAAGACGTGTAAGAAGTCAATAATCGATAACTAAAACAAAAATTGTAATGCTTAGTACAGGCTATCACATCATCTTTGAAGCTACTTCTCTGACCTATTATGGTGCTTTTATTGTCTCTGCATACCTCAGCACGCGACATAGCTTTGCACACGATAATTGTAACCGTTTCATTGAGAAGAGCTGCCAATATGACACTCTGGCAAAAGTCGAATCGATAGCAAATGACGAAAACGGGCGGATTTCTCAGGTTTTCACTAAATATGAACACTTCTCACATTCCCCCGTCAAACGCGGCTGCTAGACCTCCCTCATACAAAATCGTTCGGAACTACCTCATGTCCAAGCCACGAAAGCCGTCTAAAAAGTCAATAATCGATAGTTAAAACTTGATTTGGACTGCTCCGTACTGTCTATCACATCAACTTAGAAGCTTCTTCTGTGTTCTATTATGGTGCTTTGAGGGTCTCCGCGTACCGCAGCACGCGATATAGCTTTGCACACGATAAATGTAACCGTTTCAGAGAGAAGAGCGGCCAATATGACGATCTGGCATTAATTCGATTCGATAGCAAAGGACGAAAACGGCCGGATTTCTCAGTTTTTCACTACATATGAACACTTCTCACATTCCCCCGTCAAACGCGGCTGCTAGACCTCCCTCATACAAAATCGTTCGGAACTACCTCATGTCCAAGCCACGAAAGCCGTCTAAAAAGTCAATAATCGATAGTTAAAACTTGATTTGGACTGCTCCGTACTGTCTATCACATCAACTTAGAAGCTTCTTCTGTGATCCTTTATGGTGCTTTTAGTGTCTCCGCATACCGCAGCACGCGACATAGCTTTGTACACGATAAATGTAGCGGTTTCAGAGAGAATAGCGTGCAATATGACGATCTGAAATTAAGTTGATTCGATAGCAAATGATGAAAACGCTCGGATATCCCAGGTTTTCTCTACATATGAACACATTTCACATTCCCCCGTGCAACGCGTCTCTTAGACATCCCTTTATGCAATATCTGCAGGTCCTAGGTCATCTCAAAGGAACCAATGCCGTCTAAAAAGAAAATAATCGATAGATAAAACTTGAATTGTACTGCTTCGTACTGGTTATCACATCAACTTAGAAGCTTCTTCTGTGTTCTATTATGGTGATTTTAGTGTCTCCGCATACCTTAGCACGCGATATGGCTTTGCACACGATAAATCTAACGGTTTCAGAGAGAAAAGCGGGCAATATGACGATCTGGCATTAAGCTGATACGATAGCAAATGACGAAAATGGGCGGATTTCTCAGGTTTTCACTACATATGTTCAATTTTCACATTCCCCCGTGCAACGCGGCTGCTAGACCTTACTTCATGCAAAGTCGTAAAGTCCTAGCTCAAGTTCAAGGCACCAAAATCGTCTAAAAATTCAATAATCCATAACTAAACCTTGAATAGTACTGCCTCGTACTGGCTATCACATCAACTTAGAAGCTTTTTCTGTTTTCTATTATGGTGCTTCTAGTGTCTCCGCATACCGCAGCACGCGACATACCTTTGCACACGATAAAAGTAACCGTTTCAGAGACAAGTGCGGCCAGTATGACGATCTGGCATTAAGTCGATTCGATAGCAAATGACGAAAACGGGCTTATTTCTCAGGTTTTCACTACATATGAACACTTTTCACATTCCGCCGTGCAACGCGGCTGCTAGACCTCACTTCATGAAAAATCTTAAGGTCCTAGCTCATGTGCAATGCACCATAACCGTCTAAAAGGTCAATAACCGATAACTAAAACTTGAATTGTACTGCTTCGTTTTGGCTATCACACCAACTTAGAACCTTCTTCTGTGTTCTATTATGGTGCTTTTAGTGTCTCCGCATACCGCAGCACGCGACAAAGCTTTGCACACGATAAATGTCACCGTTTCAGAGAGAAGAGCCGAAAATATGACGATCTGGCAAATGTCGATTCGATAGCAAATCACGAAAACGGGTGTATTTCCCAGGTTTTCACTACATATGAACACTTTTCACATTCCCCAGTGCATAACGGCTGCTAGACCTCCCTTCATGCAAAATCTTAAGGTCCTAGCTCATGTCCAAGGCACCAAAGCCGTCTAAGAAGTCAATATCGATAACTAAAACTTGATTTGTACTGCTTCTTACTGGCTATCACTTCAACTTAGAAGCTTCTTCTGTGATCCATTATGGTGCTTTTAGTGTCTCCGCATAACGCAGCACGCGACATGGCTTTGCACACGAATAATGTAACCGTTTCAGAGAGAGGAGCGCGAAATATGACGATCTGGCATTAGGTCGATTCGATGGCAAATGACGAAAACGGGCGGATTCCTCAGGTTTTCACTACATATGAACACTTTTCACATTACCCCGTGTAACGCGGCTGCTGGATCTCCCTTCATGCAAAATTTTAAGGTCCTAGCTCATGTCCAAGGCACCTAAGCCGTCTAAAAAGTCAATAATCGATAGCTAAAACTGGAATTGTATTGCATCTAACTGGCTATCACATCAACTTAGAAGCTTCTTCTGTGTTCTATTATGGAGGTTTTAGTGTCTCCGCATACCGCAGCACGCGACATAGCTTTGCACACGATAAATGTAACCGTTTCAGTGAGAAGAGCCGCCAATACGACGATCTTTCAAACGTTGATTCGATAGCAAATGAGGAGAACGGGCGGATTTCCCAGGTTTTCACTACATATGAACACTTCTCACATTCCCCCGTCAAACGCAGCTGCTAGACCTCCCTAATGCAAAATCTTAAGGACCTACCTCATGTCCAAGCCACGAAAGCCGTCTAAAAAGTCAATAATCGATAGTTAAAACTTGAATTGGACTGTTTCGAACTGGATATCACATCAACTTAGAAGCTTCTTCTTTGATCTATTATGGTGCTTTTAGTGACTCCGCATACCGCAGCACGTGACATAGCTTTCCTAACGATAAATGTAACTTTCTCAGGGTGAAAACCGGCCAATATGACGATCTGGCAAAACTCGAATCGACAGCAAATGACGAAGACGGGCGGATTTCTCAGGTTTTCGCTACATAAGAACACTTTTCACATTCCCCCGTGCAACGCGGCTGCTATATCTCCATTCATGGAATATTTTAAGGTCCTAGCTCATGTCGAAGGCACCAACGCCGTCTAAAAAGTCAATAATCGATAGGTAAAACTTGAATTGTACTGCTTCGTTTTGGCTATCACATCAACTTAGAAGCTTAATCTGTGTTCTTTTATGGTCCTTTTAGTGTCTCCACATACCGCAGCACGCGATATGGCTTTGCACACGATAAATGTAACCGTTTCAGAGAGAAGAGCGGCCAATATGACGATCTGGCATTAATTCGATTCGATAGAAAATGACGAAAACGGCGTATTTCTAGTTTTTTACTACATATGAACAGTTTTCACAATCTCCCGTACAACGTGGCTGCTAGACCTCGGTTCATGCCAAATCTTAAGTTCCTGGATCATGTCCAAGACACCGAAGCCGTCTAAAAAGTTAATAATCGATAACTAAAACTTGAATTGTCCTGCATTGTACTGATTATCACATTAACTTAGAAGCTTCATCTGTGTTCAATTATGGTGCATTTAGTGTCTCCACATACCGCAGCACGCCATATAGCTTTGCACACGATAAATGTAACAGTTTCAGAGCGATGAGCGGCCAATACGAAGATCTGGCATTACGTCGATTCGATAGCAAATGACGAAAACGGGCGGATTTCTCCGGTTTCCACTACATATGAACACTTTTCAAATTCCGTCGTGCAACGCGGCTGCTAGACCTCCATTCATGCAAATTCTCAAGGTCCTAGCTCATGTCCAAGGCACCAAAGCCGTCTAAGAAGTCAATATCGATAACTAAAACTTGATTTGTACTGCTTCTTACTGGCTATCACTTCAACTTAGAAGCTTCTTCTGTGATCCATTATGGTGCTTTTAGTGTCTCCGCATAACGCAGCACGCGACATGGCTTTGCACACGAATAATGTAACCGTTTCAGAGAGAGGAGCGCGAAATATGACGATCTGGCATTAGGTCGATTCGATGGCAAATGACGAAAACGGGCGGATTCCTCAGGTTTTCACTACATATGAACACTTTTCACATTACCCCGTGTAACGCGGCTGCTGGATCTCCCTTCATGCAAAATTTTAAGGTCCTAGCTCATGTCCAAGGCACCTAAGCCGTCTAAAAAGTCAATAATCGATAGCTAAAACTGGAATTGTACTGCATCTAACTGGCTATCACATCAACTTAGAAGCTTCTTCTGTGTTCTATTATGGAGGTTTTAGTGTCTCCGCATACCGCAGCACGCGACATAGCTTTGCACACGATAAATGTAACCGTTTCAGTGAGAAGAGCCGCCAATACGACGATCTTTCAAACGTTGATTCGATAGCAAATGAGGAGAACGGGCGGATTTCCCAGGTTTTCACTACATATGAACACTTCTCACATTCCCCCGTCAAACGCGGCTGCTAGACCTCCCTAATGCAAAATCTTAAGGACCTACCTCATGTCCAAGCCACGAAAGCCGTCTAAAAAGTCAATAATCGATAGTTAAAACTTGAATTGGACTGCTTCGAACTGGATATCACATCAACTTAGAAGCTTCTTCTTTGATCTATTATGGTGCTTTTAGTGACTCCGCATACCGCAGCACGTGACATAGCTTTCCTAACGATAAATGTAACCTTCTCAGGGTGAAAACCGGCCAATATGACGATCTGGCAAAACTCGAATCGACAGCAAATGACGAAGACTGGCGGATTTCTCAGGTTTTCGCTACATAAGAACACTTTTCACATTCCCCCGTGCAACGCGGCTGCTATATCTCCATTCATGGAATATTTTAAGGTCCTAGCTCATGTCGAAGGCACCAACGCCGTCTAAAAAGTCAATAATCGATAGGTAAAACTTGAATTGTACTGCTTCGTTTTGGCTATCACATCAACTTAGAAGCTTAATCTGTGTTCTTTTATGGTCCTTTTAGTGTCTCCACATACCGCAGCACGCGATATGGCTTTGCACACGATAAATGTAACCGTTTCAGAGAGAAAAGCGGCCAATATGACGATCTGGCATTAATTCGATTCGATAGAAAATGACGAAAACGGCGTATTTCTAGTTTTTTACTACATATGAACAGTTTTCACAATCTCCCGTACAACGTGGCTGCTAGACCTCGGTTCATGCCAAATCTTAAGTTCCTGGATCATGTCCAAGACACCGAAGCCGTCTAAAAAGTTAATAATCGATAACTAAAACTTGAATTGTCCTGCATTGTACTGATTATCACATTAACTTAGAAGCTTCATCTGTGTTCAATTATGGTGCATTTAATGTCTCCACATACCGCAGCACGCCATATAGCTTTGCACACGATAAATGTAACAGTTTCAGAGCGATGAGCGGCCAATACGAAGATCTGGCATTAAGTCGATTCGATAGCAAATGACGAAAACGGGCGGATTTCTCCGGTTTCCACTACATATGAACACTTTTCAAATTCCGTCGTGCAACGCGGCTGCTAGACCTCCATTCATGCAAATTCTCAAGGTCCTAGCTCATGTCCAAGGCACCAAAGCTGTCTAAAATTCAATAATCGATAACTAAAACTTGAATTGTACTGCTTCGTACTGGCTATCACATCAACTTCGAAGATTCTTCTGTGTACTATTATGGTGCTTTTAGTGTCTCCGCATACCGCAGCACGCGACATAGCTTTGCACACGGTAAATGTAACCGTTTCAGAGAGATGTGCGGCCAATATGACGATCTGGCAAATGTCGATTCGATAGCAAATGACGAAAACATACGGATTTCTCAGGTCTTCACTACATATGAACACTTTTCACATTCACCCGTGCAACGCGGCTGCTAGACCTCCCTTGACGGAAAATCTTACGGTGCTAGCTGATACCCAAGGCACCAAAGCTGTCTACAAAGTCAATAATCGATAGCTAAAACTTGAATTGTACTACTTGGTACTGGCTATCACATCAACTTAGAATAATCTTCTGTGTTCCATTATGGTGCTTTTAGTATCTCTGCATTTCGCAGCACGTTACATAGCTTTGCACACGATAAATGTAACCGTTTCAGAGAGAAGAGCGGCCAATATAGCGATCTGGCATTATGTCGATTCGATAACAAATGACGAAAACGGGCGTATATTTCAGGTTTTCACTACATATGGACACTTTTCACATTCCCCCGTGCAACGCGGCTGCTAGACCTCCCTTCATGCAAAATCTTAAGGTCAAAGCTCATGTCCAAAGCACCAAAGCCGTCTAAAAAGTGAATAATCGATGACTTAAACTAGATTTGTACTGCTTCGTTTTGGCTATCACACCAACTTAGAAACATCTTCTCTGTTCTATTATGGTGCTTTTATTGTCTACGCATACCGCAGCACGCGACATACTTTTCACACGATAAATGTAACCGTTTCAGAGAGAAGAGCGGCCAATCAGACGATCTGACAAAAGTCGATTCAATAGCAAATGACGTAATCGGCGGATTTCTCGGTTTTTACTACATATGAACACTTTGCACATTCCCCCGTGCAACGCGGCTGCTAGAACTCCCTCATGCAAAATCTTAATATCCTAGCTCATGTCCAGTGCACCAAAGCCGACTAAAATGTCAATAATCGATAGCTAAAAGAATTATTTTACGGCTTCTTACTGGCTATTACGTCAACTTAGAAGCTTCTTCTGTGTTCTACTATGGTGCTTGTAGTGTCTCCGCATTCCGCAGCACGCGACATAGCTTTGCACACGATAATTGTAACCGTTTCATAGAGAAGAGCGGCAAATATGACGATCTGGCAAAAGTCGATTCGATAGCAAATGACGAAAACGGGCGGATTTCTCATGTTTCCACTACATATGAACACTTTTCACATTCCCCCGTGACACGCGGTTGCTAGAACTCGCTTCATGCAAAATCTTAAGGTCCTGGATCATGTCCAAGGCACCGAAGCCGTCTAAAAAGGTAATAATCGATACCTAAAACTTGAATTGTACTGCTGCGTACTTTCTATCACTTCAACTTAGAAGCTTATTCTGTGTTCTATTATGGAGCTTTTAGTGTCTCCGCATACCGCAGCACGCGACATAGCTTTGCACACGACAAATGTAACCGTTGCAGAGAGAATTCCGGCCAATATGACGATCTGGCATTAAGTCGATTCGATAGCAAATGACGAAAACGGGCGGATTTCTCAGGTTTTCACTACATGTGAACACTTTTCACATTCCCCCGTGCAACGCGGCTGCTAGACTCCTTTCATGCAAGGTCGTAAGGTCCTAGCTCATGACCAAGTCACCAAAATCGTCTGAAAAGTCAATAATCGATAACTAAAACTTCAATTGTACTGCTTAGGACTGACTATCACACCAATTTAGAAGCTTCTTTTGAGTTCTGTTATGGTGCTTTTAGTGTCTCCGCATACCGCAGCACGCGACATAGCGTTGCACACGATAAATGTAACCGTTTCAGAGAGAAGAGCGGGCAATATGACGATCTGGCATTTAGTCGATTCGATAGCAAATGACGAAAACGGGGGGATTTCTCAGGTTTTCACTACATATGAACACTTTTCACATTCCCCCGTGCAACGCGGATACTAGACCTCCCTTCATGCAAGGTCACAAGGTCCTAGCCCATGTCCAAGGCACAAAATCGTCTAAAAATTCAATAATCGATAAATAAAACTTGAATTGTACTGCTTCGTACAGGCTATCACATCAATTTAGAAGCTTCATCTGTGTTCTATTATGTTGCTTTTAGTGTCTACGCATACCGCAGCACGCGACATATCTTTGCACACGATCAATGTAACGGTTTCAGAGAGAAAAGCGGGCTATATGACGACCTTGCATTAACCTGATTCGATAGCAAATGACGCAAACGGGCGGATTTCTCATTTTTTCACTACATATGAGCACTTTTCACATTCCTCAGTGCAACACAGCTCCTAGACCTCCCTTCATGCAATATCTTAAGATCCTAGCTCATGTCAAAGGCACCAAAGCCGTGTAAAAGGTCAATAATCGATAACTAAAACAAAAATTGTAATGCTTAGTACAGGCTATCACATCATCTTTGAAGCTTCTTCTGTGTCCTATTATGGTGCTTTTATTGTCTCCGCATACCTCAGCACGCGACATAGCTTTGCACACGATAATTGTAACCGTTTCATTGAGAAGAGCGGCCAATATGACGATCTGGCAAAAGTCGAATCGATAGCAAATGACGAAAACGAGCGGATTTCTCCGGTTTTCACTACATATGAACACTTTTCACATTCCCCCGTCCAACGCGGCTGCTAGACCTCCCTTCATGCAAAATCTTAAGGTCCTAGCTCATGTGCAAGGCACCAAAGCCGTCTAAAAAATCAATAATCGATAACTTAATCTAGAATTGTACTGCTTCGTTTTGGGTATCACACCAACTTAGAAACTTCTTCTGTGTTCTATTGTGGTGCTTTTAGTGTCTACGCATACCGCAGTACGCGACATAGCTTTGAACGCGATACATGTAACCGTTTCAGAGAGAAGAGTGGCCAATATAACGATCTGGCAAAAGTCGATTCGATAGCAAATGACGAAATCGGCGGTTTTCTCAGGTTTTCACTAAATATGCACACTTTGCACTTTCCCCCGTGGAACGCGGCTGCTAGAACTCCCTCATGCAAAATCTTAAGGTCCTAGCTCATGTCCTAGGCACCAAAGCCGTCTAAAAAGTCAGTAATCGATAACAAAAACTTGAATTGTACTGCTTCGTACTGGTTATCACATCAACTTAGAAGCTTATTCTGTGTTCTATTATGGTGCTTTTAGTGTCTACGCATACCGGAGCACGCACCTTAGCTTTGCACACGATAAATGTAACGGTTTCAGACAGAAATGCGTGTAATATGACGATCTGGCATTAAGTCGATTCGACAGCAAATGACGAAAACGGGCGGATTTCTCAGCTTTTCACTACATATGAACACTTTTCACATTCCCCCGTGCAACGCGGCTGCTACACCTCCCTTCATGCAAAATCTTAAGGTCCTAGCTCATGTCCAGGGCACCAAAGACGTCTAAAAAGTCAGTAATCGATAACTAAAACTTGAATTTTACTGCTTCTTACTGGCTATCACATCAACTTAGAAGCTTCTTCTGTGTTCTATTATCGTGCTTTTAGTGTCTACAAATACCGCAGCACGCAACATAGCTTTGCACACGATAAATATAACGGTTTCAGAGAGAACAGCGGGCAATATGATGATCTGGCATCAAGTCGATTCGATAGCAAATGAGGAAAACGGGCGGATTTCTCAAGTTTTCACTACATATGAACACTTTTCACATTCCCCCATGCAACGCGGCTGCTAGACCTCCCTTCATGCAAAATCTTAAGGTCCTAGCTCATGTCCAAGGCACCAAAGCCGTCTAAAAATTCAATAATCGATAACTGAAACTTGAATTGTACTGCTTCTAACTGGCTATCACATCAACTTAGAAGCTTCTTCTGTGATCTATAATGGGGCTTTTAGTGTCTCCGCATACCGCAGCACGCTACATAGCTTTGCACACGATAAATGTAACTGTTTCAGAGAGATAACCGGCCAATATGACGATTTGGCATTAAGTCGATTCGATAGCAAATGACGAAAACGGGCGGAATTCTCATGTATTCACTACATATGAACACTTTTCACATTCCCCCGTGCAACGCGGCTGCTAGACGTTACTTCATGCAAGGTCGTAAAGTCCTAGCTTATGTTCAAGGCACCAAAATCGTCTAAAAATTAAATAATCGATAACTAAATCTTGAATAGTACTGCTTCGTACTGGCTATCACATCAACTTAGAAGCTTTTTCTGTTTTATATTATTGTGCTTCTAGTGTCTCTGCATACCGCAGCACGCGACATAGCTTTGCACACTATGAATGTAACCGTTTCAGAGACAAGTGCGGCCAGTATGACGATCTGGCATTAAGCTGATACGATAGCATATGACGAAAACGGGCGGATTTCTCAGGTTTTCACTACATATGAACACTTTTCACATTCCCAGTGCAACGCCGTTGCTAGGCCTCGCTTCATGCAAAATCTTAAGGTCCTTGATCATGTCTAGGGCACCGAAGCCGTCTAACAAGTTATTAATCGATAACTAAAACTTGAATTGTACTGCTACGTAATGACTTTCACAGCAACTTAGAAGCTTCATCTATGTTCTATTATGGAGCTTTTAGTGACTCCGCATACCGCAGCACGCGACATAGCTTTGCAAACCATAAATGTAACCGTTTCTGAGAGAAGAGCCGCCAATATGACGATCTGGCAAATGTCGATTCGATAGCAATGAGGAGAACGGGCGCATTTTCCAGGTTTCCACTGCATATGATCACTTCCCACATTCCCCTGTCAAACGCGGATGCTAGACCTCCCTCATGCAAAATCTTAAGGAACTACCTAATGTCCAAGCCACAAAAGCCGTGTAAAAAGTCAATGATCGATAGTTAAAACTTGAATTGGACTGCTTCGTACTGGCTATCACATCAACTTAGAAGCTTCTTCTGTGATCCATTATGGTGCTTTTAGTTTCTCCACATACCGCAGCACGCGACATATCTTTGCACACGATAAATGTAACGGTTTCAGAGAGAGTAGCGGGCAATATGACGATCTGAAATTAAGTCGATTCGATAGCAAATGACGAAAACGCTCGGATATCTCAGGTTTTCTCTACATATGAACACTTTTCACATTCCCCCGTGCAACGCTTCTCTTAGACATCCCTTTATGCAATATCTTAAGGTCCTAGCTCATCTCAAAGGAACCAAAGCCATTTAAAAAGTCAATAATCGATAACTAAAACTTGAATTGTACTGCTTCGTACAGGTTATCACATCAACTTAGAAGCTTCTTCTGTGTTCTATTATGGTGATTTTAGTGTGTACGCATACCGCAGCATACGACATAACTTTGCACACGATAAATGTAACGGTTTCAGAGAGAAAAGCGGGCTATATGACGATCTGGCATTAAGCTGATTCGATAGCAAATGACGAAAACTATCGGATTTCTCAGGTTTTCACTACATATGAACACTTTTCACATTCCCCAGTGCAACACAGCTCCTAGACCTCCCTTCATGCAATACCTTAAGGTCCTAGCTCATGTCAAAGGCACCAAAGACGTGTAAGAAGTCATTAATCGATAACTAAAACAAAAATTGTAATGCTTAGTACAGGCTATCACATCATCTTTGAAGCTACTTCTCTGACCTATTATGGTGCTTTTATTGTCTCTGCATACCTCAGCACGCGACATAGCTTTGCACACGATAATTGTAACCGTTTCATTGAGAAGAGCTGCCAATATGACACTCTGGCAAAAGTCGAATCGATAGCAAATGACGAAAACGGGCGGATTTCTCAGGTTTTCACTAAATATGAACACTTCTCACATTCCCCCGTCAAACGCGGCTGCTAGACCTCCCTCATACAAAATCGTTCGGAACTACCTCATGTCCAAGCCACGAAAGCCGTCTAAAAAGTCAATAATCGATAGTTAAAACTTGATTTGGACTGCTCCGTACTGTCTATCACATCAACTTAGAAGCTTCTTCTGTGTTCTATTATGGTGCTTTGAGGGTCTCCGCGTACCGCAGCACGCGATATAGCTTTGCACACGATAAATGTAACCGTTTCAGAGAGAAGAGCGGCCAATATGACGATCTGGCATTAATTCGATTCGATAGCAAAGGACGAAAACGGCCGGATTTCTCAGTTTTTCACTACATATGAACACTTTTCACATTCCCCCGTGCAACGCGGCTGCTAGACTCCTTTCATGCAAGGTCGTAAGGTCCTAGCTCATGACCAAGTCACCAAAATCGTCTGAAAAGTCAATAATCGATAACTAAAACTTCAATTGTACTGCTTAGGACTGACTATCACACCAATTTAGAAGCTTCTTTTGAGTTCTGTTATGGTGCTTTTAGTGTCTCCGCATACCGCAGCACGCGACATAGCGTTGCACACGATAAATGTAACCGTTTCAGAGAGAAGAGCGGGCAATATGACGATCTGGCATTTAGTCGATTCGATAGCAAATGACGAAAACGGGGGGATTTCTCAGGTTTTCACTACATATGAACACTTTTCACATTCCCCCGTGCAACGCGGATACTAGACCTCCCTTCATGCAAGGTCACAAGGTCCTAGCCCATGTCCAAGGCACAAAATCGTCTAAAAATTCAATAATCGATAAATAAAACTTGAATTGTACTGCTTCGTACAGGCTATCACATCAATTTAGAAGCTTCATCTGTGTTCTATTATGTTGCTTTTAGTGTCTACGCATACCGCAGCACGCGACATATCTTTGCACACGATCAATGTAACGGTTTCAGAGAGAAAAGCGGGCTATATGACGACCTTGCATTAACCTGATTCGATAGCAAATGACGCAAACGGGCGGATTTCTCATTTTTTCACTACATATGAGCACTTTTCACATTCCTCAGTGCAACACAGCTCCTAGACCTCCCTTCATGCAATATCTTAAGATCCTAGCTCATGTCAAAGGCACCAAAGCCGTGTAAAAGGTCAATAATCGATAACTAAAACAAAAATTGTAATGCTTAGTACAGGCTATCACATCATCTTTGAAGCTTCTTCTGTGTCCTATTATGGTGCTTTTATTGTCTCCGCATACCTCAGCACGCGACATAGCTTTGCACACGATAATTGTAACCGTTTCATTGAGAAGAGCGGCCAATATGACGATCTGGCAAAAGTCGAATCGATAGCAAATGACGAAAACGAGCGGATTTCTCCGGTTTTCACTACATATGAACACTTTTCACATTCCCCCGTCCAACGCGGCTGCTAGACCTCCCTTCATGCAAAATCTTAAGGTCCTAGCTCATGTGCAAGGCACCAAAGCCGTCTAAAAAATCAATAATCGATAACTTAATCTAGAATTGTACTGCTTCGTTTTGGGTATCACACCAACTTAGAAACTTCTTCTGTGTTCTATTGTGGTGCTTTTAGTGTCTACGCATACCGCAGTACGCGACATAGCTTTGAACGCGATACATGTAACCGTTTCAGAGAGAAGAGTGGCCAATATAACGATCTGGCAAAAGTCGATTCGATAGCAAATGACGAAATCGGCGGTTTTCTCAGGTTTTCACTAAATATGCACACTTTGCACTTTCCCCCGTGGAACGCGGCTGCTAGAACTCCCTCATGCAAAATCTTAAGGTCCTAGCTCATGTCCTAGGCACCAAAGCCGTCTAAAAAGTCAGTAATCGATAACAAAAACTTGAATTGTACTGCTTCGTACTGGTTATCACATCAACTTAGAAGCTTATTCTGTGTTCTATTATGGTGCTTTTAGTGTC
The DNA here is from genome assembly GCF_023897955.1 of Schistocerca gregaria. Taxonomy (NCBI): domain Eukaryota; kingdom Metazoa; phylum Arthropoda; class Insecta; order Orthoptera; family Acrididae; genus Schistocerca; species Schistocerca gregaria. The sequence continues at coordinate 1,353,727 of NW_026061711.1, read as the reverse complement.
TACGCATACCGGAGCACGCACCTTAGCTTTGCACACGATAAATGTAACGGTTTCAGACAGAAATGCGTGTAATATGACGATCTGGCATTAAGTCGATTCGACAGCAAATGACGAAAACGGGCGGATTTCTCAGCTTTTCACTACATATGAACACTTTTCACATTCCCCCGTGCAACGCGGCTGCTACACCTCCCTTCATGCAAAATCTTAAGGTCCTAGCTCATGTCCAGGGCACCAAAGACGTCTAAAAAGTCAGTAATCGATAACTAAAACTTGAATTTTACTGCTTCTTACTGGCTATCACATCAACTTAGAAGCTTCTTCTGTGTTCTATTATCGTGCTTTTAGTGTCTACGAATACCGCAGCACGCAACATAGCTTTGCACACGATAAATATAACGGTTTCAGAGAGAACAGCGGGCAATATGATGATCTGGCATCAAGTCGATTCGATAGCAAATGAGGAAAACGGGCGGATTTCTCAAGTTTTCACTACATATGAACACTTTTCACATTCCCCCATGCAACGCGGCTGCTAGACCTCCCTTCATGCAAAATCTTAAGGTCCTAGCTCATGTCCAAGGCACCAAAGCCGTCTAAAAATTCAATAATCGATAACTGAAACTTGAATTGTACTGCTTCTAACTGGCTATCACATCAACTTAGAAGCTTCTTCTGTGATCTATAATGGGGCTTTTAGTGTCTCCGCATACCGCAGCACGCTACATAGCTTTGCACACGATAAATGTAACTGTTTCAGAGAGATAACCGGCCAATATGACGATTTGGCATTAAGTCGATTCGATAGCAAATGACGAAAACGGGCGGAATTCTCATGTATTCACTACATATGAACACTTTTCACATTCCCCCGTGCAACGCGGCTGCTAGACGTTACTTCATGCAAGGTCGTAAAGTCCTAGCTTATGTTCAAGGCACCAAAATCGTCTAAAAATTAAATAATCGATAACTAAATCTTGAATAGTACTGCTTCGTACTGGCTATCACATCAACTTAGAAGCTTTTTCTGTTTTATATTATTGTGCTTCTAGTGTCTCTGCATACCGCAGCACGCGACATAGCTTTGCACACTATGAATGTAACCGTTTCAGAGACAAGTGCGGCCAGTATGACGATCTGGCATTAAGCTGATACGATAGCATATGACGAAAACGGGCGGATTTCTCAGGTTTTCACTACATATGAACACTTTTCACATTCCCAGTGCAACGCCGTTGCTAGGCCTCGCTTCATGCAAAATCTTAAGGTCCTTGATCATGTCTAGGGCACCGAAGCCGTCTAACAAGTTATTAATCGATAACTAAAACTTGAATTGTACTGCTACGTAATGACTTTCACAGCAACTTAGAAGCTTCATCTATGTTCTATTATGGAGCTTTTAGTGACTCCGCATACCGCAGCACGCGACATAGCTTTGCAAACCATAAATGTAACCGTTTCTGAGAGAAGAGCCGCCAATATGACGATCTGGCAAATGTCGATTCGATAGCAATGAGGAGAACGGGCGCATTTTCCAGGTTTCCACTGCATATGATCACTTCCCACATTCCCCTGTCAAACGCGGATGCTAGACCTCCCTCATGCAAAATCTTAAGGAACTACCTAATGTCCAAGCCACAAAAGCCGTGTAAAAAGTCAATGATCGATAGTTAAAACTTGAATTGGACTGCTTCGTACTGGCTATCACATCAACTTAGAAGCTTCTTCTGTGATCCATTATGGTGCTTTTAGTTTCTCCACATACCGCAGCACGCGTCATATCTTTGCACACGATAAATGTAACGGTTTCAGAGAGAGTAGCGGGCAATATGACGATCTGAAATTAAGTCGATTCGATAGCAAATGACGAAAACGCTCGGATATCTCAGGTTTTCTCTACATATGAACACTTTTCACATTCCCCCGTGCAACGCTTCTCTTAGACATCCCTTTATGCAATATCTTAAGGTCCTAGCTCATCTCAAAGGAACCAAAGCCATTTAAAAAGTCAATAATCGATAACTAAAACTTGAATTGTACTGCTTCGTACAGGTTATCACATCAACTTAGAAGCTTCTTCTGTGTTCTATTATGGTGATTTTAGTGTGTACGCATACCGCAGCATACGACATAACTTTGCACACGATAAATGTAACGGTTTCAGAGAGAAAAGCGGGCTATATGACGATCTGGCATTAAGCTGATTCGATAGCAAATGACGAAAACTATCGGATTTCTCAGGTTTTCACTACATATGAACACTTTTCACATTCCCCAGTGCAACACAGCTCCTAGACCTCCCTTCATGCAATACCTTAAGGTCCTAGCTCATGTCAAAGGCACCAAAGACGTGTAAGAAGTCATTAATCGATAACTAAAACAAAAATTGTAATGCTTAGTACAGGCTATCACATCATCTTTGAAGCTACTTCTCTGACCTATTATGGTGCTTTTATTGTCTCTGCATACCTCAGCACGCGACATAGCTTTGCACACGATAATTGTAACCGTTTCATTGAGAAGAGCTGCCAATATGACACTCTGGCAAAAGTCGAATCGATAGCAAATGACGAAAACGGGCGGATTTCTCAGGTTTTCACTAAATATGAACACTTCTCACATTCCCCCGTCAAACGCGGCTGCTAGACCTCCCTCATACAAAATCGTTCGGAACTACCTCATGTCCAAGCCACGAAAGCCGTCTAAAAAGTCAATAATCGATAGTTAAAACTTGATTTGGACTGCTCCGTACTGTCTATCACATCAACTTAGAAGCTTCTTCTGTGTTCTATTATGGTGCTTTGAGGGTCTCCGCGTACCGCAGCACGCGATATAGCTTTGCACACGATAAATGTAACCGTTTCAGAGAGAAGAGCGGCCAATATGACGATCTGGCATTAATTCGATTCGATAGCAAAGGACGAAAACGGCCGGATTTCTCAGTTTTTCACTACATATGAACACTTCTCACATTCCCCCGTCAAACGCGGCTGCTAGACCTCCCTCATACAAAATCGTTCGGAACTACCTCATGTCCAAGCCACGAAAGCCGTCTAAAAAGTCAATAATCGATAGTTAAAACTTGATTTGGACTGCTCCGTACTGTCTATCACATCAACTTAGAAGCTTCTTCTGTGATCCTTTATGGTGCTTTTAGTGTCTCCGCATACCGCAGCACGCGACATAGCTTTGTACACGATAAATGTAGCGGTTTCAGAGAGAATAGCGTGCAATATGACGATCTGAAATTAAGTTGATTCGATAGCAAATGATGAAAACGCTCGGATATCCCAGGTTTTCTCTACATATGAACACATTTCACATTCCCCCGTGCAACGCGTCTCTTAGACATCCCTTTATGCAATATCTGCAGGTCCTAGGTCATCTCAAAGGAACCAATGCCGTCTAAAAAGAAAATAATCGATAGATAAAACTTGAATTGTACTGCTTCGTACTGGTTATCACATCAACTTAGAAGCTTCTTCTGTGTTCTATTATGGTGATTTTAGTGTCTCCGCATACCTTAGCACGCGATATGGCTTTGCACACGATAAATCTAACGGTTTCAGAGAGAAAAGCGGGCAATATGACGATCTGGCATTAAGCTGATACGATAGCAAATGACGAAAATGGGCGGATTTCTCAGGTTTTCACTACATATGTTCAATTTTCACATTCCCCCGTGCAACGCGGCTGCTAGACCTTACTTCATGCAAAGTCGTAAAGTCCTAGCTCAAGTTCAAGGCACCAAAATCGTCTAAAAATTCAATAATCCATAACTAAACCTTGAATAGTACTGCCTCGTACTGGCTATCACATCAACTTAGAAGCTTTTTCTGTTTTCTATTATGGTGCTTCTAGTGTCTCCGCATACCGCAGCACGCGACATACCTTTGCACACGATAAAAGTAACCGTTTCAGAGACAAGTGCGGCCAGTATGACGATCTGGCATTAAGTCGATTCGATAGCAAATGACGAAAACGGGCTTATTTCTCAGGTTTTCACTACATATGAACACTTTTCACATTCCGCCGTGCAACGCGGCTGCTAGACCTCACTTCATGAAAAATCTTAAGGTCCTAGCTCATGTGCAATGCACCATAACCGTCTAAAAGGTCAATAACCGATAACTAAAACTTGAATTGTACTGCTTCGTTTTGGCTATCACACCAACTTAGAACCTTCTTCTGTGTTCTATTATGGTGCTTTTAGTGTCTCCGCATACCGCAGCACGCGACAAAGCTTTGCACACGATAAATGTCACCGTTTCAGAGAGAAGAGCCGAAAATATGACGATCTGGCAAATGTCGATTCGATAGCAAATCACGAAAACGGGTGTATTTCCCAGGTTTTCACTACATATGAACACTTTTCACATTCCCCAGTGCATAACGGCTGCTAGACCTCCCTTCATGCAAAATCTTAAGGTCCTAGCTCATGTCCAAGGCACCAAAGCCGTCTAAGAAGTCAATATCGATAACTAAAACTTGATTTGTACTGCTTCTTACTGGCTATCACTTCAACTTAGAAGCTTCTTCTGTGATCCATTATGGTGCTTTTAGTGTCTCCGCATAACGCAGCACGCGACATGGCTTTGCACACGAATAATGTAACCGTTTCAGAGAGAGGAGCGCGAAATATGACGATCTGGCATTAGGTCGATTCGATGGCAAATGACGAAAACGGGCGGATTCCTCAGGTTTTCACTACATATGAACACTTTTCACATTACCCCGTGTAACGCGGCTGCTGGATCTCCCTTCATGCAAAATTTTAAGGTCCTAGCTCATGTCCAAGGCACCTAAGCCGTCTAAAAAGTCAATAATCGATAGCTAAAACTGGAATTGTACTGCATCTAACTGGCTATCACATCAACTTAGAAGCTTCTTCTGTGTTCTATTATGGAGGTTTTAGTGTCTCCGCATACCGCAGCACGCGACATAGCTTTGCACACGATAAATGTAACCGTTTCAGTGAGAAGAGCCGCCAATACGACGATCTTTCAAACGTTGATTCGATAGCAAATGAGGAGAACGGGCGGATTTCCCAGGTTTTCACTACATATGAACACTTCTCACATTCCCCCGTCAAACGCAGCTGCTAGACCTCCCTAATGCAAAATCTTAAGGACCTACCTCATGTCCAAGCCACGAAAGCCGTCTAAAAAGTCAATAATCGATAGTTAAAACTTGAATTGGACTGTTTCGAACTGGATATCACATCAACTTAGAAGCTTCTTCTTTGATCTATTATGGTGCTTTTAGTGAGTCCGCATACCGCAGCACGTGACATAGCTTTCCTAACGATAAATGTAACTTTCTCAGGGTGAAAACCGGCCAATATGACGATCTGGCAAAACTCGAATCGACAGCAAATGACGAAGACGGGCGGATTTCTCAGGTTTTCGCTACATAAGAACACTTTTCACATTCCCCCGTGCAACGCGGCTGCTATATCTCCATTCATGGAATATTTTAAGGTCCTAGCTCATGTCGAAGGCACCAACGCCGTCTAAAAAGTCAATAATCGATAGGTAAAACTTGAATTGTACTGCTTCGTTTTGGCTATCACATCAACTTAGAAGCTTAATCTGTGTTCTTTTATGGTCCTTTTAGTGTCTCCACATACCGCAGCACGCGATATGGCTTTGCACACGATAAATGTAACCGTTTCAGAGAGAAGAGCGGCCAATATGACGATCTGGCATTAATTCGATTCGATAGAAAATGACGAAAACGGCGTATTTCTAGTTTTTTCTACATATGAACAGTTTTCACAATCTCCCGTACAACGTGGCTGCTAGACCTCGGTTCATGCCAAATCTTAAGTTCCTGGATCATGTCCAAGACACCGAAGCCGTCTAAAAAGTTAATAATCGATAACTAAAACTTGAATTGTCCTGCATTGTACTGATTATCACATTAACTTAGAAGCTTCATCTGTGTTCAATTATGGTGCATTTAGTGTCTCCACATACCGCAGCACGCCATATAGCTTTGCACACGATAAATGTAACAGTTTCAGAGCGATGAGCGGCCAATACGAAGATCTGGCATTACGTCGATTCGATAGCAAATGACGAAAACGGGCGGATTTCTCCGGTTTCCACTACATATGAACACTTTTCAAATTCCGTCGTGCAACGCGGCTGCTAGACCTCCATTCATGCAAATTCTCAAGGTCCTAGCTCATGTCCAAGGCACCAAAGCCGTCTAAGAAGTCAATATCGATAACTAAAACTTGATTTGTACTGCTTCTTACTGGCTATCACTTCAACTTAGAAGCTTCTTCTGTGATCCATTATGGTGCTTTTAGTGTCTCCGCATAACGCAGCACGCGACATGGCTTTGCACACGAATAATGTAACCGTTTCAGAGAGAGGAGCGCGAAATATGACGATCTGGCATTAGGTCGATTCGATGGCAAATGACGAAAACGGGCGGATTCCTCAGGTTTTCACTACATATGAACACTTTTCACATTACCCCGTGTAACGCGGCTGCTGGATCTCCCTTCATGCAAAATTTTAAGGTCCTAGCTCATGTCCAAGGCACCTAAGCCGTCTAAAAAGTCAATAATCGATAGCTAAAACTGGAATTGTACTGCATCTAACTGGCTATCACATCAACTTAGAAGCTTCTTCTGTGTTCTATTATGGAGGTTTTAGTGTCTCCGCATACCGCAGCACGCGACATAGCTTTGCACACGATAAATGTAACCGTTTCAGTGAGAAGAGCCGCCAATACGACGATCTTTCAAACGTTGATTCGATAGCAAATGAGGAGAACGGGCGGATTTCCCAGGTTTTCACTACATATGAACACTTCTCACATTCCCCCGTCAAACGCGGCTGCTAGACCTCCCTAATGCAAAATCTTAAGGACCTACCTCATGTCCAAGCCACGAAAGCCGTCTAAAAAGTCAATAATCGATAGTTAAAACTTGAATTGGACTGCTTCGAACTGGATATCACATCAACTTAGAAGCTTCTTCTTTGATCTATTATGGTGCTTTTAGTGACTCCGCATACCGCAGCACGTGACATAGCTTTCCTAACGATAAATGTAACCTTCTCAGGGTGAAAACCGGCCAATATGACGATCTGGCAAAACTCGAATCGACAGCAAATGACGAAGACTGGCGGATTTCTCAGGTTTTCGCTACATAAGAACACTTTTCACATTCCCCCGTGCAACGCGGCTGCTATATCTCCATTCATGGAATATTTTAAGGTCCTAGCTCATGTCGAAGGCACCAACGCCGTCTAAAAAGTCAATAATCGATAGGTAAAACTTGAATTGTACTGCTTCGTTTTGGCTATCACATCAACTTAGAAGCTTAATCTGTGTTCTTTTATGGTCCTTTTAGTGTCTCCACATACCGCAGCACGCGATATGGCTTTGCACACGATAAATGTAACCGTTTCAGAGAGAAGAGCGGCCAATATGACGATCTGGCATTAATTCGATTCGATAGAAAATGACGAAAACGGCGTATTTCTAGTTTTTTACTACATATGAACAGTTTTCACAATCTCCCGTACAACGTGGCTGCTAGACCTCGGTTCATGCCAAATCTTAAGTTCCTGGATCATGTCCAAGACACCGAAGCCGTCTAAAAAGTTAATAATCGATAACTAAAACTTGAATTGTCCTGCATTGTACTGATTATCACATTAACTTAGAAGCTTCATCTGTGTTCAATTATGGTGCATTTAATGTCTCCACATACCGCAGCACGCCATATAGCTTTGCACACGATAAATGTAACAGTTTCAGAGCGATGAGCGGCCAATACGAAGATCTGGCATTAAGTCGATTCGATAGCAAATGACGAAAACGGCGGATTTCTCCGGTTTCCACTACATATGAACACTTTTCAAATTCCGTCGTGCAACGCGGCTGCTAGACCTCCATTCATGCAAATTCTCAAGGTCCTAGCTCATGTCCAAGGCACCAAAGCTGTCTAAAATTCAATAATCGATAACTAAAACTTGAATTGTACTGCTTCGTACTGGCTATCACATCAACTTCGAAGATTCTTCTGTGTACTATTATGGTGCTTTTAGTGTCTCCGCATACCGCAGCACGCGACATAGCTTTGCACACGGTAAATGTAACCGTTTCAGAGAGATGTGCGGCCAATATGACGATCTGGCAAATGTCGATTCGATAGCAAATGACGAAAACATACGGATTTCTCAGGTCTTCACTACATATGAACACTTTTCACATTCACCCGTGCAACGCGGCTGCTAGACCTCCCTTGACGGAAAATCTTACGGTGCTAGCTGATACCCAAGGCACCAAAGCTGTCTACAAAGTCAATAATCGATAGCTAAAACTTGAATTGTACTACTTGGTACTGGCTATCACATCAACTTAGAATAATCTTCTGTGTTCCATTATGGTGCTTTTAGTATCTCTGCATTTCGCAGCACGTTACATAGCTTTGCACACGATAAATGTAACCGTTTCAGAGAGAAGAGCGGCCAATATAGCGATCTGGCATTATGTCGATTCGATAACAAATGACGAAAACGGGCGTATATTTCAGGTTTTCACTACATATGGACACTTTTCACATTCCCCCGTGCAACGCGGCTGCTAGACCTCCCTTCATGCAAAATCTTAAGGTCAAAGCTCATGTCCAAAGCACCAAAGCCGTCTAAAAAGTGAATAATCGATGACTTAAACTAGATTTGTACTGCTTCGTTTTGGCTATCACACCAACTTAGAAACATCTTCTCTGTTCTATTATGGTGCTTTTATTGTCTACGCATACCGCAGCACGCGACATACTTTTCACACGATAAATGTAACCGTTTCAGAGAGAAGAGCGGCCAATCAGACGATCTGACAAAAGTCGATTCAATAGCAAATGACGTAATCGGCGGATTTCTCGGTTTTTACTACATATGAACACTTTGCACATTCCCCCGTGCAACGCGGCTGCTAGAACTCCCTCATGCAAAATCTTAATATCCTAGCTCATGTCCAGTGCACCAAAGCCGACTAAAATGTCAATAATCGATAGCTAAAAGAATTATTTTACGGCTTCTTACTGGCTATTACGTCAACTTAGAAGCTTCTTCTGTGTTCTACTATGGTGCTTGTAGTGTCTCCGCATTCCGCAGCACGCGACATAGCTTTGCACACGATAATTGTAACTGTTTCATAGAGAAGAGCGGCAAATATGACGATCTGGCAAAAGTCGATTCGATAGCAAATGACGAAAACGGGCGGATTTCTCATGTTTCCACTACATATGAACACTTTTCACATTCCCCCGTGACACGCGGTTGCTAGAACTCGCTTCATGCAAAATCTTAAGGTCCTGGATCATGTCCAAGGCACCGAAGCCGTCTAAAAAGGTAATAATCGATACCTAAAACTTGAATTGTACTGCTGCGTACTTTCTATCACTTCAACTTAGAAGCTTATTCTGTGTTCTATTATGGAGCTTTTAGTGTCTCCGCATACCGCAGCACGCGACATAGCTTTGCACACGACAAATGTAACCGTTGCAGAGAGAATTCCGGCCAATATGACGATCTGGCATTAAGTCGATTCGATAGCAAATGACGAAAACGGGCGGATTTCTCAGGTTTTCACTACATGTGAACACTTTTCACATTCCCCCGTGCAACGCGGCTGCTAGACTCCTTTCATGCAAGGTCGTAAGGTCCTAGCTCATGACCAAGTCACCAAAATCGTCTGAAAAGTCAATAATCGATAACTAAAACTTCAATTGTACTGCTTAGGACTGACTATCTCATCAACTTAGAAGCTTCTTCTGTGTTCTATTATGTTGCTTTTAGTGTGTCCGCATACCACAGCAGCGACATGGCTTTGCACACGATAAATGTAACCGTTTCAGAGAGAATACCGGCCAATATGACGATCTGTCATTAATTTGATTCGATAGCAAATGACGAAAACGGGCGGATTTCTCAGGTTTTCACAACGTATGAACACTTTTCACATTCCCCAGTGCAACGCGTCTACTAGACCTACCTTTATGCAAAATCTTAAGGTCCTAGCTCATGTCCAAGGCACCAAAGCCGTTTAAAAAGTCAATATTCGATAACTGAAACTTGAAATGTACTGCTTCGGACTGGCTATCACACCAATTTAGAAGCTTCTTTTGAGTTCTGTTATGGTGCTTTTAGTGTCTCCGCATACCGCAGCACGCGACATAGCGTTGCACACGATAAATGTAACCGTTTCAGAGAGAAGAGCGGGCAATATGACGATCTGGCATTTAGTCGATTCGATAGCAAATGACGAAAACGGGGGGATTTCTCAGGTTTTCACTACATATGAACACTTTTCACATTCCCCCGTGCAACGCGGATACTAGACCTCCCTTCATGCAAGGTCACAAGGTCCTAGCCCATGTCCAAGGCACAAAATCGTCTAAAAATTCAATAATCGATAAATAAAACTTGAATTGTACTGCTTCGTACAGGCTATCACATCAATTTAGAAGCTTCATCTGTGTTCTATTATGTTGCTTTTAGTGTCTACGCATACCGCAGCACGCAACATAGCTTTGCACACGATAAATGTAACCGTTACAGAGAGAAGAGCGGCCAAATTGACGATCTGGCAAAAGTCGATTCGATAACTAATGTCGAAAACGGGCAGATTTCTCACGTTTTCACTGCATATAACCACTTTTCACATTCCCCCGTGCAACGCGGCTGCTAGATCTCCCTTCATGCAGAATCTTAAGGTCCTAGCTCATGTCCAAAGCACCAAAGCCGTCTAAAAAGTCAATAATCGATAACTAAAACTTGAATTGTACTGCTTCGTACTGGCTATCACATCAACTTAGAAGCTTCTTCTGTGTTCTATTATGATGCCTTTAGTGTCTCCGCATACCGCAGCACGCGACATAGCTTTGCACACGATAAATGTAACCGTTTAAGAGAGAAGAGCGGCCAATATGACGATCTGGCATTAAGTCGATTCGATAGCAAATGACGAAAACGAATGGATTTCTCAGGATTTCACTACATTTGAACACTTTTCACATTCCCCCGTCCAACGCGGCAGCTAGACTGCTTTCATGCAAGGTCGTAAGGCCCCAGCGCATGTCCAAGGCACCAATATCGTCTAAAAAGTCAAAAATCGATAACTAAATCTTGAATTGTACTGCTTCGTACTGGCTATCACATCAACCTAGAAGCTTCTTCTGTGTTCTATTATGGTGCTTCTAGTGTCTCCACATACCACAGCACGCGACATAGCTTTGAACACGAAAAAAATAATAGCTTCCGAGAGAAGAGCGGCCAATATGACGATATGGCATGAAGTCGATTCGATAGCAAGTGATGAAAACTTGCCGATTTCTCAGGTTTTCACTACATATGAACACCTTTCACATACCCCCATCCAACGCGGCTGCTAGAACTCCTTTCATGCAAAATCATAAGGTCCTAGCTCATGTCCAAGGCACCAAAGCCGTCTAAAAAGTAAATAATCGTTAACTAAAACTTGAATTGGACTGCTTCGTACTGGCTATCACTTCAACTTAGAAGCTTCATCTGTGTTCTATTATGATGCCTTTAGTGTCTCCGCATACCGCAGCACGCGACATAGCTTTGCACAGGATAAATGTAACCGTTTAAGAGAGAAGAGAGGCCAATTTGACGATCTGGCATTAAGTCGATTCGATAGCAAATGACGAAAACGAGTGGATTTCTCAGGATTTCACTACATTTGAACACTTTTCACATTCCCCCGTCCAACGTGGCAGCTAGACTGCTTTCATGCAAGGTCTTAAGGTCCCAGCGCATGTCCAACGCACAAATATCGTCTAAAAAGTCAATAATCGATAACTAAATCTTGAATTGTACTGCTTCGTACTGGCTATCACATCAACCTAGAAGCTTCTTCTGTGTTCTATTATGGTGCTTCTAGTGCCTCCGCAACCACAGCACGCGACATAGCTTTGCACACGAAAAAAATAATCGTTTCCGAGAGAAGAGCGTCCAATATGACGATATGGCATGAAGTCGATTCGATAGCAAATGACCAAAACAGGGGGATTTCTCAGGTTTTCACTACATATGAACACATTTCACATTCCCCCGTGAAAGACCGGTGCTAGAACTCCCTCATGCAAAATCTTAACGTCCAAGCTCATGTCCAAGGCACCAAAGCCGTCTAAAAAGTCAACAATCGATAGCTAAAAATTGAATTGTACTGCTTCGTTTTGGCTATCACACCATCTTAGAAGCTTCTTATGTTTTCTATTATCGTGCTTTTAGTGTCTCCACATATCGCAGCACGCGACAAAGCTTTGCACACGATAAATGTAACCGTTTCAGAGAAAAGAGCGCCCAATATGACGATCTGGCTAAAGTCTATTCCATAGCAAAAAACGAAAACGGGCGAATTTCTCAGGTTTTTACAACATATGAACACTTTTCACATTCCCCCGTGCAACGCGGCTGCTAGACCTCCCTTCATGCAAAATCTTAAGGTCCTGGATCATGTCCATGGCACCGAAGCCGTCTAAAATGGTAATAATCGATACCTAAAACTTGAATTGTACTGCTGCGTACTTTCTATCACTTCAACTTAGAAGCTTATTCTGTGTTCTATTATGGAGCTTTTAGTGTCCCCGCATTCCGCAGCACGCGACATAGCTTTCATAGCTTTGCACACGAGAAATGTAAACATTTCAGAGAGAAGAGCGGCCAATATGACGATCTGGAATTAAGTCGATTCGATAGCAAATGACGAAAACGAGCGGATTTCTCAGGATTTCACTACATATGAACACTTTTCACATTCCCCCGTGCAACGCGGCTGCTAGACTCCTTTCATGCAAGGTCGTAAGGTCCTAGCGCATGTACATGGCACCAAAATCGTCTAAAACGTCAATAATCTGTAACTAAATCTTGAATTGTACTGCTTCGTACTGGCGATCACATCAACATAGAAGCTTTTTCTGTGTTCTATTATAGCGCTTCTAGTGTCTCCGTATTCCACAGCATGCGACAAAGCTTTGCACACGATAAATGTAACCGTTTCAGAGAGAATACCGGCCAATATGACGATCTGGCATTAAGTCGATTCGATAGCAAATGACGAAAACGGGCGGATTTCTCAGGTTTTCACAACGTATGAACAGTTTTCACATTCCACAGTGCAACGCGGCTACTAGACCTACCTTTATGCAAAATCTTAAGGTCCTAGCTCATGTCCAAGGCACCAAAGCCGTTTAAAAAGTCAATAATCGATAACTGAAACTTGAAATGTACTGCTTCGGACTGGCTATCACACCAATTTAGAAGCTTCATTTGTGTTCTGTTGTGGTGCGTTTAGTGTCTCCGCATACCGCAGCACGCGACATAGCGTTGCACATGATAAATGTAACCGTTTCAGAGAGAAGAGCGGGCAATATGACGATCTGGCATTTAGTCGATTCGATAGCAAATGTCGAAAACGGGGCGATTTCTCAGGTTTACACTACATATGAACACATTTCACATTCCCCCGTGAAAGACGGCTGCTAGAACTCCCTCATGCAAAATCTTAACGTCCTAGCTCATGTCCAAGGCACCAAAGCCGTCTAAAAAGTCAGTAATCGATAACTAAAACTTGAATTGTACTGCTTCTTACTGGCTATCACAACAACTTAGAAACTTCATCTGTGTTGTATTATGGTGCTTTTAGTGTCTCCGCATACCGAAGCACGCGACATAGCTTTGCACACGATAAATGTAACCGTTTCAGAGAGAAGAGCCGCCAACTTGACGATCTGGCAAATGTCTATTCGATAGCAAATGACGAAAACGGGTGGATTTCTCATGTTTTCACTACATATGAACACCTTTCACATTCCCACGTCCAACGCGGCTGCTAGAACTCCCTCATGCAAAATTTTAAGGCCCCAGCTTATGTCCAAGGCACCAAAGCCATCTAAAATGTCAATAATCGATAACACAAACTTGAATTGTACTGCTTCTTACTGGCTATCACATCAACTTAGAAGCATCTTCTGTGTTCCATTATGGTGCTTTTAGTTTCTCCGCATACCACAGCACGCGACATATCTTTGCACACGATACATGTAACCGTTTCAGTGAGAAGAGCCGCCAATACGACGATCTGGCATTAAGTCGATTCGATAGGAAATGACGAAAACAAGCGGATTTCTCAGGTTTTCAATGCATATGAACAGTTTTCACATTCTCCCCTGCAACGCGGCTGCTAGACCCCCCTTCATTCAAGGTCGTAAGGTCCTAGCTAATGTCCAATTCACCAATATAGTCTAAAAATTCAATAACCGATAACTAAACTTTGAATTGTACTGCTTCGTACAGGCTATCACATCAGGACAGGTCGTAGCTCATGTCAAAGGAACCAAAGCCGTCTAAAAAGTCAATAATCGTTAACAAAATCATAAATTGTACTGCTTCGTACTGGCTATCACATCAATTTAGAAGCTTCTTCTGTGTTCTGTTATGGTGCTTTTAGTGTCTCCACATACCGCAGCACGCGACATAACTTTGCACACGATACATGTAACCATTTAAGAGAGAAGAGCGGGCAATATGACGATCTGGCACTAAGTCGATTCGACAGCAAATGTTGAAAACGGGCGGATTTCTCAGGTTTCCACTATATATGAATACTTTTCACATTCCCCCGTGCAACGCAGCTCCTAGACATCCTTTCATGCAATATCGTAAGGTCGTAGCTCATGTCAAAGGAGCCAGGTTTCCACTATATATGAACACTTTTCACATTCCCCCGTGCAACGCAGCTCCTAGACATCCTTTCATGCAATTTCGTAAGGTCGTAGCTCATGTCAAAGGAACCAATGCCAACTAAAAAGTCAATAATCGATAACTAAAACTTGAATTGTACTGCTTCGTAGTGTCTATCACTTCATCATAGAAGCTTCTTCTGTGTTCTGTTATGGTGCTTTTAGTGTCTCCACATACCGCAGCACGCGACAAAGCTTTGCACACGATAAATGTAACCGTTTCAGAGAGAACAGCGGCCAAGATGACGATCTGGCATTAAGTCGAATCGATAGCAAATAACGAAAACGGGCGGATTTCTCAGGTTTTTACAACATATGCACACTTTTAACATTCTCTCTTGCAATGTGGCTGCTAGACCTCCGTTCATGCAAAATCTTAAGGTCCCAGCTCATGTCGAAGGCACCAAAGCCGTCTAAAAAGGTAATAATCGATAACTAAAACTTGAAATGTACGGCTAAGTACTTTCTATCACATCAACTTAGATTCTTCTTCTGTGTTCTATTATGGTGCTTTTAGTGTTCAGGCATTCCGCAGCTCGCGACATAGGTTTGCACACGATAAATGTAACCGTTTCAGAGAGAATACCGGCCAATATGACGATCTGGCATTAAGTCGATTCGATAGCAAATGACGAAAACGGGCGGATTTCTCAGGTTTTCACTACATATGAACACTTTTCACATTCCCCCGTGCAACGCGGCTGCTAGACCTCCCTTCATGCAGGGTCGTAAGGTCCTAGCTCATGTCCAAGGCACCAGAATCGTCTAAAAATTCAATAATCGATAACTAAAACTTTAATTGTACTGCTTCGTATTAGCTATCACATCAACTTAGAAGCTTCTTCTGTGTTCTATTATGATGCTTTTAGTGTCTCTGCATACCGCAGCACGCGACATAGCTTTGCACACGATAAATATAACGGTTTCAGGGAGAATAGCGGGCACTATGACGATCTGGCGTTAAGTCGATTCGATAGCAAATGACGAAACATAGGCGGATATCTCAGGTTTTCACTGTATTTGAACACTTTTCAAATTCCCCCGTGCAACGCAGCTGCTAGACCTCCCTTCCTGCAAATTCTTATGGTCCTAGCTCATGTCCAAGGCACCAAAGCCATATAAAAAGTCAATAATGGATAACTAAAACTTGAAATCTACTGCTTCGTAATGGCTATCACATCAACTTAGAAGCTTCATGTGTGTTCTATTATGGTGTTTTTAGTGTCTCCGCTACCTTAGCACGAGACATTGCTTTGCACACGATAAATGTAACCGTTTCAGAGAGAAGAGCGGCCAATATGACGATCTGGCATTAAGTCGATTCGATAGCAAATAACGAAAACGGTCGGATTTCTCAGGTTTTACTACATATGAACACTTTTCACATTCCCCCGTGCAACGCGTCTGCGAGACCTCCATTCCTGCAAAATCTGAATTTCTTTGCTCATGTCCAAGGCACCAATGCCGTGTGAAGAGTCAATAATCGATAAGTAAAACTTGAATTGTACTGCTTCGTACTGGCTATCACATCCACTTAGAAGCTTCATCTGTGTTCTATTATTGTGCTTTTGGTGTCTAGACATTCCGCAGCTCGCGACATAGTTTTTTACACGATAAATGTAGACGTTTCAGGGAGAAGAGCGGCCGGTATGACGATCTGGCATTACGTCGATTCTATAGCAAATGACGAAAACGGTCGGATTTCTCAGGTTTTTACTACATATGAATACTTTTCACATTCTCTCGTGCAACGTGGCTGCTAGACCTCCCTTCATGCAAAATCTTAAGGTCACAGCTCTTGTTCAAGGCACCAAAGCCGTCTGACAAGTCAATAATCGATTACTAAAACTTGAATTGTACTGCTTCGCACTGGTATCACATCAACTTAGAAGCTTCTTGTGTGTTCTATTACGCTGTTTTAAGTGTCTCCGCATACCGCAGCACGCGATATGGCTTTGCACACGACAAATGTAACAGTTTCAGAGAGAATACCGGCCAATATGACGATCTGGCATTAAGTCGATTCGATAGCAAAGGACGAAAACGGGCGGATTTCTCAGGTATTCACTACATATGAACACTTTTCACATTCCCCCGTGCAACGCGGCTGCGAGACCTCCATTCCTGCAAAATCTTAAAGTCCTAGCTCATGTCCACGGCACCAAAGCCGTCTGACAAGTCAATAATCGATACGTAAAACTTGAATAGTACTGCTTCGTACTGGTATCACATCAACTTAGAAGCTTCTTGTGTGTTCTATTACGCTGTTTTAAGTGTCTCCTCATACCGCAGCACGCGACATAGCTTTGCACGCGATAAATGTAACCGTTTCATAGAGAAGAGCAACCAATATGACGATCTGGCGTTAAGTCGATTCGATAGCAAATAAAGGAAACGGGCGAATTCCTCAGGTTTTTACAACATATGAACACTTTTCACATTCTATCGTGCAACGTGGCTGCTAGACCTTCCTTCATGCATAATCTTGAGGTCCTAGCTCATGTCCAATGCACCAAAGCCGTCTAAAAAGTCAATAATCGATAACTAAAACTTGAATTGCACTTCTTCGTACTGGCTATCACATCAACTTAGTAGTTTCTTGTGTGTTCTATTATGCAGTTTTTAGTGTCTCCGCATACCGCAGCACGCGACATAGCTTTGCACACGATAAATGTAACCATTTCAGAGTGAACAGCGGCCAAGATGACGATCTGGCATTAAGTCGAATCGATAGCAACGAAAACGGGCGGATTTCACAATTTTTCACTACATATCAACACTTTTCACATTCTCCCATGCAACGCGGCTGCTAGACCTCCCTTCCTGCAAAATCTGAAGGTCGTAGCTCATGTCCAAGGCACCAAAGCCGTCTAAAAAAGGCAATAATCGATAACTGAAACTTGAATTGTACTGCTTCGTACTGGCTATCACATTAACTTAGGTGCTTCTTTTGTATTATATTATGGTGCTTTTCGTGTCTCCACATACCGCAGTACGCGACATAGCATTGCACACGATAAATGTAACCATTTCAGAGAAAACAGCGGCCAAGATGACGATCTGGCATTAGGTCGATTCGATAGCAAATAACGAAAACGGGCGGATTTCTTAGGTTTTTACAACATATGAACACTTTTCACATTCTCTCTTGCAACGTGGCTGCCAGACCTCCGTTCATGCAAAATCGTAAGGTCCTAGGTCATGTCCAAAACACCAAGGCCGTCTAAAAAAGGCAATAATCGATAACTAAAACTTGAATTGTACCGCTTCGTACTGGCTATCACATCAACTTAGATGCTTCTTTTGTATTATATTATGGTGCTTTTACTGTTTCCACATACCGCAGCACGCGACATAGCTTTGCACACGATAAATGTAACCATTTCAGAGAGAACAGCGGCCAAGATGACGATCTGGCATTAAGTCGAATCGATAGCAAATAACGAAAACGGGCGGATTTCACAAGTTTTCACTACATATCAACACTTTTCACATTCTCAAATGCAACGCGGCGGCTAGACCTCCCTTCCTGCAAAATCTGAAGGTCCTAGCTCATGTCAAAGGCACCAAAGCCGTCTAAAAAAGGCAATAATCGATAACTGAAATTTGAATTGTACTGCTTCGTACTGGCTATCACATTAACTTAGGTGCTTCTTTTGTATTATATTATGGTGCTTTTCGTGTCTCCACATACCGCAGCACGCGACATAGCATTGCACACGATAAATGTAACCATTTCAGAGAGAAGAACCGTCAATATGACGATCTGGCATTAAGTCGATTCGATAGCAAATGACGAAAACGGGCAGATTTCTCAGGTTTTCACTACATATGAACACCTTTCACATTCCCCTGTGCAACGCGGCTGCTATACCTACCTTCTTACAAAATCTTAAGGTACTAGCTCATGTCCAAGGCACCAAAGCCGTCTAAAAATTCAATAATCGATAACTAAAACTTGAAATGTACGGCTTCGTACTGGCTATCACATCAACTTAAATGCTTCTCCTATGTTCCATTATGGTGCTTTTAGTGTCTAGGCATTCCGCAGCAGGCGAGATAACTTTGCACACGATAAATGTGACCGTTCAAGAGAGAAGAGCGGCCAATATGAAGATCTGGCATTAGGTCGATTCGATAGCAAATAACGAAAACGGGCGGATTTCTCAAGTTTTTACAACATATGCACACTTTTCACATTCTCTCTTGCAATGTGGCTGCTAGACCTCCGTTCATGCAAAATCTTAAGGTCCCAGCTCATGTCCAAGGCACCAAAGCCGTCTAAAAAGGTAATAATGGATAACTAAAACTTGAAATGTACGGCTAAGTACTTTCTATCACATCAACTTAGATTCTTCTTCTGTGTTCTATTATGGTGCTTTTAGTGTTCAGGCATTCCGCAGCTCGCGACATAGGTTTGCACACGATAAATGTAACCGTTTCAGAGAGAATACCGGCCAATATGACGATCTGGCATTAAGTCGATTCGATAGCAAATGACGAAAACGGGCGGATTTCTCAGGTTTTCACTACATATGAACACTTTTCACATTCTCCCGTGCAACGCGGCTGCTAGACCTCCCTTCATGCTGGGTCGTAAGGTCCTAGCTCATGTCCAAGGCACCAGAATCGTCTAAAAATTCAATAATCGATAACTAAAACTTTAATTGTACTGCTTCGTATTAGCTATCACATCAACTTAGAAGCTTCTTCTGTGTTCTATTATGATGCTTTTAGTGTCTCTGCATACCGCAGCACGCGACATAGCTTTGCACACGATAAATATAACGGTTTCAGGGAGAATAGCGGGCACTATGACGATCTGGCGTTAAGTCGATTCGATAGCAAATGACGAAACATAGGCGGATATCTCAGGTTTTCACTGTATTTGAACACTTTTCAAATTCCCCCGTGCAACGCAGCTGCTAGACCTCCCTCCCTGCAAATTCTTATGGTCCTAGCTCATGTCCAAGGCACCAAAGCCATATAAAAAGTCAATAATGGATAACTAAAACTTGAAATCTACTGCTTCGTAATGGCTATCACATCAACTTAGAAGCTTCATGTGTGTTCTATTATGGTGTTTTTAGTGTCTCCGCTTACCTTAGCACGAGACATTGCTTTGCACACGATAAATGTAACCGTTTCAGAGAGAAGAGCGGCCAATATGACGATCTGGCATTAAGTCGATTCGATAGCAAATAACGAAAACGGTCGGATTTCTCAGGTTTTACTACATATGAACACTTTTCACATTCCCCCGTGCAACGCGTCTGCGAGACCTCCATTCCTGCAAAATCTGAATTTCTTTGCTCATGTCCAAGGCACCAATGCCGTGTGAAGAGTCAATAATCGATAAGTAAAACTTGAATTGTACTGCTTCGTACTGGCTATCACATCCACTTAGAAGCTTCATCTGTGTTCTATTATTGTGCTTTTGGTGTCTAGACATTCCGCAGCTCGCGACATAGTTTTTTACACGATAAATGTAGACGTTTCAGGGAGAAGAGCGGCCGGTATGACGATCTGGCATTACGTCGATTCCATAGCAAATGACGAAAACGGTCGGATTTCTCAGGTTTTTACTACATATGAATACTTTTCACATTCTCTCGTGCAACGTGGCTGCTAGACCTCCCTTCATGCAAAATCTTAAGGTCACAGCTCTTGTTCAAGGCACCAAAGCCGTCTGACAAGTCAATAATCGATAACTAAAACTTGAATTGTACTGCTTCGTACTGGTATCACATCAACTTAGAAGCTTCTTGTGTGTTCTATTACGCTGTTTTAAGTGTCTCCGCATACCGCAGCACGCGATATGGCTTTGCACACGACAAATGTAACAGTTTCAGAGAGAATACCGGCCAATATGACGATCTGGCATTAAGTCGATTCGATAGCAAATGACGAAAACGGGCGGATTTCTCAGGTATTCACTACATATGAACACTTTTCACATTCCCCCGTGCAACGCGGCTGCGAGACCTCCATTCCTGCAAAATCTTAAAGTCCTAGCTCATGTCCACGGCACCAAAGCCGTCTGACAAGTCAATAATCGATACGTAAAACTTGAATAGTACTGCTTCGTACTGGCTATCACATCAACTTAATTGCTTCTTTTGTATTATATTATGGTGCTTTTAGTGTTACCACATACCGCAGCACGCGACATAGCTTTGCACACGATAAAGGTAACCATTTCAGAGAGAAGAACGGCCAATATGACGATCTGGCATTAGGTCGATTCGATAGCAAATAACGAAAACGGGCGGATTTCTCAGGTTTTTACAACATATGAACACTTTTCACATTCTCTCTTGCAACGTGGCTGCCAGACCTCCGTTCATGCAAAATCGTAAGGTCCTAGGTCATGTCCAAAACACCAAGGCCGTCTAAAAAAGGCAATAATCGATAACTAAAACTTGAATTGTACTGCTTCGTACTGGCTATCACATCAACTTAGATGCTTCTTTTGTATTATATTATGGTGCTTTTACTGTTTCCACATACCGCAGCACGCGACATAGCTTTGCACACGATAAATGTAACCATTTCAGAGAGAACAGCGGCCAAGATGACAATCTGGCATTAAGTCGAATCGATAGCAAATAACGAAAACGGGCGGATTTCACATGTTTTCACTACATATCAACACTTTTCACATTCTCAAATGCAACGCGGCGGCTAGACCTCCCTTCCTGCAAAATCTGAAGGTCCTAGCTCATGTCAAAGGCACCAAAGCCGTCTAAAAAAGGCAATAATCGATAACTGAAATTTGAATTGTACTGCTTCGTACTGGCTATCACATTAACTTAGGTGCTTCTTTTGTATTATATTATGGTGCTTTTCGTGTCTCCACATACCGCAGCACGCGACATAGCATTGCACACGATAAATGTAACGATTTCAGAGAGAAGAACCGTCAATATGACGATCTGGCATTAAGTCGATTCGATAGCAAATGACGAAAACGGGCAGATTTCTCAGGTTTTCACTACATATGAACACTTTTCACATTCCCCTGTGCAACGCGGCTGCTATACCTACCTTCTTACAAAATCTTAAGGTACTAGCTCATGTCCAAGGCACCAAAGCCGTCTAAAAAGTCAATAATCGATAACTAAAACTTGAAATGTACAGCTTCGTACTGGCTATCACATCAACTTAGATGCTTCTCCTATGTTCCATTATGGTGCTTTTAGTGTCTAGGCATTCCGCAGCAGGCGAGATAGCTTTGCACACTATAAATGTATCCATTTAAGAGAGAAGAGCGGCCAATATGAAGATCTGGCATTAGGTCGATTCGATAGCAAATAACGAAAACGGGCGGATTTCTCAGGTTTTTACAACATATGACTACTTTTCACATTCTCTCGTGCAACGTGGCTGCTAGACCTCCCTTCATGCAAAATCGTAAGGTCCTAGCTCATGTTCAATGTACCAAAGCCGTCTAAAAAGTCAATAATCGATAACTAAAACTTGAAATGTACGGCTAAGTACTTTCTATCACATCAACTTAGATGCTTCTTCTGCGTTCTATTATGGTGCTTTTAGTGTTCAGTCATTCCGCAGCTCGCGACGTAGGTTTGCACACGATAAATGTAACCGTTTCAGAGAGAATACAGGCCAATATGACGATCTGGCATTAAGTCGATTCGATAGCAAATGACGAAAACGGGCGGATTTCTCATATTTTCACTACATATAAACACTTTTCACATTCTCGCGTGCAACGCGGGTGTTATACCTCCCTTCATGCAGGATCGTAAGGTCCTAGCTCATGTCCAAGGCACCACAATCGTCTAAAAATTCAATAATCGATAACTAAAACTTGAATTATACTGCTTCGTACTTTCTATCACATCAACTTAGCTGCTTCTTTTGTATTATATTATGGTGCTTTTCGTGTCTCCACATACCGCAGCACGCGACATAGCATTTCACACGACAAATGTAACCATTTCAGAGAGAAGAACCGTCAATATGACGATCTGGCATTAAGTCGATTCGATAGCAAATGACGAAAACGTTCAGATTTCTCAGGTTTTCACTACATATGAACACTTTCCACATTCCCCTGTGCAACGCGGCTACTATACCTACCTTGATGCAAAATCTTAAGGTACTAGCTCATGTCCAAGGCGCCAAAGCCGTCTAAAAAGTCAATAATCGATAACTAAAACTTGAAATGTACGGCTCCGTACTGGCTATCACATCAACTTAGATGCTTCTCCTATGTTCTATTATGGTGCTTTTAGTGTCTAGGCATTCCGCAGCAGGCGAGATAGCTTTGCACACGATAAATGTAACCGTTTAAGAGAGAAGAGCGGCCAATATGAAGATCTGGCATTAGGTCGATTCGACAGCAAATAACGAAAACGGGCGGATTTCTCAGGTTTTTACAACATATGAACACTTTTCACATTCTGTCGTGCAACGTGGCTACTAGACCTCCCTTCATGCAAAATCTTAAGGTACTAGCTCATGCCCACGGCACCAAAGCCGTCTAAAAAGTCAATAATCGATAACTAAAACTTGAATTGCACTGCTTCGTACTGGCTATCACATCAACTTAGTAGTTTCTTGTGTGTTCTATTATGCAGTTTTTAGTGTCTCCGCATACCGCAGCACGCGATATGGCTTTGCACACGACAAATGTAACAGTTTCGGAGAGAAGAGCGGCCAATATGACGATCTGGCATTAAGTCGATTCGATAGCAAATGACGAAAACGGGCAGATTTCTCAGGTTTTCACTACATATGAACACTTTTCACATTCCCCTGTGCAACGCGGCTGCTATACCTACCTTCTTACAAAATCTTAAGGTACTAGCTCATGTCCAAGGCACCAAAGCCGTCTAAAAAGTCAATAATCGATAACTAAAACTTGAAATGTACGGCTAAGTACTTTCTATCACATCAACTTAGATGCTTCTTCTGTGTTCTATTATGGTGCTTTTAGTGTTCAGTTATTCCGCAGCTCGCGACATAGGTTTGCACACGATAAATGTAACCGTTTCAGAGAGAATACAGGCCAATATGACGATCTGGCATTAAGTCGATTCGATAGCAAATGACGAAAACGGGCGGATTTCTCAGGTTTTCACTACATATAAACACTTTTCACATTCTCGCGTGCAACGCGGGTGTTATACCTCCCTTCATGCAGGGTCGTAAGGTCCTAGCTCATGTCCAAGGCACCAGAATCGTCTAAAAATTCAATAATCGATAACTAAAACTTGAAATGTACGGCTAAGTACTTTCTATCACATCAACTTAGATGCTTCTTCTGCGTTCTATTATGGTGCTTTTAGTGTTCAGTCATTCCGCAGCTCGCGACGTAGGTTTGCACACGATAAATGTAACCGTTTCAGAGAGAATACAGGCCAATATGACGATCTGGCATTAAGTCGATTCGATAGCAAATGACGAAAACGGGCGGATTTCTCATATTTTCACTACATATAAACACTTTTCACATTCTCGCGTGCAACGCGGGTGTTATACCTCCCTTCATGCAGGATCGTAAGGTCCTAGCTCATGTCCAAGGCACCACAATCGTCTAAAAATTCAATAATCGATAACTAAAACTTGAATTATACTGCTTCGTACTTTCTATCACATCAACTTAGCTGCTTCTTTTGTATTATATTATGGTGCTTTTCGTGTCTCCACATACCGCAGCACGCGACATAGCATTTCACACGACAAATGTAACCATTTCAGAGAGAAGAACCGTCAATATGACGATCTGGCATTAAGTCGATTCGATAGCAAATGACGAAAACGTTCAGATTTCTCAGGTTTTCACTACATATGAACACTTTCCACATTCCCCTGTGCAACGCGGCTACTATACCTACCTTGATGCAAAATCTTAAGGTACTAGCTCATGTCCAAGGCGCCAAAGCCGTCTAAAAAGTCAATAATCGATAACTAAAACTTGAAATGTACGGCTTCGTACTGGCTATCACATCATATTAGATGCTTCTCCTATGTTCTATTATGGTGCTTTTAGTGTCTAGGCATTCCGCAGCAGGCGAGATAGCTTTGCACACGATAAATGTAACCGTTTAAGAGAGAAGAGCGGCCAATATGAAGATCTGGCATTAGGTCGATTCGACAGCAAATAACGAAAACGGGCGGATTTCTCAGGTTTTTACAACATATGAACACTTTTCACATTCTGTCGTGCAACGTGGCTACTAGACCTCCCTTCATGCAAAATCTTAAGGTACTAGCTCATGCCCACGGCACCAAAGCCGTCTAAAAAGTCAATACTCGATAACTAAAACTTGAATTGCACTGCTTCGTACTGGCTATCACATCAACTTAGTAGTTTCTTGTGTGTTCTATTATGCAGTTTTTAGTGTCTCCGCATACCGCAGCACGCGACATAGCTTTGCACATGACAAATGTAACCGTTTCAGAGAGAAGAGCGGCCAATTTGACGATCTGGCATTAAGTCGATTCATTAGCATATGACGAAAACGGGTGGATTTCTCCGGTTTTCACTACATATGAACACTTTTCACATTCCCCCATGCAACGCGGCAGCTATACTTCCCTCCCTGCAAAATCTCAAGCTCCGAGCTCATGTCCATTCACCAAAGCCGCCTAAAAAGGCAATAATCGATAACTAAAACTTAAATTGTACTGCTACGTGCTGGCTTTCACATCAACTTAGATGCTTCTTCTGTGTTCTAACACATCAACTTAGAAATTTCTTCTGTGTTCTGTTATGGTGCTTTTAGTGTCTCCTCATACCGCAGCTCGCGACATAGGTTTGCACACGATAAATGGAACCGTTTCAGAGGAAAGAGCGGCCAATAAGACAATCTGGCATTAAGTTGATTCGATAGAAAAAGACGAAACGGGCTGATTTCTCAAGTTTTCACTACATATGAACACGTTTCACATTCCCCCATGAAACGTGGCTGCTAGACCTCCCTTCATGGAAAATCGTAAGGTCCTAGCACATATCCAAGGCACCAAAGAAGGGTAAAAAGTCAATAACCGATAACTAAAGCTTGAATTGTACTACTTCTTACTGGCTATTACATCAACTTAGAAGCTTCATCAGTGTTCTACTACGGTGCTTCTAGTGTCTCCGCATACCGCAGCACGCGACATAGCTTTGCAGACGATAAGTACAATCGATTCAGAGAGAAGGGCGACCAATGTGACGATCTGGCTTTAAGTCGATTCGATAACAAATGACGAAAACGGACGGATTTCTCAGGTTTTTACTACATATGAACACTTCTCACATTCTCCCGTGCAACTCGGCTGCTGGTCCTCCTTTCATGCAAAATGTTAAGGTCCTAGCTCATATCCAATGCACCAAAGAAGTGTAAAAAGTCAATAATCGATACCTCAAACGTGAATTGTACTACTTCTCACTTGCTATTACATCAACCTAGAAGCTCCATCTGTGTTCTACTATGGTGCTTTTAGTGTCCCCGCATACCGCAGCACGCGACATAGCTTTGCAGACGATAAATGTAACCGTTTCAGAGAGAAGAGCGACCAATGTGATGATCTGGCTTTAAGTCGATTCGATAACAAATGACGAAAACGTGCGGATTTCTCAGGTTTTTACCACATATGAACACTTTTCACATTCTCCCGTGCAACGCGGCAGCTAGTCCTCCTTTCATGCAAAACGTTAAGGTCCTAGAACATGTCCAAGGCACCAAAGTAGTGTAAAAAGTCAATTATAGATAACTAAAACTTGAATTGTACTACTTCTTACTGGCTATTACATCAACCTAGAAGCTTCATCTGTGTTCTACTATGGTGCTTTTAGTGTCTCCGCATACCGCAGCACGAGACATAGTTTTACAGACGATAAATGTAACCGTTTCAGACTGAAGTGCGGCCTATGTGACGATATGGCTTCAAGTCGATTCGATAACAAATGACGAAAACGGACGGATTTCTCAGGTTTTTACTACATATGAACACTTTTCACATTCTCCCGTGCAACGCGGCTGCTAGGCCTCCTTTCATGCAATATCTTAAGTTCCAACCTCATGTCCAGGGCACCAAAGAAGTTTAAAAAGTCAATAATCGATAACAAAAACTTGAATTGTACTACTTCTTACTGGCTATTACATCAACTTAGAAGCTTCATATGTGTTCCACTACGGTGCTTTTAGTGTCTCAGCATACCGCAGCACGCGACATAGCTTTGCAAACGATAAGTACAACCGTTTCAGACAGAAGGGCGACAACGTGACGATCTGGCTTTAAGTCGATTCGAAAACAAATGACGAAAACGGACGGATTTCTCAGGTTTTTAATACATATGAACACTTTTCACATTCTCCCGTGCAACTCGGCTGCTAGTCCTCCTTTCATGCAAAATCTTAAGTTCCTAGCACATGTCGAAGGCAACAAAGAGGGGTAAAAAATCAATAATCCATAAATACAACTTGAATTGTACTACTTCTTACTGGCTATTACACCTTCTTAGAAGCTTCATGTGTGTTCTACTATGGTGCTTTTAGTTCTCCACATACCGCAGCACGCGACATAGCTTTGCAGATGATAAGTACAACCGTTTCAGAGAGAAGAGATTCCAATGTGACGATTTGGCTTTAAGTCGATTCGATAACAAATGACGAAAACGGACGGATTGCTCAGGTTTTTACTACATATGAACACTTTTCACATTCTCCCGTGCAACTCGGCTGCTAGTTCTCCTTTCATGCAGAATCTTAAGGTCCTAGCTCATGTCCAACCGCACCAAAGCCAGCTAAAGAGTCAATAATCGATACCTAAAACTTGAATTGTACTACATCTTACTGGCTATTACATCAACATAGAAGCTTCATCTGTGTTCTACTATGGTGTTTTTGGTGTCTCCACATACCGCAGCACGCGACATAGCTTTGCAGACGATAAGTACAACCGTTTCTGAGAGAAGAGAGGTTAATGTGACGATTTGGCTTTAAGTGGATTCGATAACAAATGACGAAAACGGACGGATTTCTCAGGTTTTTACTACATATGAACACTTTTCACATTCTCCCGTGCAACTCGGCTGCTAGTTCTCCTTACATGCAGAATCTTAAGGTCCCAGCTCATGTCCAAGGCACCAAAGCCAGCTAAAAAGTCAATAATCGATACCTAAAACTTGAATTGTACTACTTCTTACTGGCTATTACATCAACTTAGAAGCTTCATCTGTGTTCTACTATGGTGCTTTAAGTGTCTCCGCATACCGCAGCACGCGACATAGCTTTGCAGACGATAAGTAAAACCGTTTTAGACAGAAATGCGGCCAATGTGACGATCTGGCTTTAAGTCGATTCGATAACAAATGACGAAAACGGACGGATTTCTAGGTTTTTACTACATATGAGCACTTTTCACATTCTCCCGTGCAACTCGGCAGCTAGTCCTCCTTTCATGCAGAATCTTAAGGTCCTAGCTCATGTCCAAGGAACCGAAGCCAGCTAAAAAGTCAATAATCGATACCCAAAACTTGAATTGTACTACTTCTTACTGGCTATTACATTAAATTAGATGCTTCATCTGTGTTTTACTATGGTGGTTTTAGTGTCTCCGCATACCGCAGCACACGTCTTAGCTTTGCAGACGATAAGTACAACCGTTTCAGAGAGAAGAGCGGCAAGTGTGACATTCTGGTTTTAAGTCGATTCGATAACAAATGACGAAAACGGACGGATTTCTCAGGTTTTTACTACATATGAACACTTTTCACATTCTGCCGTGCAACTCGGCTGCTAGTTCTCTTTTCATGCAGAATCTTAAGGTCCTAGCTCATGTCCAACCGCACCAAAGCCAGCTAAATAGTCAATAATCGATACCTAATACTTGAATTGTACTACTTCTTACTGGCTATTACATCAACATAGAAGCTTCATCTGTGTTCTTCTATGGTGCTTTTAGTATTTCCACATACCGCAGCACGCGACATAGCTTTGCAGACGATAAGTACAACCGTTTCAGAGAGAAGAGAGGCCAATGTGACGATTTGGCTTTAAGTCGATTCGATAACAAATGACGAAAACGGACGGATTTCTCAGGTTTTTACTACATGTGAACACTTTTCACATTCTCCCGTGCAACTCGGCTGCTAGTTCTCCTTTCATGCAGAATCTTAAGGTCCTAGCTCATGTCCAAGGCACCAAAGCCAGCTAAAAAGTCAATAATCGATACCTAAAACTTGAATTGTACTACTTCTTACTGGCTATTACATCAACTTAGAAGCTTCATCTGTGTTCTACTATGGTGCTTTTAGTGTCTCGGCATACCGCAGCACGCGACATAGCTTTGCAGACGATAAGTACAATTGTTTCAGAGAGAAGAGCGACCAATGTGACGATCTGGCTTTAAGTCGATTCGATAACAAATGACGAATACGGACGGATTTCTCAGGTTTTTACTACATATGAACACGTTTCACATTCTCCCGTGCAACTCGGCTGCCAGTCCTCCTTTCCTGCAGATTCTTAAGGTCCTAGCTCATGTCCAAGCCGCCAAAGCCAGCTAAAAAGTCCATAATCGATACCTAAAACATGAATTGTACTACTTCTTACTGGCTATTACATCAACTTAGAACCTTCATCTGTGTTCTACTATGGTGCTAATAGTGTCTCCGCATACCGCAGCACGCGATATAGCTTTGCAGACGATAAGTACAACCGTTTTAGACAGAAATGCGGCCAATGTGACGATCTGGCTTTAAGTCGATTCGATAACAAATGACGAAAACGGACGGATAACTAGGTTTTTACTACATATGAACAGTTTTCACATTCTCCCGTGCAACTCGGCAGCTAGTCCTCCTTTCATGCAGAATCTTAAGGTCCTAGCTCATGTCCAAGGAACCAAAGCCAGCTAAAAAGTCAATAATCGATACCTAAAACTTGAATTGTACTACTTCTTACTGGCTATTACATCAACTTAGAACCTTCATCTGTGTTCTACTATGGTGCTAATAGTGTCTCCGCATACCGCAGCACGCGACATAGCTTTGCAGACGATAAGTACAATCGTTTCAGAGAGAAGAGCGACCAATTTGACGATCTGGCTTTAAGTCGATTCGATAACAAATGACGAAAACGGACGGATTTCTCAGGTTTTTACTACATATGAACACTTCTCACATTCTCCCGTGCAACTCGGCTACTGGTCCTCCTTTCATGCAAAATGTTAAGGTCCTAGCTCATATCCAATGCACCAAAGAAGTGTAAAAAGTCAATAATCGATACCTCAAACGTGAATTGTACTACTTCTCACTTGCTATTACATCAACCTAGAAGCTCCATCTGTGTTCTACTATGGTGCTTTTAGTGTCCCCGCATACCGCAGCACGCGACATAGCTTTGCAGACGATAAATGTAACCGTTTCAGAGAGAAGAGCGGCCAATGTGATGATCTGGCTTTAAGTCGATACGATAACAAATGACGAAAACGTGCGGATTTCTCAGGTTTTTACCACATATGAACACTTTTCACATTCTCCCGTGCAACGCGGCAGCTAGTCCTCCTTTCATGCAAAACGTTAAGGTCCTAGAACATGTCCAAGGCACCAAAGTAGTGTAAAAAGTCAATTATAGATAACTAAAACTTGAATTGTACTACTTCTTACTGGCTATTACATCAACCTAGAAGCTTCATCTGTGTTCTACTATGGTGCTTTTAGTGTCTCCGCATACCGCAGCACGAGACATAGTTTTACAGACGATAAATGTAACCGTTTCAGACTGAAGTGCGGCCAATGTGACGATATGGCTTCAAGTCGATTCGATAACAAATGACGAAAACGGACGGATTTCTCAGGTTTTTACTACATATGAACACTTTTCACATTCTCCCGTGCAACGCGGCTGCTAGGCCTCCTTTCATGCAATATCTTAAGTTCCAACCTCATGTCCAGGGCACCAAAGAAGTTTAAAAAGTCAATAATCGATAACAAAAACTTGAATTGTACTACTTCTTACTGGCTATTACATCAACTTAGAAGCTTCATATGTGTTCCACTACGGTGCTTTTAGTGTCTCAGCATACCGCAGCACGCGACATAGCTTTGCAAACGATAAGTACAACCGTTTCAGACAGAAGGGCGACAACGTGACGATCTGGCTTTAAGTCGATTCGAAAACAAATGACGAAAACGGACGGATTTCTCAGGTTTTTAATACATATGAACACTTTTCACATTCTCCCGTGCAACTCGGCTGCTAGTCCTCCTTTCATGCAAAATCTTAAGTTCCTAGCACATGTCGAAGGCAACAAAGAAGGGTAAAAAATCAATAATCCATAAATACAACTTGAATTGTACTACTTCTTACTGGCTATTACACCTTCTTAGAAGCTTCATGTGTGTTCTACTATGGTGCTTTTAGTTCTCCACATACCGCAGCACGCGACATAGCTTTGCAGATGATAAGTACAACCGTTTCAGAGAGAAGAGATTCCAATGTGACGATTTGGCTTTAAGTCGATTCGATAACAAATGACGAAAACGGACGGATTGCTCAGGTTTTTACTACATATGAACACTTTTCACATTCTCCCGTGCAACTCGGCTGCTAGTTCTCCTTTCATGCAGAATCTTAAGGTCCTAGCTCATGTCCAACCGCACCAAAGCCAGCTAAAGAGTCAATAATCGATACCTAAAACTTGAATTGTACTACATCTTACTGGCTATTACATCAACATAGAAGCTTCATCTGTGTTCTACTATGGTGTTTTTAGTGTCTCCACATACCGCAGCACGCGACATAGCTTTGCAGACGATAAGTACAACCGTTTCTGAGAGAAGAGAGGTTAATGTGACGATTTGGCTTTAAGTGGATTCGATAACAAATGACGAAAACGGACGGATTTCTCAGGTTTTTACTACATATGAACACTTTTCACATTCTCCCGTGCAACTCGGCTGCTAGTTCTCCTTACATGCAGAATCTTAAGGTCCCAGCTCATGTCCAAGGCACCAAAGCCAGCTAAAAAGTCAATAATCGATACCTAAAACTTGAATTGTACTACTTCTTACTGGCTATTACATCAACTTAGAAGCTTCATCTGTGTTCTACTATGGTGCTTTAAGTGTCTCCGCATACCGCAGCACGCGACATAGCTTTGCAGACGATAAGTAAAACCGTTTTAGACAGAAATGCGGCCAATGTGACGATCTGGCTTTAAGTCGATTCGATAACAAATGACGAAAACGGACGGATTTCTAGGTTTTTACTACATATGAGCACTTTTCACATTCTCCCGTGCAACTCGGCAGCTAGTCCTCCTTTCATGCAGAATCTTAAGGTCCTAGCTCATGTCCAAGGAACCGAAGCCAGCTAAAAAGTCAATAATCGATACCCAAAACTTGAATTGTACTACTTCTTACTGGCTATTACATTAAATTAGATGCTTCATCTGTGTTTTACTATGGTGGTTTTAGTGTCTCCGCATACCGCAGCACACGTCTTAGCTTTGCAGACGATAAGTACAACCGTTTCAGAGAGAAGAGCGGCAAGTGTGACATTCTGGTTTTAAGTCGATTCGATAACAAATGACGAAAACGGACGGATTTCTCAGGTTTTTACTACATATGAACACTTTTCACATTCTGCCGTGCAACTCGGCTGCTAGTTCTCTTTTCATGCAGAATCTTAAGGTCCTAGCTCATGTCCAACCGCACCAAAGCCAGCTAAATAGTCAATAATCGATACCTAATACTTGAATTGTACTACTTCTTACTGGCTATTACATCAACATAGAAGCTTCATCTGTGTTCTTCTATGGTGCTTTTAGTATTTCCACATACCGCAGCACGCGACATAGCTTTGCAGACGATAAGTACAACCGTTTCAGAGAGAAGAGAGGCCAATGTGACGATTTGGCTTTAAGTCGATTCGATAACAAATGACGAAAACGGACGGATTTCTCAGGTTTTTACTACATGTGAACACTTTTCACATTCTCCCGTGCAACTCGGCTGCTAGTTCTCCTTTCATGCAGAATCTTAAGGTCCTAGCTCATGTCCAAGGCACCAAAGCCAGCTAAAAAGTCAATAATCGATACCTAAAACTTGAATTGTACTACTTCTTACTGGCTATTACATCAACTTAGAAGCTTCATCTGTGTTCTACTATGGTGCTTTTAGTGTCTCGGCATACCGCAGCACGCGACATAGCTTTGCAGACGATAAGTACAATTGTTTCAGAGAGAAGAGCGACCAATGTGACGATCTGGCTTTAAGTCGATTCGATAACAAATGACGAATACGGACGGATTTCTCAGGTTTTTACTACATATGAACACGTTTCACATTCTCCCGTGCAACTCGGCTGCCAGTCCTCCTTTCATGCAGATTCTTAAGGTCCTAGCTCATGTCCAAGCCGCCAAAGCCAGCTAAAAAGTCCATAATCGATACCTAAAAAATGAATTGTACTACTTCTCACAGGCTATTACATTTAATTAGATGCTTCATCTGTGTTTTACTATAGTGGTTTTAGTGTCTCCGCATACCGCAACACACGTCATAGCATTGCAGACGATAAGTACAACCATTTCAGAGAGAAGAGCGGCCAATGTGACGATCTGGCTTTACGCGATTCGATAACAAATGACGATAACGAACGAATTTTTCGGGTTTTTACTGCATATGAACACTTTTCACATTCTCCCGTGCAACTCAGCTGCTAGTCCTCCTTTCATGCAGAATCTTAAGGTCCTAGCTCATGCCCAAGGCACAAAAGCCACCTAAAAAGTCAATAATCGATACCTAAAACTTGAATTGTACTACTTCTTACTGGCTATTACATCAACATAGAAGCCGCATCTGTGTTCTACTATGGTGCTTTTTGTTCTCCACATACCGCAGCACGCGACATAGCTTTGCAGACGATAAGTACAATCGTTTCAGAGAGAAGAGCGACCAATGTGACGATCTGGCTTTAAGTCGATTCGATAACAAATGACGAAAACGGACGGATTTCTCATTTTTTTACTACATATGAACACTTTTCACATTCTCCCGTGCAACTCGGCTGCTAGTTCTCCTTTCATGCAGAATCTTAAGGTCCTAGCTCATGTCCAAGGCACCAGAGCCAGCTAAAAAGTCAATAATCGATACCTAAAACTTAAATTGTACTACTTCTTACTGGCTATTACATCAACTTAGAAGCTTCATCTGTTTTCTACTATGGTGGTTTTAGTGTCTCCGCATACCGCAGCACACGTCTTAGCTTTGCAGACGATAAGTACAACCGTTTCAGAGAGAAGAGCGGCAAGTGTGACATTCTGGTTTTAAGTCGATTCGATAACAAATGACGAAAACGGACGGATTTCTCAGGTTTTTACTACATATGAACACTTTTCACATTCTGCCGTGCAACTCGGCTGCTAGTTCTCTTTTCATGCAGAATCTTAAGGTCCTAGCTCATGTCCAACCGCACCAAAGCCAGCTAAATAGTCAATAATCGATACCTAATACTTGAATTGTACTACTTCTTACTGGCTATTACATCAACATAGAAGCTTCATCTGTGTTCTTCTATGGTGCTTTTAGTATTTCCACATACCGCAGCACGCGACATAGCTTTGCAGACGATAAGTACAACCGTTTCAGAGAGAAGAGAGGCCAATGTGACGATTTGGCTTTAAGTCGATTCGATAACAAATGACGAAAACGGACGGATTTCTCAGGTTTTTACTACATGTGAACACTTTTCACATTCTCCCGTGCAACTCGGCTGCTAGTTCTCCTTTCATGCAGAATCTTAAGGTCCTAGCTCATGTCCAAGGCACCAAAGCCAGCTAAAAAGTCAATAATCGATACCTAAAACTTGAATTGTACTACTTCTTACTGGCTATTACATCAACTTAGAAGCTTCATCTGTGTTCTACTATGGTGCTTTTAGTGTCTCGGCATACCGCAGCACGCGACATAGCTTTGCAGACGATAAGTACAATTGTTTCAGAGAGAAGAGCGACCAATGTGACGATCTGGCTTTAAGTCGATTCGATAACAAATGACGAATACGGACGGATTTCTCAGGTTTTTACTACATATGAACACGTTTCACATTCTCCCGTGCAACTCGGCTGCCAGTCCTCCTTTCATGCAGATTCTTAAGGTCCTAGCTCATGTCCAAGCCGCCAAAGCCAGCTAAAAAGTCCATAATCGATACCTAAAACATGAATTGTACTACTTCTTACTGGCTATTACATCAACTTAGAACCTTCATCTGTGTTCTACTATGGTGCTAATAGTGTCTCCGCATACCGCAGCACGCGATATAGCTTTGCAGACGATAAGTACAACCGTTTTAGACAGAAATGCGGCCAATGTGACGATCTGGCTTTAAGTCGATTCGATAACAAATGACGAAAACGGACGGATAACTAGGTTTTTACTACATATGAACAGTTTTCACATTCTCCCGTGCAACTCGGCAGCTAGTCCTCCTTTCATGCAGAATCTTAAGGTCCTAGCTCATGTCCAAGGAACCAAAGCCAGCTAAAAAGTCAATAATCGATACCTAAAACTTGAATTGTACTACTTCTTACTGGCTATTACATCAACTTAGAACCTTCATCTGTGTTCTACTATGGTGCTAATAGTGTCTCCGCATACCGCAGCACGCGACATAGCTTTGCAGACGATAAGTACAATCGTTTCAGAGAGAAGAGCGACCAATTTGACGATCTGGCTTTAAGTCGATTCGATAACAAATGACGAAAACGGACGGATTTCTCAGGTTTTTACTACATATGAACACTTCTCACATTCTCCCGTGCAACTCGGCTACTGGTCCTCCTTTCATGCAAAATGTTAAGGTCCTAGCTCATATCCAATGCACCAAAGAAGTGTAAAAAGTCAATAATCGATACCTCAAACGTGAATTGTACTACTTCTCACTTGCTATTACATCAACCTAGAAGCTCCATCTGTGTTCTACTATGGTGCTTTTAGTGTCCCCGCATACCGCAGCACGCGACATAGCTTTGCAGACGATAAATGTAACCGTTTCAGAGAGAAGAGCGGCCAATGTGATGATCTGGCTTTAAGTCGATACGATAACAAATGACGAAAACGTGCGGATTTCTCAGGTTTTTACCACATATGAACACTTTTCACATTCTCCCGTGCAACGCGGCAGCTAGTCCTCCTTTCATGCAAAACGTTAAGGTCCTAGAACATGTCCAAGGCACCAAAGTAGTGTAAAAAGTCAATTATAGATAACTAAAACTTGAATTGTACTACTTCTTACTGGCTATTACATCAACCAAGAAGCTTCATCTGTGTTCTACTATGGTGCTTTTAGTGTCTCCGCATACCGGAGCACGAGACATAGTTTTACAGACGATAAATGTAACCGTTTCAGACTGAAGTGCGGCCAATGTGACGATATGGCTTCAAGTCGATTCGATAACAAATGACGAAAACGGACGGATTTCTCAGGTTTTTACTACATATGAACACTTTTCACATTCTCCCGTGCAACGCGGCTGCTAGGCCTCCTTTCATGCAATATCTTAAGTTCCAACCTCATGTCCAGGGCACCAAAGAAGTTTAAAAAGTCAATAATCGATAACAAAAACTTGAATTGTACTACTTCTTACTGGCTATTACATCAACTTAGAAGCTTCATATGTGTTCCACTACGGTGCTTTTAGTGTCTCAGCATACCGCAGCACGCGACATAGCTTTGCAAACGATAAGTACAACCGTTTCAGACAGAAGGGCGACAACGTGACGATCTGGCTTTAAGTCGATTCGAAAACAAATGACGAAAACGGACGGATTTCTCAGGTTTTTAATACATATGAACACTTTTCACATTCTCCCGTGCAACTCGGCTGCTAGTCCTCCTTTCATGCAAAATCTTAAGTTCCTAGCACATGTCGAAGGCAACAAAGAAGGGTAAAAAATCAATAATCCATAAATACAACTTGAATTGTACTACTTCCTACTGGCTATTACACCTTCTTAGAAGCTTCATGTGTGTTCTACTATGGTGCTTTTAGTTCTCCACATACCGCAGCACGCGACATAGCTTTGCAGATGATAAGTACAACCGTTTCAGAGAGAAGAGATTCCAATGTGACGATTTGGCTTTAAGTCGATTCGATAACAAATGACGAAAACGGACGGATTGCTCAGGTTTTTACTACATATGAACACTTTTCACATTCTCCCGTGCAACTCGGCTGCTAGTTCTCCTTTCATGCAGAATCTTAAGGTCCT
The DNA here is from genome assembly GCF_023897955.1 of Schistocerca gregaria. Lineage (NCBI taxonomy): Eukaryota > Metazoa > Arthropoda > Insecta > Orthoptera > Acrididae > Schistocerca > Schistocerca gregaria. The sequence goes on along the minus strand of NW_026061711.1, from coordinate 1,316,708 downwards.
AGCTCATGTCCAACCGCACCAAAGCCAGCTAAAGAGTCAATAATCGATACCTAAAACTTGAATTGTACTACATCTTACTGGCTATTACATCAACATAGAAGCTTCATCTGTGTTCTACTATGGTGTTTTTAGTGTCTCCACATACCGCAGCACGCGACATAGCTTTGCAGACGATAAGTACAACCGTTTCTGAGAGAAGAGAGGTTAATGTGACGATTTGGCTTTAAGTGGATTCGATAACAAATGACGAAAACGGACGGATTTCTCAGGTTTTTACTACATATGAACACTTTTCACATTCTCCCGTGCAACTCGGCTGCTAGTTCTCCTTACATGCAGAATCTTAAGGTCCCAGCTCATGTCCAAGGCACCAAAGCCAGCTAAAAAGTCAATAATCGATACCTAAAACTTGAATTGTACTACTTCTTACTGGCTATTACATCAACTTAGAAGCTTCATCTGTGTTCTACTATGGTGCTTTAAGTGTCTCCGCATACCGCAGCACGCGACATAGCTTTGCAGACGATAAGTAAAACCGTTTTAGACAGAAATGCGGCCAATGTGACGATCTGGCTTTAAGTCGATTCGATAACAAATGACGAAAACGGACGGATTTCTAGGTTTTTACTACATATGAGCACTTTTCACATTCTCCCGTGCAACTCGGCAGCTAGTCCTCCTTTCATGCAGAATCTTAAGGTCCTAGCTCATGTCCAAGGAACCGAAGCCAGCTAAAAAGTCAATAATCGATACCCAAAACTTGAATTGTACTACTTCTTACTGGCTATTACATTAAATTAGATGCTTCATCTGTGTTTTACTATGGTGGTTTTAGTGTCTCCGCATACCGCAGCACACGTCTTAGCTTTGCAGACGATAAGTACAACCGTTTCAGAGAGAAGAGCGGCAAGTGTGACATTCTGGTTTTAAGTCGATTCGATAACAAATGACGAAAACGGACGGATTTCTCAGGTTTTTACTACATATGAACACTTTTCACATTCTGCCGTGCAACTCGGCTGCTAGTTCTCTTTTCATGCAGAATCTTAAGGTCCTAGCTCATGTCCAACCGCACCAAAGCCAGCTAAATAGTCAATAATCGATATCTAATACTTGAATTGTACTACTTCTTACTGGCTATTACATCAACATAGAAGCTTCATCTGTGTTCTTCTATGGTGCTTTTAGTATTTCCACATACCGCAGCACGCGACATAGCTTTGCAGACGATAAGTACAACCGTTTCAGAGAGAAGAGAGGCCAATGTGACGATTTGGCTTTAAGTCGATTCGATAACAAATGACGAAAACGGACGGATTTCTCAGGTTTTTACTACATGTGAACACTTTTCACATTCTCCCGTGCAACTCGGCTGCTAGTTCTCCTTTCATGCAGAATCTTAAGGTCCTAGCTCATGTCCAAGGCACCAAAGCCAGCTAAAAAGTCAATAATCGATACCTAAAACTTGAATTGTACTACTTCTTACTGGCTATTACATCAACTTAGAAGCTTCATCTGTGTTCTACTATGGTGCTTTTAGTGTCTCGGCATACCGCAGCACGCGATATAGCTTTGCAGACGATAAGTACAATTGTTTCAGAGAGAAGAGCGACCAATGTGACGATCTGGCTTTAAGTCGATTCGATAACAAATGACGAATACGGACGGATTTCTCAGGTTTTTACTACATATGAACACGTTTCACATTCTCCCGTGCAACTCGGCTGCCAGTCCTCCTTTCATGCAGATTCTTAAGGTCCTAGCTCATGTCCAAGCCGCCAAAGCCAGCTAAAAAGTCCATAATCGATACCTAAAACATGAATTGTACTACTTCTTACAGGCTATTACATTTAATTAGATGCTTCATCTGTGTTTTACTATAGTGGTTTTAGTGTCTCCGCATACCGCAACACACGTCATAGCATTGCAGACGATAAGTACAACCATTTCAGAGAGAAGAGCGGCCAATGTGACGATCTGGCTTTACGCGATTCGATAACAAATGACGATAACGAACGAATTTTTCGGGTTTTTACTGCATATGAACACTTTTCACATTCTCCCGTGCAACTCAGCTGCTAGTCCTCCTTTCATGCAGAATCTTAAGGTCCTAGCTCATGCCCAAGGCACAAAAGCCACCTAAAAAGTCAATAATCGATACCTAAAACTTGAATTGTACTACTTCTTACTGGCTATTACATCAACATAGAAGCCGCATCTGTGTTCTACTATGGTGCTTTTTGTTCTCCACATACCGCAGCACGCGACATAGCTTTGCAGACGATAAGTACAATCGTTTCAGAGAGAAGAGCGACCAATGTGACGATCTGGCTATAAGTCGATTCGATAACAAATGACGAAAACGGACGGATTTCTCATTTTTTTACTACATATGAACACTTTTCACATTCTCCCGTGCAACTCGGCTGCTAGTTCTCCTTTCATGCAGAATCTTAAGGTCCTAGCTCATGTCCAAGGCACCAGAGCCAGCTAAAAAGTCAATAATCGATACCTAAAACTTAAATTGTACTACTTCTTACTGGCTATTACATCAACTTAGAAGCTTCATCTGTTTTCTACTATGGTGGTTTTAGTGTCTCCGCATACCGCAGCACACGTCTTAGCTTTGCAGACGATAAGTACAACCGTTTCAGAGAGAAGAGCGGCCAGTGTGACATTTTGGCTTTAGGTAAATTCGATAACAAATGACGAAAACGGACGGATTTCTCAGGTTTTTACTACATATGAACACTTTTCACATACTCCCGTGCAACTCGGCTGCTAGTTCTCCTTTCATGCAGAATCTTAAGGTCCTAGCTCATGTCCAAGGCACCAAAGCCAGCTAAAAAGTCAATAATCGATACCTAAAACTTGAATTGTACTTCTTCTTACTGGCTATTACATCAACTTAGAAGCTTCATCTGTGTTCTAGTATGGTGCTTTTAGTGTCTCCGCATACCGCAGCACGCGACATAGCGATGCAGTCGATAAGTACAATCGTTTCAGAGAGAAGAGCGACCAATGTGACGATATGGCTTTAAGTCGATTCGATAACAAATGACGATAACGAACGGATTTTTCGGGTTTTTCCTGCATATGAACACTTTTCACATTCTCCCGTGCAACTCAGCTGCTAGTCCTCCTTTCATGCAGAATCTTAAGGTCCTAGCTCATGTCCAAGGCACCAAAGCCAGCTAAGAAATTAATAATCGATACCTAAAACCTGAATTGGACTACTTCTTACTGGCTATTACATTAAATTAGATGCTTCATCTGTGTTTTACTATTGTGGTTTTAGTGTCTCCGCATACCGCAGCACACGTCATAGCTTTGCAGACGATAAGTACAAACGTTTCAGAGAGAAGAGCGGCCAATGTGAAGATCTGGCTTTAAGTCGAGTCGATAACAAATGACGAAAACGGACGGATTTCTCAGGCTTTTACTACATATGAGCACTTTTCACATTCTCCCGTGCAAATCAGCTGCTAGTCCTCCTTTCATGAAGAATCTTAAGGTCCTACCTCATGTCCAAGGCACCAAAGATAGCTATAAAGTCAATAATCGATACCTAAAACGTGAATTGTACTACTTCTTACTATCTATTACATCAACTTAGAAGCTTCATCTGTGTTCTACTATGATGCTTTTAGTGTCTCCGCATACCGCAGCACGCGACATAGCTTTGCATACGATAAGTACAATCGTTTTAGACATAAATGCGGCCAATGTGACGATCTGGCTTTAAGTCGATTCGATAACAAATGACGAAAACGGACGGATTTCTAAGTTTTTACTACATATGAACACTTTTCACATTCTCCCGTACAACTCGGCTGTTAGTCCTCCTTTCATGCAGAATCTTAAGGTCCTAGCTCATGTCCAAGGCACCAAAACCAGCTAAAAAGTCAATAATCGATACCTAAAACTTGAATTGTGCTACTTCTTACTGGCTATTACATCAACTTAGAAGCTTCATCTGTGTTGTACTATGGATCTTTTAGTGTTTCCGCATACCGCTGCACGCGACGTAGCTTTGCAGACGATAAGTACAACCGTTTCAGAGAGAAGAGCGGCCAATGTGACGATCTGGCTTTAAGTAGATCGATAACAAATGACGAAAACGGACGGATTTCTAGGTTTTTACTATATATGAACACATTCCACATTCTTCCGTGCAACTCGGCTGCCAGTCCTCCTTTCATGCAGAATCTTAAGGTCCTAGCTCATGTCCAAGGCACCAAAACCAGCTGAAAAGTCAATAATCGATACCTAAAACTTGAATTGTACTATATCTTACTGGTTATTACATCAACTTACAAGCTTCATCTTGTTTTCTACTATGGTGCTTTTAGTGTCTCCGCATACCGGAGCACGAGACATAGCTTTGCAGACGATAATTAGGACCGTTTCAGAGAGAAGAGCGGCCAATGTGAAGATCTGGCTCTAAGTCGAGTCGATAACAAATGACGAAAACGGACGGATTTCTCAGGTTTTTACTACATGTGAACACTTTTCACATTGTCCCGTGCAACTCTGCTGCTAGTCCTCCTTTCATGCAGACTCTTAAGGTCCTAGCTCATGTCCCAGGCGCCAAAGCCAGCTAAAAAGTCAATAATCGATACCTAAAACTTGAATTGGACTACTTCTTACTGGCTATTACATCAACTTAGAACCTTCATCTGTGTTCTACTATGGTGCTTTTAGTGTCTCCGGATACCGCAGCACGCGACATAGCTTTGCAGTCGATAAGTACAATCGTTTCAGAGAGAAGAGCGACCAATGTGACGATCTGGCTTTAAGTCGATTCGGTAACAAATGACGAATACGGACGGATTTCTCAGGTTTTTACTACATGTGAACACTTTTCACATTCTCCCGTGCAACTCGGCTGCTAGTCCTCCTTTCATGCAGATTCTTAAGGTCCTAGCTCATGTCCAAGGCACCAAAGCCAGCTAAAAAGTCCATAATCGATACCTAAAACTTGAATTGTACTACTTCTTACTGGCTATTACATTAAATTAGATGCTTCATCTGTGTTTTACTATGGTGATTTTAGTGTCTCCGCATACCGCAGCACACGTCATATCTTTGCAGACGATAAGTACAACCATTTCAGAGAGAAGAGCGGCCAATGTGACGATCTGGCCTTATGACGATTCGATAAAAAAATGACGATAACGAACGGATTTTTCAGGCTTTTACTGCATATCAACACTTTTCACATTCTCCCGTGCAACTCAGCTGCTAGTCCTCCTTTCATGCATAATCTTAAGGTCCTAGCTCAAGTCCAAGGCACCAAAGCCACCTAAAAAGTCAATAATCGATACCTAAAACTTGAATTGTACTACTTCTTACTGGCTATTACATCAACTTAGAAGCTTCATCTGTGTTCTACTATGGTGCTTTTAGTGTCTCCGCATACCGCAGCACGCGACATAGCTTTGCAGACGATAAGTACAACCGTTTCAGAGAGAAGAGCGGCCAATGTGACGATATGGCTTTAAGTCGATTCGGTAACAAAGGACGAAAACGGACGGATTTCTAGGTTTTTACTACATATGAACACATTCCACATTCTCCCATGCAACTCGGCTGCTAGTCCTCCTTTCATGCAGAATCTTAAGGTCCTAGCTCATGTCCAAGGCACCAAAGCCAGCTAAAAAGTCAATATTCGAAACCTAAAACTTGAATTGTACTATATCTTACTGGCTATTACATCAACTTAGAAGCTTCATCTGTTTTCTACTATGGTGCTTTTAGTGTCTCCGCATACCGGAGCACGAGACATAGCTTTGCAGACGATAATTAATACCGTTTCAGAGAGAAGAGCGGCCAATGTGTAGATCTGGCTTTAAGTCGAGTCGATAACAAATGACGAAAACGGACGGATTTCTCAGGTTTTTACTACATATGAACACTTTTCACATTCTCCCGTGCAACTCGGCAGCTAGTCCTCCTTTCATGCAGAATCTTAAGGTCCTAGCTCATGTCCAAGGAACCAAAGCCAGCTAAAAAGTCAATAATCGATACCTAAAACTTGAATTGGTCTACTTCTTACTGGCTATTACATCAACTTAGAACCTTCATCTGTGTTCTACTATGGTGCTTTTAGTGTCTCCGCATACCGCAGCACGCGACATAGCTTTGCAGACGATAAGTACAATCGTTTCAGAGAGAAGAGCGACCAATGTGACGATCTGGCCTTAAGTCGATTCGATAACAAATGACGAAAACGGACGGATTTCTAGGTTTTTACTACATATGAACACTTTTCACATTGTCCCGTGCAACTCTGCTGCTAGTCCTCCTTTCATGCAGAATCTTAAGGTCCTAGCTCATGTCCAAGGCACCAAAGCCAGCTAAAAAGTCAATAATCGATACCTAAAACTTGAATTGGACTACTTCTTACTGGCTATTACATCAACTTAGAACCTTCATCTGTGTTCTACTATGGTGCTTTTAGTGTCTCCGGATACCGCAGCAAGCGACAGAGCTTTGCAGTCGATAAGTACAATCGTTTCAGAGAGAAGAGCGACCAATGTGACGATCTGGCTTTAATTCGATTCGGTAACAAATGACGAATACGGACGGATTTCTCAGGTTTTTACTACATATGAACACTTTTCACATTCTCCCGTGCAACTCGGCTGCTAGTCCTCCTTTCATGCAGATTCTTAAGATCCTAGCTCACGTCCAAGGCACCAAAGCCAGCTAAAAAGTCCATAATCGATACCTAAAACTTGAATTGTACTACTTCTTACTGGCTATTACATTAAATTAGATGCTTCATCTGTGTTTTACTATGGTGGCTTAATGTCTCCGCATACCGCAGCACACGTCATATCTTTGCAGACGATAAGTACAACCATTTCAGAGTGAAGAGCGGCCAATGTGACGATCTGGCCTTATGCCGATTCGATAAAAAAATGACGATAACGAACGGATTTTTCGGGTTTTTACTGCATATGAACACTTTTCACCTTCTCCCGTGCAACTCTGCTGCTAGTCCACCTTTCATGCAGAATCTTAAGGTCCTAGCCATGTCCAAGGCACCAAAGCCACCTAAAAAGTCAATAATCGATACCTAAAACTTGAATTGTACTACTTCTTACTGGCTATTACATCAACTTAGAAGCTTCATCTGTGTTCTACTATGGTGCTTTTAGTGTCTCCGCATACCGCAGCACGCGACATAGCTTTGCAGACGATAAGTACAACCGTTTCAGAGAGAAGAGCGGCCAATATGACGATCTGGCTTTAAGTCGATTCGGTAACAAATGACGAAAACGGACGGATTTCTAATGTTTTTGCTACATGTGAACACTTGTCACATTCACCCGTGCAACTCGGCTGATAGTCCTCCTTTCATGCAGAATATCAAGGTCCTAGCTCATGTCCAAGGCACAAAAGCAAGCTAAAAAGTCAATTATCAATACCTAAAACTTGAGTTGTACTACTTCTTACTGGCTATTACATCAACTTAGAAGCTTCATCTATTTTCTACTATGGTGCTTTTAGTGTCTGCGCACACCGCAGCACGCGACATAGCTTTGCAGACGATAAGTACAACCGTTTCAGAGAGAAGAGTGGCCAATGTGACGATCTGGCTTTAAGTCGATTCGATAACAAATGACGAAAACGAAAGCTTTTCTAGGTTTTTACTACATGTGAACACATTCCACATTCTCCCGTGCAACTCGGCTGCTAGTCCTCCTTTCATGCAGAATCTTAAGGTCCTAGCTCATGTCCAAGGCACCAAAGCCAGCTAATAAGTCAATAATCGATACCTAAAACTTGAATTGTACTATATCTTACTGGCTATTACATCAACTTAGAAGCTTCATCTGTTTTCTACTATGGTGCTTTTAGTGTCTCCGCAAACTGGAGCACGAGACATAGCTTTGCAGACGATAATTACGACCGCTTCAGAAAGAAGAGCGGCCAATGTGATGATCTGGCTTTAAGTTGAGTCGATAACAAATGACGAATACGGACGGATATCTCAGGTTTTTATTACATATGAACACTTTTCACATTCTCCCGTGCAACTCCGGTGCTAGTTCTCCTTTCATGCAGAATCTTAAGGTCCTAGCTCATGTCCAAGGAACCAAAGCCAGCTAAAAAGTCAATAATCGATACCTAAAACTTAAATTGTACTACTTCTTACTGGCTATTACATCAACTTAGAAGCTTCATCTGTGTTCTACTATAGTGCTTTGAGAGTCTCCGCATACCGCAGCATGCGACATAGCTTTGCAGACGATAAGTACATCCGTTTCAGAGAGAAGAGCGGCCAATGTGACGATCTGGCTTTTAAGTCGATTCGATAACAAATGACGAAAACGGACGGATTACTCAGGTTTTTACTACATATGAACACTTTTCACATTGTCCCGTGCAACTCAGCTGCTAGTCCTCCTTTCATGCAGAATCTTAACGTCCTAGCTCATGTCCAAGGCACCAAAGCCAGCTAAAAAGTCAATAATCGAAACCTAAAACTTGAATTGTGCTATATCTTACTGGCTATTACATCAACTTAGAAGCTTCATCTGTTTTCTACTATGGTGCTTTTAGTGTCTCCGCATACCGGAGCACGAGACATAACTTTGCAGACGATAATTAGGACCGTTTCAGAGAGAAGAGCGGCCAATGTGAAGATCTGGCTTTAAGTCGAGTCGATAACAAATGACGAAAACGGACTGATTTCTCAGGTTTTTACTACATATGAACACTATTCACATTCTCCCGTGCAACTCGGCAGCTAGTCCTCCTTTCATGCAGAATCTTAAGGTCCTAGCTCATGTCCAAGGAACCAAAGCCATCTAAAAAGTCAATAATCGATACCTAAAACTTGAATTAGTCTACTTCGTACTGGCTATTACATCAACTTAGAACCTTCATCTGTGTTCTACTATGGTGCTTTTAGTGTCTCCGCATACCGCAGCACGCAACATAGCTTTGCAGACGATAAGTACAATCGTTTCAGAGAGAAGAGCGACCAATGTGACGATCTGGCTTTAAGTCGATTCGATAACAAATGACGAAAACGGACGGATTTCTAGGATTTTACTACATATGAACACTTTACACATTGTCCCGTGCAACTCTGCTGCTAGTCCTCCTTTCATGCAGAATCTTAAGGTCCTAGCTCATGTCCAAGGTACCAAAGCTAGCTAAAAAGTCAATAATCGATACCTAAAACTTGAATTGGACTACTTCTTACTGGCTATTACATCAACTTAGAACCTTCATCTGTGTTCCACTATGGTGCTTTTAGTGTCTCCGGATACCGCAGTACGCGACAGAGCTTTGCAGTCGATAAGTACAATCGTTTCAGAGAGAAGAGCGACCAATGTGACGATCTGGCTTTAATTCGATTCGGTAACAAATGACGAAAACGGACGGATTTCTAGGTTTTTACTACATATGAACACATTCCACATTTACCCATGCAACTCGGCTGCTAGTCCTCCTTTCATGCAGAATCTTAAGGTCCTAGCTCATGTCCAAGGCACCAAAGCCAGCTAAAAAGTCAATAATCGAAACCTAAAACTTGAATTGTACTATATCTTACTGGCTATTACATCAACTTAGAAGCTTCATCTGTTTTCTACTATGGTGCTTTTAGTGTCTCCGCATACCGGAGCACGAGACATAGCTTTGCAGACGATAATTAGGACCGTTTCAGAGAGAAGAGCGGCCAAAGTGAAGATCTGGCTTTAAGTCGAGTCGATAACAAATGACGAAAACGGACGGATTTCTCAGGTTTTTACTACATATGAACACTTTTCACATTCTCCCGTGCAACTCGGCAGCTAGTCCTCCTTTCATGCAGAATCTTAAGGTCCTAGCTCATGTCCAAGGAACCAAAGCCAGCTAAAAAGTCAATAATCGATACCTAAAACTTGAATTGGTCTACTTCTTACTGGCTATTACATCAACTTAGAACCTTCATCTGTGTTCTACTATGGTGCTTTTAGTGTCTCCGCATACCGCAGCACGCGACATAGCTTTGCAGACGATAAGTACAATCGTTTCAGAGAGAAGAGCGACCAATGTGACGATCTGTCTTTAAGTCGATTCGATAACAAATGACGAAAACGGACGGATTTCTAGGTTTTTACTACATATGAATACTTTTCATATTGTCCCGTGCAACTCTGCTGCTAGTCCTCCTTTCATGCAGAATCTTAAGGTCCTAGCTCATGTCCAAGGCACCAAAGCCAGCTAAGAAGTCAATAATCGATACCTAAAACTTGAATTGGACTACTTCTTACTGGCTGTTACATCAACTTAGAACCTTCATCTGTGTTCTACTGTGGTGCTTTTAGTGTCTCCGGATACCGCAGCAAGCGACAGAGCTTTGCAGTCGATAAGTACAATCGTTTCAGAGAGAAGAGCGACCAATGTGACGATCTGGCTTTAATACGATTCGGTAACAAATGACGAATACGGACGGATTTCTCAGGTTATTACTACATATGAACACTTTTCACATTCTCCCGTGCAACTCGGCTGCTAGTCCTCCTTTCATGCAGATTCTTAAGGTCCTAGCTCATGTCCAAGGCACCAAAGCCAGCTAAAAAGTCCATAATCGATACCTAAAACTTGAATTGTACTACTTCTTACTGGCTATTACATTAAATTAGATGCTTCATCTGTGTTTTACTATGGTGGCTTAATGTCTCCGCATACCGCAGCGCACGTCATATCTTTGCAGACGATAAGTACAACCATTTCAGAGAGAAGAGCGGCCAATGTGACGATCTGGCCTTATGTCGATTCGATAAAAAAATGACGATAACGAACGGATTTTTCGGGTTTTTACTGCATATGAACACTTTTCACATTCTCCCGTGCAACTCGGCTGCTAGTCCACCTTTCATGCAGAATCTTAAGGTCCTAGCCATGTCCAAGGCACCAAAGCAACCTAAAAAGTCAATAATCGATACCTAAAACTTGAATTGTACTGCTTCTTACTGGCTATTACATCAACTTAGAAGCTTCATCTGTGTTCTACTATGGTGCTTTTAGTGTCTCCGCATACCGCAGCACGCGACATAGCTTTGCAGACGATAAGTACAACCGTTTCAGAGAGAAGAGCGGCCAATGTGACGATCTGGCTTTAAGTCGATTCGGTAACAAATGACGAAAACGGACGGATTTCTAATGTTTTTGCTACATGTGAACACTTTTCACATTCACCCGTGCAACTCGGCTGATAGTCCTCCTTTCATGCAGAATATCAAGGCCCTAGCTCATGTCCAAGGCACAAAAGCAAGCTCAAAAGTCAATTATCGATACCTAAAACTTGAGTTGTACTACTTCTTACTGGCTATTTCATCAACTTAGAAGCTTCATCTATTTTCTACTATGGTGCTTTTAGTGTCTGCGCATACCGCAGCACGCGACATAGCTTTGCAGACGACAAGTACAACCGTTTCAGAGAGAAGAGTGGCCAATGTGACGATCTGGCTTTAAGTCGATTCGATAACAAATGACGAAAACGGAAGGATTTCTAGGTTTTTACTACATATGAACACATTCCACATTCTCCCGTGCAACTCGGCTGCTAGTCCTCCTTTCATGCAGAATCTTAAGGTCCTAGCTCATGTCCAAGGCACCAAAGCCAGCTAAAAAGTCAATAATCGATAACTAAAACTTGAATTGTACTATATCTTACTGGCTATTACATCAACTTAGAAGCTTCATCTGTTTTCTACTATGGTGCTTTTAGTGTCTCCGCATACTGGAGCACGAGACATAGCTTTGCGGACGATAATTACGACCGCTTCAGAGAGAAGAGCGGCCAATGTGATGATCTGGCTTTAAGTTGAGTCAATAACAAATGACGAATGCGGACGGATTTCTCAGGTTTTTACTACATATGAACACTTTTCACATTCTCCCGTGCAACTCCGGTGCTAGTTCTCCTTTCATGCAGAATCTTAAGGTCCTAGCTCATGTCCAAGGAACCTAAGCCAGCTAAAAAGTCAATAATCGATACGTAAAACTTAAATTGTACTACTTCTTACTGGCTATTACATCAACTTAGAAGCTTCATCTGTGTTCTACTATGGTGGTTTTAGTGTCTCCGCATACCGCAGCACGCGTCATAGCTTTGCAGACGATAAGTACAAACGTTTCAGAGAGAAGAGCGGCCAATGCAACGATCTGGCTATAAGTCGATTCGATAACAAATGACGAAAACGGACGGATTTCTAATGTTTTTGCTACATGTGAACACTTTTCACATTCTCCCGTGCAACTCGGCTGATAGTCCTCCTTTCATGCAGAATATCAAGGTCCTAGCTCATGTCCAAGGCACAAAAGCAAGCTAAAAAGTCAATAATCACTTCCTAAAACTTGAATTGTACTACTTCTTACTGGCTATTACATCAACTTAGAAGCTTCATCTGTGTTCTACTATGGTGTTTTTAGTGTCTCCGCATACCGCAGCACGCGACATAGATTTGCAGACGATAAGTACAACCGTTTCAGAGAGAAGAGCGGCCAATGTGACGATCTGGCTTCAAGTCGATTCGGTAACAAATGACGAAAACGGACGGATTTCTAGGTTTTTACTTCATATGAACACATTCCACATTCTCCCATGCAACTCGGCTGCTAGTCCTCCTTTCATGCAGAATCTTAAGGTCCTAGCTCATGTCCAAGGCACCAAAGCCAGCTAAAAAGTCAATAATCGAAACCTAAAACTTGAATTGTGCTATATCTTACTGGCTATTACATCAACTTATAAGCTTCATCTGTGTTCTACTATAGTGCCTTGAGAGTCTTCGCATACCGCAGCACGCGACATAGCTTTGCAGACGATAAGTACAACCGTTTCAGAGAGAAGAGCGGCCAATGTGACGATCTGGCTTTAAGTCGATTCGGTAACAAATGACGAAAACGGACGGATTTCTAGGTTTTTACTTCATATGAACACATTCCACATTCTCCCATGCAACTCGGCTGCTAGTCCTCCTTTCATGCAGAATCTTAAGGTCCTAGCTCATGTCCAAGGCACCAAAGCCAGCTAAAAAGTCAATAATCGAAACCTAAAACTTGAATTGTGCTATATCTTACTGGCTATTACATCAACTTATAAGCTTCATCTGTGTTCTACTATAGTGCCTTGAGAGTCTTCGCATACCGCAGCACGCGACATAGCTTTGCAGACGATAAGTACAACCGTTTCAGAGAGAAGAGCGGCCAATGTGACGATCTGGCTTTAAGTCGATTCGGTAACAAATGACGAAAACGGACGGATTTCTAGGTTTTTACTTCATATGAACACATTCCACATTCTCCCATGCAACTCGGCTGCTAGTCCTCCTTTCATGCAGAATCTTAAGGTCCTAGCTCATGTCCAAGGCACCAAAGCCAGCTAAAAAGTCAATAATCGAAACCTAAAACTTGAATTGTGCTATATCTTACTGGCTATTACATCAACTTAGAAGCTTCATCTATTTTCTACTATGGTGCTTTTAGTGTCTCCGCATACCGGAGCACGAGACATAGCTTTGCAGACGATAATTAGGACCGTTTCAGAGAGAAGAGCGGCCAATGTGAAGATCTGGCTTTAAGTCGAGTCGATAACAAATGACGAAAACGGACTGATTTCTCAGGTTTTTACTACATATGAACACTATTCACATTCTCCCGTGCAACTCGGCAGCTAGTCCTCCTTTCATGCAGAATCTTAAGGTCCTAGCTCATGTCCAAGGAACCAAAGCCAGCTAAAAAGTCAATAATCGATACCTAAAACTTGAATTGGTCTACTTCTTACTGGCTATTACATCAACTTAGAACCTACATCTGTGTTCTACTATGGTGCTTTTAGTGTCTCCGCATACCGGAGCACGAGACATAGCTTTGCAGACGATAATTAGGACCGTTTCAGAGAGAAGAGCGGCCAATGTGAAGATCTGGCTTTAAGTCGATTCGATAACAAATGACGAATACGGACGGATTTCTCAGGTTTTTACTACATATGAACACTTTTCACATTCTCCCGTGCAACTCGGCTGCTAGTCCTCCTTTCATGCAGAATCTTAAGGTCCTAGCTGAAGTCCAAGGCACCAAAGCCACCTAAAAAGTCAATAATCGATACCTAAAACTTGAATTGTACTACTTCTTACTGGCTATTACATCAACTTAGAAGCTTCATCTGTTTTCTACTACGGTGATTTTAGTGTCTCGGCATACCGCAGCACGCGACATAGCTTTGCAGACGATAAGTACATCCGTTTCAGAGAGAAGAGCGGCCAATGTGACGATCTGGCTTTATGTCGATTCGGTAACAAACGACGAAAACGGACGGATTTCTAGGTTTTTACTACATATGAACACTTTTCACATTCTCCCGTGCAACTCTGCAGCTAGGCCTCCTTTCATGCAGAATCTTAAGGTCCTAGCTCATGTCCAAGGAACCAAAGCCAGCTAAAAAGTCAATAATCGATACCTAAAACTTGAATTGGACTACTTCTTACTATCTATTACATCAACTTAGAAGCTTCATCTGTGTTCTATTATGGTGCTTTTAGTGTCTCCACATACCGCAGCACGCTACATAGCTTTGCAGACGATAAGTACAACCGTTTCAGAGAGAAGCGCGGCCAATGTAACGATCTGGCTTTAAGTCGATTCGATAACAAATGACGAAAACGGACGGATTTCTAATGTTTTTGCTACATGTGAACACTTTTCACATTCACCCGTGCAACTCGGCTGATAGTCCTCCTTTCATGCAGAATATCAAGGTCCTAGCTCATGTCCAAGGCACAAAAGCAAGCTAAAAAGTCAATTATCGATACCTAAAACTTGAGTTGTACTACTTCTTACTGGCTATTACATCAACTTAGAAGCTTCATCTGTTTTCTACTATGGTGCTTTTAGTGTCTGTGCATACCGCAGCACGCGACATAGCTTTGCAGACGATAAGTACAACCCTTTCGGGGAGAAGAGCGGCCAGTGTGACGATCTGGCTTTAAGTCGATTCGATAACAAATGACGAAAACGGAAGGATTTCTAGGTTTTTACTACATATGAACACATTCCACATTCTCCCGTGCAACTCGGCAGCTAGTCCTCCTTTCATACAGAATCTTAAGGTCCTAGCTCATGTCCAAGGCACCAAAGCCAGCTAAAAAGTCAATAATCGATACCTAAAACTTGAATTGTACTATATCTTACTGGCTATTACATCAACTTAGAAGCTTCATCTGTTTTCTACTATGGTGGTTTTAGTGTCTCCGCATACTGGAGCACGACACATAGCTTTGCAGACGATAATTACGACCGTTTCAGAGAGAAGAGCGGCCAATGTGACGATCGGGCTTTAAGTCAATTCGATAACAAATGACGAAAACGGAAGGATTTCTCAGGTTTTTACTACATATGAACACTTTTCACATTCTCCCGTGCAACTCCGGTGCTATTTCTCCTTTCATGCAGAATCTTAAGGTCCTAGCTCATGTCAAAGGCACCAAAGCCAGATAAAAAATCAATAATCACTACCTAAAACTTGAATTGTACTACTTCTTACTGGCTATTACATCAACTTAGAAGCTTCATCTGTGTTCTACTATGGTGCATTTAGTGTCTCCGCATACCGCAGCACGCGACATAGCTTTGCAGACGATAAGTACAACTGTTTCAGAGAGAAGAGCGGCCAATGTGACGATCTGGCTTTAAGTCGATTCGGTAACAAATGACGAAAACGGACGGATTTCTAGGTTTTTACTACATATGAACACTTTTCACATTGTCCCGTGCAACTCTGCTGCTAGTCCTCCTTTCATGCAGAATCTTAAGGTCGTAGCTCATGTCCAAGGCACCAAAGCCAGCTAAAACGTCCATAATCGATACCTAAAACTTGAATTGTACTACTTCTTACTGGCTATTACATTAAATTAGATGCTTCATCTGTGTTTTACTATGGTGGTTGTAATGTCTCCGCATACCGCAGCACACGTCATATCTTTGCAGACGATAAGTACAACCATTTCAGAGAGAAGAGCTGCCAATGTGACGATCTGGCCTTATGTCGATTCGATAAAAAATGACGATAACGAACGGATTTTTCGGGTTTTTACTGCATATGAACACTTTTCACATTCTCCCGTGCAACGCGGCTGCTAGTCCTCCTTTCATGCAGAATCTTAAGGTCCTAGCTCAAGTCCAAGGCACCAAAGCCACCTAAAAAGTCAATAATCGATATCTAAAACTTGAATTGCACTATATCTTACTGGCTATTACATCAACTTAGAAGCTTCATCTGTTTTCTATTATGGTGCTTTTAGTGTCTCCGCATACTGGAGCACGAGACATAGCTTTGCAGACGATAATTACGACCGTTTCAGAGAGAAGAGCGGCCAATGTGATGATCTGGCTTTAAGTTGAGTCGATAACAAATGACGAAAACGGACGGATTTCTATGTTTTTACTACATATGAACACTTTTCACATTGTCCCGTGCAACTGTGCTGCTAGTCCTCTTTTCATGCAGAATCTTAAGGTCCTAGCTCATGTCCAAGGCACCAAAGCCAGCTAAAAAGTCAATAATCGATACCTAAAACTTGAATTGGACTACTTCTTACTGGCTATTACATCAACTTAGAAGCTTCATCTGTGTTCTACTATGGTGCTTTTAGTGTCTCCGCATACCGCAGCACGCGACATAGCTTTGCAGTCGATAAGTACAATCGTTTCAGAGAGAAGAGCGACCAATGTGACGATCTGGCTTTAATTCGATTCGGTAACAAATGACGAATACGGACGGATTTCTCAGGATTTTACTACATATGAACACTTTTCACATTCTCCCGTGCAACTCGGCTGCTAGTCCTCCTTTCATGCAGATTCTTAAGGTCCTAGCTCATGTCCAAGTCACCAAAGCCAGCTAAAAAGTCCATAATCGATACCTAAACTTGAATTGTACTACTTCTTACTGGCTATTACATTAAATTAGATGCTTCATCTGTGTTTTACTATGGTGGTTTTAGTGTCTCCGCATACCGCAGCACACGTCATATCTTTGCAGACGATAAGTACAACCATTTCAGAGAGAAGAGCGGCCAATGTGACGATCTGGCCTTATGTCGATTCGATAAAAAAATGACGATAACGAACGGATTTTTCGGGTTTTTACTGCATATGAACACTTTTCACATTCTCCCGTGCAACGCGGCTGCTAGTCCTCCTTTCATGCAGAATCTTAAGGTCCTAGCTCAAGTCCAAGGCACCAAAGCCACCTAAAAAGTCAATAATCGATACCTAAAACTTGAATTGTACTACTTCTTACTGGCTATTACATCAACTTAGAAGCTTCATCTGTGTTCTACTATGGTGCTTTTAGTGTCTCCGCATACCGCAGCACGCGACATAGCTTTGCAGACGATAAGTACAACCGTTTCAGAGAAAAGAGCGGCCAATGTGACGATCTGGCTTTAAGTCGATTCGGTAACAAATGACGAAAACGGACGGATTTCTAGGTTTTTACTACATATGAACACATTCCACATTCTCCTGTGCAACTCGGCTGCTAGTCCTCCTTTCATGCAGAATCTTAAGGTCCTACCTCATGGCCAAGTCACCAAAGCCAGCTAAAAAGTCAATAATCAAAACCTAAAACTTGAATTGTACTTTATCTTACTGGCTATTACATCAACTTAGAAGCTTCATATGTTTCCTACTATGGTGATTTTAGTGTCTTCGCATACCGCAGCACGCGACATAGCTTTGCAGACGATATGTACAACCGTTTCAGAGAGAAGAGCGGCCAATGTGACGATCTGGCTTTATGTCGATTCGGTAACAAATGACGAAAACGGACGGATTTCTAGGTTTTTACTACATATGAACACTTTTCACATTCTCCCGTGCAACTCTGCAGCTAGGCCTCCTTTCATGCAGAATCTTAAGGTCCTAGCTCATGTCCAAGGAACCAAAGCCAGCTAAAAAGTCAAAAATCGATACCTAAAACTTGAATTGGACTACTTCTTACTGGCTATTACATCAACTTAGAAGCTTCATCTGTGTTCTATTATGGTGCTTTTAGTGTCTCCACATACCGCAGCACGCTACATAAATTTGCAGACGATAAGTACAACCGTTTCAGAGAGAAGAGCGGCCAATGTAACGATCTGGCTTTAAGTCGATTCGATAACAAATGACGAAAACGGACGGATTTCTAATGTTTTTGCTACATGTGAACACTTTTCACATTCACCCGTGCAACTCGGCTGATAGTCCTCCTTTCATGCAGAATATCCATGTCCAAGGCACAAAAGCCAGCTAAAAAGTCAATAATCGATACATAAAACTTGAGTTGTACTACTTCTTACTGGCTATTACATCAACTTAGATGCTTTATCTGTTTTCTACTATGGTGCTTTTAGTGTCTGCGCATACCGCAGCACGCGACATCGCTTTGCAGACGATAAGTACAACCGTTTCAGAGAGAAGAGCGGCCAATGTGACGATTTGGCTTTAAGTCGATTCGATAACAAATGACGAAAACGGACGGATTTCTCAGGTTTTTACTACATATGAACACTTTTCACATTCTCCCGTGCAACTCCGGTGCTAGTTCTCCTTTCATGCAGAATCTTAAGGTCCTAGCTCATGTCCAAGGCACCAAAGCCAGCTAAGAAGTCAATAATCGATACCTAAAACTTAAATTGTACTACTTCTTACTGGCTATTACATCAACTTATAAGCTTCATCTGTGTTCTACTATAGTGTTTTGAGAGTCTCCGCATACCGCAGCACGCGACATAGCTTTGCAGACGATAAGTACAACCGTTTCAGAGTGAAGAGCGGCCAATGTGACGATCTGGCTTTAAGTCGATTCGGTAACAAATGACGAAAACGGACGGATTTCTAGGTTTTTACTACATATGAACACTTTTCACATTGTCCCGTGCAACTCTGCTGCTAGTCCTCCTTTCATGCAGAATCTTAAGGTCCTAGCTCATGTGCAAGGAACCAAAGCCAGCTAAAAAGTCAATAATCGATACTTAAAACTTGAATTGGTCTACTTCTTACTGGCTATTACATCAACTTAGAAGCTTCATCTGTGTTCTACTATGGTGTTTTTAGTGTCTCCGCATACCGCAGCACGCGACATAGCTTTGCAGACGATAAGTACAACCGTTTCAGAGAGAAGAGCGGCCAATGTGACGATCTGGCTTTAAGTCGATTCGGTAACAAATGACGAAAACGGACGGATTTCTAGGTTTTTACTTCATATGAACACATTCCACATTCTCCCATGCAACTCGGCTGCTAGTCCTCCTTTCATGCAGAATCTTAAGGTCCTAGCTCATGTCCAAGGCACCAAAGCCAGCTAAAAAGTCAATAATCGAAACCTAAAACTTGAATTGTGCTATATCTTACTGGCTATTACATCAACTTAGAAGCTTCATCTATTTTCTACTATGGTGCTTTTAGTGTCTCCGCATACCGGAGCACGAGACATAGCTTTGCAGACGATAATTAGGACCGTTTCAGAGAGAAGAGCGGCCAATGTGAAGATCTGGCTTTAAGTCGAGTCGATAACAAATGACGAAAACGGACTGATTTCTCAGGTTTTTACTACATATGAACACTATTCACATTCTCCCGTGCAACTCGGCAGCTAGTCCTCCTTTCATGCAGAATCTTAAGGTCCTAGCTCATGTCCAAGGAACCAAAGCCAGCTAAAAAGTCAATAATCGATACCTAAAACTTGAATTGTGCTATATCTTACTGGCTATTACATCAACTTAGAAGCTTCATCTATTTTCTACTATGGTGCTTTTAGTGTCTCCGCATACCGGAGCACGAGACATAGCTTTGCAGACGATAATTAGAACCGTTTCAGAGAGAAGAGCGGCCAATGTGAAGATCTGGCTTTAAGTCGAGTCGATAACAAATGACGTAAACGGTCTGATTTCTCAGGTTTTTACTACATATGAAAACTATTCACATTCTCCCGTGCAACTCGGCAGCTTGTCCTCCTTTCATGCAGAATCTTAAGGTCCTAGCTCATGTCCAAGGAACCAAAGCCAGCTAAAAAGTCAATAATCGATACCTAAAACTTGAATTGGTCTACTTCTTACTGGCTATTACATCAACTTAGAACCTACATCTGTGTTCTACTATGGTGCTTTTAGTGTCTCCGCATACCGCAGCACGCGACATAGCTTTGCAGACGATAAGTACAATCGTTTCAGAGAGAAGAGCGACCAATGTGACGATCTGGCTTTAAGTCGATTCGATAACAAATGACGAAAACGGACGGATTTCTACGATTTTACTACATATGAACACTTTTCACATTGTCCCGTGCAACTCTGCTGCTAGTCCTCCTTTCATGCAGAATCTTAAGGTCCTAGCTCATGTCCAAGGCACCAAAGCCGGCTAAAAAGTCAATAATCGATACCTAAAACTTGAATTGGACTACTTCTTACTGGCTATTACATCAACTTAGAACCTTCATCTGTGTTCTACTATGGTGCTTTTAGTGTCTCCGGATACCGCAGCACGCGACAGAGCTTTGCAGTCGATAAGTACAATCGTTTCAGAGATTAGAGCGACCAATGTGACGATCTGGCTTTAATTCGATTCGGTAACAAATGACGAATACGGACGGATTTCTCAGGTTTTTACTACATATGAACACTTTTCACACTCTCCCGTGCAACTCGGCTGCTAGTCCTCCTTTCATGCAGATTCTTAGGGTCCTAGCTCATGTCCAAGGCACCAAAGCCAGCTAAAAAGTCCATAATCGATACCTGAAACTTGAATTGTACTACATATTACTGGCTATTACATTAAATTAGATGCTTCATCTGTGTTTTACTATGGTGGTTTTAGTGTCTCCGCATACCGCAGCACACGTCATATCTTTGCAGACGATAAGTACAACCATTTCAGAGAGAAGAGCGGCCAATGTGACGATCTGGCCTTATGTCGATTCGATAAAAAAATTACGATAACGAACGGATTTTTCGGGTTTTTACTGCATATGAACACTTTTCACATTCTCCCGTGCAACTCGGCTGCTAGTCCTCCTTTCATGCAGCATCTTAAGGTCCTAGCTCAAGTCCAAGGCACCAAAGCCACCTAAAAAGTCAATAATCGATACCTAAAACTTGAATTGTACTACTTCTTACTGGCTATTACATCAACTTAGAAGCTTCATCTGTGTTCTACTATGGTGCTTTTAGTGTCTCCGCATACCGCAGCACGCGACATAGCTTTGCAGACGATAATTAGAACCGTTTCAGAGAGAAGAGCGGCCAATGTGACGATCAGGCTTTAAGTCGATTCGGTAACAAATGACGAAAACGGACGGATTTCTAGGTTGTTACTACATATGAACACATTCCACATTCTCCTGTGCAACTCGGCTGCTAGTCCTCCTTTCATGCAGAATCTTAAGGTCCTAGCTAATGTCCAAGGCACCAAAGCCAGCTAAAAAGCCAATAATCGAAACCTAAAACTTGAATTGTACTATATCTTTCTGGCTATTACATCAACTTAGAAGCTTCATCTGTTTTCTACTATGGTGATTTTAGTGTCTCGGCATACCGCAGCACGCGACATAGCTTTGCAGACGATAAGTACATCCGTTTCAGAGAGAAGAGCGACCAATGTGACGATCTGGCTTTAATTCGATTCGGTAACAAATGACGAATACGGACGGATTTCTCAGGATTTTACTACATATGAACACTTTTCACATTCTCCCGTGCAACTCGGCTGCTAGTCCTCCTTTCATGCAGATTCTTAAGGTCCTAGCTCATGTCCAAGGCACCAAAGCCAGCTAAAAAGTCCATAATCGATACCTAAAACTTGAATTGTACTACTTCTTACTGGCTATTACATTAAATTAGATGCTTCATCTGTGTTTTACTATGGTGGTTTTAGTGTCTCCGCATACCGCAGCACACGTCATATCTTTGCAGACGATAAGTACAACCATTTCAGAGAGAAGAGCGGCCAATGTGACGATCTGGCCTTATGTCGATTCGATAAAAAAATGACGATAACGAACGGATTTTTCGGGTTTTTACTGCATATGAACACTTTTCACATTCTCCCGTGCAACTCGGCTGCTAGTCCTCCTTTCATGCAGAATCTTAAGGTCCTAGCTCAAGTCCAAGGCACCAAAGCCACCTAAAAAGTCAATAATCGATACCTAAAACTTGAATTGTACTACTTCTTACTGGCTATTACATCAACTTAGAAGCTTCATCTGTGTTCTACTATGGTGCTTTTAGTGTCTCCGCATACCGCAGCACGCGACATAGCTTTGCAGACGATAAGTACAACCGTTTCAGAGAGAAGAGCGGCCAATGTGACGATCTGGCTTTAAGTCGATTCGGTAACAAATGACGAAAACGGACGGATTTCTAGGTTTTTACTACATATGAACACATTCCACATTCTCCTGTGCAACTCGGCTGCTAGTCCTCCTTTCATGCAGAATCTTAAGGTCCTAGCTCATGTCCAAGTCACCAAAGCCAGCTAAAAAGTCAATAATCAAAACCTAAAACTTGAATTGTACTATATCTTACTGGCTATTACATCAACTTAGAAGCTTCATATGTTTTCTACTATGGTGATTTTAGTGTCTTCGCATACCGCAGCACGCGACATAGCTTTGCAGACGATATGTACAACCGTTTCAGAGAGAAGAGCGGCCAATGTGACGATCTGGCTTTATGTCGATTCGGTAACAAATGACGAAAACGGACGGATTTCTAGGTTTTTACTACATATGAACACTTTTCACATTCTCCCGTGCAACTCTGCAGCTAGGCCTCCTTTCATGCAGAATCTTAAGGTCCTAGCTCATGTCCAAGGAACCAAAGCCAGCTAAAAAGTCAAAAATCGATACCTAAAACTTGAATTGGACTACTTCTTACTGGCTATTACATCAACTTAGAAGCTTCATCAGTGTTCTATTATGGTGCTTTTAGTGTCTCCACATACCGCAGCACGCTACATAAATTTGCAGACGATAAGTACAACCGTTTCAGAGAGAAGAGCGGCCAATGTAACGATCTGGCTTTAAGTCGATTCGATAACAAATGACGAAAACGGACGGATTTCTAATGTTTTTGCTACATGTGAACACTTTTCACATTCACCCGTGCAACTCGGCTGATAGTCCTCCTTTCATGCAGAATATCCATGTCCAAGGCACAAAAGCCAGCTAAAAAGTCAATAATCGATACATAAAACTTGAGTTGTACTACTTCTTACTGGCTATTACATCAACTTAGATGCTTCATCTGTTTTCTACTATGGTGCTTTTAGTGTCTGCGCATACCGCAGCACGCGACATCGCTTTGCAGACGATAAGTACATCCGTTTCAGAGAGAAGAGCGACCAATGTGACGATCTGGCTTTAATTCGATTCGGTAACAAATGACGAATACGGACGGATTTCTCAGGATTTTACTACATATGAACACTTTTCACATTCTCCCGTGCAACTCGGCTGCTAGTCCTCCTTTCATGCAGTTTCTTAAGGTCCTAGCTCATGTCCAAGGCACCAAAGCCAGCTAAAAAGTCCATAATCGATACCTAAAAATTGAATTGTACTACTTCTTACTGGCTATTACATTAAATTAGATGCTTCATCTGTGTTTTACTATGGTGGTTTTAGTGTCTCCGCATACCGCAGCACACGTCATATCTTTGCAGACGATAAGTACAACCATTTCAGAGAGAAGAGCGGCCAATGTGACGATCTGGCCTTATGTCGATTCGATAAAAAAATGACGATAACGAACGGATTTTTCGGGTTTTTACTGCATATGAACACTTTTCACATTCTCCCGTGCAACTCGGCTGCTAGTCCTCCTTTCATGCAGAATCTTAAGGTCCTAGCTCATGTCCAAGGAACCAAAGCCAGCTAAAAAGTCAAAAATCGATACCTAAAACTTGAATTGGACTACTTCTTACTGGCTATTACATCAACTTAGAAGCTTCATCTGTGTTCTATTATGGTGCTTTTAGTGTCTCCACATACCGCAGCACGCTACATAAATTTGCAGACGATAAGTACAACCGTTTCAGAGAGAAGAGCGGCCAATGTAACGATCTGGCTTTAAGTCGATTCGATAACAAATGACGAAAACGGACGGATTTCTAATGTTTTTGCTACATGTGAACACTTTTCACATTCACCCGTGCAACTCGGCTGATAGTCCTCCTTTCATGCAGAATATCCATGTCCACGGCACAAAAGCCAGCTAAAAAGTCAATAATCGATACATAAAACTTGAGTTGTACTACTTCTTACTGGCTATTACATCAACTTAGATGCTTCATCTGTTTTCTACTATGGTGCTTTTAGTGTCTGCGCATACCGCAGCACGCGACATCGCTTTGCAGACGATAAGTACAACCGTTTCAGAGAGAAGAGCGGCCAATGTGACGATTTGGCTTTAAGTCGATTCGATAACAAATGACGAAAACGGACGGATTTCTCAGGTTTTTACTACATATGAACACTTTTCACATCTCCCGTGCAACTCCGGTGCTAGTTCTCCTTTCATGCAGAATCTTAAGGTCCTAGCTCATGTCCAAGGCACCAAAGCCAGCTAAGAAGTCAATAATCGATACCTAAAACTTAAATTGTACTACTTCTTACTGGCTATTACATCAACTTAAAAGCTTCATCTGTGTTCTACTATAGTGCTTTGAGAGTCTCCGCATACCGCAGCACGCGATATAGCTTTGCAGACGATAAGTACAACCGTTTCAGAGTGAAGAGCGGCCAATGTGACGATCTGGCTTTAAGTCGATTCGGTAACAAATGACGAAAACGGACGGATTTCTAGGTTTTTACTACATATGAACACTTTTCACATTGTCCCGTGCTACTCTGCTGCTAGTCCTCCTTTCATGCAGAATCTTAAGGTCCTAGCTCATGTGCAAGGAACCAAAGCCAGCTAAAAAGTCAATAATCGATACTTAAAACTTGAATTGGTCTACTTCTTACTGGCTATTACATCAACTTAGAAGCTTCATCTGTGTTCTACTATGGTGTTTTTAGTGTCTCCGCATACCGCAGCACGCGACATAGCTTTGCAGACGATAAGTACAACCGTTTCAGAGAGAAGAGCGGCCAATGTGACGATCTGGCTTTAAGTCGATTCGGTAACAAATGACGAAAACGGACGGATTTCTATGTTTTTACTTCATATGAACACATTCCACATTCTCCCATGCAACTCGGCTGCTAGTCCTCCTTTCATGCAGAATCTTAAGGTCCTAGCTCATGTCCAAGGCACCAAAGCCAGCTAAAAAGTCAATAATCGAAACCTAAAACTTGAATTGTGCTATATCTTACTGGCTATTACATCAACTTAGAAGCTTCATCTATTTTCTACTATGGTGCTTTTAGTGTCTCCGCATACCGGAGCACGAGAAATAGCTTTGCAGACGATAATTAGAACCGTTTCAGAGAGAAGAGCGGCCAATGTGAAGATCTGGCTTTAAGTCGAGTCGATAACAAATGACGTAAACGGTCTGATTTCTCAGGTTTTTACTACATATGAACACTATTCACATTCTCCCGTGCAACTCGGCAGCTTGTCCTCCTTTCATGCAGAATCTTAAGGTCCTAGCTCATGTCCAAGGAACCAAAGCCAGCTAAAAAGTCAATAATCGATACCTAAAACTTGAATTGGTCTACTTCTTACTGGCTATTACATCAACTTAGAACCTACATCTGTGTTCTACTATGGTGCTTTTAGTGTCTCCGCATACCGCAGCACGCGACATAGCTTTGCAGACGATAAGTACAATCGTTTCAGAGAGAAGAGCGACCAATGTGACGATCTGGCTTTAAGTCGATTCGATAACAAATGACGAAAACGGACAGATTTCTACGATTTTACTACATATGAACACTTTTCACATTGTCCCGTGCAACTCTGCTGCTAGTCCTCCTTTCATGCAGAATCTTAAGGTCCTAGCTCATGTCCAAGGCACCAAAGCCGGCTAAAAAGTCAATAATCGATACCTAAAACTTGAATTGGTCTACTTCTTACTGGCTATTACATCAACTTAGAAGCTTCATCTGTGTTCTACTATGGTGTTTTTAGTGTCTCCGCATACCGCAGCACGCGACAGAGCTTTGCAGTCGATAAGTACAATCGTTTCAGAGATTAGAGCGACCAATGTGACGATCTGGCTTTAATTCGATTCGGTAACAAATGACGAATACGGACGGATTTCTCAGGTTTTTACTACATATGAACACTTTTCACATTCTCCCGTGCAACTCGGCTGCTAGTCCTCCTTTCATGCAGATTCTTAAGGTCCTAGCTCATGTCCAAGGCACCAAAGCCAGCTAAAAAGTCCATAATCGATACCTGAAACTTGAATTGTACTACATATTACTGGCTATTACATTAAATTAGATGCTTCATCTGTGTTTTACTATGGTGGTTTTAGTGTCTCCGCATACCGCAGCACACGTCATATCTTTGCAGACGATAAGTACAACCATTTCAGAGAGAAGAGCGGCCAATGTGACGATCTGGCCTTATGTCGATTCGATAAAAAAATGACGATAACGAACGGATTTTTCGGGTTTTTACTGCATATGAACACTTTTCACATTCTCCCGTGCAACTCGGCTGCTAGTCCTCCTTTCATGCAGAATCTTAAGGTCCTAGCTCAAGTCCAAGGCACCAAAGCCACCTAAAAAGTCAATAATCGATACCTAAAACTTGAATTGTACTACTTCTTACTGGCTATTACATCAACTTAGAAGCTTCATCTGTGTTCTACTATGGTGCTTTTAGTGTCTCCGCATACCGCAGCACGCGACATAGCTTTGCAGACGATAATTAGAACCGTTTCAGAGGGAAGAGCGGCCAATGTGACGATCTGGCTTTAAGTCGATTCGGTAACAAATGACGAAAACGGACGGATTTCTAGTTTGTTACTACATATGAACACATTCCACATTCTCCTGTGCAACTCGGCTGCTAGTCCTCCTTTCATGCAGAATCTTAAGGTCCTAGCTCATGTCCAAGGCACCAAAGCCAGCTAAAAAGCCAATAATCGAAACCTAAAACTTGAATTGTACTATATCTTACTGGCTATTACATCAACTTAGAAGCTTCATCTGTTTTCTACTATGGTGATTTTAGTGTCTCGGCATACCGCAGCACGCGACATAGCTTTGCAGACGATAAGTACATCCGTTTCAGAGAGAAGAGCGGCCAATGTGACGATCTGGCTTTATGTCGATTCGGTAACAAACGACGAAAACGGACGGATTTCTAGGTTTTTACTACATATGAACACTTTTCACATTCTCCCGTGCAACTCTGCAGCTAGGCCTCCTTTCATGCAGAATCTTAAGGTCCTAGCTCATGTCCAAGGAACCAAAGCCAGCTAAAAAGTCAATAATCGATACCTAAAACTTGAATTGGACTACTTCTTACTGGCTATTACATCAACTTAGAAGCTTCATCTGTGTTCTATTATGGTGCTTTTAGTGTCTCCACATACTGCAGCACGCTACATAGCTTTGCAGACGATAAGTACTACCGTTTCAGAGAGAAGCGCGGCCAATGTAACGATCTGGCTTTAAGTCGATTCGATAACAAATGACGAAAACGGACGGATTTCTAATGTTTTTGCTACATGTGAACACTTTTCACATTCACCCGTGCAACTCGGCTGATAGTCCTCCTTTCATGCAGAATATCAAGGTCCTAGCTCATGTCCAAGGCACAAAAGCAAGCTAAAAAGTCAATTATCGATACCTAAAACTTGAGTTGTACTACTTCTTACTGGCTATTACATCAACTTAGAAGCTTCATCTGTTTTCTACTATGGTGCTTTTAGTGTCTGCGCATACCGCAGCACGCGACATAGCTTTGCAGACGATAAGTACAACCGTTTCGGGGAGAAGAGCGGCCAGTGTGACGATCTGGCTTTAAGTCGATTCGATAACAAATGACGAAAACGGACGGATTTCTATGTTTTTACTTCATATGAACACATTCCACATTCTCCCATGCAACTCGGCTGCTAGTCCTCCTTTCATGCAGAATCTTAAGGTCCTAGCTCATGTCCAAGGCACCAAAGCCAGCTAAAAAGTCAATAATCGAAACCTAAAACTTGAATTGTGCTATATCTTACTGGCTATTACATCAACTTAGAAGCTTCATCTATTTTCTACTATGGTGCTTTTAGTGTCTCCGCATACCGGAGCACGAGAAATAGCTTTGCAGACGATAATTAGAACCGTTTCAGAGAGAAGAGCGGCCAATGTGAAGATCTGGCTTTAAGTCGAGTCGATAACAAATGACGTAAACGGTCTGATTTCTCAGGTTTTTACTACATATGAACACTATTCACATTCTCCCGTGCAACTCGGCAGCTTGTCCTCCTTTCATGCAGAATCTTAAGGTCCTAGCTCATGTCCAAGGAACCAAAGCCAGCTAAAAAGTCAATAATCGATACCTAAAACTTGAATTGGTCTACTTCTTACTGGCTATTACATCAACTTAGAACCTACATCTGTGTTCTACTATGGTGCTTTTAGTGTCTCCGCATACCGCAGCACGCGACATAGCTTTGCAGACGATAAGTACAATCGTTTCAGAGAGAAGAGCGACCAATGTGACGATCTGGCTTTAAGTCGATTCGGTAACAAATGACGAAAACGGACGGATTTCTACGATTTTACTACATATGAACACTTTTCACATTGTCCCGTGCAACTCTGCTGCTAGTCCTCCTTTCATGCAGAATCTTAAGGTCCTAGCTCATGTCCAAGGCACCAAAGCCGGCTAAAAAGTCAATAATCGATACCTAAAACTTGAATTGGACTACTTCTTACTGGCTATTACATCAACTTAGAACCTTCATCTGTGTTCTACTATGGTGCTTTTAGTGTCTCCGGATACCGCAGCACGCGACAGAGCTTTGCAGTCGATAAGTACAATCGTTTCAGAGATTAGAGCGACCAATGTGACGATCTGGCTTTAATTCGATTCGGTAACAAATGACGAATACGGACGGATTTCTCAGGTTTTTACTACATATGAACACTTTTCACATTCTCCCGTGCAACTCGGCTGCTAGTCCTCCTTTCATGCAGATTCTTAAGGTCCTAGCACATGTCCAAGGCACCAAAGCCAGCTAAAAAGTCCATAATCGATACCTGAAACTTGAATTGTACTACATATTACTGGCTATTACATTAAATTAGATGCTTCATCTGTGTTTTACTATGGTGGTTTTAGTGTCTCCGCATACCGCAGCACACGTCATATCTTTGCAGACGATAAGTACAACCATTTCAGAGAGAAGAGCGGCCAATGTGACGATCTGGCCTTATGGCGATTCGATAAAAAAATGACGATAACGAACGGATTTTTCGGGTTTTTACTGCATATGAACACTTTTCACATTCTCCCGTGCAACTCGGCTGCTAGTCCTCCTTTCATGCAGAATCTTAAGGTCCTAGCTCAAGTCCAAGGCACCAAAGCCACCTAAAAAGTCAATAATCGATACCTAAAACTTGAATTGTACTACTTCTTACTGGCTATTACATCAACTTAGAAGCTTCATCTGTGTTCTACTATGGTGCTTTTAGTGTCTCCGCATACCGCAGCACGCGACATAGCTTTGCAGACGATAATTAGAACCGTTTCAGAGGGAAGAGCGGCCAATGTGACGATCTGGCTTTAAGTCGATTCGGTAACAAATGACGAACACGGACGGATTTCTAGGTTGTTACTACATATGAACACATTCCACATTCTCCTGTGCAACTCGGCTGCTAGTCCTCCTTTCATGCAGAATCTTAAGGTCCTAGCTCATGTCCAAGGCACCAAAGCCAGCTAAAAAGCCAATAATCGAAACCTAAAACTTGAATTGTACTATATCTTACTGGCTATTACATCAACTTAGAAGCTTCATCTGTTTTCTACTATGGTGATTTTAGTGTCTCGGCATACCGCAGCACGCGACATAGCTTTGCAGACGATAAGTACATCCGTTTCAGAGAGAAGAGCGGCCAATGTGACGATCTGGCTTTATGTCGATTCGGTAACAAACGACGAAAACGGACGGATTTCTAGGTTTTTACTACATATGAACACTTTTCACATTCTCCCGTGCAACTCTGCAGCTAGGCCTCCTTTCATGCAGAATCTTAAGGTCCTAGCTCATGTCCAAGGAACCAAAGCCAGCTAAAAAGTCAATAATCGATACCTGAAACTTGAATTGGACTACTTCTTACTGGCTATTCCATCAACTTAGAAGCTTCATCTGTGTTCTATTATGGTGCTTTTAGTGTCTCCACATACCGCAGCACGCTACATAGCTTTGCAGACGATAAGTACAACCGTTTCAGAGAGAAGAGCGGCCAATGTAAGGATCTGGCTTTAAGTCGATTCGATAACAAATGACGAAAACGGACGGATTTCTAATGTTTTTGCTACATGTGAACACTTTTCACATTCACCCGTGCAACTCGGCTGATAGTCCTCCTTTCATGCAGAATATCAAGGTCCTAGCTCATGTCCAAGGCACAAAAGCAAGCTAAAAAGTCAATTATCGATACCTAAAACTTGAGTTGTACTACTTCTTACTGGCTATTACATCAACTTAGAAGCTTCATCTGTTTTCTACTATGGTGCTTTTAGTGTCTGCGCATACCGCAGCACGCGACATAGCTTTGCAGACGATAAGTACAACCGTTTCGGGGAGAAGAGCGGCCAGTGTGACGATCTGGCTTTAAGTCGATTCGATAACAAATGACGAAAACGGAAGGATTTCTAGGTTTTTACTACATATGAACACATTCCACATTCTCCCGTGCAACTCGGCAGCTAGTCCTCCTTTCATACAGAATCTTAAGGTCCTAGCTCATGTCCAAGGCACCAAAGCCAGCTAAAAAGTCAATAATCGATCCCTAAAACTTGAATTGTACTATATCTTACTGGCTATTACATCAACTTAGAAGCTTCATCTGTTTTCTACTATGGTGATTTTAGTGTCTCCGCATACTGGAGCACGCGACATAGCTTTGCAGACGATAAGTACAACCGTTTCAGAGAGAAGAGCGGCCAATGTGACGATCTGGCTTTATGTCGATTCGGTAACAAACGACGAAAACGGACGGATTTCTAGGTTTTTACTACATATGAACACTTTTCACATTCTCCCGTGCAACTCTGCAGCTAGGCCTCCTTTCATGCAGAATCTTAAGGTCCTAGCTCATCTCCAAGGCACCAAAGCCAGCTAAAACGTCCATAATCGATACCTAAAACTTGAATTGTACTACTTCTTACTGGCTATTACATTAAATTAGATGCTTCATCTGTGTTTTACTATGGTGGTTGTAATGTCTCCGCATACCGCAGCACACGTCATATCTTTGCAGACGATAAGTACAATCGTTTCAGAGAGAAGAGCGACCAATCTGACGATCTGGCTTTAAGTCGATTCGGTAACAAATGACGAATACGGACGGATTTCTCAGGTTTTTACTACATATGAACACTTTTCACATTCTCCCGTGAAACTCGGCTGCTAGTCCTTCTTTCATGCAGATTCTTAAGGTCCTAGCTCATGTCCAAGGCACCAAAGCCAGCTAAAAAGTCCATAATCGATACCTAAAACTTGAATTGTACTACTTCTTACTGGCTATTACATTTAATTAGATGCTTCATCTGTGTTTTACTATGGTGGTTGTAGTGTCTCCGCATACCGCAGCACACGTCATATCTTTGCAGACGATAAGTACAACCATTTCAGAGAGAAGAGCGGCCAATGTGACGATCTGGCCTTATGTCGATTCGATAAAAAATGACGATAACGAACGGATTTTTCGGGTTTTTACTGCATATGAACACTTTTCACATTCTCCCGTCCAACTCGGCTGCTAGTCCTCCTTTCATGCAGAATGTTAAGGTCCTAGCTCATGTCCAAGGCAACAAAGCCAGCTAAAAAGTCAATAATCGATACCTAAAACTTGAATTGCACTATAACTTACTGGCTATTACATCAACTTAGAACCTTCATCTGTTTTCTATTATGGTGCTTTTAGTGTTTCCGCATACTGGAGCGCGAGACATAGCTTTGCAGACGATAATTAGGACCGTTTCAGAGAGAAGAGCGGCCAATGTGATGATCTGGCTTTAAGTTGAGTCGATAACAAATGACGAAAACGGACGGATTTCTAGGTTTTTACTACATATGAACACTTTTCACATTGTCCCGTGCAACTCTGCTGCTAGTCCTCTTTTCATGCAGAATCTTAAGGTCCTAGCTCATGTCCAAGGCACCAAAGCCACTAAAAAAGTCAATAATCGATACCTAAAACTTGAATTGGACTACTTCTTACTGGCTATTACATCAACTTAGAACCTTCATCTGTGTTCTACTATGGTGCTTTTAGTGTCTGCGGATACCGCAGCACGCGACAGAGCTTTGCAGTCGATAAGTACAATCGTTTCACAGAGAAGAGCGACCAATGTGACGATCTGGCTTTAATTCGATTCGGTAACAAATGACGAATACGGACGGATTTCTCAGGATTTTACTACATCTGAACACTTTTCACATTCTCCCGTGCAACTCGGCTGCTAGTCCTCCTTTCATGCAGATTCTTAAGGTCCTAGCTCATGTCCAAGGCACCAAAGCCAGCTAAAAAGTCCATAATCGATACCTAAAACTTGAATTGTACTACTTCTTACTGGCTATTACATTAAATTAGATGCTTCATCTGTGTTTTACTATGGTGGTTTTAGTGTCTCCGCATACCGCAGCACACGTCATATCTTTGCAGACGATAAGTACAACCATTTCAGAGAGAAGAGCGGCCAATGTGACGATCTGGCCTTATGTCGATTCGATAAAAAAATGACGATAACGAAC
Source organism: Schistocerca gregaria (assembly GCF_023897955.1). Classification (NCBI taxonomy): domain Eukaryota; kingdom Metazoa; phylum Arthropoda; class Insecta; order Orthoptera; family Acrididae; genus Schistocerca; species Schistocerca gregaria. Next base: position 1,283,783 of record NW_026061711.1, on the reverse strand, counting down.
GGATTTTGCGGGTTTTTACTGCATATGAACACTTTTCACATTCTCCCGTGCAACTCGGCTGCTAGTCCTCCTTTCATGCAGAATCTTAAGGTCCTAGCTCAAGTCCAAGGCACCAAAGCCACCTAAAAAGTCAATAATCGATACCTAAAACTTGAATTGTACTACTTCTTACTGGCTATTACATCAACTTAGAAGCTTCATCTGTGTTCTACTATGGTGATTTTAGTGTCTTCGCATACCGCAGCACGCGACATAGCTTTGCAGACGATATGTACAACCGTTTCAGAGAGAAGAGCGGCCAATGTGACGATCTGGCTTTATGTCGATTCGGTAACAAATGACGAAAACGGACGGATTTCTAGGTTTTTACTACATATGAACACTTTTCACATTCTCCCGTGCAACTCTGCAGCTAGGCCTCCTTTCATGCAGAATCTTAAGGTCCTAGCTCATGTCCAAGGAACCAAAGCCAGCTAAAAAGTCAAAAATCGATACCTAAAACTTGAATTGGACTACTTCTTACTGGCTATTACATCAACTTAGAAGCTTCATCTGTGTTCTATTATGGTGCTTTTAGTGTCTCCACATACCGCAGCACGCTACATAGCTTTGCAGACGATAAGTACAACCGTTTCAGAGAGAAGAGCGGCCAATGTAACGATCTGGCTTTAAGTTGATTCGATAACAAATGACGAAAACGGACGGATTTCTAATGTTTTTGCTACATGTGAACACTTTTCACATTCACCCGTGCAACTCGGCTGATAGTCCTCCTTTCATGCAGAATATCAAGGTCCTAGCTCATGTCCAAGGCACAAAAGCCAGCTAAAAAGTCAATAATCGATACATAAAACTTGAGTTGTACTACTTCTTACTGGCTATTACATCAACTTAGATGCTTCATCTGTTTTCTACTATGGTGCTTTTAGTGTCTGCGCATACCGCAGCACGCGACATCGCTTTGCAGACGATAAGTACAACCGTTTCAGAGAGAAGAGCGGCCAATGTGACGATTTGGCTTTAAGTCGATTCGATAACAAATGACGAAAACGGACGGATTTCTCAGGTTTTTACTACATATGAACACTTTTCACATTCTCCCGTGCAACTCCGGTGCTAGTTCTCCTTTCATGCAGAATCTTAAGGTCCTAGCTCATGTCCAAGGCACCAAAGCCAGATAAAAAGTCAATAATCGATACCTAAAACTTAAATTGTACTACTTCTTACTGGCTATTACATCAACTTATAAGCTTCATCTGTGTTCTACTATAGTGCTTTGAGAGTCTCCGCATACCGCAGCACGCGACATAGCTTTTCAGACGATAAGTACAACCGTTTCAGAGAGAAGAGCGGCCAATGTGACGATCTGGCTTTAAGTCGATTCGGTAACAAATGACGAAAACGGACGGATTTCTAGGTTTTTACTACATATGAACACTTTTCACATTGTCCCGTGCAACTCTGCTGCTAGTCATCCTTTCATGCAGAATCTTAAGGTCCTAGCTCATGTCCAAGGCACCAAAGCCAGCTAAAAAGTCAATAATCGATACCTAAAACTTGAATTGGACTACTTCTTACTGGCTATTACATCAACTTAGAACCTTCATCTGTGTTCTACTATGGTGCTTTTAGTGTCTCCGGATACCGCAGCACGCGACATAGCTTTGCAGACGATAAGTACAATCGTTTCAGAGAGAAGTGCGACCAATGTGACGATCTGGCTTTAAGTCGATTCGGTAACAAATGACGAATACGGACGGATTTCTCAGGTTTTTACTACATATGAACACTTTTCACATTCTCCCGTGCAACTCGGCTGCTAGTCCTCCTTTCATGCAGATTCTTAAGGTCCTAGCTCATGTCCAAGGCACCAAAGCCAGCTAAAACGTCCATAATCGATACCTAAAACTTGAATTGTACTACTTCTTACTTTCTATTACATTAAATTAGATGCTTCATCCGTGTTTTACTATGGTGGTTGTAGTGTCTCCGCATACCGCAGCACACGTCATATCTTTGCAGACGATAAGTACAACCATTTCAGAGAGAAGAGCGGCCAATGTGACGATCTGGCCTTATGTCGATTCGATAAAAAATGACGATAACGAACGGATTTTTCGGGTTTTTACTGCATATGAACACTTTTCACATTCTCCCGTCCAACTCGGCTGCTAGTCCTCCTTTCATGCAGAATGTTTAGGTCCTAGCTCATGTCCAAGGCAACAAAGCCAGCTAAAAAGTCAGTAATCGATACCTAAAACTTGAATTGTACTATATCTTACTGGCTACTACATCAACTTAGAAGCTTCATCTGTTTTCTACTATGGTGCTTTTAGTGTCTCCGCATACTGGAGCACGAGACATAGCTTTGCAGACGATAATTACGACCGTTTCAGAGAGAAGAGCGGCCAATGTGATAATCTGGCTTTAAGTTGAGTCGATAACAAATGACGAAAACGGACGGATTTCTCAGGTTTTTACTACATATGAACACTTTTCACATTCTCCCGTGCAACTCCGGTGCTAGTTCTCCTTTCATGCAGAATCTTAAGGTCCTAGCTCATGTCCAAGGCACCAAAGCCAGCTAAAAAGTCAATAATCGATACCTAAAACTTAAATTGTACTACTTCTTACTGGCTATTACATCAACTTAGAAGCTTCATCTGTTTTCTACTATGGTGCTTTTAGTGTCTGCGCATACCGCAGCACGCGACATCGCTTTGCAGACGATAAGTACAACCGTTTCAGAGAGAAGAGCGGCCAATGTGACGATCTGGCTTTAAGTCGATTCGATAACAAATGACGAAACCGGACGGATTTCTAGGTTATTACTACATATGAACACTTTTCACATTGTCCCGTGCAACCCTGCTGCTAGTCCTCCTTTCATGCAGAATCTTAAGGTCCTAGCTTATGTCCAAGGCAACAAAGCCAGCTAAAAAGTCAATAATCAGTACCAAAACATAGAATTGTACTACTTCTTACTTGCTATTACATCAACTTAGAAGCTTCATCTGTATTCTACTATGGTGCTTTTTGTGTCTCCGCATGCCGCAGCACGCGACATAGCTTTTCAGACGATAAGTACAACCGTTTCAGAGAGAAGAGCGGCCATTGTGACGATCTGGCTTTAAGTCGATTCGATAACAAATGACGAAAACGGACGGATTTCTCAGGTTTTTACTGCATATGAACACTTTTCACATTCTCCCTTGCAACTCAGCTGCTAGTTCTCCTTTCATGCAGAATCTTAAGGTCCTAGCTCATGTCCAAGGCACCAAAGCCAGCTAAAAAGTCAATAATCGAAACCTAAAACTTGAATTGTACTATATCTTACTGGCTATTACATCAACTTAGAAGCTTCATCTGTTTTCTACTATGGTGATTTTAGTGTCTCGGCATACCGCAGCACGCGACTTAGCTTTGCAGACGATAAGTACAACCGTTTCAGAGAGAAGAGCGGCCAATGTGACGATCTGGCTTTATGTCGATTCGGTAACAAAATACGAAAACGGACGGATTTCTAGGTTTTTACTACATATGAACACTTTTCACATTCTCCCGTGCAACTCTGCAGCTAGGCCTCCTTTCATGCAGAATCTTAAGGTCCTAGCTCATGTCCAAGGAACCAAAGCCAGCTAAAAAGTCAATAATCGATACCTAAAACATGAATTGGACTACTTCTTACTGGCTATTACATCAACTTATAAGCTTCATCTGTGTTCTACTATAGTGCTTTGAGAGTCTCCGCATACCGCAGCACGCGACATAGCTTTGCAGACGATAAGTACAACAGTTTCAGAGAGAAGAGCGGCCAATGTGACGATCTGGCTTTAAGTCGATTCGGTAACAAATGACGAAAACGGACGGATTTCTAGGTTTTTACTACATATGAACACTTTTCACATTGTCCCGTGCAACTCTGCTGCTAGTCCTCCTTTCATGCAGAATCTTAAGGTCCTAGCTCATGTCCAAGGCACCAAAGCCAGCTAAAAAGTCAATAATCGATACCTAAAACTTGAATTGGACTACTTCTTACTGGCTATTACACCAACTTAGAACCTTCATCTGTGTTCTACTATGGTGCTTTTAGTGTCTCCGGATACCGCAGCACGCGACATAGCTTTGAAGACGATAAGTACAATCGTTTCAGAGAGAAGTGCGACCAATGTGACGATCTGGCTTTAAGTCGATTCGGTAACAAATGACGAATACGGACGGATTTCTCAGGTTTTTACTACATATGAACACTTTTCACATTCTCCCATGCAACTCGGCTGCTAGTCCTCGTTTCATGCAGATTCTTAAGGTCCTAGCTCATGTCCAAGGCACCAAAGCCAGCTAAAACGTCCATAATCGATACCTAAAACTTGAATTGTACTACTTCTTACTTTCTATTACATTAAATTAGATGCTTCATCCGTGTTTTACTATGGTGGTTGTAGTGTCTCCGCATACCGCAGCACCCGTCATATCTTTGCAGACGATAAGTACAACCATTTCAGAGAGAAGAGCGGCCAATGTGACGATCTGGTCTTATGTCGATTCGATAAAAAATGACGATAACGAACGGATTTTTCGGGTTTTTACTGCATATGAACACTTTTCACATTCTCCCGTCCAACTCGGCTGCTAGTCCTCCTTTCATGCAGAATGTTTAGGTCCTAGCTCATGTCCAAGGCAACAAAGCCAGCTAAAAAGTCAATAATCGATACCTAAAACTTGAATTGTACTATATCTTACTGGCTATTACATCAACTTAGAAGCTTCTTCTGTTTTCTACTATGGTGCTTTTAGTGTCTCCGCATACTGGAGCACGAGACATAGCTTTGCAGACGATAATTACGACCGTTTCAGAGAGAAGAGCGGCCAATGTGACGATCTGGCTTTAAGTCGATTCGATAACAAATGACGACAACGGACGGATTTCTCAGGTTTTTACTACATATGAACACTTTTCACATTCTCCCGTGCAACTCCGGTGCTAGTTCTCCTTTCATGCAGAATCTTAAGGTCCTAGCTCATGTCCAAGGCACCAAAGCCAGCTAAAAAGTCAATAATCTATACCTAAAACTTAAATTGTACTTCTTCTTCCTGGCTATTACGTCAACTTAGAAGCTTCATCTGTTTTCTACTATGGTGCTTTTAGTGTCTGCGCATACCGCAGCACGCGACATCGCTTTGCAGACGATAAGTACAACCGTTTCAGAGAGAAGAGCGGCCAATGTGACGATCTGGCTTTAAGTCGATTCGATAACAAATGACGAAAACGGACGGATTTCTCAGGTTTTTGCTACATATGAACACTTTTCACATTCTCCCGTGCAACTCGGCTGCTAGTCCTCCTTTCATGCAGATTCTTAAGGTCCTAGCTCTTGCCCAAGGCACCAAAGCCAGCTAAAAAGTCCATAATCGATACCTAAAACTTGAATTGTACTACTTCTTACTTTCTATTACATTAAATTGGATGCTTCATCTGTGTTTTACTATGGTGGTTTTAGTGTCTCCGCATACCGCAGTACGCGTCATAGCTTTGCAGACGATAAGTACAAATGTTTCAGAGAGAAGAGCGGCCAATGTAACGATCTGGCTATAAGTCGATTCGATAACAAATGACGAAAATGGACGGATTTCTAATGTTTTTGCTACATGTGAACACTTTTCACATTCTCCCGTGCAACTCGGCTAATAGTTCTCCTTTCATGCAGAATATCAAGGTCCTAGCTCATGTCCAAGGCACAAAAGCAAGCTAAAAAGTTAATAATCGATACATAAAACTTGAGTTGTACTACTTCTTACTGGCTATTACTTCAACTTAGAAGCTTCATCTGTTTTCTACTATGGTGCTTTTAGTGTCTGCGCATACCGCAGCACGCGTCATCGCTTTGCAGACGATATGTACAACCGTTTCAGAGAGAAGAGCGGCCAATGTGACGATTTGGCTTTAAGTCGATTCGATAACAAATGACGAAAACGGAAGGATTTCTAGGTTTTTACTACATATGAACACATTCCACATTCTCCCGTGCAACTCGGCTGCTAGTGCTTCTTTCATGCAGAATCTTAAGGCCCTAGCTCATGTCCAAGGCACCAAAGCCAGCTAAAAAGTCAATAATCGATACCTAAAACTTGAATTGTACTATATCTTACTGGCTATTACATCAACTTAGAAGCTTCATCTGTTTTCTACTATGGTGCTTTTAGTGTCTCCGCATACTGGAGCACGAGACATAGCTTTGCAGACGATAATTACTACCGTTTCAGAGAGAAGAGCGGCCAATGTGATAACCTGGCTTTAAGTTGAGTCGATAACAAATGACGAAAACGGACGGATTTCTCAGGTTTTTACTACATATGAACACTTTTCACATTCTCCCGTGCAACTCCGGTGCTAGTTCTCCTTTCATGCAGAATCTTAAGGTCCTAGCTCATGTCTAAGGCACCAAAGCCAGCTAAAAAGTCAATAATCGATACCTAAAACTTAAATTGTACTACTTCTTACTGGCTATTACATCAACTTAGAAGCTTCATCTGTTTTCTACTATGGTGCTTTTAGTGTCTGCGCATACCGCAGCACGCGACATCGCTTTGCAGACGATAAGTACAACCGTTTCAGAGAGAAGAGCGGCCAATGTGACGATCTGGCTTTAAGTCGATTCGATAACAAATGACGAAAACGGACGGATTTCTCAGGTTTTTACTACATATGAACACTTTTCACATTCTCCCGTGCAACTCGGCTGCTAGTCCTCCTTTCATGCAGATTCTTAAGGTCCTAGCTCTTGCCCAAGGTACCAAAGCCAGCTAAAAAGTATATAATCGATACCTAAAACTTGAATTGTACTACTTCTTACTGGCAATTACATCATCTTAGAGGCTTCATCTGTGTTCTACTATGGTCCTTTTAGTGTCTCCTCATACCGCAGCACGCGACATAGCTTTGCAGACGATAAGTACAACCGTTTCAGAGAGAAGAGCGGCCAATGTGACGATCTGGCTTTAAGTCGATTCGATAACAAATGACGAAAACGGACGGATTTCTAGGTTTTTACTACATATGAACACTTTTCACATTGTCCCGTGCAACTCTGCTGCTAGTCCTCCTTTCATGCAGAATCTTAAGGTCCTAGCTTATGTCCAAGGCAACAAAGCCAGCTAAAAAGTCAATAATCAGTACCAAAACATAGAATTGTACTACTTCTTACTTGCTATTACATCAACTTAGAAGCTTCATCTGTATTCTACTATGGTGCTTTTTGTGTCTCCGCATGCCGCAGCACGCGAGATAGCTTTTCAGACGATAAGTACAACCGTTTCAGAGAGAAGAGCGGCCATTGTGACGATCTTGCTTTAAGTCGATTCGATAACAAAATACGAAAACGGACGGATTTCTAGGTTTTTACTACATATGAACACTTTTCACATTCTCCCGTGCAACTCTGCAGCTAGGCCTCCTTTCATGCAGAATCTTAAGGTCCTAGCTCATGTCCAAGGAACCAAAGCCAGCTAAAAAGTCAATAATCGATACCTAAAACTTGAATTGGACTACTTCTTACTGGCTATTACATCAACTTAGAAGCTTCATCTGTTTTCTACTATGGTGCTTTTAGTGTCTGCGCATACCGCAGCACGCGACATAGCTTTGCAGACGATAATTACGACCGTTTCAGAGAGAAGAGTGGCCAATGTGACGATCTGGCTTTAAGTTGAGTCGATAACAAATGACGAAAACGGACCTATTTCTCAGGTTTTTACTACATATGAGCACTTTTCACATTCTCCCGTGCAACTCCGGTGCTATTTCTCCTTTCATGCAGAATCTTAAGGTCCTAGCTCATGTCAAAGGCACCAAAGCCAGATAAAAAGTCAATAATCACTACCTAAAACTTGAATTGTACTACTTCTTACTGGCTATTACATCAACTTAGAAGCTTCATCCGTGTTATACTATGGTGCATTTAGTGTCTCCGCATACCGCAGCACGCGACATAGCTTTGCAGACGATAAGTACAACCGTTTCAGAGAGAAGAGCGGCCAATGTGACGATCTGGCTTTAAGTCGATTCGGTAACAAATGACGAAAACGGACGGATTTCTAGGTTTTTACTACATATGAACACTTTTCACATTGTCCCGTGCAACTCTGCTGCTAGTCCTCCTTTCATGCAGAATCTTAACGTCCTAGCTCATGTCCAAGGCACCAAAGCCAGCTAAAACGTCCATAATCGATACCTAAAACTTGAATTGTACTACTTCTTACTGGCTATTACATTAAATTAGATGCTTCATCTGTGTTTTACTATGGTGGTTGTAGTGTCTCCGCATACCGCAGCACACGTCATATCTTTGCAGACGATAAGTACAATCGTTTCAGAGAGAAGAGCGACCAATGTGACGATCTGGCTTTAAGTCGATTCGGTAACAAATGACGAATACGGACGGATTTCTCAGGTTTTTACTACATATGAACACTTTTCACATTCTCCCGTGCAACTTGGCTGCTAGTCCTCCTTTCATGCAGATTCTTAAGGTCCTAGCTCATGTCCAAGGCACCAAAGCCAGCTAAAAAGTCCATAATCGATACCTAAAACTTGAATTGTAGTAATTCTTACTGGCTATTACATTAAATTAGATGCTTCATCTGTGTTTTACTATGGTGGTTGTAGTGTCTCCGCATACCGCAGCACACGTCATATCTTTGCAGACGATAAGTACAACCGTTTCAGAGAGAAGAGCGGCCAATGTGACGATCTGGCCTTATGTCGATTCGATAAAAAATGACGATAACGAACGGATTTTTTGGGTTTTTACTGCATATGAACACTTTTCACATTCTCCCGTCCAACTCGGCTGCTAGTCCTCCTTTCATGCAGAATGTTAAGGTCTTAGCTCATGTCCAAGGCAACAAAGCCAGCTAAAAAGTCAATAATCGATACCTAAAACTTGAATTGCACTATATCTTACTGGCTATTACATCAACTTAGAAGCTTCATCTGTTTTCTATTATGGTGCTTTTAGTGTCTCCGCATACTGGAGCACGAGACATAGCTTTGCAGACGATAATTACGACCGTTTCAGAGAGAAGAGCGGCCAATGTGATGATCTGGCTTTAAGTTGAGTCGATAACAAATGACGAAAACGGACGGATTTCTAGGTTTTTACTACATATGAACACTTTTCACATTGTCCCGGGCAACTCTGCTGCTAGTCCTCCTTTCATGCAGAATCTTAAGGTCCTAGCTCATGTCCAAGGCACCAAAGCCAGCTAAAAAATCAATAATCGATACCTAAAACTTGAATTGGACTACTTCTTACTGGCTATTACATCAACTTAGAACCTTCATCTGTGTTCTACTATGGTGCTTTTAGTGTCTCCGGATACCGCAGCACGCGACAGAGCTTTGCAGTCGATAAGTACAATCGTTTCAGAGAGAAGAGCGACTAATGTGACGATCTGGCTTTAATTCGATTCGGTAACAAATGACGAATACGGACGGATTTCTCAGGATTTTACTACATATGAACACTTTTCACATTCTCCCGTGCAACTCGGCTGCTAGTCCTCCTTTCATGCAGATTCTTAAGGTCCTAGCTCATGTCCAAGGCACCAAAGCCAGCTAATAAGTCCATAATCGATACCTAAAACTTGAATTGTACTACTTCTTACTGGCAATTACATCATCTTAGAGGCTTCATCTGTGTTCTACTATGGTCCTTTTAGTGTCTCCTCATACCGCAGCACGCGACATAGCTTTGCAGACGATAAGTACAACCGTTTCAGAGAGAAGAGCAGCCAATGTGACGATCTGGCTTTAAGTCGATTCGATAACAAATGACGAAAACGGACGGATTTCTAGGTTTTTACTACATATGAACACTTTTCACATTGTCCCGTGAAACTCTGCTGCTAGTCCTCCTTTCATGCAGAATCTTAAGGTCCTAGCTTATGTCCAAGGCAACAAAGCCAGCTAAAAAGTCAATAATCAGTACCAAAACATAGAATTGTACTACTTCTTACTTGCTATTACATCAATTTAGAAGCTTCATCTGTATTCTACTATGGTGCTTTTTGTGTCTCCGCATGCCGCAGCACGCGACATAGCTTTTCAGACGATAAGTACAACCGTTTCAGAGAGAAGAGCGGCCAATGTGACGATCTGGCTTTAAGTCGATTCGGTAACAAATGACGAAAACGGACGGATTTCTAGGTTTTTACTACATATGAACACTTTTCACATTGTCCCGTGCAACTCTGCTGCTAGTCATCCTTTCATGCAGAATCTTAAGGTCCTAGCTCATGTCCAAGGCACCAAAGCCAGCTAAAAAGTCAATAATCGATACCTAAAACTTGAATTGGACTACTTCTTACTGGCTATTACATCAACTTAGAACCTTCATCTGTGTTCTACTATGGTGCTTTTAGTGTCTCCGGATACCGCAGCACGCGACATAGCTTTGCAGACGATAAGTACAATCGTTTCAGAGAGAAGTGCGACCAATGTGACGATCTGGCTTTAAGTCGATTCGGTAACAAATGACGAATACGGACGGATTTCTCAGGTTTTTACTACATATGAACACTTTTCACATTCTCCCGTGCAACTCGGCTGCTAGTCCTCCTTTCATGCAGATTCTTAAGGTCCTAGCTCATGTCCAAGGCACCAAAGCCAGCTAAAACGTCCATAATCGATACCTAAAACTTGAATTGTACTACTTCTTACTTTCTATTACATTAAATTAGATGCTTCATCCGTGTTTTACTATGGTGGTTGTAGTGTCTCCGCATACCGCAGCACACGTCATATCTTTGCAGACGATAAGTACAACCATTTCAGAGAGAAGAGCGGCCAATGTGACGATCTGGCCTTATGTCGATTCGATAAAAAATGACGATAACGAACGGATTTTTCGGGTTTTTACTGCATATGAACACTTTTCACATTCTCCCGTCCAACTCGGCTGCTAGTCCTCCTTTCATGCAGAATGTTTAGGTCCTAGCTCATGTCCAAGGCAACAAAGCCAGCTAAAAAGTCAGTAATCGATACCTAAAACTTGAATTGTACTATATCTTACTGGCTACTACATCAACTTAGAAGCTTCATCTGTTTTCTACTATGGTGCTTTTAGTGTCTCCGCATACTGGAGCACGAGACATAGCTTTGCAGACGATAATTACGACCGTTTCAGAGAGAAGAGCGGCCAATGTGATAATCTGGCTTTAAGTTGAGTCGATAACAAATGACGAAAACGGACGGATTTCTCAGGTTTTTACTACATATGAACACTTTTCACATTCTCCCGTGCAACTCCGGTGCTAGTTCTCCTTTCATGCAGAATCTTAAGGTCCTAGCTCATGTCCAAGGCACCAAAGCCAGCTAAAAAGTCAATAATCGATACCTAAAACTTAAATTGTACTACTTCTTACTGGCTATTACATCAACTTAGAAGCTTCATCTGTTTTCTACTATGGTGCTTTTAGTGTCTGCGCATACCGCAGCACGCGACATCGCTTTGCAGACGATAAGTACAACCGTTTCAGAGAGAAGAGCGGCCAATGTGACGATCTGGCTTTAAGTCGATTCGATAACAAATGACGAAACCGGACGGATTTCTAGGTTATTACTACATATGAACACTTTTCACATTGTCCCGTGCAACCCTGCTGCTAGTCCTCCTTTCATGCAGAATCTTAAGGTCCTAGCTTATGTCCAAGGCAACAAAGCCAGCTAAAAAGTCAATAATCAGTACCAAAACATAGAATTGTACTACTTCTTACTTGCTATTACATCAACTTAGAAGCTTCATCTGTATTCTACTATGGTGCTTTTTGTGTCTCCGCATGCCGCAGCACGCGACATAGCTTTTCAGACGATAAGTACAACCGTTTCAGAGAGAAGAGCGGCCATTGTGACGATCTGGCTTTAAGTCGATTCGATAACAAATGACGAAAACGGACGGATTTCTCAGGTTTTTACTGCATATGAACACTTTTCACATTCTCCCTTGCAACTCAGCTGCTAGTTCTCCTTTCATGCAGAATCTTAAGGTCCTAGCTCATGTCCAAGGCACCAAAGCCAGCTAAAAAGTCAATAATCGAAACCTAAAACTTGAATTGTACTATATCTTACTGGCTATTACATCAACTTAGAAGCTTCATCTGTTTTCTACTATGGTGATTTTAGTGTCTCGGCATACCGCAGCACGCGACTTAGCTTTGCAGACGATAAGTACAACCGTTTCAGAGAGAAGAGCGGCCAATGTGACGATCTGGCTTTATGTCGATTCGGTAACAAAATACGAAAACGGACGGATTTCTAGGTTTTTACTACATATGAACACTTTTCACATTCTCCCGTGCAACTCTGCAGCTAGGCCTCCTTTCATGCAGAATCTTAAGGTCCTAGCTCATGTCCAAGGAACCAAAGCCAGCTAAAAAGTCAATAATCGATACCTAAAACATGAATTGGACTACTTCTTACTGGCTATTACATCAACTTATAAGCTTCATCTGTGTTCTACTATAGTGCTTTGAGAGTCTCCGCATACCGCAGCACGCGACATAGCTTTGCAGACGATAAGTACAACAGTTTCAGAGAGAAGAGCGGCCAATGTGACGATCTGGCTTTAAGTCGATTCGGTAACAAATGACGAAAACGGACGGATTTCTAGGTTTTTACTACATATGAACACTTTTCACATTGTCCCGTGCAACTCTGCTGCTAGTCCTCCTTTCATGCAGAATCTTAAGGTCCTAGCTCATGTCCAAGGCACCAAAGCCAGCTAAAAAGTCAATAATCGATACCTAAAACTTGAATTGGACTACTTCTTACTGGCTATTACACCAACTTAGAACCTTCATCTGTGTTCTACTATGGTGCTTTTAGTGTCTCCGGATACCGCAGCACGCGACATAGCTTTGAAGACGATAAGTACAATCGTTTCAGAGAGAAGTGCGACCAATGTGACGATCTGGCTTTAAGTCGATTCGGTAACAAATGACGAATACGGACGGATTTCTCAGGTTTTTACTACATATGAACACTTTTCACATTCTCCCATGCAACTCGGCTGCTAGTCCTCGTTTCATGCAGATTCTTAAGGTCCTAGCTCATGTCCAAGGCACCAAAGCCAGCTAAAACGTCCATAATCGATACCTAAAACTTGAATTGTACTACTTCTTACTTTCTATTACATTAAATTAGATGCTTCATCCGTGTTTTACTATGGTGGTTGTAGTGTCTCCGCATACCGCAGCACCCGTCATATCTTTGCAGACGATAAGTACAACCATTTCAGAGAGAAGAGCGGCCAATGTGACGATCTGGTCTTATGTCGATTCGATAAAAAATGACGATAACGAACGGATTTTTCGGGTTTTTACTGCATATGAACACTTTTCACATTCTCCCGTCCAACTCGGCTGCTAGTCCTCCTTTCATGCAGAATGTTTAGGTCCTAGCTCATGTCCAAGGCAACAAAGCCAGCTAAAAAGTCAATAATCGATACCTAAAACTTGAATTGTACTATATCTTACTGGCTATTACATCAACTTAGAAGCTTCTTCTGTTTTCTACTATGGTGCTTTTAGTGTCTCCGCATACTGGAGCACGAGACATAGCTTTGCAGACGATAATTACGACCGTTTCAGAGAGAAGAGCGGCCAATGTGACGATCTGGCTTTAAGTCGATTCGATAACAAATGACGACAACGGACGGATTTCTCAGGTTTTTACTACATATGAACACTTTTCACATTCTCCCGTGCAACTCCGGTGCTAGTTCTCCTTTCATGCAGAATCTTAAGGTCCTAGCTCATGTCCAAGGCACCAAAGCCAGCTAAAAAGTCAATAATCTATACCTAAAACTTAAATTGTACTTCTTCTTCCTGGCTATTACGTCAACTTAGAAGCTTCATCTGTTTTCTACTATGGTGCTTTTAGTGTCTGCGCATACCGCAGCACGCGACATCGCTTTGCAGACGATAAGTACAACCGTTTCAGAGAGAAGAGCGGCCAATGTGACGATCTGGCTTTAAGTCGATTCGATAACAAATGACGAAAACGGACGGATTTCTCAGGTTTTTGCTACATATGAACACTTTTCACATTCTCCCGTGCAACTCGGCTGCTAGTCCTCCTTTCATGCAGATTCTTAAGGTCCTAGCTCTTGCCCAAGGCACCAAAGCCAGCTAAAAAGTCCATAATCGATACCTAAAACTTGAATTGTACTACTTCTTACTTTCTATTACATTAAATTGGATGCTTCATCTGTGTTTTACTATGGTGGTTTTAGTGTCTCCGCATACCGCAGTACGCGTCATAGCTTTGCAGACGATAAGTACAAACGTTTCAGAGAGAAGAGCGGCCAATGTAACGATCTGGCTATAAGTCGATTCGATAACAAATGACGAAAATGGACGGATTTCTAATGTTTTTGCTACATGTGAACACTTTTCACATTCTCCCGTGCAACTCGGCTAATAGTTCTCCTTTCATGCAGAATATCAAGGTCCTAGCTCATGTCCAAGGCACAAAAGCAAGCTAAAAAGTTAATAATCGATACATAAAACTTGAGTTGTACTACTTCTTACTGGCTATTACTTCAACTTAGAAGCTTCATCTGTTTTCTACTATGGTGCTTTTAGTGTCTGCGCATACCGCAGCACGCGTCATCGCTTTGCAGACGATATGTACAACCGTTTCAGAGAGAAGAGCGGCCAATGTGACGATTTGGCTTTAAGTCGATTCGATAACAAATGACGAAAACGGAAGGATTTCTAGGTTTTTACTACATATGAACACATTCCACATTCTCCCGTGCAACTCGGCTGCTAGTGCTTCTTTCATGCAGAATCTTAAGGCCCTAGCTCATGTCCAAGGCACCAAAGCCAGCTAAAAAGTCAATAATCGATACCTAAAACTTGAATTGTACTATATCTTACTGGCTATTACATCAACTTAGAAGCTTCATCTGTTTTCTACTATGGTGCTTTTAGTGTCTCCGCATACTGGAGCACGAGACATAGCTTTGCAGACGATAATTACTACCGTTTCAGAGAGAAGAGCGGCCAATGTGATAACCTGGCTTTAAGTTGAGTCGATAACAAATGACGAAAACGGACGGATTTCTCAGGTTTTTACTACATATGAACACTTTTCACATTCTCCCGTGCAACTCCGGTGCTAGTTCTCCTTTCATGCAGAATCTTAAGGTCCTAGCTCATGTCTAAGGCACCAAAGCCAGCTAAAAAGTCAATAATCGATACCTAAAACTTAAATTGTACTACTTCTTACTGGCTATTACATCAACTTAGAAGCTTCATCTGTTTTCTACTATGGTGCTTTTAGTGTCTGCGCATACCGCAGCACGCGACATCGCTTTGCAGACGATAAGTACAACCGTTTCAGAGAGAAGAGCGGCCAATGTGACGATCTGGCTTTAAGTCGATTCGATAACAAATGACGAAAACGGACGGATTTCTCAGGTTTTTACTACATATGAACACTTTTCACATTCTCCCGTGCAACTCGGCTGCTAGTCCTCCTTTCATGCAGATTCTTAAGGTCCTAGCTCTTGCCCAAGGTACCAAAGCCAGCTAAAAAGTATATAATCGATACCTAAAACTTGAATTGTACTACTTCTTACTGGCAATTACATCATCTTAGAGGCTTCATCTGTGTTCTACTATGGTCCTTTTAGTGTCTCCTCATACCGCAGCACGCGACATAGCTTTGCAGACGATAAGTACAACCGTTTCAGAGAGAAGAGCGGCCAATGTGACGATCTGGCTTTAAGTCGATTCGATAACAAATGACGAAAACGGACGGATTTCTAGGTTTTTACTACATATGAACACTTTTCACATTGTCCCGTGCAACTCTGCTGCTAGTCCTCCTTTCATGCAGAATCTTAAGGTCCTAGCTTATGTCCAAGGCAACAAAGCCAGCTAAAAAGTCAATAATCAGTACCAAAACATAGAATTGTACTACTTCTTACTTGCTATTACATCAACTTAGAAGCTTCATCTGTATTCTACTATGGTGCTTTTTGTGTCTCCGCATGCCGCAGCACGCGAGATAGCTTTTCAGACGATAAGTACAACCGTTTCAGAGAGAAGAGCGGCCATTGTGACGATCTTGCTTTAAGTCGATTCGATAACAAAATACGAAAACGGACGGATTTCTAGGTTTTTACTACATATGAACACTTTTCACATTCTCCCGTGCAACTCTGCAGCTAGGCCTCCTTTCATGCAGAATCTTAAGGTCCTAGCTCATGTCCAAGGAACCAAAGCCAGCTAAAAAGTCAATAATCGATACCTAAAACTTGAATTGGACTACTTCTTACTGGCTATTACATCAACTTAGAAGCTTCATCTGTTTTCTACTATGGTGCTTTTAGTGTCTGCGCATACCGCAGCACGCGACATAGCTTTGCAGACGATAATTACGACCGTTTCAGAGAGAAGAGTGGCCAATGTGACGATCTGGCTTTAAGTTGAGTCGATAACAAATGACGAAAACGGACCTATTTCTCAGGTTTTTACTACATATGAGCACTTTTCACATTCTCCCGTGCAACTCCGGTGCTATTTCTCCTTTCATGCAGAATCTTAAGGTCCTAGCTCATGTCAAAGGCACCAAAGCCAGATAAAAAGTCAATAATCACTACCTAAAACTTGAATTGTACTACTTCTTACTGGCTATTACATCAACTTAGAAGCTTCATCCGTGTTATACTATGGTGCATTTAGTGTCTCCGCATACCGCAGCACGCGACATAGCTTTGCAGACGATAAGTACAACCGTTTCAGAGAGAAGAGCGGCCAATGTGACGATCTGGCTTTAAGTCGATTCGGTAACAAATGACGAAAACGGACGGATTTCTAGGTTTTTACTACATATGAACACTTTTCACATTGTCCCGTGCAACTCTGCTGCTAGTCCTCCTTTCATGCAGAATCTTAACGTCCTAGCTCATGTCCAAGGCACCAAAGCCAGCTAAAACGTCCATAATCGATACCTAAAACTTGAATTGTACTACTTCTTACTGGCTATTACATTAAATTAGATGCTTCATCTGTGTTTTACTATGGTGGTTGTAGTGTCTCCGCATACCGCAGCACACGTCATATCTTTGCAGACGATAAGTACAATCGTTTCAGAGAGAAGAGCGACCAATGTGACGATCTGGCTTTAAGTCGATTCGGTAACAAATGACGAATACGGACGGATTTCTCAGGTTTTTACTACATATGAACACTTTTCACATTCTCCCGTGCAACTTGGCTGCTAGTCCTCCTTTCATGCAGATTCTTAAGGTCCTAGCTCATGTCCAAGGCACCAAAGCCAGCTAAAAAGTCCATAATCGATACCTAAAACTTGAATTGTAGTAATTCTTACTGGCTATTACATTAAATTAGATGCTTCATCTGTGTTTTACTATGGTGGTTGTAGTGTCTCCGCATACCGCAGCACACGTCATATCTTTGCAGACGATAAGTACAACCGTTTCAGAGAGAAGAGCGGCCAATGTGACGATCTGGCCTTATGTCGATTCGATAAAAAATGACGATAACGAACGGATTTTTTGGGTTTTTACTGCATATGAACACTTTTCACATTCTCCCGTCCAACTCGGCTGCTAGTCCTCCTTTCATGCAGAATGTTAAGGTCTTAGCTCATGTCCAAGGCAACAAAGCCAGCTAAAAAGTCAATAATCGATACCTAAAACTTGAATTGCACTATATCTTACTGGCTATTACATCAACTTAGAAGCTTCATCTGTTTTCTATTATGGTGCTTTTAGTGTCTCCGCATACTGGAGCACGAGACATAGCTTTGCAGACGATAATTACGACCGTTTCAGAGAGAAGAGCGGCCAATGTGATGATCTGGCTTTAAGTTGAGTCGATAACAAATGACGAAAACGGACGGATTTCTAGGTTTTTACTACATATGAACACTTTTCACATTGTCCCGGGCAACTCTGCTGCTAGTCCTCCTTTCATGCAGAATCTTAAGGTCCTAGCTCATGTCCAAGGCACCAAAGCCAGCTAAAAAATCAATAATCGATACCTAAAACTTGAATTGGACTACTTCTTACTGGCTATTACATCAACTTAGAACCTTCATCTGTGTTCTACTATGGTGCTTTTAGTGTCTCCGGATACCGCAGCACGCGACAGAGCTTTGCAGTCGATAAGTACAATCGTTTCAGAGAGAAGAGCGACTAATGTGACGATCTGGCTTTAATTCGATTCGGTAACAAATGACGAATACGGACGGATTTCTCAGGATTTTACTACATATGAACACTTTTCACATTCTCCCGTGCAACTCGGCTGCTAGTCCTCCTTTCATGCAGATTCTTAAGGTCCTAGCTCATGTCCAAGGCACCAAAGCCAGCTAATAAGTCCATAATCGATACCTAAAACTTGAATTGTACTACTTCTTACTGGCAATTACATCATCTTAGAGGCTTCATCTGTGTTCTACTATGGTCCTTTTAGTGTCTCCTCATACCGCAGCACGCGACATAGCTTTGCAGACGATAAGTACAACCGTTTCAGAGAGAAGAGCAGCCAATGTGACGATCTGGCTTTAAGTCGATTCGATAACAAATGACGAAAACGGACGGATTTCTAGGTTTTTACTACATATGAACACTTTTCACATTGTCCCGTGAAACTCTGCTGCTAGTCCTCCTTTCATGCAGAATCTTAAGGTCCTAGCTTATGTCCAAGGCAACAAAGCCAGCTAAAAAGTCAATAATCAGTACCAAAACATAGAATTGTACTACTTCTTACTTGCTATTACATCAATTTAGAAGCTTCATCTGTATTCTACTATGGTGCTTTTTGTGTCTCCGCATGCCGCAGCACGCGACATAGCTTTTCAGACGATAAGTACAACCGTTTCAGAGAGAAGAGCGGCCATTGTGACGATCTGGCTTTAAGTCGATTCGATAACAAATGACGAAAACGGACGGATTTCTCAGGATTTTACTACATATGAACACTTTTCACATTCTCCCGTGCAACTCGGCTGCTAGTCCTCCTTTCATGCAGATTCTTAAGGTCCTAGCTCATGTCCAAGGCACCAAAGCCAGCTAATAAGTCCATAATCGATACCTAAAACTTGAATTGTACTACTTCTTACTATCTATTACATTAAATTAGATGCTTCATCTGTGTTTTACTATGGTGGTTTTAGTGTCTCCGCATACCGCAGCACACGTCATATCTTTGCAGACGATAAGTACAACCATTTCAGAGAGAAGAGCGGCCAATGTGACGATCTGGCCTTATGTCGATTCGATAAAAAAATGACGATAACGAACGGATTTTTCGGGTTTTTACTGCATATGAACTTTTTTCACATTCTCCCGTGCAACTCGGCTGCTAGTCCTCCTTTCATGCAGAATCTTAATGTCCTAGCTCAAGTCCAAAGCACCAAAGCCACCTAAAAAGTGAATAATCGATACCTAAAACTTGAATTGTACTACTTCTTACTGGCTACTACATCAACTTAGAAGCTTCATCTGTGTTCTACTATGGTGCTTTTAGTGTCTCCGCATACCGCAGCACGCGACATAGCTTTGCAGACGATAAGTACAACCGTTTCAGAGAGAAGAGCGGCCAATGTGACGATCTGGCTTTAAGTCGATTCGGTAACAAATGACGAAAACGGACGGATTTCTAGGTTTTTACTACATATGAACACATTCCACATTCTCCTGTGCAACTCGGCTGCTAGTCCTCCTTTCATGCAGAATCTTAAGGTCCTAGCTCATGTCCAAGTCACCAAAGCCAGCTAAAAAGTCAATAATCAAAACCTAAAACTTGAATTGTAGTATATCTTACTGGCTATTACATCAACTTAGAAGCTTCATCTGTTTGCTACTATGGTGCTTTTAGTGTCTGCGCATACCGCAGCACGCGACATAACTTTGCAGACGATATGTACAACCGTTTCAGAGAGAAGAGCGGCCAATGTGACGATCTGGCTTTATGTCGATTCGGTAACAAATGACGAAAACGGACGGATTTCTAGGTTTTTACTACATATGAACACTTTTCACATTCTCCCGTGCAACTCTGCAGCTAAGCCTCCTTTCATGCAGAATCTTAAGGTCCTAGCTCATGTCCAAGGAACCAAAGCCAGCTAAAAAGTCAAAAATCGATACCTAAAACTTGAATTGGACTACTTCTTACTGGCTATTACATCAACTTAGAAGCTTCATTTGTGTTCTATTATGGTGCTTTTAGTGTCTCAACATACCGCAGCACGCTACATAGCTTTGCAGACGATAAGTACAACCGTTTCAGAGAGAAGAGCGGCCAATGTAACGATCTGGCTTTAAGTCGATTCGATAACAAATGACGAAAACGGACGGATTTCTAATGTTTTTGCTACATGTGAACACTTTTCACATTCACCCGTGCAACTCGGCTGATAGTCCTCCTTTCATGCAGAATATCAAGGTCCTAGCTCATGTCCAAGGCACAAAAGCCAGCTAAAAAGTCAATAATCGATACATAAAACTTGAGTTGTACTACTTCTTACTGGCTATTACATCAACTTAGATGCTTCATCTGTTTTCTACTATGGTGCTTTTAGTGTCTGCGCATACCGCAGCACGCGACATCGCTTTGCAGACGATAAGTACAACCGTTTCAGAGAGAAGAGCGGCCAATGTGACGATTTGGCTTTAAGTCGATTCGATAACAAATGACGAAAACGGACGGATTTCTCAGGTTTTTACTACATATGAACACTTTTCACATTCTCCCGTGCAACTCCGGTGCTAGTTCTCCTTTCATGCAGAATCTTAAGGTCCCAGCTCATGTCCAAGGCACCAAAGCCAGCTAAAAAGTCAATAATCGATACCTAAAACTTAAATTGTACTACTTCTTACTTGCTATTACATCAACTTATAAGCTTCATCTGTGTTCTACTATAGTGCTTTGAGGGTCTCCGCATACCGCAGCACGCGACATAGCTTTGCAGACGATAAGTACAACCGTTTCAGAGAGAAGAGCGGCCAATGTGACGATCTGGCTTTAAGTCGATTCGGTAACAAATGACGAAAACGGACGGATTTCTAGGTTTTTACTACATATGAACACTTTTCACATTGTCCCGTGCAACTCTGCAGCTAGTCCTCCTTTCATGCAGAATCTTAAGGTCCTAGCTCATGTCCAAGGCACCAAAGCCAGCTAAAAAGTCAATAATCGATACCTAAAACTTAAATTGTACTACTTCTTACTGGCTATTACATCAACTTAGAAGCTTCATTTGTTTTCTACTATGGTGCTTTTAGTGTCTGCGCATACCACAGCACGCGACATCGCTTTGCAGACGATAAGTACAACCGTTTCAGAGAGAAGAGCGGCCAATGTGACGATCTGGCTTTAAGTCGATTCGATAACAAATGACGAAAACGGACGGATTTCTCAGGTTTTTACTACATATGAACACTTTTCACATTCTCCCGTGCAACTCGGCTGCTAGTCCTCCTTTCATGCAGATTCTTAAGGTCCTAGCTCTTGCCCAAGGCACCAAAGCCAGCTAAAACGTCCGTAATCGATACCTAAAACTTGAATTGTACTACTTCTTACTTTCTATTACATTAAATTAGATGCTTCATCTGTGTTTTACTATGGTGGTTTTAATGTCTCCGCATACCGCAGCACGCGTCATAGCTTTGCAGACGATAAGTACAAACGTTTCAGAGAGAAGAGCGGCCAATGAAACGATCTGGCTATAAGTCGATTCGATAACAAATGACGAAAACGGACGGATTTCTAATGTTTTTGCTACATGTGAACACTTTTCACATTCTCCCGTGCAACTCGGCTGATAGTCCTCCTTTCATGCAGAATATCAAGGTCCTAGCTCATGTCCAAGGCACAAAAGCAAGCTAAAAAGTCAATAATCGATACATAAAACTTGAGTTGTACTACTTCTTACTGGCTATTACATCAACTTAGAAGCTTCATCTGTTTTCTACTATGGTGCTTTTAGTGTCTGCGCATACCGCAGCACGCGACATCGCTTTGCAGACGATAAGTACAACCGTTTCAGAGAGAAGAGCGGCCAATGTGACGATCTGGCTTTAAGTCGATTCGATAACAAATGACGAAAACGGACGGATTTCTAATGTTTTTGCTACATGTGAACACTTTTCACATTCACCCGTGCAACTCGGCTGATAGTCCTCCTTTCATGCAGAATATCAAGGTCCTAGCTCATGTCCAAGGCACAAAAGCAAGCTAAAAAGTCAATTATCGATACCTAAAACTTGAGTTGTACTACTTCTTACTGGCTATTACATCAACTTAGAAGCTTCATCTGTTTTCTACTATGGTGCTTTTTGTGTCTCCGCATGCCGCAGCACGCGACATAGCTTTTCAGACGATAAGTACAACCGTTTCAGAGAGAAGAGCGGCCATTGTGACGATCTGGCTTTAAGTCGATTCGATAACAAATGACGAAAACGGACGGATTTCTCAGGTTTTTACTGCATATCAACACTTTTCACATTCTCCCTTGCAACTCAGCTGCTAGTTCTCCTTTCATGCAGAATCTTAAGGTCCTAGCTCATGTCCAAGGCACCAAAGCCAGCTAAAAAGTCAATAATCGAAACCTAAAACTTGAATTGTACTATATCTTACTGGCTATTACATCAACTTAGAAGCTTCATCTGTTTTCTACTATGGTGATTTTAGTGTCTCGGCATACCGCAGCACGCGACATAGCTTTGCAGACGATAAGTACAACCGTTTCAGAGAGAAGAGCGGCCAATGTGACGATCTGGCTTTATGTCGATTCGGTAACAAAATACGAAAACGGACGGATTTCTAGGTTTTTACTACATATGAACACTTTTCACATTCTCCCGTGCAACTCTGCAGCTAGGCCTCCTTTCATGCAGAATCTTAAGGTCCTAGCTCATGTCCAAGGAACCAAAGCCAGCTAAAAAGTCAATAATCGATACCTAAAACTTGAATTGGACTACTTCTTACTGGCTATTACATCAACTTAGAAGCTTCATCTGTGTTCTATTATGGTGCTTTTAGTGTCTCCACATACCGCAGCACGCTACATAGCTTTGCAGACGATAAGTACAACCGTTTCAGAGAGAAGCGCGGCCAATGTAACGATCTGGCTTTAAGTCGATTCGATAACAAATGACGAAAACGGACGGATTTCTAATGTTTTTGCTACATGTGAACACTTTTCACATTCACCCGTGCAACTCGGCTGATAGTCCTCCTTTCATGCAGAATATCAAGGTCCTAGCTCATGTCCAAGGCACAAAAGCAAGCTAAAAAGTCAATTATCGATACCTAAAACTTGAGTTGTACTACTTCTTACTGGCTATTACATCAACTTAGAAGCTTCATCTGTTTTCTACTATGGTGCTTTTAGTGTCTGCGCATACCGCAGCACGCGACATAGCTTTGCAGACGATAAGTACAACCGTTTCGGGGAGAAGAGCGGCCAGTGTGACGATCTGGCTTTAAGTCGATTCGATAACAAATGACGAAAACGGAAGGAATTCTAGGTTTTTACTACATATGAACACATTCCACATTCTCCCGTGCAACTCGGCAGCTAGTCCTCCTTTCATACAGAATCTTAAGGTTCTAGCTCATGTCCAAGGCACCAAAGCCAGCTAAAAAGTCAATAATCGATACCTAAAACTTGAATTGTACTATATCTTACTGGCTATTACATCAACTTAGAAGCTTCATCTGTTTTCTACTATGGTGATTTTAGTGTCTCCGCATACTGGAGCACGACACATAGCTTTGCAGACGATAATTACGACCGTTTCAGAGAGAAGAGCGGCCAATGTGACGATCTGGCTTTAAGTTGAGTCGATAACAAATGACGAAAACGGACCTATTTCTCAGGTTTTTACTACATATGAACACTTTTCACATTCTCCCGTGCAACTCGGCTGATAGTCCTCCTTTCATGCAGAATCTTAAGGTCCTAGCTCATGTCAAAGGCACCAAAGCCAGATAAAAAGTCAATAATCACTACCTAAAACTTGAATTGTTCTACTTCTTACTGGCTATTACATCAACTTAGAAGCTTCATCTGTGTTCTACTATGGTGCATTTAGTGTCTCCGCATACCGCAGCACGCGACATAGCTTTGCAGACGATAAGTACAACCGTTTCAGAGAGAAGAGCGGCCAATGTGACGATCTGGCTTTAAGTCGATTCGGTAACAAATGACGAAAACGGACGGATTTCTAGGTTTTTACTACATATGAACACTTTTCACATTGTCCCGTGCAACTCTGCTGCTAGTCCTCCTTTCATGCAGAATCTTAAGGTCCTAGCTCATGTCCAAGGCACCAAAGCCAGCTAAAACGTCCATAATCGATACCTAAAACTTGAATTGTACTACTTCTTACTGGCTATTACATTAAATTAGAAGCTTCATCTGTGTTTTACTATGGTGGTTGTAGTGTCTCCGCATACCGCAGCACACGTCATATCTTTGCAGACGATAAGTACAATCGTTTCAGAGAGAAGACCGACCAATGTGACGATCTGGCTTTAAGTCGATTCGGTAACAAATGACGAATACGGACGGATTTCTCAGGTTTTTACTATATATGAACACTTTTCACATTCTCCCGTGCAACTTGGCTGCTAGTCCTCCTTTCATGCAGATTCTTAAGGTCCTAGCTCATGTCCAAGGCACCAAAGCCAGCTAAAAAGTCCATAATCGATACCTAAAACTTGAATTGTACTACTTCTTACTGGCTATTACATTAAATTAGATGCTTCATCTGTGTTTTACTATGGTGGTTGTAGTGTCTCCGCATACCGCAGCACACGTCATATCTTTGCAGACGATAAGTACAACCATTTCAGAGAGAAGAGCGGCCAATGTGACGATATGGCCTTATGTCGATTCGATAAAAAATGACGATAACGAACGGATTTTTCGGGTTTTTACTGCATATGAACACTTTTCACATTCTCCCGTCCAACTCGGCTGCTAGTCCTCCTTTCATGCAGAATGTTAAGGTCCTAGCTCATGTCCAAGGCAACAAAGCCAGCTAAAAAGTCAATAATCGATACCTAAAACTTGAATTGCACTATATCTTACTGGCTATTACATCAACTTAGAAGCTTCATCTGTTTTCTATTATGGTGCTTTTAGTGTCTCCGCATACTGGAGCACGAGACATAGCTTTGCAGACGATAATTACGACCGTTTCAGAGAGAAGAGCGGCCAATGTGATGATCTGGCTTTAAGTTGAGTCGATAACAAATGACGGAAACGGACGGATTTCTAGGTTTTTACTACATATGAACACTTTTCACATTGTCCCGTGCAACTCTGCTGCTAGTCCTCCTTTCATGCAGAATCTTAAGGTCCTAGCTCATGTCCAAGGCACCAAAGCCAGCTAAAAAGTCAATAATCGATACCTAAAACTTGAATTGGACTACTTCTTACTGGCTATTACATCAACTTAGAACCTTCATATGTGTTCTACTATGGTGCTTTTAGTGTCTCCGGATACCGCAGCACGCGACAGAGCTTTGCAGTCGATAAGTACAATCGTTTCAGAGAGAAGAGCGACCAATGTGACGATCTGGCTTTAATTCGATTCGGTAACAAATGACGAATACGGACGGATTTCTCAGGATTTTACTACATATGAACACTTTTCACATTCTCCCGTGCAACTCGGCTGCTAGTCCTCCTTTCATGCAGATTCTTAAGGTCCTAGCTCATGTCCAAGGCACCAAAGCCAGCTAAAAAGTCCATAATCGATACCTAAAACTTGAATTGTACTACTTCTTACTATCTATTACATTAAATTAGATGCTTCATCTGTGTTTTACTATGGTGGTTTTAGTGTCTCCGCATACCGCAGCACACGTCATATCTTTGCAGACGATAAGTACAACCATTTCAGAGAGAAGAGCGGCCAATGTGACGATCTGGCCTTATGTCGATTCGATAAAAAAATGACGATAACGAACGGATTTTTCGGGTTTTTACTGCATATGAACTTTTTTCACATTCTCCCGTGCAACTCTGCAGCTAAGCCTCCATTCATGCAGAATCTTAAGGTCCTAGCTCATGTCCAAGGAAAAAAAGCCAGCTAAAAAGTCAAAAATCGATATCTAAAACTTGAATTGGACTACTTCTTACTGGCTATTACATCAACTTAGAAGCTTCATTTGTGTTCTATTATGGTGCTTTTAGTGTCTCCACATACCGCAGCACGCTACATAGCTTTGCAGACGATAAGTACAACCGTTTCAGAGAGAAGAGCGGCCAATGTGACGATCTGGCTTTAAGTCGATTCGATAACAAATGACGAAAACGGACAGATTTCTCAGGTTTTTACTACATATGAACACTTTTCACATTCTCCCGTGCAACTCGGCTGCTAATCCTCCTTTCATGCAGAATCTTATGGTCCTAGCTCATGTCCAAGGCACAAAAGCCAGCTAAAAAGTCAATAATCGATACATAAAACTTGAGTTGTACTACTTCTTACTGGCTATTACATCAACTTAGATGCTTCATCTGTTTTCTACTATGGTGCTTTTAGTGTCTGCGCATGCCGCAGCACGCGACATCGCTTTGCAGACGATAAGTACAACCGTTTCAGAGAGAAGAGCGGCCAATGTGACGATTTGGCTTTAAGTCGATTCGATAACAAATGACGAAAACGGACGGATTTCTCAGGTTTTTACTACATATGAACACTTTTCACATTCTCCCGTGCAACTCCGGTGCTAGTTCTCCTTTCATGCAGAATCTTAAGGTCCTAGCTCATGTGCAAGGCACCAAAGCCAGCTAAAAAGTCAATAATCGATACCTAAAACTTAAATTGTACTACTTCTTACTGGCTATTACATCAACTTAGAAGCTTCATCTGTTTTCTACTATGGTGCTTTTAGTGTCTCCGCTTACCGCATCACGCGACATCGCTTTGCAGACGATAAGTACAACCGTTTCAGAGAGAAGAGCGGCCAATGTGACGATCTGGCTTTAAGTCGATTCGATAACAAATGACGAAAACGGACGGATTTCTCAGGTTTTTACTACATATGAAGACTTTTCACATTCTCCCGTGCAACTCGGCTGCTAGTCCTCCTTTCATGCAGATTCTTAAGGTCCCAGCTCTTTCCCAAGGCACCAAAGCCAGCTAAAACGTCCATAATCGATACCTAAAACTTGAATTGTACTACTTCTTACTTTCTATTACATTAAATTAGATGCTTCATCTGTGTTTTACTATGGTGGTTTTAGTGTCTCCGCATACCGCAGCACGCGTCATAGTTTTGCAGACGATAAGTACAAACGTTTCAGAGAGAAGAGCGGCCAATGCAACGATCTGGCTATAAGTCGATTCGATAACAAATGACGAAAACGGACGGATTTCTAATGTTTTTGCTACATGTGAACACTTTTCACATTCTCCCGTGCAACTCGGCTGATAGTCCTCCTTTCATGCAGAATATCAAGGTCCTAGCTCATGTCCAAGGCACCAAAGCCAGCTAAAAAGTCAATAATCGATACCTAAAACTTGAATTGGACTATATCTTACTGGCTATTACATCAACTTAGAAGCTTCATCTGTTTTCTACTATTGTGCTTTTAGTGTCTCCGCATACCGGAGCACGAGACATAGCTTTGCAGACGATAATTAGGACCGTTTCAGAGAGAAGAGCGGCCAATGTGAAGATCTGGCTTTAAGTCGAGTCGATAACAAATGACGAAAACGGACGGATTTCTCAGGTTTTTACTACATATGAACACTTTTCACATTCTCCCGTGCAACTCGGCAGCTAGTCCTCCTTTCATGCAGAATCTTAAGTTCCTAGCTCATGTCCAAGGAACCAAAGCCAGCTAAAAAGTCAATAATCGATACCTAAAACTTGAATTGGTCTACTTCTTACTGGCTATTACATCTACCTAGAACCTTCATCTGTGTTCTACTATGGTGCTTTTAGTGTCTCCGCATACCGCAGCACGCGACATAGCTTTGCAGACGATAAGTACAATCGTTACAGAGAGAAGAGCGACCAATGTGACTATCTGGCTTTAAGTCGATTCGATAACAAATGACAAAAACGGACGGATTTCTAGGTTTTTACTACAAATGAACACTTTTCACATTCTCCCGTGCAACTCGGCTGCTAGTCCTCCTTTCATGCAGAATCTTAAGGTCCTAGCTCAAGTCCAAGGCACCAAAGCCACCTAAAAAGTCAATAATCGATACCTAAAACTTGAATTGTACTACTTCTTACTGGCTATTACATCAACTTAGAAGCTTCATCTGTGTTCTACTATGGTGCTTTTAGTGTCTCCGCATACCGCAGCACGCGACATAGCTTTGCAGACGATAAGTACAACCATTTCAGAGAGAAGAGCGGCCAATGTGACGATCTGGCCTTATGTCGATTCGATAAAAAAATGACGATAACGAACGGATTTTTCGGGTTTTTACTGCATATGAACACTTTTCACATTCTCCCGTGCAACTCGGCGGCTAGTCCTCCTTTCATGCAGAATCTTAAGGTCCTAGCTCAAGTCCAAGGCACCAAAGCCACCTAAAAAGTCAATAATCGATACCTAAAACTTGAATTGTACTACTTCTTACTGGCTATTACATCAACTTAGAAGCTTCATCTGTGTTCTACTATGGTGCTTTTAGTGTCTCCGCATACCGCAGCACGCGACATAGCTTTGC
The DNA here is from genome assembly GCF_023897955.1 of Schistocerca gregaria. Classification (NCBI taxonomy): domain Eukaryota; kingdom Metazoa; phylum Arthropoda; class Insecta; order Orthoptera; family Acrididae; genus Schistocerca; species Schistocerca gregaria. The sequence continues at coordinate 1,255,035 of NW_026061711.1, read as the reverse complement.
AGACGATAAGTACAACCGTTTCAGAGAGAAGAGCGGCCAATGTGACGATCTGGCTTTAAGTCGATTCGGTAACAAATGACGAAAACGGACGGATTTCTAGGTTTTTACTACATATGAACACATTCCACATTCTCCTGTGCAACTCGGCTGCTAGTCCTCCTTTCATGCAGAATCTTAAGGTCCTAGCTCATGTCCAAGTCACCAAAGCCAGCTAAAAAGTCAATAATCAAAACCTAAAACTTGAATTGTACTATATCTTACTGGCTATTACATCAACTTAGAAGCTTCATCTGTTTTCTACTATGGTGATTTTAGTGTCTTCGCATACCGCAGCACGCGACATAGCTTTGCAGACGATATGTACAACCGTTTCAGAGAGAAGAGCGGCCAATGTGACGATCTGGCTTTATGTCGATTCGGTAACAAATGACGAAAACGGACGGATTTCTAGGTTTTTACTACATATGAACACTTTTCACATCCTCCCGTGCAACTCTGCAGCTAGGCCTCCTTTCATGCAGAATCTTAAGGTCCTAGCTCATGTCCAAGGAACCAAAGCCAGCTAAAAAGTCAAAAATCGATACCTAAATATTGAATTGGACTACTTCTTACTGGCTATTACATCAACTTAGAAGCTTCATCTGTGTTCTATTATGGTGCTTTTAGTGTCTCCACATACCGCAGCACGCTACATAGCTTTGCAGACGATAAGTACAACCGTTTCAGAGAGAAGAGCGGCCAATGTAACGATCTGGCTTTAAGTCGATTCGATAACAAATGACGAAAACGGACGGATTTCTAATGTTTTTGCTACATGTGAACACTTTTCACATTCACCCGTGCAACTCGGCTGATAGTCCTCCTTTCATGCAGAATATCCAGGTCCTAGCTCATGTCCAAGGCACCAAAGCCAGCTAAAAAGTCAATAATCGATACATAAAACTTGAGTTGTACTACTTCTTACTGGCTATTACATCAACTTAGATGCTTCATCTGTTTTCTACTACGGTGCTTTTAGTGTCTGCGCATACCGCAGCACGCGACATCGCTTTGCAGACGATAAGTACAACCGCTTCAGAGAGAAGAGCGGCCAATGTGACGATTTGGCTTTAAGTCGATTCGATAACAAATGACGAAAACGGACGGATTTCTCAGGTTTTTACTACATATGAACACTTTTCACATTCTCCCGTGCAACTCCGGTGCTAGTTCTCCTTTCATGCAGAATCTTAAGGTCCTAGCTCATGTCCAAGGCACCAAAGCCAGCTAAAAAGTCAATAATCGATACCTAAAACTTAAAGTGTACTACTTCTTACTGGCTATTACATCAACTTATAAGCTTCATCTGTGTTCTACTATAGTGCTTTGAGAGTCTCCGCATACCGCAGCACGCGACATAGCTTTGCAGACGATAAGTACAACCGTTTCAGAGAGAAGAGCGGCCAATGTGACGATCTGGCTTTAAGTCGATTCGGTAACAAATGACGAAAACGGACGGATTTCTAGGTTTTTACTACATATGAACACTTTTCACATTGTCCCGTGCAACTCTGCTGCTAGTCCTCCTTTCATGCAGAATCTTAAGGTCATAGCTCATGTCCAAGGCACCAAAGCCAGCTAAAAAGTCAATAATCGATACCTAAAACTTGAATTGGACTACTTCTTACTGGCTATTACATCAACTTAGAACCTTCACCTGTGTTCTACTATAGTGCTTTTAGTGTCTCCGGATACCGCAGCACGCGACATACCTTTGCAGACGATAAGTACAATCGTTTCAGAGAGAAGAGCGACCAATGTGACGATCTGGCTTTAAGTCGATTCGGTAACAAATGACGAATACGGACGGATTTCTCAGGTTTTTACTACATATGAACACTTTTCACATTCTCCCGTGCAACTCGGCTGCTAGTCCTCCTTTCATGCAGATTCTTAAGGTCCTAGCTCATGTCCAAGGCACCAAAGCCAGCTAAAACGTACATAATCGATACCTAAAACTTGAATTGTACTACTTCTTACTGGCTATTACATTAAATTAGATGCTTCATCCGTGTTTTACTATGGTGGTTGTAGTGTCTCCGCATACCGCAGCACACGTCATATCTTTGCAGACGATAAGTACAACCATTTCAGAGAGAAGAGCGGCCAATGTGACGATCTGGCCTTATGTCGATTCGATAAAAAATGACGATAACGAACGGATTTTTCGGGTTTTTACTGCATATGAACACTTTTCACATTCTACCGTCCAACTCGGCTGCTAGTCCTCCTTTCATGCAGAATGTTAAGGTCCTAGCTCATGTCCAAGGCAACAAAGCCAGCTAAAAAGTCAATAATCGATACCTAAAACTTGAATTGTACTATATCTTACTGGCTGTTACATCAACTTAGAAGCTTCATCTGTTTTCTACTATGGTGCTTTTAGTGTCTCCGCATACTGGAGCACGAGACATAGCTTTGCAGGCGATAATTACGACCGTTTCAGAGAGAAGAGCGGCCAATGTGACGATCTGGCTTTAAGTCGATTCGATAACAAATGACGAAAACTTACGGATTTCTCAGGTTTTTACTACATATGAACACTTTTCACATTCTCCCGTGCAACTCCGGTGCTAGTTCTCCTTTCATGCAGAATCTTAAGGTCCTAGCTCATGTCCAAGGCACCAAAGCCAGCTAAAAAGTCAATAATCGATACCTAAAACTTAAATTGTACTACTTTTTACTGGCTATTACATCAACTTAGAAGCTTCAACTGTTTTCTACTATAGTGCTTTTAGTGTCTGCGCATACCGCAGCACGCGACATAGCTTTGCAGACGATAAGTACAACCGTTTCAGAGAGAAGAGCGGCCAATGTGACGATCTGGCTTTAAGTCGATTCGGTAACAAATGACGAAAACGGACGGACTTCTAGGTTTTTACTACATATGAACACTTTTCACATTGTCCCGTGCAACTCTGCTGCTAGTCCTCCTTTCATGCAGAATCTTAAGGTCATAGCACATGTCCAAGGCACCAAAGCCAGCTAAAAAGTCAATAATCGATACCTAAAACTTGAATTGGACTACTTCTTACTGGCTATTACATCAACTTAGAACCTTCATCTGTGTTCTACTATAGTGCTTTTAGTGTCTCCGGATACCGCAGCACGCGACATAGCTTTGCAGACGATAAGTACAATCGTTTCAGAGAGAAGAGCGACCAATGTGACGATCTGGCTTTAAGTCGATTCGGTAACAAATGACGAATACGGACGGATTTCTCAGGTTTTTACTACATATGAACATTTTTCACATTCTCCCGTGCAACTCGGCTGCTAGTCCTCCTTTCATGCAGATTCTTAAGGTCCTAGCTCATGTCCAAGGCACCAAAGCCAGCTAAAACGTCCATAATCGATACCTAAAACTTGAATTGTACTACTTCTTACTGGCTATTACATTAAATTAGATGCTTCATCCGTGTTTTACTATGGTGGTTGTAGTGTCTCCGCATACCGCAGCACACGTCATATCTTCGCAGACGATAAGTACAACCATTTCAGAGAGAAGAGCGGCCCATGTGACGATCTGGCCTTATGTCGATTCGATAAAAAATGACGATAACGAACGGATTTTTCGGGTTTTTACTGCATATGAACACTTTTCACATTCTCCTGTCCAACTCGGCTGCTAGTCCTCCTTTCATGCAGAATGTTAAGGTCCTAGCTCATGTCCAAGGCAACAAAGCCAGCTAAAAAGTCAATAATCGATACCTAAAACTTGAATTGTGCTACTTCTTACTGGCTATTACATCAACTTTCAAGCTTCATCTGTGTTATACTATGGATCTTTTAGTGTCTCCGCATATCGCAGCACGCGACGTAGCTTTGCAGACGATAAGTACAACCGTTTCAGAGAGAAGAGCGGCCAATGTGACGATCTGGCTTTAAGTCGATTCTATAACAAATGACGAAAACGGACGGATTTCTAGGTTTTTACTACATATGAACACATTCCACATTCTTACGTGCAACTCGGCTGCTAGTCCTCCTTTCATGCAGAATATCAAGGTCCTAGCTCATGTCCAAGGCACAAAAGCAAGCTAAAAAGTCAATAATCGATACATAAAACTTGAGTTGTACTACTTCTTACTGGCTATTACATCAACTTAGAAGCTTCATCTGTTTTCTACTATGGTGCTCTTAGTGTCATCGCATACCGCAACACGCGACATAGCTTTGCAGACGATAAGTACAACCGTTTCAGAGAGAAGAGCGGCCAATGTGACGATTTGGCTTTAAGTCGATTCGATAACAAATGACGAAAACGGAAGGATTTCTAGGTTTTTACTACATATGAACACATTCCACATTCTCCCGTGCAACTCGGCTGCTAGTCCTCCTTTCATGCAGAATCTTAAGGTCCTAGCTCATGTCCAAGGCACCAAAGCCAGCTAAAAAGTCAATAATCGATACCTAAAACTTGAATTGTACTATATCTTACTGGATATTACATCAACTTAGAAGCTTCATCTGTTTTCTACTATGGTGCTTTTAGTGTCTCCGCATGCTGGAGCACGAGACATAGCTTTGCAGACGATAATTACGACCGTTTCAGAGAGAAGAGCGGCCAATGTGATAATCTGGCTTTAAGTTGAGTCGATAACAAATGACGAAAACGGACGGATTTCTCAGGTTTTTACTACATATGAACACTTTTCACATTCTCCCGTGCAACTCCGGTGCTAGTTCTCCTTTCATGCAGAATCTTAAGGTCCTAGCTCATGTCCAAGGCACCAAAGCCAGCTAAAAAGTCAATAATCGATACCTAAAACTTAAATTGTACTACTTCTTACTGGCTATTACATCAACTTAGAAGCTTCATCTGTTTTCTACTATGGTGCTTTTAGTGTCTGCGCATACCGCAGCACGCGACATCGCTTTGCAGACGATAAGTACAACCGTTTCAGAGAGAAGAGCGGCCAATGTGACGATCTGGGTTTAAGTCGATTCGATAACAAATGACGAAAACGGACGGATTTCTCAGGTTTTTACTACCTGCGAACACTTTTCACATTCTCCCGTACAACTCGGCTGCTAGTCCTCCTTTCATGCAGATTCTTAAGGTCCTAGCTCTTGCCCAAGGCACCAAAGCCAGCTAAAAAGTATATAATCGATACCTAAAACTTGAATTGTACTACTTCTTACTGGCAATTACATCATCTTAGAGGCTTCATCTGTGTTCTACTATGGTCCTTTTAGTGTCTCCGCATACCGCAGCACGCGACATAGCTTTGCAGACGATAAGTACAACCGTTTCAGAGAGAAGAGCGGCCAATGTGACGATCTGGCTTTAAGTCGATTCGATAACAAATGACGAATACGGACGGATTTCTCAGGTTTTTACTACATATGAACACTTTTCACATTGTCCCGTGCAACTCTGCTGCTAGTCCTCCTTTCATGCAGAATCTTAAGGTCCTAGCTTATGTCCAAGGCACTTAAGCCAGCTAAAAAGTCAATAATCAGTACCAAAACATAGAATTGTACTACTTCTTACTTGCTATTACATCAACTTAGAAGCTTCATCTGTATTCTACTATGGTGCTTTTTGTGTCTCCGCATGCCGCAGCACGCGACATAGCTTTGCAGACGATAAGTACAACCGTTTCAGAGAGAAGGGCGGCCATTGTGACGATCTGGCTTTAAGTCGATTCGATAACAAATGACGAAAACGGACGGATTTCTCAGGTTTTTACTACATATGAACACTTTTCACATTCTCCCGTGCAACTCGGCTGCTAGTCCTCCTTTCATGCAGAATGTTAAGGTCCTAGCTATGTCCAAGTCTCCAGAGCCAGCTATAAAGTCAATAATCGATACGTGAAACTTGAATTGTACTATATATTACTGGCTATTCCATCAACTTAGAAGCTTCATATGTGTTCTACTATGGTGCTTTTAGTGTCTCCACAAACCGCAGCAAGCAACATAGCTTTGGAGACGATAAGTACAACCGTTTTAGACAGAAATGCGGTCAATGTGAAGATCTTGCTTTAAGTCGAGTCGATAACAAATGACGAAAACGGACGAATTTCTCAGGTTTTTACTACATATGAACACTTTTCACATTCTCCCGTGCAAATCAGCTGCTAGTCCTCCTTTCATGCAGAATCTTAAGGTCCTAGCTCATGTCCAAGGCACCAAAGATAGCTATAAAGTCAATAATCGATACCTAAAAATTGAATTGTGCTACTTCTTACTGGCTATTACATCAACTTAGAAGCTTCATCTGTGTTCTACTATGGATCTTTTAGTGTCTCCGCATACCGCAGCACGCGACGTAGCTTTGCAGACGATAAGTACAACCGTTTCAGAGAGAAGAGCGGCCAATGTGACGATCTGGCTTTAAGTCGATTCGATAACAAATGACGAAAACGGACGGTTTTCTAGGTTTTTACTACATATGAACACATTCCACATTCTTCCGTGCAACTCGGCTGCTAGTCCTCCTTTCATGCAGAATCTTAAGGTCCTAGCTCATGTCCAAGGCACCAAAGCTAGCTAAAAAGTCAATAATCGATACCTAAAACTTGAATTGGACTATATCTTACTGGCTTTTACATCAACTTAGAAGCTTCATCTGTTTTCTACTATGGTGCTTTTAGTGTCTCCGCATACCGGAGCACGAGACATAGCTTTCCAGACGATAATTAGGACCGTTTCAGAGAGAAGAGCGGCCAATGTGAAGATCTGGCTTTAAGTCGAGTCGATAACAAATGACGAAAACGGACGGATTTCTCAGGGTTTTACTACATATGAACACTTTTCACATTCTCCCGTGCAACTCGGCAGCTAGTCCTCCTTTCATGCAGAATCTTAAGTTCCTAGCTCATGTCCAAGGAACCAAAGCCAGCTAAAAAGTCAATAATCGATACCTAAAACTAGAATTGTACTATATCTTACTGGCTATTACATCAACTTAGAAGCTTCATCTGTGTTTTACTATAGTGGTTTTAGACTCTCCGCATACCGCAGCACACGTCATAGCTTTGCAGACGATAAGTACAACCGTTTCAGAGAGAAGAGCGGCCAATGTGAAGATCTGGCTTTAAGTCGAGTCGATAACAAATGACGAAAACGGACGGATTTTTCAGCTTTTTACTACATATGAACACCTTTCACATTCTCCCGTGCAAATCAGCTGCTGGTCCTCCTTTCATGCAGAATCTTAAGGTCCTAGCTCATGTCCAAGGCACCAAAGCCAGCTAAAAAGTCAATAATCGATACTTAAAACTTGAATTGGTCTACTTCTTACTGGCTATTACATCAACTTAGAAGCTTCATCTGTGTTCTACTATGGTGCTTTTAGTGTCTCCGCATGCCGCAGCACGCGACATGGCTTTGCAGACGATAAGTACAACGGTTTCAGAGAGAAGAGCGGCCAATGTGACGATCTGGCTTTAAGTAAATTCGGTAACAAATGACGAAAACGGACGGATTTCTAGGTTTTTACTACATATGAACACATTCCACATTCTCCCGTGCAACTCGGCTGCTAGTCCTCCTTTCATGCAGAATCTTAAGGTCCTAGCTCATGTCCAAGGCACCAAAGCCAGCTAAAAAGTCAATAATCGAAACCTAAAACTTGAATTGTACTATATCTTACTGGCTATTACATCAACTTAGAAGCTTCATCTGTTTTCTACTATGGTGCTTTTAGTGTCTCCGCATACCGGAGCACGAGACATAGCTTTGCAGACGATAATTAATACCGTTTCAGAGAGAAGAGCGGCCAATGTGATGATCTGGCTTTAAGTCGAGTCGATAACAAATGACGACAACGTACGGATTTATCAGGTTTTTACTACATATGAACACTTTCCACATTCTCCCGTGCAACTCGGCTGCTAGTCCTCCTTCCATGCAGAATGTTAAGGTCCTAGCTATGTCCAAGTCTCCAGAGCCAGCTATAAAGTCAATAATCGATACCTGAAACTTGAATTGTACTATATATTACTGGCTATTACATCAACTTAGAAGCTTCAAATGTGTTCTACTATGGTGCTTTTAGTGTCTCCACAAACCGCAGCAAGCAACATAGCTTTGCAGACGATAAGTACAACCGTTTTAGACAGAAATGCGGTCAATGTGAAGATCTGGCTTTAAGTCGAGTCGATAACAAATGACGAAAACGGACGAATTTCTCAGGTTTTTACTACATATGAACACTTTTCACATTCTCCCGTGCAAATCAGCTGCTAGTCCTCCTTTCATGCAGAATCTTAAGGTCCTAGCTCATGTCCAAGGCACCAAAGATAGCTATAAAGTCAATAATCGATACCTAAAACTTGAATTGTGCTACTTCTTACTGGCTATTACATCAACTTAGAAGCTTCATCTGTGTTCTACTATGGTGCATTTAGTGCTTCCGCATACCGCAGCACGCGACATAGCTTTGCAGACGATAAGTACAACCGTTCCAGAGAGAAGAGCGGCCCATGTGACGATCTGGCTTTAAGTCCATTCGATAACAAATGACGAAAACGGACGGATTTCTCAGGTTTTTACTACATATGAACACTTTTCACATTCTGCCGTGCAACTCGGCTGCTAATCCTCCTTTCATGCAGAATCTTAAGGTCCTAGCTCATGTCCAAGGCACCAAAGCCAGCTAAAAAGTCAATAATGGATACCTAAAACTTGAATTGGACTACTTCTTACTGGCTATTACATCAACTTAGAACCTTCATCTGTGTTCTACTATGGTGCTTTTAGTGTCTCCGCATACCGCAGCACGCGACATAGCTTTGCAGACGATAAGTACAATCGTTTCAGAGAAAAGAGCAACCAATGTGACGATCTGGTTTTAAGTCGATTCGATAACAAATGACGAAAACGGAATAATTTCTCAGGTTTTTACTACATATGAACACTTTTCACTTTCTCCCGTGCAATGCGGCTGCTAGTCCTCCTTTCATGCAGAATCTTAAGGTCCTAGCTTATGTCCAAGGCAACAAAGCCAGCTAAAAAGTCAATAATCAGTACCAAAACATAGAATTGTACTACTTCTTACTTGCTATTACATCAACTTAGAAGCTTCATCTGTATTCTACTATGGTGCTTTTTGTGTCTCCGCATGCCGCAGCACGCGACATAGCTTTTCAGACGATAAGTACAACCGTTTCAGAGAGAAGAGCGGCCATTGTGACGATCTGGCTTTAAGTCGAGTCGATAACAAATGACGAAAACGGACGGATTTCTCAGGTTTTTACTACATACGAACACTTTTCACATTCTCCCGTGCAACTCGGCAGCTAGTCCTCATTTCATGCAGAATCTTAAGTTCCTAGCTCATGTCCAAGGAACCAAAGCCAGCTAAAAAGTCAATAATCGATACCTAAAACTTGAATTGGTCTACTTATTACTGGCTATTACATCAACCTAGAACCTTCATCTGTGTTCTACTATGGGGCTTTTAGTGTCTCCGCATACCGCAGCACGCGACATAGCTTTGCAGACGATAAGTACAATCGTTTCAGAGAGAAGAGCGACCAATGTGACGATCTGGCTTTAAGTCGATTCGATAACAAATGACAAATACGGACGGATTTCTAGGTTTTTACTACAAATGAACACTTTTCACATTCTCCCGTGCAACTCGGCTGCTAGTCCTCCTTTCATGCAGAATCTTAAGGTCCTAGCTCATATCCAAGGCACCTTAGCCAGCTATAAAGTAAATAATCAGAACCTAAAATTTGAATTGTACTACTTCTTACTGGCTATTACATCAAATTAGAAGCTTCATCTGTGTTCTACTATGGTGCTTTTAGTGTCTCCGCATACCGCAGCACACGTCATAGCTTTGCAGACGATAAGTACAACCGTTTCAGAGAGAAGAGCGGCCAATGTGAAGATCTGGCTTTAAGTCGAGTCGATAACAAATGACGAAAACGGACGGATTTCTCAGGTTTTTACTACATATGAACACCTCTCACATTCTCCCGTGCAAATCAGCTGCTAGTCCTCCTTTCATGCAGAATCTTAAGGTCCTAGCTCATGTCCAAGGCACCAAAGATAGCTATAAAGTCAATAATCGATACCTAAAACTTGATTTGTACTACTTCTTACTGTCTATTACATCAACTCAGAAGATTCATCTGTGTTCTACTATGATGCTTTTAGTGTCTCCGCATACCGCAGCACGCGACATAGCTTTGCAGACGATAAGTACAACCGTTTTAGACATAAATGCGGCCAATATGACGATCTGGCTTTAAGTGGATTCGATAACAAATGAAGAAAACGGACGGATTTCTAGGTTTTTACTACATATGAACACTTTTCACATTCTCCCGTACAACTCGGCTGATAGTCCTCCTTTCATGCAGAATCTTAAGGTCCTAGCTCATGTCCAAGGCACCAAAGCCAGCTAAAAAGTCAATAATCGATACTTAAAACTTGAATTGTGCTACTTCTTACTGGCTATTACATCAACTTTCAAGCTTCATCTGTGTTATACTATGGATCTTTTAGTGTCTCCGCATATCGCAGCACGCGACGTAGCTTTGCAGACGATAAGTACAACCGTTTCAGAGAGAAGAGCGGCCAATGTGACGATCTGGCTTTAAGTCGATTCTATAACAAATGAAGAAAACGGACGGATTTCTAGGTTTTTACTACATATGAACACATTCCACATTCTTACGTGCAACTCGGCTGCTAGTCCTCCTTTCATGCAGAATCTTAAGGTCCTAGCTCAAGTCCAAGGCACCAAAGCCACCTAAAAAGTCAATAATCGATACCTAAAACTTGAATTGTACTACTTCTTACTGGCTATTACATCAACTTAGAAGCTTCATCTGTGTTCTACTATGGTGCTTTTAGTGTCTCCGCATACCGCAGCACGCGACATAGCTTTACAGACGATAAGTACAACCGTTTCACAGAGAAGAGCGGCCAATGTGACGATCTGGCTTTAAGTCGATTCGGTAACAAATGACGAAAACGGACGGATTCCTAGGTTTTTACTACATATGAACACATTCCACATTCTCCCGTGCAACTCGGCTGCTAGTCCTCCTTTCATGCAGAATCTTAAGGTCCTAGCTCATGTCCAAGGCACCAAAGCCAGCTAAAAAGTCAATAATCGAAACCTAAAACTTGAATTTTACTATATCTTACTGGCTATTACATCAACTTAGAAGCTTCATCTGTTTTCTACTATGGTGCTTTTAGTGTCTCCGCATACCGGAGCACGAGACATAGCTTTGCAGACGATAATTAGGACCGTTTCAGAGAGAAGAGCGGCCAATGTGATGATCTGGCTTTAAGTCGAGTCGATAACAAATGACGAAAACGGACCGATTTCTCAGGTTTTTGCTACATATGAACACTTTTCACATTCTCCCGTGCAACTCTGCAGCTAGGCCTCCTTTCATGCAGAATCTTAAGGTCCTAGCTCATGTCCAAGGAACCAAAGCCAGTTAAAAAGGCAATAATCGATACCTAAAACTTGAATTGTACTACTTCTTATTGGCTATTACATCAACTTAGAAGCTTCATCTGTGTTCTACTATGGTGCTTTTAGTGTCTCCGCATACCGCAGCACGCGACATAGCTTTGCAGACGATAAGTACAACCGTTTCAGAGAGAAGAGCGGCCAATGTGATGATCTGGCTTTAAGTCGAGTCGATAACAAATGACGAAAACGGACGGATTTCTCAGGTTTTTACTACATATGAACACTTTTCACATTCTCCCGTGCAACTCAGCTGCTAATCCTCCTTTCATGCAGAAACTTAAGGTCCTAGCTCATGTCCAAGGAACCAAAGCCAGCTAAAAAGTCAATAATCGATACCTAAAACTAGAATTGCACTATATCTTATTGGCTATTATATCAACTTAGAAGCTTCATCTGTGTTTTACTATGGTGGTTTTAGGGTCTCCGCATACCGCAAAACACGTCATAGCTTAGCAGACGATAAGTACAACCGTTTCAGAGAGAAGAGCGGCCAATGTGACGATCTGGCTTTAAGTCGAGTCGATAACAAATGACGAAAACGGACGGATTTATCAGGTTTTTACTACATATGAACACTTTTCACATTCTCCCGTGCAACTCGGCAGCTAGTCCGCCTTTCATGCAGAATCTTAAGTTCCTAGCTCATGTCCAAGGAACCAAAGCAAGCTAAAAAGTCAATAATCTATACCTAAAACTTGAATTGGTCTACCTCTTACTGGCTATTACATCAACTTAGAACCTTCATCTGTGTTCTACTATGGTGCTTTTAGTCTCTCCGCATACCGCAGCACGCGACATAGCTTTGCAGACGATAAGTACAATCGTTTCAGAGAGAAGAGCGGCCAATGTGACGATCGGGCTTTAAGTCGATTCGATAACAAATGACGAAAACGGTCGGATTTCTAGGTTTTTACTACATATGAACACTTTTCACATTCTCCCGTGCAACTCGGCTGCTAGTCCTCCTTTCATGCAGAATCTTAAGGTCCTAGCTCATGTCCAAGGCACCAAAGCCAGCTAAAAAGTCCATAATCGATACGTAAAACTTGAATTGTACCACTTCTTACTGGCTATTACATTAAATTAGATGCTTCATCTGTGTTTTACTATGGTGGTTTTAGTGTCTCCGCATACCGCAGCACACGTCATAGCTTTGAAGACGATAAGTACAACAATTTAAGATAGAAGAGCGGCCAATGTGACGATCTGGCTTTATGTCGATTCGATAGAAAAATGACGATAACGAACGGATTTTTCGGGTTTTTACTGCATATGAACACTTTTCACATTCTCCCGTGCAATTCGGCAGCTAGTCCTCCTTTCATGCAGAATCTTAAGGTCCTAGCTCAAGTCCAAGGCACGAAAGCCACCTAAAAATCAATAATCGATACCTAAAACTTGTATTGTACTACTTCTTACTGGCTATTACATCAATTTAGAAGCTTCATCTGTGTTCTACTATGGTGCTTTTAGTGTCTCCGCATACCGCAGCACGCGACATAGCTTTGCAGACGATAAGTACAACCGTTTCAGAGAGAAGAGCGGCCAATGTGACGATCTGGCTTTAAGTCGATTCGGTAACAAATGACGAAAACGGACGGATTTCTAGGTTTTTACTACATATGAACACATTCCACATTCTCCCGTGCAACTCGGCTGCTAGTCCTCCTTTCATGCAGAATCTTAAGGTCCTAGCTCATGTCCAAGGCTCCAGAGCCTGCTATAAAGTCAATAATCGTTACCTGAAACTTGAATTGTACTATGTATTACTGGCTATTACATCAACTTAGAAGCTTCATCTGTTTTCTACTATGGTGCTTTTAGTGTCTCCGCATTCCGGAGCTCGAGAAATAGCTTTGCAGACGATAATAACGACGATTTCAGAGAGTAGAGCGGCCAATGTGATGATCTGGCTTTAAGTCGAGTCGATAACAAATGACGAAAACGGACGGATTTTTCGGGTTTTTACTGCATATGAACACTTTTCACATTCTCCCGTGCAATTCGGCAGCTAGTCCTCCTTTCATGCAGAATCTTAAGGTCCTAGCTCAAGTCCAAGGCACGAAAGCCACCTAAAAATCAATAATCGATACCTAAAACTTGTATTGTACTACTTCTTACTGGCTATTACATCAACTTAGAAGCTTCATCTGTGTTCTACTATGGTGCTTTTAGTGTCTCCGCATACCGCAGCACGCGACATAGCTTTGCAGACGATAAGTACAACCGTTTCAGAGAGAAGAGCGGCCAATGTGACGATCTGGCTTTAAGTCGATTCGGTAACAAATGACGAAAACGGACGGATTTCTAGGATTTTACTACATATGAACACATTCCACATTCTCCCGTGCAACTCGGCTGCTAGTCCTCCTTTCATGCAGAATCTTAAGGTCCCAGCTCATGTCCAAGGCTCCAGAGCCAGCTATAAAGTCAATAATCGATACCTGAAACTTGAATTGTACTATATATTACTGGCTATTACATCAACTTAGAAGCTGCATCTTTTTTTTACTATGGTGCTTTTAGTGTCTCCGCATTCCGGAGCTCGAGAAATAGCTTTGCAGACGACAATAACGACGATTTCAGAGAGAAGAGCGGCCAATGTGATGATCTGGCTTTAAGTCGAGTCGATAACAAATGACGAAAACGGACGGATTTCTCAAGTTTTTACTACATATGAACACTTTTCACATTCTCCCGTGCAACTCGGCTGCTAGTCCTCCTTTCATGCAGAATCTTAAGGTCCTAGCTCATGTCCAAGGCACCAAAGCCCGCTAAAAAGTAAATTATCGATACCTAAAACTTGAATTGGACTACTTCTTACTGGCTATTACATCAACTTAGAACCTTCATCTGTGTTCTACTGTGGTGCTTTTAGTGTCCCCGCATACCGCAGCACGCGACATAGCTTTGCAGACGATAAGTACAATCGTTTCAGAGAGTAGAGCGACCAATGTGACGATCTGGCTTTAAGTCGATTCGATAACAGATAACGAAAACCGACGGATTTCTCAGGTTTTTACTACATATGAACACTTTTCACATTCTCCCGTGCAACTCGGCTGCTAGTCCTCCTTTCATGCAGATTCTTAAGGTCCTAGCTCATGCCCAAGGCACCAAAGCCAGCTAAAAAGTCCATAATCGATACCTAAAACTTGAATTGTACTACTTCTTACTTTCTATTACATTAAATTAGATGCTTCATCTGTGTTTTACTATGGTGGTTTTAGTGTCTCCGCATACCGCAGCACACGTCATAGCTTTGCAGACGATAAGTACAACGGTTCCAGAGAGAAGAGCGGCCAATGTGACGATCTGGCTTTAAGTCGATTCGATAACAAATGACGAAAACGGACGGATTTTTCGGGTTTTTACTGCATATGAACACTTTTCACATTCTCCCGTGCAACTCGGCTGCTAGTCCTCTTTTCATGCAGAATCTTAAGATCCTAGCTCATGTCCAAGGCACCAAAGCCAGCTAAAAAGTCAATAATCGATACCTAAAACTTGAATTGTACTGCTTCTTACTGGCTATTACATCAACTTAGATGCTTCATCTGTGTTCTACTATGGTGCTTTTAGTGTCTCCGCATACCGCAGCACGCGACATAGCTTTCCAGACGATAAGTACAACCGTTTCAGAGAGAAGAGCGGCAAATGTGACGATCTGGCTTTAAGTCGATTCGATAACAAATGACGAAAACAGACGGATTTCTCAGGTTTTTACTCCATGTAAACACTTTTCACACTCTCCCGTGCAACTCGGCTGCTAGTCCTCCTTTCATGCAGAATCTTAAGGTCCTAGCTCATGTCCAAGGACACAAAGCCAGCTAAAAATTCCATAATCGATACGTAAAACTTGAATTGTACTACTTCTTACTGGCAATTACATCATCTTAGAGGCTTCATCTGTGTTCTACTATGGTCCTTTTAGTGTCTCCGCATACCGCAGCACGCGACATAGCTTTGCAGACGATAAGTACAACCGTTTCAGAGAGAAGAGCGGCCAATGTGACGATCTGGCTTTAAGTCGATTCGATAACAAATGACGAAAACGGACGGATTTCTCAGGTTTTTACTACATATGAACACTTTCACATTCTCCCGTGCAACTCGGCTGCTAGTCCTCCTTTCATGCAGAATCTTAAGGTCCTAGCTCATGTCCAAGGCACCAAATCCAGCTATATAGTCAATAATCACTAATTAAAACTTGATTTGTACTACTTCTTATTGGCTATTACGTCAACTTAGAAGCTTCATCTGTGTTCTACTATGGTGCATTTAGTGCTTCCGCATACCGCAGCACGCGACATAGCTTTGCAGACGATAAGTACAACCGTTCCAGAGAGAAGAGCGGCCCATGTGACGATCTGGCTTTAAGTCCATTCGATAACAAATGACGAAAACGGACGGATTTCTCAGGTTTTTACTACATATGAACACTTTTCACATTCTGCCGTGCAACTCGGCTGCTAATCCTCCTTTCATGCAGAATCTTAAGGTCCTAGCTCATGTCCAAGGCACCAAAGCCAGCTAAAAAGTCAATAATGGATACCTAAAACTTGAATTGGACTACTTCTTACTGGCTATTACATCAACTTAGAACCTTCATCTGTGCTCTACTATGGTGCTTTTAGTGTCTCCGCATACCGCAGCACGCGACATAGCTTTGCAGACGATAAGTACAATCGTTTCAGAGAAAAGAGCAACCAATGTGACGATCTGGTTTTAAGTCGATTCGATAACAAATGACGAAAACGGAATAATTTCTCAGGTTTTTACTACATATGAACACTTTTCACTTTCTCCCGTGCAACTCGGCAACTAGTCCTCCGTTCATGCAGAATCTTAAGGTCCTAGCTCATGTCCAAGGCACAGAAGCCAGCTAAAAAATCAATAATCGATACCTAAAACTTGAATTGTACTACATCTAACTGGCTATTACATCAACTTAGAAGCTTCATCTGTGTTCTACTATGGTGCTTTTAGTGTCTCCGCATTCCGCAGCACGCGACATAGCTTTGCAGACGATAAGTACAACCGTTTCGGGGAGAAGAGCGGCCAGTGTGACGATCTGGCTTTAAGTCGATTCGATAACAAATGACGAAAACGGACGGATTTCTATGTTTTTACTTCATATGAACACATTCCACATTCTCCCATGCAACTCGGCTGCTAGTCCTCCTTTCATGCAGAATCTTAAGGTCCTAGCTCAAGTCCAAGGCACCAAAGCCAGCTAAAAAGTCAATAATCGATACCTAAAACTGGAATTGTACTACTTCTTACTGGCAATTACATCATCTTAGAGGCTTCATCTGTGTTCTACTATGGTCCTTTTAGTGTCTCCGCATACCGCAGCACACGTCATAGCTTTGCAGACGATAAGTACAGCCATTTCAGAGAGAAGAGCGGCCAAGGTGGCGATCTGGCTTTAAGTCGATTCGATAACAAATGACGAAAACGGACGGATTTCTTAGGTTTTTACTACATATGAACACTTCTCACATTCTCCCGTGCAACGCGGCTGCTAGTCCTCCTTTCATGCAGGATCTTAAGGTCCTAGCTCATGTCCAAGGAACCAAAGCCAGCTAAAAAGTCAATAGTCGATACCTAAAACTAGAATTGTACTATATCTTACTGGCTATTACATCAACTTAGAAGCTTCATCTGTGTTTTACTATAGTGGTTTTAGACTCTCCGCATACCGCAGCACACGTCATAGCTTTGCAGACGATAAGTACCACCGTTTCAGAGAGAAGAGCGGCCAATGTGAAGATCTGGCTTTAAGTCGAGTCGATAACAAATGACGAAAACGGACGGATTTCTCAGCTTTTTACTACATATGAACACCTTTCACATTCTCCCGTGCAAATCAGCTGCTAGTCCTCCTTTCATGCAGAATCTTAAGGTCCTAGCTCATGTCCAAGGCACCAAAGATAGCTATAAAGTCAATAATCGATACATAAAACTTGAATTGTACTACTTCTTACTGTCTATTACATCAACTTAGAAGCTTCATCTGTGTTCTACTATGATGCTTTTAGTGTCTCCGCATACCGCAGCACGCGACATAGCTTTGCAGACGATAAGTACAACCGTTTCAGAGAGAAGAGCGGCCAGTGTGACATTCTGGCTTTAAGTCGATTCGATAACAAATGACGAAAACAGACGGATTTCTCAGGTTTTTACTACATATGAACACTTCTCACTTTCTCCCGTGCAATGCGGCTGCTAGTCCTCCTTTCATGCAGAATCTTAAGGTCCTAGCTCATGTCCAAGGCACCGAAGCCAGCCAATAAGTCAATAATCGATACCTAAAACTAGAATTGTACTATATCTTACTGGCTATTACATCAACTTAGAAGCTTCATCTGTGTTCTACTATGGTGCTTTTAGTGTCTCCGCATACCGCAGCACACGTCATATCTTTGCAGACGATAAGTACACCCATTTCAGAGAGAAGAGCGGCCAATGTGACGATCTGGCCTTATGTCGATTCGAAAAAAAAATGACGATAACGAACGGATTTTTCGTGTTTTTACTGCATATGAACACTTTTCACATTCTCCCGTGCAACTCGGCTGCTAGTCCTCCTTTCATGCAGAATCTTAAGGTCCTAGCTCAAGTCCAAGGCACCAAAGCCACCTAAAAAGTCAATAATCGATACCTAAAACTTGAATTGTACTACTTCTTACTGGCTATTACATCAACTTAGAAGTTTCATCTGTGTTCTACTATGGTGCTTTTAGTGTCTCCGCATACCGCAGCACGCGACATAGCTTTGCAGACGATAAGTACAACCGTTTCAGAGAGAAGAGCGGCCAATGTGACGATCTGGCTTTAAGTCGATTCGGTAACAAATGACGAAAACGGACGGATTCCTAGGTTTTTACTACATATGAACACATTCCACATTCTCCCGTGCAACTCGGCTGCTAGTCCTCCTTTCATGCAGAATCTTAAGGTCCTAGCTCATGTCCAAGGCACCAAAGCCAGCTAAAAAGTCAATAATCGAAACCTAAAACTTGAATTGTACTATATCTTACTGGCTATTACATCAACTTAGAAGCTTCATCTGTTTTCTACTATGGTGCTTTTAGTGTCTCCGCATACCGCAGCACGCGACATAGCTTTGCAGACGATAAGTACAACCGTTTCAGAGAGAAGAGCGGCCAATGTGACGATCTGGCTTTAAGTCGATTCGGTAACAAATGACGAAAACGGACGAATTCCTAGGTTTTTACTACATATGAACACATTCCACATTCTCCCGTGCAACTCGGCTGCTAGTCCTCCTTTCATGCAGAATCTTAAGGTCCTAGCTCATGTCCAAGGCACCAAAGCCAGCTAAAAAGTCAATAATCGAAACCTAAAACTTGAATTGTACTATATCTTACTGGCTATTACATCAACTTAGAAGCTTCATCTGTTTTCTACTATGGTGCTTTTAGTGTCTCCGCATACCGGAGCACGAGACATAGCTTTGCAGACGATAATTAGGACCGTTTCAGAGAGAAGAGCGGCCAATGTGATGATCTGGCTTTAAGTCGAGTCGATAACAAATGACGAAAACGGACCGATTTCTCAGGTTTTTGCTACATATGAACACTTTTCACATTCTCCCGTGCAACTCTGCAGCTAGGCCTCCTTTCATGCAGAATCTTAAGGTCCTAGCTCATGTCCAAGGAACCAAAGCCAGCTAAAAAGTCAATAATCTATACCTAAAACTTGAATTGGTCTACTTCTTACTGGCTATTACATCAACTTAGAACCTTCATCTGTGTTCTACTATGGTGCTTTTAGTGTCTCCGCATACCGCAGCACGCGACATAGCTTTGCAGACGATAAGTACAATCGTTTCAGAGAGAAGAGCGGCCAATGTGACGATCGGGCTTTAAGTACGATTCGATAACAAATGACGAAAACGGTCGGATTTCTATGTTTTTACTACATATGAACACTTTTCACATTCTCCCGTGCAACTCGGCTGCTAGTCCTCCTTTCATGCAGAATCTTAAGGTCCTAGCTCATGTCCAAGGCACCAAAGTCAGCTAAAAAGTCCATAATCGATACCTAAAACTTGAATTGTACCACTTCTTACTGGCTATTACATTAAATTAGATGCTTCATCTGTGTTTTACTATGGTGGTTTTAGTGTCTCCGCATACCGCAGCACACGTCATAACTTTGAAGACGATAAGTACAACAATTTCAGAGAGAAGAGCGGCCAATGTGACTATCTGGCTTTATGTCGATTCGATAGAAAAATGACGATAACGAACGGATTTTTCGGGTTTTTACTGCATATGAACACTTTTCACATTCTCCCGTGCAATTCGGCAGCTAGTCCTCCTTTCATGCAGAATCTTAAGGTCCTAGCTCAAGTCCAAGGCACGAAAGCCACCTAAAAATCAATAATCGATACCTAAAACTTGTATTGTACTACTTCTTACTGGCTATTACATCAATTTAGAAGCTTCATCTGTGTTCTACTATGGTGCTTTTAGTGTCTCCGCATACCGCAGCACGCGACATAGCTTTGCAGACGATAAGTACAACCGTTTCAGAGAGAAGAGCGGCCAATGTGACGATCTGGCTTTAAGTCGATTCGGTAACAAATGACGAAAACGGACGGATTTCTAGGTTTTTACTACATATGAAGACATTCCACATTCTCCCGTGCAACTCGGCTGCTAGTCCTCCTTTCATGCAGAATCTTAAGGTCCTAGCTCATGTCCAAGGCTCCAGAGCCTGCTATAAAGTCAATAATCGTTACCTGAAACTTGAATTGTACTATGTATTACTGGCTATTACATCAACTTAGAAGCTTCATCTGTTTTCTACTATGGTGCTTTTAGTGTCTCCGCATTCCGGAGCTCGAGAAATAGCTTTGCAGACGATAATAACGACGATTTCAGAGAGTAGAGCGGCCAATGTGATGATCTGGCTTTAAGTCGAGTCGATAACAAATGACGAAAACGGACGGATTTTTCGGGTTTTTACTGCATATGAACACTTTTCACATTCTCCCGTGCAACTCGGCTGCTAGTCCTCTTTTCATGCAGAATCTTAAGATCCTAGCTCATGTCCAAGGCACCAAAGCCAGCTAAAAAGTCAATAATCGATACCTATAACTTGAATTGTACTACTTCTTACTGGCTATTACATCAACTTAGATGCTTCATCTGTGTTCTACTATGGTGCTTTTAGTGTCTCCGCATACCGCAGCACGCGACATAGCTTTCCAGACGATAAGTACAACCGTTTCAGAGAGAAGAGCGGCAAATGTGACGATCTGGCTTTAAGTCGATTCGATAACAAATGACGACAACAGACGGATTTCTCAGGTTTTTACTCCATGTGAACACTTTTCACACTCTCCCGTGCAACTCGGCTGCTAGTCCTCCTTTCATGCAGAATCTTAAGGTCCTAGCTCATGTCCAAGGCAACAAAGCCAGCTAAAAATTCCATAATCGATACCTAAAACTTGAATTGTACTACTTCTTACTGGCAATTACATCATCTTAGAGGCTTCATCTGTGTTCTACTATGGTCCTTTTAGTGTCTCCGCATACCGCAGCACACGTCATAGCTTTGCAGACGATAAGAACAACCGTTTCAGAGAGAAGAGCGGCCAATGTGAAGATCTGGCTTTAAGTCGATTCGATAACAAATGACGATAACGGGAGAATATCTAGGTTTTTACTACATATAAATACATTCCACATTCTCCCGTGCAACTCGGCTGCTAGTCCTCCTTTCATGCAGAATCTTAAGGTCCTAGCTCATGTCCAAGGCACCAAAGCCATCTAAAAAGTCAATAGTCGATACCTAAAACTTGAATTGTACTACTTCTTACTGGTTTATACATCAACTTAGAAGCTACATCTGTGTTCTACTATGGTGCTTTTAGTGTCTCCACATACCGCAGCACGCGACATAGCTTTCCAGACGATAAGTACAACCGTTTCAGAGATAAGAGCGGCCAATGTGACAATTTGGCTTTAAGTCGATTCAATAACAAATGTCGAAAACGGACTGATTTCTCAGGTTTTTACTCCATATGAACACTTTTCACATTCTCCCGTGGAACTCGGCTGCTAGTTCTCCTTTCATGCAGAATGTTAAGGTCCTAGCTCATGTCCAAGGAACCAAAGTAAGCTAAAATGTCAATAATCAATACCTAAAACTTGAATTGTACCACTTCTTACTGGCTATTACATCAACTTAGAAGCTTCATCTGTGTTCTACTATGGTGCTTTTAGTGTCTCCGCATATTGCAGCACGCGACATAGCTCTGCAGACGATAAGTACAACCGTTTAAGAGAGAAGAGCGGCCAATGTGACGATCTGGCTTTAAGTCGATTCGATAACAAATGACGAAATCGGACGGATTTCTCAGGTGTTTACTACATATGAACACTTTTCACATTCTCCCGTGCAACTCGGCTGCTAGTCCTCCTTTCATGCAGATTCTTAAGGTCCTAGCTCATGTCCAAGGCACCAAAGCCAGCTAAAAAGTCAATAATCAATACCTAAAACTTGAATTGTACTACTTCTTACTGGCTATTACATCAACTTAGAAGCTTCATCTGTGATCTACTATGGTGCTTTTAGTGTCTCCTCATACCGCAGCACGCGACATAGCTTTGCAGACGATAAGTACAATGGTTCCAGAGAGAAGAGCGGCCAATGTGACGATCTGGCTTTAAGTCGATTCGATAACAAATGACGAAAACGGACGGATTTCTCAGGTTTTTACTACATATAAACACTTTTCACACTATCCCGTGCAACTCGGCTGCTAGTCCTCCTTTTATGCTGAATCTTACGGTCCTAGCTCATGTCCAAGGCACCAAAGCCAGCTAAAAAGTCAATAATCAGTACCAAAACACAGAATTGTACTTCTTCTTACTTGCTATTACATCAACTTAGAAGCTTCATCTGTGTTCTACTATGGTGCTTTTTGTGTCTCCGCATGCCGCAGCACGCGACATAGCTTTGCAGACGATAAGTACAACCGTTTCAGAGAGAAGGGCGGCCAATGTGACGATCTGGCTTTAAGTCGATTCGATAAGAAATGACGAAAACGGACGGATTTCTCAGGTTTTTACTACATATGAACCCTTTTCAAATTCTCCCATGCAACTCGGCTGCTTGTTCTCCTTTCATGCAGAATCTTAAGGTCCTAGCTCATGTCCAAGGCACCAAAGCCAGCTAAAAAGTCAATAATCAGTAACTAAAACTTGAATTGTACTACTTCTTACTGGCAATTACATCATCTTAGAAGCTTCATCTGCGTTCTACTATGGTGTTTTTAGTGTCGCCACATACCGCAGCACGCGACATAGCTTTGCAGACGATAAGTACAACCGTTTCAGAGAGAAGAGCGGCCAATGTGACGATCTGGCTTTAAGTCGATTCGATAACAAATGACAACAACGGACGGATTTCTCAGGTTTTTACTACATAGAAACACTTTTCACACTCTCCCGTGCAACTCGGCTGCTAGCTCTTCTTTCATGCAGAATCTTAAGGTCCTAGCTCATGTCCAAGGCACCAAAGCCAGCTAAAAAGTCAATAATCAGTAACTAAAACTTGAATTGTACTACTTCTTACTGGCAATTACATCATCTTAGAAGCTTCATCTGTGTTCTACTATGGTGCTTTTTGTGTCTCCGCATGCCGCAGCACGCGACATAGCTTTGCAGACGATAAGTACAACCGTTTCAGAGAGAAGGGCGGCCAATGTGACGATCTGGCTTTAAGTCGATTCAATAACAAATGTCGAAAACGGACGGATTTCTCAGGTTTTTACTCCATATGAACACTTTTCACATTCTCCCGTGGAACTCGGCTGCTAGTTCTCCTTTCATGCAGAATGTTAAGGTGCTAGCTCATGTCCAAGGAACCAAAGGAAGCTAAAATGTCAATAATCAATACCTAAAACTTGAATTGTACTACTTCTTACTGGCTATTACATCAACTTAGAAGCTTCATCTGTGTTCTACTATGGTGCTTTTAGTGTCTCCGCATATTGCAGCACGCGACATAGCTCTGCAGACGATAAGTACAACCGTTTCAGAGAGAAGAGCGGCCAATGTGACGATCTGGCTTTAAGTCGATTCGGTAACAAATGACGAAATCGGACGGATTTCTCAGGTGTTTACTACATATGAACACTTTTCACATTCTCCCGTGCAACTCGGCTGCTAGTCCTCCTTTCATGCAGATTCTTAAGGTCCTAGCTCATGTCCAAGGCACCAAAGCCAGCTAACAAGTCAATAATCAATACCTAAAACTTGAATTGTACTACTTCTTACTGGCTATTACATCAACTTAGAAGCTTCATCTGTGTTCTACTATGGTGCTTTTTGTGTCTCCGCATGCCGCAGCACGCGACATAGCTTTGCAGACGATAAGTACAACCGTTTCAGAGAGAAGAGCGGCCAATGTGACGATCTGGCTTTAAGTCGATTCGATAACAAATGACGAAAACGGACGGATTTCTGAGGTTTTTACTACATATGAACCCTTTTCAAATTCTCCCATGCAACTCGGCTGCTTGTTCTCCTTTCATGCAGAATCTTAAGGTCCTAGCTCATGTCCAAGGCACCAAAGCCAGCTAAAAAGTCAATAATCAGTAACTAAAACTTGAATTGTACTACGTCTTACTGGCAATTACATCATCTTAGAAGCTTCATCTGCGTTCTACTATGGTGCTTTTAGTGTCGCCACATACCGCAGCACGCGACATAGCTTTGCAGACGATAAGTACAACCGTTTCAGAGAGAAGAGCGGCCAATGTGACGATCTGGCTTTAAGTCGATTCGATAACAAATGACAACAACGGACGGATTTCTCAGGTTTTTACTACATATAAACACTTTTCACACTCTCCCGTGCAACTCGGCTGCTAGCGTTCCTTTCATGCAGAATCTTAAGGTCCTAGCTCATGTCCAAGGCACCAAAGCCAGCTAAAAAGTCAATAATCAATACCTAAAACTTGAATTGTACTACTTCTTACTGGCTATTACATCAACTTAGAAGCTTCATCTGTGTTCTACTATGGTGCTTTTAGGGTCTCCGCATACCGCAGCACGCGACATAGCTTTGCAGACGATAAGTACAACCGTTTCAGAGAGAAGAGCGGCAAATGTGACGATCTCGCTTTAAGTCGATTCGATAACAAATGACGAAAACGGACGAATTTCTCAGGTTTTTACTACATATGAACACTTTTGACATTCTCCCGTGCAACTCGGCTGCTAGTCCTCCTTTCATGCAGATTCTTAAGGTCCTAGCTCATGTCCAAGGCACCAAAGCCAGCTAAAAAGTCAATAATCGATACCTAAAACTTGAATTGTACTACTTCTTAGTGGCTATTACGTCAACTTAGAATCTTCATCTGTGTTCTACTGTGGTGCTTTTAGTGTCTCCGCATACCGCAGCACGCGACATACCTCTGCAGACGATAAGTACAACCGTTTCAGAGAGAAGAGCGGCCAATGTGACGATCTGGCTTTAAGTCGATTCGATAACAAATGACGAAATCGGACGGATTTCTCAGGTGTTTACTACATATGAACACTTTTCACATTCTCCCGTGCAACTCGGCTGCTAGTCCTCCTTTCATGCAGAATCTTAAGGTCCTAGCTCATGTCCAAGGCACCAAAGCCATCAAAAAAGTCAATAATCGATACCTAAAAGTTGAATTGTACTACTTCTTACTGGTTTATACATCAACTTAGAAGCTACATCTGTGTTCTACTATGGTGCTTTTAGTGTCTCCACATACCGCAGCACGCGACATAGCTTTGCAGACGATAAGTACAACCGTTTCAGAGATAAGAGCGGCCAATGTGACAATTTGGCTTTAAGTCGATTCAATAACAAATGTCGAAAACGGACGGATTTCTCAGGTTTTTACTCCATATGAACACTTTTCACATTCTCCCGTGGAACTCGGCTGCTAGTTCTCCTTTCATGCAGAATGTTAAGGTGCTAGCTCATGTCCAAGGAACCAAAGTAAGCTAAAATGTCAATAATCAATACCTAAAACTTGAATTGTACTACTTCTTACTGGCTATTACATCAACTTAGAAGCTTCATCTGTGTTCTACTATGGTGCTTTTAGTGTCTCCGCATATTGCAGCACGCGACATAGCTCTGCAGACGATAAGTACAACCGTTTCAGAGAGAAGAGCGGCCAATGTGACGATCTGGCTTTAAGTCGATTCGATAACAAATGACGAAATCGGACGGATTTCTCAGGTGTTTACTACATATGAACACTTTTCACATTCTCCCGTGCAACTCGGCTGCTAGTCCTCCTTTCATGCAGATTCTTAAGGTCCTAGCTCATGTCCAAGGCACCAAAGCCAGCTAACAAGTCAATAATCAATACCTAAAACTTGAATTGTACTACTTCTTACTGGCTATTACATCAACTTAGAAGCTTCATCTGTGTTCTACTATGGTGCTTTTTGTGTCTCCGCATGCCGCAGCACGCGACATAGCTTTGCAGACGATAAGTACAACCGTTTCAGAGAGAAGAGCGGCCAATGTGACGATCTGGCTTTAAGTCGATTCGATAACAAATGACGAAAACGGACGGATTTCTGAGGTTTTTACTACATATGAACCCTTTTCAAATTCTCCCATGCAACTCGGCTGCTTGTTCTCCTTTCATGCAGAATCTTAAGGTCCTAGCTCATGTCCAAGGCACCAAAGCCAGCTAAAAAGTCAATAATCAGTAACTAAAACTTGAATTGCACTACTTCTTACTGGCAATTACATCATCTTAGAAGCTTCATCTGCGTTCTACTATGGTGCTTTTAGTGTCCCCACATACCGCAGCACGCGACATAGCTTTGCAGACGATAAGTACAACCGTTTCAGAGAGAAGAGCGGCCAATGTGACGATCTGGCTTTAAGTCGAATCGATAACAAATGACAACAACGGACGGATTTCTCAGGTTTTTACTACATATAAACACTTTTCACACTCTCCCGTGCAACTCGGCTGCTAGCTCTCCTTTCATGCAGAATCTTAAGGTCCTAGCTCGTGTCCAAGGCACCAAAGCCAGCTAAAAAGTCAATAATCAATACCTAAAACTTGAATTGTACTACATCTTACTGGCTATTACATCAACTTAGAAGCTTCATCTGTGTTCTACTATGGTGCTTTTAGGGTCTCCGCATACCGCAGCACGCGACATAGCTTTGCAGACGATAAGTACTACCGTTTCAGAGAGAAGAGAGCAAATGTGACGATCTGGCTTTAAGTCGATTCGATAACAAATGACGAAAACGGACGAATTTCTCAGGTTTTTACTACATATGAACACTTTTGACATTCTCCCGTGCAACTCGGCTGCTAGTCCTCCTTTCATGCAGATTCTTAAGGTCCTAGCTCATGTCCAAGGTACCAAAGCCAGCTAAAAAGTCAATAATCGATACCTAAAACTTGAATTGTACTACTTCTTAGTGGCTATTACGTCAACTTAGAATCTTCATCTGTGTTCTACTGTGGTGCTTTTAGTGTCTCCGCATACCGCAGCACGCGACATAGCTCTGCAGACGATAAGTACAACCGTTTCAGAGAGGAGAGCGGCCAATGTGACGATCTGGCTTTAAGTCGATTCGATAACAAATGACGAAATCGGACGGATTTCTCAGGTGTTTACTACATATGAACACTTTTCACATTCTCCCGTGCAACTCGGCTGCTAGTCCTCCTTTCATGCAGATTCTTAATGTCCTAGCTCATGTCCAAGGCACCAAAGCCAGCTAAAGAGTCAATAATCAATACCTAAAACTTGAATTGTACTACTTCTTACTGGCTATTACATCAACTTAGAAGCTTCATCTGTGTTCTACTATGGTGCTTTTAGTGTCTCCGCATACCGCAGCACGCGACATAGCTTTGCAGACGATAAGTACAACGGTTCCAGAGAGAAGAGCGGCCAACTTGACGATCTGGCTTTTAGTCGATTCGATAACAAATGACGAAAACGGACGGATTTCTCAGGTTTTTACTTCATATGAACACTTTTCACATTCTCCCGTGCAACTCGGCTGCTAGTCCTCCTTTCATGCAGAATCTTAAGGTCCTAGCTCATGTCCAAGGCACCAAAGCCATCTAAAAAGTCAATAATCGATACCTAAAACTTGAATTGTACTACTTCTTACTGGTTTATACATCAACTTAGAAGCTACATCTGTGTTCTACTATGGTGCTTTTAGTGTCTCCACATACCGCAGCACGCGACATAGCTTTGCAGACGATAAGTACAACCGTTTCAGAGATAAGAGCGGCCAATGTGACAATTTGGCTTTAAGTCGATTCAATAACAAATGTCGAAAACGGACGGATTTCTCAGGTTTTTACTCCATATGAACACTTTTCACATTCTCCCGTGGAACTCGGCTGCTAGTTCTCCTTTCATGCAGAAAGTTAAGGTGCTAGCTCATGTCCAAGGAACCAAAGTAAGCTAAAATGTCAGTAATCAATACCTAAAACTTGAATTGTACTACTTCTTACTGGCTATTACATCAACTTAGAAGCTTCATCTGTGTTCTACTATGGTGCTTTTAGTGTCTCCGCATATTGCAGCACGCGACATAGCTCTGCAGACGATAAGTACAACCGTTTCAGAGAGAAGAGCGGCCAATGTGACGATCTGGCTTTAAGTCGATTCGATAACAAATGACGAAATCGGACGGATTTCTCAGGTGTTTACTACATATGAACACTTTTCACATTCTCCCGTGCAACTCGGCTGCTAGTCCTCCTTTCATGCAAATTCTTAAGGTCCTAGCTCATGTCCAAGGCACCAAAGCCAGCTAAAAAGTCAATAATCAATACCTAAAACTTGAATTGTACTACTTCTTACTGGCTATTACATCAACTTAGAAGCTTCATCTGTGATCTACTATGGTGCTTTTAGTGTCTCCGCATACCGCAGCACGCGACATAGCTTTGCAGACGATAAGTACAATAGTTCCAGAGAGAAGAGCGGCCAATGTGACGATCTGGCTTTAAGTCGATTCGATAACAAATGACGAAAACGGACGGATTTCTCAGGTTTTTACTACATATGAACACTTTTCACATTCTCCCGTGCAACTCGGCTGCTAGTCCTCCTTTCATGCAGAATCTTAAGGTCCTAGCTCATGTCCAACGCACCAAAGCCAGCTAAGAAGTCAATAATCGATACCTAAAACTTTACTTGCACAACTTCCTACTGGCTATTACATCAACTTAGAAGCTTCATCTGTGTTCTACTATGGTGCTTTTAGTGTCTCCAAATACCGCAGCACGCGACATAGCTTTGCAGACGATAAGTACAACCGTTTCAGAGAGAAGTGCGACCAATGTGACGATTTGGCTTTAAGTCGATTCGATAACAAATGTCGAAAACGGACGGATTTCTCAGGTTTTTACTACATATGAACACTTTTCACATTTTCCCGTGCAACTCGGCTGCTAGTTCTCCTTTCATGCAGATTCTTAAGGTCCTAGCTCATGTCCAAGGCACCAAAGCCAGCTAAAAAGTCAATAATCAATACCTAAAACTTGAATTGTACTACTTCTTACTGGCTATTACATCAACTTAGAAGCTTCATCTGTGATCTACTATGGTGCTTTTAGTGTCTCCGCATACCGCAGCACGCGACATAGCTTTGCAGACGATAAGTACAATGGTTCCAGAGAGAAGAGCGGCCAATGTGGCGGTCTGGCTTTAAGTCGATTCGATAACAAATGACGAAATCGGACGGATTTCTCAGGTGTTTACTACATATGAACACTTTTCACATTCTCCCGTGCAACTCGGCTGCTAGTCCTCCTTTCATGCAGAATCTTAAGGTCCCAGCTCATGTCCAAGGCACCAAAGCCAGCTAAGAAGTCAATAATCGATACCTAAAACTTGAATTGTACTACTTCTTACTGGCTATTACAACAACTTAGAAGCTTCATCTGTGTTCTACTATGGTGCTTTTTGTGTCTCCGCATGCCGCAGCACGCGACATAGCTTTGCAGATGATAAGTACAACCGTTTCAGAGAGAAGAGCGGCCAATGTGACGATCTGGCTTTAATTCGATTCGATAACAAATGACGAAAACTTACGGATTTCTCAGGTTTTTACTACATATGAACCCTTTTCAAATTCTCCCATGCAACTCGGCTGCTTGTTCTCCTTTCATGCAGAATCTTAAGGTCCTAGCTCATGTCCAAGGCACCAAAGCCAGCTAAAAAGTCAATAATCAGTAACTAAAACTTGAATTGTACTACTTCTTACTGGCAATTACATCATCTTAGAAGCTTCATCTGCGTTCTACTATGGTGCTTTTAGTGTCCCCACATACCGCAGCACGCGACATAGCTTTGCAGACGATAAGTACAACCGTTTCAGTAGAAGAGAGGCCAATGTGACGATCTGGCTTTAAGTCGATTCGATAACAAATGACAACAACGGACGGATTTCTCAGGTTTTTACTACATATAAACACTTTTCACACTCTCCCGTGCAACTCGGCTGCTAGCTCTCCTTTCATGCAGAATCTTAAGGTCCTAGCTCATGTCCAAGGCACCAAAGACAGCTAAAAAGTCAATAATCAATACCTAAAACTTGAATTGTACTACTTCTTACTGGCTATTACATCAACTTAGAAGCTTCATCTGTGTTCTACTATGGTGCTTTTAGGGTCTCCGCATTCCGCAGCACGCGACACAGCTTTGCAGACGATAAGTACAACCGTTTCAGAGAGAAGAGCGGCAAATGTGACGATCTGGCTTTAAGTCGATTCGATAACAAATGACGAAAACGGACGAATTTCTCAGGTTTTTACTACATATGAACACTTTTGACATTCTCCCGTGCAACTCGGCTGCTAGTCCTCCTTTCATGCAGATTCTTAAGGTCCTAGCTCATGTCCAAGGCACCAAAGCCAGCTAAAAAGTCAATAATCGATACCTAAAACTTGAATTGTACTACTTCTTAGTGGCTATTACGTCAACTTAGAATCTTCATCTGTGTTCTACTGTGGTGCTTTTAGTGTCTCCGCATACCGCAGCACGCGACATAGCTCTGCAGACGATAAGTACAACCGTTTCAGAGAGAAGAGCGGCCAATGTGACGATCTGGCTTTAAGTCGATTCGATAACAATTGACGAAATCGGACGGATTTCTCAGGTGTTTACTACATATGAACACTTTTCACATTCTCCCGTGGAACTCGGCTGCTAGTCCTCCTTTCATGCAGATTCTTAAGGTCCTAGCTCATGTCCAAGGCACCAAAGCCAGCTAAAAAGTCAATAATCAATACCTAAAACTTGAATTGTACTACTTCTTACTGGCTATTACATCAACTTAGAAGCTTCATCTGTGTTCTACTATGGTGCTTTTAGTGTCTCCGCATACCGCAGCACGCGACATAGCTTTGCAGACGATAAGTACAACGGTTCCAGAGAGAAGAGCGGCCAATTTGACGTTCTGGCTTTTAGTCGATTCGATAACAAATGACGAAAACGGACGGATTTCTCAGGTTTTTACTACATATCAACACTTTTCACATTCTCCCGTGCAACTCGGCTGCTAGTCCTCCTTTCATGCAGAATCTTAAGGTCCTAGCTCATTTCCAAGGCACCAAAGCCAGCTAAGAAGTCAATAATCGATACCTAAAACTTGAATTGCACTACTTCCTACTGGCTATTACATCAACTTAGAAGCTTCATCTGTGTTCTACTATGGTGCTTTTAGTGTCTCCACATACCGCAGCACGCGACATAGCTTTGCAGACGATAAGTACAACCGTTTCAGAGAGAAGAGCGACCAATTTGGCGATTTGGCTTTAAGTCGATTCGATAACAAATGTCGAAAACGGACGGATTTCTCAGGTTTTTACTACATATGAACACTTTTCACATTCTTCCGTGCAACTCGGCTGCTAGTTCTCCTTTCATGCAGAATCTTATGGTCCTAGCCCATGTCCAAGGAACCAAAGCCAGCTAAAATGTCAATAATCAATACCTAAAACTTGAATTGTACTACTTCTTTCTGGCTATTACATCAACTTAGAAGCTTCATCTGTGTTCTACTATGGTGCTATTAGTGTCTCCTCATACCGCAGCACGCGACATAGCTTTGCAGACGATAAGTACAACCGTTTCAGAGAGAAGAGCGGCCAATGTGACGATCTGGCTTTAAGTCGATTCGATAACAAATGACGAAAACGGACGGATTTCTCAGGTTTTTACTACATATAAACACTTTTCACACTCTCCCGTGCAACTCGGCTGCTAGTCCTCCTTTCATGCAGAATCTTAAGGTCCTAGCTCATGTCCAAGGCACCAAAGCCTGCTAAAAAGTCAATAATCAGTAACTAAAACTTGAATTGTACTACTTCCTACTGGCAATTACATCATCTTAGAAGCTTCATCTGTGTTCTACTATGGTCCTTTTAGTGTCTCCGCATACCGCAGTACGCGACATTGCTTTGCAGACGATAAGTACAACCGTTTCAGAGAGAAGAGCGACCAATGTGACGATCGGGCTTTAAGTCGATTCGATAACAAATTACGAAAACAGACGGATTTCTCAGGTTTTTACTACATATGAACACTTTTCACACTGTCCCGTGCAACTCGGCTGCTAGTCCTCCTTTCATGCAGAATCTCAAGGTCCTAGCTCATGTCCAAGGCACCAATGCCAGCTAAAAAGTCAATAAACGATACCTAAAACTTGAAGTGTACTACTTCTTACTGGCTATTACATCAACTTAGAAGCTTCATCTGTGTTTTACTATGGTGGTTTTAGTGTCTCCGCATACCGCAGCACACGTCATAGCTTTGCAGACGATAAGAACAACCGTTTCAGAGAGAAGAGCGGCCAATGTGAAGATCTGGCTTTAAGTCGATTCGATAACAAATGACGATAACGGGCGAATATCTAGGTTTTTACTACATATGAATACATTCCACATTCGCCCGTGCAACGCGCCTGTTAGTCCTCCTTTTATGCAGAATCTTACGGTCCTAGCTCATGTCCAAGGCACCAAAGCCAGCTAAAAAGTCAATAATCAGTACCAAAACACAGAATTGTACTTCTTCTTACTTGCTATTACATCAACTTAGAAGCTTCATCTGTGTTCTACTATGGTGCTTTTAGGGTCTCCGCATACCGCAGCACGCGACATAGCTTTGCAGACGATAAGTACAACCGTTTCAGAGAGAAGAGCGGCAAATGTGACGATCTGGCTTTAAGTCGATTCGATAACAAATGACGAAAACGGACGAATTTCTCAGGTTTTTACTACATATGAACACTTTTGACATTCTCCCGTGCAACTCGGCTGCTAGTCCTCCTTTCATGCAGATTCTTAAGGTCCTAGCTCATGTCCAAGGCACCAAAGCCAGCTAAAAAGTCAATAATCGATACCTAAAACTTGAATTGTACTACTTCTTAGTGGCTATTACGTCAACTTAGAATCTTCATCTGTGTTCTACTCTGGTGCTTTTAGTGTCTCCGCATACCGCAGCACGTGACATAGCTCTGCAGACGATAAGTACAACGGTTCCAGAGAGAAGTGCGGCCAACTTGACGATCTGGCTTTTAGTCGATTCGATAACAAATGACGAAAACGGACGGATTTCTCAGGTTTTTACTACATATGAACACTTTTCAAATTCTCCCGTGCAACTCGGCTGCTAGTCCTCCTTTCATGCAGAATCTTAAGGTCCTAGCTCATTTCCAAGGCACCAAAGCCAGCTAAGAAGTCAATAATCGATACCTAAAACTTGAATTGCACTACTTCCTACTGGCTATTACATCAACTTAGAAGCTTCATCTGTGTTCTACTATGGTGCTTTTAGTGTCTCCTCATACCGCAGCACGCGACATAGCTTTGCAGACGATAAGTACAACCGTTTCAGAGAGAAGAGCGACCAATTTGGCGATTTGGCTTAAAGTCGATTCGATAACAAATGTCGAAAACGGACGGATTTCTCAGGTTTTTACTACATATGAACACTTTTCACATTCTCCCGTGCAACACGGCTGCTAGTTCTCCTTTCATGCAGAATCTTATGGTCCTAGCCTATGTCCAAGGAACCAAAGCCAGCTAAAATGTCAATAATCAATACCTAAATCTTGAATTGTACTACATCTTACTGGCTATTACATCAACTTAGAAGCTTCATCTATGTTCTACTATGGTGCTTTTAGTGTCTCCACATACCGCAGCACGCGACATAGCTTTGCAGACGATAAGTACAACCGTTTCAGAGAGAAGAGCGGCCAATGTGACGATCTGGCTTTAAGTCGATTCGATAACAAATGACAAAAACGGACGGATTTCTCACGTTTTTACTACATATGAACACTTTTCACACTCTCCCGTGCAACTCGGCTGTTAGTCCTCCTTTCATGCAGAATCTTAAGGTCCTAGCTCATGTCCAAGGCACCAAAGCCTGCTAAAAAGTCAATAATCAGTAACTAAAACTTGAATTGTACTACTTCTTACTGGCAATTACATCATCTTAGAAGCTTCATCTGTGTTCTACTATGGTCCTTTTAGTGTCTCCGCATACCGCAGTACGCGACATTGCTTTGCAGACGATAAGTACAACCGTTTCAGAGAGAAGAGCGACCAATGTGACGATCGGGCTTTAAGTTGATTCGATAACAAATTACGAAAACGAACGGATTTCTCAGGTTTTTACTACATATGAACACTTTTCACACTGTCCCGTGCAACTCGGCTGCTATTCCTCCTTTCATGCAGAATCTCAAGGTCCTAGCTCATGTCCAAGGCACCAAAGCCAGCTAAAAAGTCAATAAACGATACCTAAAACTTGAAGTGTACTACTTCTTACTGGCTATTACATCAACTTAGAAGCTTCATCTGTGTTTTACTATGGTGGTTTTAGTGTCTCCGCATACCGCAGCACACGTCATAGCTTTGCAGACGATAAGAACAACCGTTTCAGAGAGAAGAGCGGCCAATGTGAAGATCTGGCTTTAAGTCGATTCGATAACAAATGACGATAACGGGCGAATATCTAGGTTTTTACTACATATGAATACATTCCACATTCGCCCGTGCAACTCGGCTGCTAGTCCTCCTTTCATGCAGAATCTTAAGGTCCTAGCTCATGTCCAAGGCACCAAAGGCAGCCAAAAAGTCAATAATCAGTACCTAAAACTTGAATTGTACTACTTCTTACTCGCTATTACATCAACTTAGAAGCTTCATCTGTGTTCTACTATGGTGCTTTTAGTGTCTCCGCATACCGCAGCACGCGACATAGCTTTGCAGACGATAAGTACAACGGTTCCAGAGAAAAGAGCGGCCAACTTGACGATCTGGCTTTTAGTCGATTCGATAACAAATGACGAAAACGGACGGATTTCTCAGGTTTTTACTACATATGAACACTTTTCACATTCTTCCGTGCAACTCGGCTGCTAGTCCTCCTTTCATGCAGAATCTTAAGGTCCTAGCTCATTTCCAAGGCACCAAAGCCAGCTAAGAAGTCAATAATCGATACCTAAAACTTGAATTGCACTACTTCCTACTGGCTATTACATCAACTTAGAAGCTTCATCTGTGTTCTACTATGGTGCTTTTAGTGTCTCCTCATACCGCAGCACGCGACATAGCTTTGCAGACGATAAGTACAACCGTTTCAGAGAGAAGAGCGACCAATTTGGCGATTTGGCTTTAAGTCGATTCGATAACAAATGTCGAAAACGGACGGATTTCTCAGGTTTTTACTACATATGAACACTTTTCACATTCTCCCGTGCAACACGGCTGCTAGTTCTCCTTTCATGCAGAATCTTATGGTCCTAGCCTATGTCCAAGGAACCAAAGCCAGCTAAAATGTCAATAATCAATACCTAAAACTTGAATTGTACTACTTCTTACTGGCTATTACATCAACTTAGAAGCTTCATCTGTGTTCTGCTATGGTGCTTTTAGTGTCTCCGCATAACGCAGCACGCGACATAGCTTTGAGGACGATAAGTACAACCGTTTCAGAGAGAAGAGCGGCCAATGTGGCGGTCTGGCTTTAAGTCGATTCGATAACAAATGACGAAAACGGACGGAGTTCTCAGGTTTTTACTACATATGAACACTTTTCACATTTTCCCGTGCAACTCGGCTGCTAGTCCTCCTTTCATGCAGAATCTTAAGGTCCTAGCTCATGTCCAAGGCACCAAAGCCAGCTAAAAAGTCAATAATGGATACCTAAAACTTGAATTGTACTACTTCTTACTGGCTATTACATCATCTTAGAAGCTTCAACTGTGTTCTACTATGGTCCTTTTAGTGTCTCCGCATACCGCAGTACGCGACATTGCTTTGCAGACGATAAGTACAACCGTTTCAGAGAGAAGAGCGACCAATGTGACGATCGGGCTTTAAGTTGATTCGATAACAAATTACGAAAACGGACGGATTTCTCAGGTTTTTACTACATATGAACACTTTTCACACTGTCCCGTGCAACTCGGCTGCTATTCCTCCTTTCATGCAGAATCTCAAGGTCCTAGCTCATGTCCAAGGCACCAAAGCCAGCTAAAAAGTCAATAAACGATACCTAAAACTTGAAGTGTACTACTTCTTACTGGCTATTACATCAACTTAGAAGCTTCATCTGTGTTTTACTATGGTGGTTTTAGTGTCTCCGCATACCGCAGCACACGTCATAGCTTTGCAGACGATAAGAACAACCGTTTCAGAGAGAAGAGCGGCCAATGTGAAGATCTGGCTTTAAGTCGATTCGATAACAAATGACGATAACGGGCGAATATCTAGGTTTTTACTACATATGAATACATTCCACATTCGCCCGTGCAACTCGGCTGCTAGTCCTCCTTTCATGCAGAATCTTAAGGTCCTAGCTCATGTCCAAGGCACCAAAGCCAGCCAAAAAGTCAATAATCAGTACCTAAAACTTGAATTGTACTACTTCTTACTTGCTATTACATCAACTTAGAAGCTTCATCTGTTTTCTACTATGGTGCTTTTAGTGTCTCCGCATACTGCAGCACGCGACATAGCTTTGCAGACGATAAGTACAACCGTTCCAGAGAGAAGAGCGGCCAAGTGACGATCTGGCTTTAAGTCGATTCGATAACAAATGACGAAAACGGACGGATTTCTCAGGTTTTTACTACATATGAACACTTTCCACACTCTCTTGTGCAACTCGGCTGCTAGTCCTCCTTTCATGCAGATTCTTAAGGTCCTAGCTCATGTCCAAGGCACCAAAGCCAGCTAAAAAGTCAATAATCGATACCTAAACTCGAATTGTACTACTTCTTAGTGGCTATTACGTCAACTTAGAATCTACATCTGTGTTCTACTGTGGTGTTTTTAGTGTCTCCGCATACCGCAGCACGAGACATAGCCCTGCAGACGATAAGTACAAACGTTTCAGAGAGAAGAGCGGCCAATGTGACGATCTGGCTTTAAGTCGATTCGATAACAAATGACGAAAACGGACGGATTTCTCAGGTTTTTACTAGATATGAACACTTTTCACATTCTCCCGTGCAACTCGGCTGCTAGACTTCCTTTCATGCAGAATTTTAAGGTCCTAGCTCATGTCCAAGGCACCTTAGCCAGCTATAAAGTAAATAATCAGAACCTAAAATTTGAATTGTACTACTTCTTACTGGCTATTACATCAAATTAGAAGCTTCATCTGTGTTCTACTATGGTGCTTTTAGTGTCTCCGCATAACGCAGCACGCGACATAGCTTTGCAGACGATAAGTACAACCGTTTCAGAGAGAAGAGCGGCAAATGTGACGATCTGGCTTTAAGTCGATTCGATAATAAATGACGAAAACGGACGGATTTCTCAGGTTTTTACTACATATGAACACCTTTCACATTCACCCGTGCAACTCGGCTGCTAGTCCTCCTTTCATGCACAATCTTAAGGTCCTAGCTCATGTCCAAGGCACCAAAGCCAGCTAAGAAGTCAATAATCGATACCTAAAACTTGAATTGCACTACTTCCTACTGTCTATTACATCAACTTAGAAGCTTCATCTGTGTTCTGCTATGGTGCTTTTAGTGTCTCCGCATAACGCAGCACGCGACATAGCTTTGAGGACGATAAGTACAACCGTTTCAGAGAGAAGAGCGGATAATGTGGCGGTCTGGCTTTAAGTCGATTCGATAACAAATGACGAAAACGGACGGAGTTCTCAGGTTTTTACTACATATGAACACTTTTCACATTTTCCCGTGCAACTCGGCTGCTAGTCCTCCTTTCATGCAGAATCTTAAGGTCCTAGCTCATGTCCAAGGCACCAAAGCCAGCTAAAAAGTCAATAATGGATACCTAAAACTTGAATTGTACTACTTCTTACTGGCTATTACATCATCTTAGAAGCTTCATCTGTATTCTACTACGGTGCCTTTAGTGTTTCCGCATACCGCAGCACGCGACATAGCTTTGCAGACGATAAGTACAACCGTTTCAGAGAGAAGAGCGGCCAATGTGACGATCTGGCTTTAAGTCGATTCGATAACAAATGACGAATACGGACGGATTTCTCAGGTTTTTACTACATATAAACACTTTTCACACTCTCCCGTGCAACGCGGCTGCCAGTCCTCCTTTTATGCAGAATCTTACGGTCCTAGCTCATGTCCAAGGCACCAAAGCCAGCTAAAAAGTCAATAATCAGTACCAAAACACAGAATTGTACTTCTTCTTACTTGCTATTACATCAACTTAGAAGCTTCATCTGTGTTCTACTATGGTGCTTTTTGTGTCTCCGCATGCCGCAGCACGCGACATAGCTTTGCAGACGATAAGTACAACCGTTTCAGAGAGAAGAGCGGCCAATGTGACGATCTGGCTTTAATTCGATTCGATAACAAATGACGAAAACTTACGGATTTCTCAGGTTTTTACTACATATGAACCCTTTTCAAATTCTCCCATGCAACTCGGCTGCTTGTTCTCCTTTCATGCAGAATCTTAAGGTCCTAGCTCATGTCCAAGGCACCAAAGCCAGCTAAAAAGTCAATAATCAGTAACTAAAACTTGAATTGTACTACTTCTTACTGGCAATTACATCATCTTAGAAGCTTCATCTGCGTTCTACTATGGTGCTTTTAGTGTCCCCACATACCGCAGCACGCGACATAGCTTTGCAGACGATAAGTACAACCGTTTCAGAGAGAAGAGCGGCCAATGTGACGATCTGGCTTTAAGTCGATTCGATAACAAATGACAACAACAGACGGATTTCTCAGGTTTTTACTACATATAAACACTTTTCACACTCTCCCGTGCAACTCGGCTGCTAGCTCTCCTTTCATGCAGAATCTTAAGGTCCTAGCTCATGTCCAAGGCACCAAAGACAGCTAAAAAGTCAATAATCAATACCTAAAACTTGAATTGTACTACTTCTTACTGGCTATTACATCAACTTAGAAGCTTCATCTGTGTTCTACTATGGTGCTTTTAGGGTCTCCGCATTCCGCAGCACGCGACATAGCTTTGCAGACGATAAGTACAACCGTTTCAGAGAGAAGAGCGGCAAATGTGACGATCTGGCTTTAAGTCGATTCGATAACAAATGACGAAAACGGACGAATTTCTCAGGTTTTTACTACATATGAACACTTTTGACATTCTCCCGTGCAACTCGGCTGCTAGTCCTCCTTTCATGCAGATTCTTAAGGTCCTAGCTCATGTCCAAGGCACCAAAGCCAGCTAAAAAGTCAATAATCGATACCTAAAACTTGAATTGTACTACTTCTTAGTGGCTATTACGTCAACTTAGAATCTTCATCTGTGTTCTACTGTGGTGCTTTTAGTGTCTCCGCATACCGCAGCACGCGACATAGCTCTGCAGACGATAAGTACAACCGTTTCAGAGAGAAGAGCGGCCAATGTGACGATCTGGCTTTAAGTCGATTCGATAACAAATGACGAAATCGGACGGATTTCTCAGGTGTTTACTACATATGAACACTTTTCACATTCTCCCGTGGAACTCGGCTGCTAGTCCTCCTTTCATGCAGATTCTTAAGGTCCTAGCTCATGTCCAAGGCACCAAAGCCAGCTAAAAAGTCAATAATCAATACCTAAAACTTGAATTGTACTACTTCTTACTGGCTATTACATCAACTTAGAAGCTTCATCTGTGTTCTACTATGGTGCTTTTAGTGTCTCCGCATACCGCAGCACGCGACATAGCTTTGCAGACGATAAGTACAACGGTTCCAGAGAGAAGAGCGGCCAATTTGACGATCTGGCTTTTAGTCGATTCGATAACAAATGACGAAAACGGACGGATTTCTCAGGTTTTTACTACATATGAACACTTTTCACATTCTCCCGTGCAACTCGGCTGCTAGTCCTCCTTTCTTGCAGAATCTTAAGGTCCTAGCTCATTTCCAAGGCACCAAAGCCAGCTAAGAAGTCAATAATCGATACCTAAAACTTGAATTGCACTACTTCCTACTGGCTATTACATCAACTTAGAAGCTTCATCTGTGTTCTACTATGGTGCTTTTAGTGTCTCCACATACCGCAGCACGCG
The DNA here is from genome assembly GCF_023897955.1 of Schistocerca gregaria. Classification (NCBI taxonomy): domain Eukaryota; kingdom Metazoa; phylum Arthropoda; class Insecta; order Orthoptera; family Acrididae; genus Schistocerca; species Schistocerca gregaria. The sequence goes on along the minus strand of NW_026061711.1, from coordinate 1,214,949 downwards.
CATAGCTTTGCAGACGATAAGTACAACCGTTTCAGAGAGAAGAGCGACCAATTTGGCGATTTGGCTTTAAGTCGATTCGATAACAAATGTCGAAAACGGCCGGATTTCTCAGGTTTTTACTACATATGAACACTTTTCACATTCTTCCGTGCAACTCGGCTGCTAGTTCTCCTTTCATGCAGAATCTTATGGTCCTAGCCCATGTCCAAGGAACCAAAGCCAGCTAAAATGTCAATAATCAATACCTAAAACTTGAATTGTACTACTTCTTTCTTGCTATTACATCAACTTAGAAACTTCATCTGTGTTCTACTATGGTGCTTTTTGTGTCTCCGCATGCCGCAGCACGCGACATAGCTTTGCAGACGATAAGTACAACCGTTTCAGAGAGAAGAGCGGCCAATGTGACGATCTGGCTTTAAGTCGATTCGATAACAAATGACGAAAACTTACGGATTTCTCAGGTTTTTACTACATATAAACACTTTTCACACTCTCCCGTGCAACTCGGCTGCTAGCTCTCCTTTCATGCAGAATCTTAAGGTCCTAGCTCATGTCCAAGGCACCAAAGCCAGCTAAAAAGTCAATAATCAATACCTAAAACTTGAATTGTACTACATCTTACTGGCTATTACATCAACTTAGAAGCTTCATCTGTGTTCTACTATGGTGCTTTTAGGGTCTCCGCATACCGCAGCACGCGACATAGCTTTGCAGACGATAAGTACAACCGTTTCAGAGAGAAGAGCGGCAAATGTGACGATCTGGCTTTAAGTCGATTCGATAACAAATGACGAAAACGGACGAATTTCTCAGGTTTTTACTACATATGAACACTTTTGACATTCTCCCGTGCAACTCGGCTGCTAGTTCTCCTTTCATGCAGATTCTTAAGGTCCTAGCCCATGTCCAAGGCACCAAAGCCAGCTAAAAAGTCAATAATCGATACCTAAAACTTGAATTGTACTACTTCTTAGTGGCTATTACGTCAACTTAGAATCTTCATCTGTGTTCTACTGTGGTGCTTTTAGTGTCTCCGCATACCGCAGCACGTGACATAGCTCTGCAGACGATAAGTACAACCGTTTCAGAGAGAAGAGCGGCCAATGTGACGATCTGGCTTTAAGTCGATTCGATAACAAATGACGAAATCGGACGGATTTCTCAGGTTTTTACTACATATGAACACTTTTCACATTCTCCCGTGCAACTCGGCTGCTAGTCCTCCTTTCATGCAGATTCTTAAGGTCCTAGCTCATGTCCAAGGCACCAAAGCCAGCTAAAAAGTCAATAATCAATACCTAAAACTTGAATTGTACTATTTCTTACTGGCTATTACATCAACTTAGAAGCTTCATCTGTGTTCTACTATGGTGCTTTTAGTGTCTCCGCATACCGCAGCACGCGACATAGCTTTGCAGACGATAAGTACAACGGTTCCAGAGAGAAGAGCGGCCAATTTGACGATCTGGCTTTTAGTCGATTCGATAACAAATGACGAAAACGGACGGATTTCTCAGGTTTTTACTACATATGAACACTTTTCACATTCTCCCGTGCAACTCGGCTGCTAGTCCTCCTTTCTTGCAGAATCTTAAGGTCCTAGCTCATTTCCAAGGCACCAAAGCCAGCTAAGAAGTCAATAATCGATACCTAAAACTTGAATTGCACTACTTCCTACTGGCTATTACATCAACTTAGAAGCTTCATCTGTGTTCTACTATGGTGCTTTTAGTGTCTCCACATACCGCAGCACGCGCATAGCTTTGCAGACGATAAGTACAACCGTTTCAGAGAGAAGAGCGACCAATTTGGCGATTTGGCTTTAAGTCGATTCGATAACAAATGTCGAAAACGGCCGGATTTCTCAGGTTTTTACTACATATGAACACTTTTCACATTCTTCCGTGCAACTCGGCTGCTAGTTCTCCTTTCATGCAGAATCTTATGGTCCTAGCCCATGTCCAAGGAACCAAAGCCAGCTAAAATGTCAATAATCAATACCTAAAACTTGAATTGTACTACTTCTTTCTGGCTATTACATCAACTTAGAAGCTTCATCTGTGTTCTACTATGGTGCTTTTAGTGTCTCCTCATACCGCAGCACGCGACATAGCTTTGCAGACGATAAGTACAACCGTTTCAGAGAGAAGAGCGGCCAATGTGACGATCTGGCTTTAAGTCGATTCGATAACAAATGACGAAAACGGACGGATTTCTCAGGTTTTTACTACATATAAACACTTTTCACACTCTCCCGTGCAACTCGGCTGCTAGTCCTCCTTTCATGCAGAATCTTAAGGTCCTAGCTCATGTCCAAGGCACCAATGCCAGCTAAAAAGTCAATAAACGATACCTAAAACTTGAAGTGTACTACTTCTTACTGGCTATTACATCAACTTAGAAGCTTCATCTGTGTTTTACTATGGTGGTTTTAGTGTCTCCGCATACCGCAGCACACGTCATAGCTTTGCAGACGATAAGAACAACCGTTTCAGAGAGAAGAGCGGCCAATGTGAAGATCTGGCTTTAAGTCGATTCGATAACAAATGACGATAACGGGCGAATATCTAGGTTTTTACTACATATGAATACATTCCACATTCGCCCGTGCAACGCGGCTGTTAGTCCTCCTTTTATGCAGAATCTTAAGGTCCTAGCTCATGTCCAACGCACCAAAGCCAGCTAAGAAGTCAATAATCGATACCTAAAACTTGAATTGCACTACTTCCTACTGGCTATTACATCAACTTAGAAGCTTCATCTGTGTTCTACTATGGTGCTTTTAGTGTCTCCTCATACCGCAGCACGCGACATAGCTTTGCAGATGATAAGTACAACCGTTTCAGAGAGAAGAGCGACCAATTTGGCGATTTGGCTTTAAGTCGATTCGATAACAAATGTCGAAAACGGACGGATTTCTCAGGTTTTTACTACATATGAACACTTTTCACATTCTCCCGTGCAACACGGCTGCTAGTTCTCCTTTCATGCAGAATCTTATGGTCCTAGCCTATGTCCAAGGAACCAAAGCCAGCTAAAATGTCAATAATCAATACCTAAAACTTGAATTGTACTACTTCTTACTGGCTATTACATCAACTTAGAAGCTTCATCTGTGTTCTACTATGGTGCTTTTAGTGTCTCCACATACCGCAGCACGCGACATAGCTTTGCAGACGATAAGTACAACCGTTTCAGAGAGAAGAGCGGCCAATGTGACGATCTGGCTTTAAGTCGATTCGATAACAAATGACAAAAACGGACGGATTTCTCACGTTTTTACTACATATGAACACTTTTCACATTCTCCCGTGCAACTCGGCTGCTAGTCCTCCTTTCATGCAGAATCTTAAGGTCCTAGCTCATGTCCAAGGCACCAAAGCCTGCTAAAAAGTCAATAATCAGTAACTAAAACTTGAATTGTACTACTTCTTACTGGCAATTACATCATCTTAGAAGCTTCATCTGTGTTCTACTATGGTCCTTTTAGTGTCTCCGCATACCGCAGTACGCGACATTGCTTTGCAGACGATAAGTACAACCGTTTCAGAGAGAAGAGCGACCAATGTGACGATCGGGCTTTAAGTTGATTCCATAACAAATTACGAAAACGGACGGATTTCTCAGGTTTTTACTACATATGAACACTTTTCACACTGTCCCGTGCAACTCGGCTGCTATTCCTCCTTTCATGCAGAATCTCAAGGTCCTAGCTCATGTCCAAGGCACCAAAGCCAGCTAAAAAGTCAATAAACGATACCTAAAACTTGAATTGTACTACTTCTTACTGGCTATTACATCAACTTAGAAGCTTCATCTGTGTTTTACTATGGTGGTTTAAGTGTCTCCGCATACCGCAGCACACGTCATAGCTTTGCAGACGATAAGAACAACCGTTTCAGAGAGAAGAGCGGCCAATGTGAAGATCTGGCTTTAAGTCGATTCGATAACAAATGACGATAACGGGCGAGTATCTAGGTTTTTACTACATATGAATACATTCCACATTCGCCCGTGCAACTCGGCTGCTAGTCCTCCTTTCATGCAGAATCTTAAGGTCCTAGCTCATGTCCAAGGCACCAAAGCCAGCCAAAAAGTCAATAATCAGTACCTAAAACTTGAATTGTACTACTTCTTACTTGCTATTACATCAACTTAGAAGCTTCATCTGTGTTCTACTATGGTGCTTTTAGTGTCTCCGCATACCGCAGCACGCGACATAGCTTTGCAGACGATAAGTACAACCGTTCCAGAGAGAAGAGCGGCCAAGTGACGATCTGGCTTTAAGTCGATTCGATAACAAATGACGAAAACGGACGGATTTCTCAGGTTTTTACTACATATGAACACTTTCCACACTCTCTTGTGCAACTCGGCTGATAGTCCTTCTTTCATGCAGATTCTTAAGGTCCTAGCTCATGTCCAAGGCACCAAAGCCAGCTAAAAAGTCAATAATCGATACCTAAACTCGAATTGTACTACTTCTTAGTGGCTATTACGTCAACTTAGAATCTACATCTGTGTTCTACTGTGGTGTTTTTAGTGTCTCCGCATACCGCAGCACGAGACATAGCTCTGCAGACGATAAGTACAAACGTTTCAGAGAGAAGAGCGGCCAATGTGACGATCTGGCTTTAAGTCGATTCGATAACAAATGACGAAAACGGACGGATTTCTCAGGTTTTTACTAGATATGAACACTTTTCACATTCTCCCGTGCAACTCGGCTGCTAGTCATCCTCTCATGCAGAATCTTATGGTTGTAGTCCATGTCCAAGGCACCAAAGCCAGCTAAGAAGTCAATAATCGATACCTAAAACTTGAATTGCGCTACTTCCTACTGGCCATTACATCAACTTAGAAGCTTCATCTGTGTTCTACTATGGTGCTTTTAGTGTCTCCGCATAACGCAGCACGCGACATAGCTTTGAGGACGATAAGTACAACCGTTTCAGAGAGAATAGCGGCCAATGTGACGATCTGGCTTTAAGTCGATTCGATAACAAATGACGAAAACGGACGGATTTCTCAGGTTTTTACTAGATATGAACACTTTTCACATTCTCCCGTGCAACTAGGCTGCTAGTCCTCCCTTCATGCAGATTCTTAAGGTCCTAGCTCATGTCCAAGGCACCAAAGCCAGCTAAAAAGTCAATAATCGATACCTAAACTCGAATTGTACTACTTCTTAGTGGCTATTACGTCAACTTAGAATCTTCATCTGTGTTCTACTGTGGTGTTTTTAGTGTCTCCGCATACCGCAGCACGAGACATAGCTCTGCAGACGATAAGTACAACCGTTTCAGAGAGAAGAGCGGCCAATGTGACGATCTGTCTTTAAGTCGATTCGATAACAAATGACGAAAACGGACGGATTTCTCAGGTTTTTACTAGATATGAACACTTTTCACATTCTCCCGTGCAACTCGGCTGCTAGACCTCCTTTCATGCAGAATATTAAGGTCCTAGCTCATGTCCAAGGCACCACAGCCAGCTATAAAGTAAATAATCAGAACCTAAAATTTGAATTTTACTACTTCTTACTGGCTATTACATCAAATTAGAAGCTTCATCTGTGTTCTACTATGGTGCTTTTAGTGTCTCCGCATACCGCAGCACGCGACATAGCTTTGCAGACGATAAGTACAACCGTTTCAGAGAGAAGAACGGCAAATGTGACGATCTGGCTTTAAGTCGATTCGATAACAAATGACGAAAACGGACGGATTTCTCAGGTTTTTACTACATATGAACACTTTTCACATTCACCCGTGCAACTCGGCTGCTAGTCCTCCTTTCATGCAGAATCTTAAGGTCCTAGCTCATGTCCAAGGCACCAAAGCCAGCTAAGAAGTCAATAATCGATACCTAAAACTTGAATTGCACTACTTCCTACTGGCTATTACATCAACTTAGAAGCATCATCTGTGTTCTGCTATGGTGCTTTTAGTGTCTCCGCATAACGCAGCACGCGACATAGCTTTGAGGACGATAAGTACAACCGTTTCAGAGAGAAGAGCGGCCAATGTGGCGGTCTGGCTTTAAGTCGATTCGATAACAAATGACGAAAACGGACGGAGTTCTCAGGTTTTTACTACATATGAACACTTTTCACATTTTCCCGTGCAACTCGGCTGCTAGTCCTCCTTTCATGCAGAATCTTAAGGTCCTAGCTCATGTCCAAGGCACCAAAGCCAGCTAAAAAGTCAATAATGGATACCTAAAACTTGAATTGTACTACATCTTACTGGCTATTACATCATCTTAGAAGCTACATCTGTATTCTACTACGGTGCCTTTAGTGTCTCCGCATACCGCAGCTCGCGACATAGCTTTACAGACGATAAGTACAACCGTTTCAGAGAGAAGAGCGGCCAATGTGACGATCTGGCTTTAAGACGATTCGATAACAAATGACGAAAACGGACGGATTTCGCAGGTTTTCACTACATATGAACCCTTTTCACATTCTCCCGTGCAACTCAGCTGCTAGTCCTCCTTTCATGCAAATCTTAAGGTCCTAGCTCATGTCCAAGGCACCAAATCCAGCTAAAAAATAAATAAACAGTACCTAAATCTTGAATTGTACTACCTCTTACTGGCTATTACATCAACTTAGAAGCTTCATCTGTGTTCTACTATGGTGCTGTTAGTGTCTCCGCCTACCGCAGCACGCGACATAGCTTTGCAGACGATAAGTACAACCGTTTCAGAGAGAAGAGCGGCCAAGTGACGATCTGGCTTTAAATCGATTCGATAACAAATGACGAAAACGGACGGATTTCTCAGGTTTTTACTCCATGTGAACACTTTTCACACTCTCCCGTGCAACTCGGCTGCTAGTCCTCCTTTCATGCAGAATCTTAAGGTCCTAGCTCATGTCCAAGGCACCAAAGCCAGCTAAAAATTCAATAATCGATACCTAAATCTTGAATTGTACTACTTCTTACTTGCTATTACATCAACTTAGAAGCTTCATCTGTGTTCTACTATGGTGCTTTTTGTGTCTCCGCATACCGCAGCACGCGACATAGCTTTGCAGACGATAACTACAACCGTTTCAGAGAGAAGAGCGGCCAATGTGACGATCTGGCTTTAAGTCGATTCGATAACAAATGACGAAAACGGACGGATTTCTCAGGTTTTTACTACATATGAACGCTTTTCACATTCTCCCGTGCAACTCGGCTGCTAGTCCTCCTTTCATGCAGAATCTTAAGGTCCTAGCTCATTTTCAAGGCACCAAAGCCAGCTAAGAAGTCAATAATCGATACCTAAAACTTGAATTGCACTACTTCCTACTGGCTATTACATCAACTTAGAAGCTTCATCTGTGTTCTACTATGGTGCTTTTAGTGTCTCCACATACCGCAGCACGCGACATAGCATTGCAGACGATAAGTACAACCGTTTCAGAGAGAAGAGCGGCCAATGTGGCGATTTGGCTTTAAGTCGATTCGATAACAAATGTCGAAAACGGACGGATTTCTCAGGTTTTTACTACATATGAACACTTTTCACATTCTCCCGTGCAACTCGGCTGCTAGTTCTCCTTTCATGCAGAATCTTAAGGTCCTAGCTCATGTCCAAGGAACCAAAGCCAGCTAAAATGTCAATAATCAATACCTAAAACTTGAATTGTACTACTTCTTACTGGCTATTACATCAACTTAGAAGCTTCATCTGTGTTCTACTATGGTGCTTTTAGTGTCCCCACATACCGCAGCACGCGACATAGCTTTGCAGACGATAAGTACAACCGTTTCAGAGAGAAGAGCGGCCAATGTGACGATCTGGCTTTAAGTCGATTCGATAACAAATGACGAAAACGGACGGATTTCTCAGGTTTTTACTACATATAAACACTTTTCACACTCTCCCGTGCAACTCGGCTGCTAGTCCTCCTTTCATGCAGAATCTTAAGGTCCTAGCTCATGTCCAAGGCACCAAAGCCAGCTAAAATTCAATAATCAGTAACTAAAACGTGAATTGTACTACTTCTTACTGGCAATTACATCATCTTAGAAGCTTCATCTGTGTTCTACTATGGTCCTTTTAGTGTCTCCGCATACCGCAGTACGCGACATAGCTTTGCAGACGATAAGTACAACCGTTTCAGAGAGAAGAGCGACCAATGTGACGATCTGGCTTTAAGTCGATTCGATAACAAATTACGAAAACGGACGGATTTCTCAGGTTTTTACTACATATGAACACTTTTCACACTGTCCGTGCAACTCGGCTGCTAGTCCTCCTTTCATGCAGAATCTCAAGGTCCTAGCTCATGTCCAAGGCACCAAAGCCAGCTAAAAAGTCAATAAACGATACCTAAAACTTGAAGTGTACTACTTCTTACTGGCTATTACATCAACTTAGAAGCTTCATCTGTGTTTTACTATGGTGGTTTTAGTGTCTCCGCATACCGCAGCACACGTCATAGCTTTGCAGACGATAAGAACAACCGTTTCAGAGAGAAGAGCGGCCAATGTGTAGATCTGGCTTTAAGTCGATTCGATAACAAATGACGATAACGGGCGAATATCTAGGTTTTTACTACATATGAATACATTCCACATTCGCCCGTGCAACTCGGCTGCTAGTCCTCCTTTCATGCAGAATCTTAAGGTCCTAGCTCATGTCCAAGGCACCAAAGCCAGCTAAAAAGTCAATAATGGATACCTAAAACTTGAATTGTACTACTTCTTACTGGCTATTACATCATCTTAGAAGCTTCATCTGTATTCTACTACGGTGCCTTTAGTGTTTCCGCATACCGCAGCACGCGACATAGCTTTGCAGACGATAAGTACAACCGTTTCAGAGAGAAGAGCGGCCAATGTGACGATCTGGCTTTAAGTCGATTCGATAACAAATGACGAATACGGACGGATTTCGCAGGTTTTTACTACATATGAACACTTTTCACATTCTCCCGTGCAACTCGGCTGCTAGTCATCCTCTCATGCAGAATCTTATGGTTGTAGTCCATGTCCAAGGCACCAAAGCCAGCTAAGAAGTCAATAATCGATACCTAAAACTTGAATTGCGCTACTTCCTACTGGCTATTACATCAACTTAGAAGCTTCATCTGTGTTCTACTATGGTGCTTTTAGTGTCTCCGCATAACGCAGCACGCGACATAGCTTTGAGGACGATAAGTACAACCGTTTCAGAGAGAAGAGCGGCCAATGTGACGATCTGTCTTTAAGTCGATTCGATAACAAATGACGAAAACGGACGGATTTCTCAGGTTTTTACTACATATGAACACTTTTCACATTCACCCGTGCAACTCGGCTGCTAGTCCTCCTTTCATGCAGAATCTTAAGGTCCTAGCTCATGTCCAAGGCACCAAAGCCAGCTAAGAAGTCAATAATCGATACCTAAAACTTGAATTGCACTACTTCCTACTGGCTATTACATCAACTTAGAAGCATCATCTGTGTTCTGCTATGGTGCTTTTAGTGTCTCCGCATAACGCAGCACGCGACATAGCTTTGAGGACGATAAGTACAACCGTTTCAGAGAGAAGAGCGGCCAATGTGGCGGTCTGGCTTTAAGTCGATTCGATAACAAATGACGAAAACGGACGGAGTTCTCAGGTTTTTACTACATATGAACACTTTTCACATTTTCCCGTGCAACTCGGCTGCTAGTCCTCCTTTCATGCAGAATCTTAAGGTCCTAGCTCATGTCCAAGGCACCAAAGCCAGCTAAAAAGTCAATAATGGATACCTAAAACTTGAATTGTACTACATCTTACTGGCTATTACATCATCTTAGAAGCTATATCTGTATTCTACTACGGTGCCTTTAGTGTCTCCGCATACCGCAGCTCGCGACATAGCTTTACAGACGATAAGTACAACCGTTTCAGAGAGAAGAGCGGCCAATGTGACGATCTGGCTTTAAGACGATTCGATAACAAATGACGAAAACGGACGGATTTCGCAGGTTTTCACTACATATGAACCCTTTTCACACTCTCCCGTGCAACTCGGCTGCTAGTCCTCCTTTCATGCAGAATCTTAAGGTTCCTAGCTCATGTCCAAGGCACCAAAGCCAGCTAAAAAGTCAATAATCAGTAACTAAAACTTGAATTGTACTACTTCTTACTGGCAATTACATCATCTTAGAAGCTTCATCTGTGTTCTACTATGGTCCTTTTAGTGTCTCCGCATACCGCAGTACGCGACATAGCTTTGCAGACGATAAGTACAACCGTTTCAGAGAGAAGAGCGACCAATGTGACGATCTGGCTTTAAGTCGATTCGATAACAAATTACGAAAATGGACGGATTTCTCAGGTTTTTACTACATATGAACACTTTTCACACTGTCCCGTGCAACTCGGCTGCTAGTCCTCCTTTCATGCAGAATCTTAAGGTCCTAGCTCATGTCCAAGGCACCAAAGCCAGCCAAAAAGTCAATAATCAGTACCTAAAACTTGAATTGTACTACTTCTTACTTGCTATTACATCAACATAGAAGCTTCATCTGTGTTCTACTATGGTGCTTTTAGTGTCTCCGCATACCGCAGCACGCGACATAGCTTTGCAGACGATAAGTACAACCGTTTCAGAGAGAAGAGCGGCAAATGTGACGATCTGGCTTTAAGTCGATTCGATAACAAATGACGAAAACGGACGGATTTCTCTGGTTTTTACTACATATGAACACTTTTCACATTCACCCGTGCAACTCGGCTGCTAGTCCTCCTTTCATGCAGAATCTTAAGGTCCTAGCTCATGTCCAAGGCACCAAAGCCAGCTAAGAAGTCAATAATCGATACCTAAAACTTGAATTGCACTACTTCCTACTGGCTATTACATCAACTTAGAAGCTTCATCTGTGTTCTGCTATGGTGCTTTTAGTGTCTCCGCATAACGCAGCACGCGACATAGCTTTGCAGACGATAAGTACAACCGTTTCAGAGAGAAGAGCGGCCAATGTGACGATCTGGCTTTAAGTCGATTCGATAACAAATGACGATAACGGGCGAATATCTAGGTTTTTACTACATATGAATACATTCCACATTCGCCCGTGCAACTCGGCTGCTAGTCATCCTTTCATGCAGAATCTTAAGGTTGTAGTCCATGTCCAAGGCACCAAAGCCAGCTAAGAAGTCAATAATCGATACCTAAAACTTGAATTGCACTACTTCCTACTGGCTATTACATCAACTTAGAAGCTTCATCTGTGTTCTGCTATGGTGCTTTTAGTGTCTCCGCATAACGCAGCACGCGACATAGCTTTGAGGACGATAAGTACAACCGTTTCAGAGAGAAGAGCGGCCAATGTGAAGATCTGGCTTTAAGTCGATTCGATAACAAATGACGATAACGGGCGAATATCTAGGTTTTTACTACATATGAATACATTCCATATTCGCCCGTGCAACTCGGCTGCTAGTCATCCTTTCATGCAGAATCTTAAGGTTGTAGTCCATGTCCAAGGCACCAAAGCCAGCTAAGAAGTCAATAATCGATACCTAAAATTTGAATTGCACTACTTCCTACTGGCTATTACATCAACTTAGAAGCTTCATCTGTGTTCTACTATGGTGCTTTTAGTGTCTCCGCATAACGCAGCACGCGACATAGCTTTGAGGACGATAAGTACAACCGTTTCAGAGAGAAGAGCGGCCAATGTGACGATCTGGCTTTAAGTCGATTCGATAACAAATTACGAAAACGGACGGATTTCTCAGGTTTTTACTACATATGAACCCTTTTCACATTCTCCCGTGCAACTCGGCTGCTAGTCCTCCTTTCATGCAAATCTTAAGGTCCTAGCTCATGTCCAAGGCACCAAATCCAGCTAAAAAAAAATAATCAGTACCTAAAACTTGAATTGTACTACTTCTTACTGGCTATTACATCAACTTAGAAGCTTCATCTGTGTTCTACTATGGTGCTTTTAGTGTCTCCGCCTACCGCAGCACGCGACATAGCTTTGCAGACGATAAGTACAACCGTTCCAGAGAGAAGAGCGGCCAATGTGACGATCTGGCTTTAAGTCGATTCGATAACAAATGACGAAAACGGACGGATTTCTCAGGTTTTTTCTACATATGAACACTTTTCACATTCTGCCGTGCAACTCGGCTGCTAATCCTCCTTTCATGCAGAATCTTAAGGTCCTAGCTCATGTCCAAGGCACCAAAGCCAGCTAAAAAGTCAATAATCGAAACCTAAAACTTAAATTGTACTACTTCTTACTGGCTATTACATCAACTTAGAAGCTTCATCTGTGTTCTACTATGGTGCTTTTAGTGTCTCCGCATACCGCAGCACGCGACATAGCTTTGCAGACGATAAGTACAACCGTTTCAGAGAGAAGAGCGGCAAATGTGACGATCTGGCTTTAAGTCGATTCGATACCAAATGACGAAAACGGACGGATTTCTCAGGTTTTTACTCCATGTGAACACTTTTCACACTCTCCCGTGCAACTCGGCTGCTAGTCCTCTTTTCATGCAGAATCTTAAGGTCCTTGCTCATGTCCAAGGCACCAAAGCCAGCTAAAAAGTCAATAATCGATACCTAAAACTTGAATTGTACTACTTCTTACTGGCTATTACATCAACTTAGAAGCTTCATCTGTGTTCTACTATGGTGCATTTAGTGTCTCCGCATACCGCAGCCCGCGACATAGCTTTGTATACGATAAGTACCACCGTTCCAGAGAGAAGAGCGGCCAATGTGACGATCTGGCTTTAAGTCGATTCGATAACAAATGACGAAAACGGACTAATTTCTCAGGTTTTTACTCCATGTGAACACTTTTTCACACTCTCCCGTGCAACTCGGCTGCTAGTCCTCTTTTCATGCAGAATCTTAAGGTCCTAGCTCATGTCCAAGGCACCAAAGCCAGCTAAAAAGTCAATAATCGATACCTAAAACTTGAATTGTACTACTTCTTACTGGCTATTACATCAACTTAGAAGCTTCATCTGTGTTCTACTATGGTGCATTTAGTGTCTCCGCATACCGCAGCACGCGACATAGCTTTGTATACGATAAGTACCACCGTTCCAGAGAGAAGAGCGGCCAATGTGACGATCTGGCTTTAAGTCGATTCGATAACAAATGACAAAAACGGACGGATTTCTCAGGTTTTTACTACATATGAACAATTTTCACATTCTCCCGTGCAACTCGGCTGCTAGTCCTCCTTTCATGCAGAATCCTAAGGTCCTAGCTCATGTCCAAGGCACCAAAGCCAGCTAAAAAGTCAATAATCCATACCTAAAACTTGAATTGTACTACTTCTTACTTTCTATTACATTAAATTAGATGCTTCATCTGTGTTTTACTATGGTGGCTTTAGTGTCTCCGCATACCGCAGCACGCGACATAGCTTTGCAGACGATAAGTACAACCGTTCCAGAGAGAAGATCGGCCAATGTGACGATCTGGCTTTAAGTCGATTCGATAACAAATGACGAAAACGGACGGATTTCTCAGAATTTTACTACATATGAACACTTTTCACATTCTGCCGTGCAACTCGGCTGCTAATCCTCCTTTCATGCAGAATCTTAAGGTCCTAGCTCATGTCTAAGGCACCAAAGCCAGCTAAAAAGTCAATAATCAGTACCAAAACATAGAATTGTACTTCTTCTTACTTGCTATTACATCAACTTAGAAGCTTCATCTGTGTTCTACTATGGTCCTTTTTGTGTCTCCGCATGCCGCAGCCCGCGACATAGCTTTGCAGACGATAAGTACTACCGTTTCAGAGAGAAGAGCGGCCAATGTGAAGATCTGGCTTTAAGTCGATTCGATAACAAATGACGATAACGGGCGAATATCTAGGTTTTTACTACATATGAATACATTCCACATTCTCCCGTGCAACTCGGCTGCTAGTCCTCCTTTCATGCAGAATCTTAAGGTCCTAGCTCATGTCCAAGGCACCAAAGCCATCTAAAAAGTCAATAATCGATACCTAAAACTTGAATTGTACTACTTCTTACTGGCTATTACATCAACTTAGAAGCTTCATCTGTGTTCTACTATGGTGCTTTTAGTGTCTCCGCATACCGCAGCACGCGACATAGCTTTGCAGACGATAAGTACAACCGTTTCAGAGAGAAGAGCGGCAAATGTGACGATCTGGCTTTAAGTCGATTCGATACCAAATGACGAAAACGGACGGATTTCTCAGGTTTTTACTCCATGTGAACACTTTTCACACTCTCCCGTGCAACTCGGCTGCTAGTCCTCTTTTCATGCAGAATCTTAAGGTCCTAGCTCATGTCCAAGGCACCAAAGCCAGGTAAAAAGTCAATAATCGATACCTAAAACTTGAATTGTACTACTTCTTACTGGCTATTACATCAACTTAGAAGCTTCATCTGTGTTCTACTATGGTGCATTTAGTGTCTCCGCATACCGCAGCCCGCGACATAGCTTTGTATACGATAAGTACCACCGTTCCAGAGAGAAGAGCGGCCAATGTGACGATCTGGCTTTAAGTCGATTCGATAACAAATGACGAAAACGGACTAATTTCTCAGGTTTTTACTCCATGTGAACACTTTTCACACTCTCCCGTGCAACTCGGCTGCTAGTCCTCTTTTCATG